>NC_067399.1:533947491-534617491 GCF_016432865.1 Antechinus flavipes
CTCTGAAATCATAATATTCCATAATTCATATACCATAATTTATTCAGCCATTCTCCAGTTGATGGGCATCCATTCAGTTTCCAGTTTCTTGCCACTACAAAAAGAGCTGCCACAAATATTTTTGCACACGTGGGTCCCTTTCTTTCCTTCAAGATCTCTTTGGGATATAATCCCAATAGAAACATTGCTGGGTCAAAGGGTATGCACAGTTTGATAATTTTTTGAGCATAGTTCCAAATTGCTCTCCAGAATGGTTGGATCCTTTCACAGTTCCACCAACAATGTATCAGTGTCCCAGAAACTGATATTTTTCAAATTACTTAGGTCTGATTTTATTTGTTTGAAAAGTATTTTGTAATTGTATTCATGTAGTTCCTGACTTTGTTAGGAAAGTAGACTCCCAAATATTTTATATTGTCTACAATTATTTTAAATGGAATTTCTCTTTCCATCTCGTGGTGATAGGCTTTGTTGGTAATATATAAAAATGCCAATGATTTCTGAGGGTTTATTTTATAATCTGAGAGTTTGTTAAAGTTTTTATTGTTTCTAGTAGTTTTTTAGTTAATTCTCTAGGATTCTCTAACTATACTATCATATCATCTGCAAAGAGTGATATTTTCTTTTCTCAATGTCTACTCTAATTCCTTCCATTTCTTTTTCTTTTCTTATTGCTAAAGCTAACATTTCTAGTAGAGTATTGAATAATATGATGATAATGGATAACCTTGTTTCACCCCTGATCTTACTGGGAATACTTCTATTTCATGTTTGTTATGTATAATGCTTGCTGATGGTTTTAGAGAGATGCTACTTATGATTTTAAAGAAAACTCCATTTATTCCTATGATCTCTCATGTTTTCATTATAAGATTTTTTGTCAAATACTTTTTCTGCATCTATTAAGATAAACATATTTCTTCTGTTAATTTTGTTATTGATGTGATCAATTATGCTGATAGTTTTCCTGATATTCAACTAGCCCTGCATTCCTAGTATAAATCTCACTTAGCCATCGTATATTGTACTAGAGATAAATTGTTATAATCTCTTTATTAATATTGCACTTAAGATTTTTGCATCAATATCCATTAGAGAAATTGGTCTATAATTTTCTTTCTTTGTTTTGGCTCTTGTTGGTTTTGTTATCTGTGTCATAAAAGGAATTTAGCAGGATTCCTCCCCTTTGCCTATTTTTTCAGTTTATATAGTAGTGAAATTAATTGTTCTTTAAATGTTTGGTAGAATTCACTTATAAGTCCATCTGGCCCTAGAGATTTTTTTCTTAAGAAGTTCACGATGGCTTATTCAATTTCTTTTTTTCTAAGATGGGATTATTTAAGTATTTTATTTCCTCTTCTGTTAATCTGGACAATTTATATTATGAAAATATTTATCTATTTCAATTAGATCACCAGATTTATTGACATATTGTTGAGCAAAATAAGTTAATTATTGCTTTAATTTCCTCTCCAATGGTGGCAAATCCACTCTTTTCATTTTTGATACTAGTAATTTGATTTTCTTCTTTCCTTTTTCTAATCTAATTTTCTAAAAATTTATCAATTTTGTTGTATTTTTTTCATAAAAAACTATAGACAGGCTTTATAACAGTTTCTTAATATTGAACTCATGGTCCAAAAGGAGAATAGACAAGGTGTACATGGTACAATAGAAAGAATAATGGATTTGGAATCAGGGGGCCTTATTAATTGTGATTTTAGCTAAGTGACTCTCTGCACCTCAGTTTCCTGATGTATAAAATGAGAGAATTAGACAAAGTAGAACCTAAATCTCCTTCTCTAAATCTATAGTAAACTGATACTATGACATGGTGATTAAGGGCACAAATGGGAAGACTTAAATTTGACATACTTTTCACATATCTGGATGTCCTGAGTAACATCTACTCTGACAAATTAACAATCTTGATAAAGAAGGTTACAATAACAACTGATTGAATCACTCCATTTTCTCTAGTCCTGATGTCAAATGCAGACCAAAACCACAATGAGAACAGGAAAATGAAGTTAAAATTTTATAGTAGACCAGAAAACTGAGGCCCAGAGAAGTTAAATGACACCTTCTGTTTGAAAAATTATATTTTCCCTTTAGGAATAGTCCCTGAAAACTGTCACTTTATTTAATAGTTCTACATGTTTTTCAGTTCAATCAGTGCTACCACATTAGAGATCAAGGTTTGAAAGCAATGCTTCTAAGATCAATAGGACACTCCCTGCTGCCAGGAAATCCAGCCACACCTCCTTTTTCCATAAATTATCCCACTCTCTTCAGCAATTCTTTTACACATTTTTTATCTCTCCTCAAACCATCCATGGCTTTCTCTTCCCTAGCTGAGAATAGTTTACAGGTAGTTGCCAAATGCAATGGCTTTTTCTCAAACCATATTCTTCTTGAACTCTGAAGCCCTATGACAATGTTCTTCATCTCTCCTTCTTGATATTCTCTTCTCTCTCTCTTTTTTTTCCCTAGGATATTACTCTCTTCTGGTTCTCCTCCTATCTGAATGGTCTCTGTCTCCTTAACTGGATTCCTATCCCTCCCTCTTTACTACTTATTTCACCTGGTGATCTCATCAGCTCCCAAGGATTTAATTACCATCTTTATGCTAATGACTCCTAAATCTACCTTTCCTGCAACAATCTTTCCTCTCTCTATTTACCTCCAATCTCTAATTGGCTTTCAGACCATTCTAATGGATGTCCAGTAAACATTTTTAACTCATTCTGTCCAAAGCAGAACTCATTCTTTCCCCACTAAACCCTCCTTGATATATAGGGTAATACCATCCTTCTAATCCCTCAGGCTTGAAACTTAGTTGTTTTCCTGTATTCCTCACTATCTCCCATCTCCACCCCTTCCCCTCAAATATCAAAGCTGTTGCCTAGATCTGCCAATTCCACTTTTTTAACATTTTCTGACTATGTCCCTATCTCTCCTCTGACAATGGCATCAGTCTAGTGCAGGCCCTCATCACCTCACATCCTAATTATTGCAATAGCCAGCTGGTCTTAAGTCTCTCCCCATGCCAATCTATTCACCCAGTTACTAAAATGATTTTCCCAAAACATAAGTCTGATCATGTCATCTTCCTTTCCATCCCCCCCAAAAAAAACCCAATGGCTTTTTATTGTCTCCAAGAGCAATACAAAATGCTCTGTTTGGTATACAAAGGCCTTCATAATCTTGCTCCCACATGTTCAATTTGTTCTAATGATACTATCCTCCTGGCTGTTTCACAAACAAGAAACTGAACCTCTCAGCTTTGGGGATTGATTCTTTGGCTATCTGTCCCCCATGCCTGAAACTCTCTTCCTCCTCTTTTCCAACAACTGACTGCTCTGATTTCCTTTAAGTCCCAACTAAAATCCCACCTTTTACATGAAGCCTTTCTTAATCCCTCTTAACTCCAGGGCCTTCCCTTTGTTCATCATTTCCTATCTGTCTTCTATATAGCTTGTTTTGTATATATTTATTAACATGTTGTTTCCCCCATTAGATTATAATCTCCTTGAGTGCATGGATTATCTTTCAAACCTCCCACCCCCAGTATTTAGCATATGCCTGGATACTAGGAGCTTAATAAATGTTTAATAAATTAAATTGAATTAAATTTTTATCAAAAGACATGGTTTCTGGGAAACCACATTCCTCAGAGTATCAGAAAAAACAATCATTCTTTAGTGAGATGGTAATGTACTTGGTACACATAGATGTTAAAGTACAATTAGAATTTTATAAACTTTTCTCACTTTTAACTTTTGTCAAAACTTTCCATATTGGAGATAGATGATATAATAAGAACTTGCAAACTGGATTACATATAATGACTTTACCCAAATTAATCATGGAAATATCTTCCTTGATGTGCAAAACTATTTGTAGCAGCTTTTTTTTTATAGTAACAAAAAATTCGAAAATGAGTAGAAGCCCATCAATTGGGGAATGGCTTGATAAGTTATGATATATGAAAGTAATGAAATATTATCGTGCTATAAAAAATGATGAACAAGCTGATTTTAGAAAAACCTGGAAAGATTTACATGAACTGATGTTGAGCAAAACAAGCAGAACCAGGAATACATTGTATACAGTAATAGCAAGACTGTGTGATAATCAGCTATGAAAGACTTGGTTCTTCTCAGTGGTTCAGTGATCCAAAGCAATTCTAATAAACTTTGGATGGAAAACACTATCTGCATCCAAAAACTATGGAAACTGAATGTAAATCAACACATGTTATGTCCACTTTTTTTCCTTTTTCTTTTGTTTTATTTTTCCTTTCATGGTTTTCCCCTTTTGTTCTGATTTTTTTTCTCCCAACATGATTCATAAGGAAATTCATTAATATACATGTATAACCAAAAAAAAAATTAAAAAGAAGAAATATCTTCTTTGGTAAAAAGATCTTCTGAAGAAACATCTAATTTGTTTACAATTGATTAAATTTTCTCCTAGAACAGGGATTCTTAGTTTGGAGTCCACAGAACCTCAAGAATCTATGAACTGGGATGAAGAAAAATTAAATCTTATTTTAATAATACTGATTTCCTTTGCAATCCTGTGTGTTTTGTCTATGATTTAAGAAAAAAAAAAAAAGATCTACAGACTTCATTAGACTTTTAAAGGTCTATAGCATAAAAAAAAAAAAAAAAAAGTAAAGAACTCCTTCCTCTACTGGATGAAGGACCAATTGTTCTAGATACAGTATGACATAGTAGATACATAGCTGATCTCAAAAATCACAAAGATATCAATTTAAATCTCACATCTGACATATACTTGATATGTGACCCTAAATAAGTTATTTAACCTCTCAAAGTCTAAGGTAACTAGGCCTATTAGAAAAGGTTAATCAGAGACTTAATATCGTCAGAATGCAAACTCTATAGGAAAGATAAGGCTATACAAGCCGGAGGCACTCCAACCCTAAATATGAGAAACAATATAAAAATCACTAGCATAAAATTTTTATCAGATCAGAAGTATTATGTAAAGCTTATGGGATAAAATTAAATTATTTCTAAAAGAAAAAATATAGTAAGAATGGTTTCAATAAAGGACAAATTTGTGGAACTAATGATTATGGTGTGTAATGCATTACATAAATAACCATATTGCCAAGGAACTGAAACTATATAACTGTCAATCATAAGCTAACTTCCAGAGAGGATTATAGGCAAATGAGTTTTGTTCTATAAAAAGCAAGCTGGTACACTATATAACAAACAACTGGTTTATTGAACATTTAAGCAAGCATTATCTATTGGAAGAAAGGCAATGTGGTTGCTTTGCAGGGAATAATACCCAAATGACTTGGTTATATGAAGCAACAAATTAATATATGAACAGGTAGACCATCCAGTAATCTTAGCACTTCTGTGCCTGCCTCAATTAGAGGCCTGACCTGCCTAATGTTCTAGTTGTATTCTAAACCTCTGATAAAAGTAAATATAAAAATGGGGCAGGGAGTACCAACTTTTTGTCTTTACATTCAAATATCAAATATCTTGCTCATTAGCTCTACTTTATCTAATCCTATGCCTTTTTAGATTCCACTGGCTTTAAGCTAGGACTTTTATTAGCTGACCTTTCTAAATTTAACATCTTACCCTACATGATCTCATAGTAAATATCTGATTTTTGCTGTCTGAGCTAACTTCCTTAATTATATTTCCCAGGATGCAAAATACTTACTTGTTCTTTTTGTTTTTGTGAACTACTTTAATCTAGTAAATCTGATAATCTAGTAAAAACCTGATTAATGTAATGCCATTACCTGGCATGACAAAGAACTTCTAATTATAATGTATTTTAACTTAGGAAAGATACACATCTAAGATTATAAAAAGGTGAGTAAACATGACTTAGGCATTGTTCAATTTTAGCTACATATAATTGGCTAGGAAATGAGTGATATGACAAAATAAGCACATCTATCTAGGCAAGTTTATTAAGACAAGTTGGAAATAAATTTTCCAGAAATAAATGCTAGGAACTGCAATGTTTGACCTGTTTGCAACTTATCTAGAGGGGAAAGTATATTGTAAAATCTTCAAGATCATCAAATGGCCAAAGTAACAGCAGAAGACTGTTTCGAAGGAAGATGGATCCTTTAACTGTTCTGGTTTTATATGACAGCAAGACAAAGAGTAATTCTTAAAACAGTCAATAACCGAGATTAGAAAAAAATCAGCCTCTTCTTCTTTTAAAGGGAGTTCTTACAACCTAAGCAGGAAAAGCCAAGCTGGCCATCTATAAATTATTTCTGATACAACCATTTCTTTTCAATAAAGCTAGTCCTTCTACTTGAAGCCCTATAGGCATTTTAAATTCAACATGTGTAAAGAGTAACTTCTCCAAATCCAGTCCTCTTCCAAATTTACCTATGACTATGAACCCAATGGTTCAAAGAATTTCCATCCCTATATTTTTGTCCTCCTGCATTTTTGATTTCCTTCATAGGCTAATAGTACACTATTTCAGAGTCCGATTCTTTTTGTACAGCAAAATAAGTGTTTGGACATATATACTTATTTTATATTTAATTTATACTTTAACATATTTAACATGTATTGGTCAACCTGCCATCTAAGGGAGGGGATGGGGGGAAGGAGGGGAAAAATTGGAACAAAAGGTTTGGCAATTGTCAATGCTGTAAAATTACCCATTCATATAACTTATAAATAAAAAGCTATTAAAAAAATAAAATAATAAAATAATTATAGATAATATAAAATATTTTGGAATCTACCTGCCAAGACAAAGCCAGTAGCTATTTGAACACAATACTCTTCACACAAATAAAGTAATATCTAAACAACTGGAAAAATATCAATTGCTCATGGATAGGCTAAACTAATATAATAAAAAATAAATTTTAAAAAATTCTATCTAAATTAATCTACTTATTCAGTGCCATATCAAACTGCCAAAATTTACTTTATATAACTAGAAAAAGTAATAACAAAATTCATCTGGGAAGAACAAAAGGTCTAGGCTAACAAGGGAATTAATGGGGAAAAAATTCAAAAAAAGACTTCAGAGTAAGTGCATGTGAGTCTTTCTAAGGCTTTTCTGAAATCAGCTTGTTCATCATTTCTTGTAGAACAATTTCCATTACATTCATAAATCATAACTTATTAACTATTCTCTAACTGATGGATATCCACTCAATTTCCAATTCCTTGTCACCACAAAAAGAACTGGACATTTTTGCATATGTGAACCCTTTTCTCTCTTTTATGATCTCTTTGGAATACAGATCCAGTAGAGACACTGTCAGATCAAAGGGTATGTACATTTTGATAGCCCTTGGAGCATAGTTCCAAATTGCTCCCCAGAATGGCTGGATCAGTTTACAGCTCTACCAGCAATGTGTTAGTGTCCTGGTTTTCCAACATCCTCTCCAACATTTTTCATTATCATTTCCTGTCATCTTAACCAATCTGAGAAGTGTGAGGTGGCACCTCAGAGTTGTCTTAATTTATATTTCTCTAATCAATAATAATTTAGAACATTTTTTAATACGACAAAAAATAGCTTTAATTTCTTCATCTGAAAACTGTTCATAACCTTTGACCATTCATCAATTGGAGAATGACTTGTATGCTTATAAATTTGAGTCAGTTCTCTATATATTTTATAAATGAGGATGTTAGCAGAAAATTGGCTGTAAAAATTATTTCCCAGGTTTATGGTTCCCTTCTAATTTTGTCTGAATTAATTTTGTTTGTGTAAGAAGTTGATGTAATCAAAATTATCCAGTTTGCATTTCATAATGTTTTCTACTTCTTTGGCCATAATTTCCTCCCTTTTCCATAGATCTGACAGGTATACTAATCCCTTGCTGTACTAATTTTCTTATAGAATTACTATTTATATCTAGATCATGAACTCATTTTGACCTTATCTTAATATAGGGTGTTCGATATTGGACAATGCCTAATTTCTACTATACTGTTTTCCACTCTTTTATATAATGAAATCTTAACCCAGAAACTGGGAGTCTTAATTTTATCAAACACTAAATTGTTTAGTCACTGATTCTTGTGTCTTGTGTAGTTAACATATTCTACTGATTCTCTACTCTTATTTCTTAGCCAGTACTAAATGCTTTTGATGACTACCATTTTATAATATAGTTAGCTTTTCCCATTAGGTTGAAAGCTCCATGAGGACAAGGATTTCTTTACTTCCGTTTTTGTTTCTCTACAATGTAGCACACTGCCTGGCACAAAGTAGGCCCTTGATAAATACCTACTGACTGACTAAAGTCCTTGACTATCTGGGATACCAGCTTATGTTTAATTTTCCTATATATCCTAAATCTTAATTTGGTACAAAGCATAGAGAGAGAGAAAGGATGAAGTTTTAAAGCAATCTACTGGGGCTTTTGTAGCATCATAACTCAATATAAGACATATGGTTCTCTTTTTCTCCTCTGTTAGTACACAGAGCATAATTTCTTACATATCATAGGTACTAAAATATCTGTTAAACTGAACTGACAAAAATAAGTCTCAAAAGCTAGTTGTAGTAATAAGAAACATGGTCCATTTGAGTTGGATGCTAGTTGACACAGTAGATAGAATAATGGCATAACTCTCAGGATTGTTGTGAGGATCAAATGAAATATATGTAAAATACTTTTCAAATTTTTAAGTACTATATAAATGCTATCTATTATTGTTATAGATAAAGATAGTCATTCCCAGAAGTATTTGAGTATGTTTATATTTCAGAGAATAGTAATAATAATAATAATATCTAGAATTTGTGTGTGCTTTAAGTTTTACAAAGGATTTTACATTAATTATTTCATATGATTCTCACAATTCTGGGAAGCAGGTATTACTATTATCTCAGTTTAAGAGATGAAGAAATTGAGGCTGGGAAAAGATAAGTAAGTTGTCTTAGATAACACAGCTAAGTAAGTACCTGAGTCAGGATTTGTATTCAAGAATTCCTGATTTCAAATATAGCCTATCTATTATGCCACCAAAGGAACTGGAATATCTTCATTTGTATGTCTTTATACACAAGATTCCACAGAGGCCCAACAGAATATAATAATCATAGTATCCACCAGTCATTTTGAATAAGATGCAAGGAAAAGCTTTCCCTTTATCCCAATTAAAACTATCCATCTCAGGGAGTCACATGAATATTTATCTGAACTACCCTGAATCTAGTGAAACTTCAATAATTCTAGAAACAAAACTAGAATCTAAGTATATGACCTATCAGTTCTTCCACATATAGAAACTGTGATATCTTTTTAGTGGAAGGATAATGATTTTAGGGCTTTTTCCCCTCTAGTTTATCTAATTATATTCAAATAGATCAATTGTTTCAATTGCTGTAAAAGAAGTAACAATCCTCAAATATATTTTCCTTGACTACTGTCAGGCCCTTCAAAAAAGATTCCCTATACTAATATCTAATGTATCATATCATCTGGGCTATGACAAGACTTATGAAGGCTTAACAACCTCCTCTGAAAACAGAAAAATGGAATCATTGATTGTTTTTGACTTAAAAGTTATAAAGATACTAAGTTTCCTTAGGAATGTTATGGTGGTATCTAGTAATTTCTAGATCCAGTATGCCTGGCCTCTGATAAAAAGAGGATATCTGCCTATAGCTCTTATTTTTGCCCTTTGGACCTAATACATTTCTTTCAGTCTCCCTCAGAAGCAGATAAATGGCAAGCACTGAAGGAAGACATAGAACTAAGCCTTTGCAAAAACATAGAGAAAGAAATGATTAAAAGCAGGAGAGGTTTGAAACTGTTTGCTCACAGTTCCATGTCATAACCCCTCAGAACAATCATTATTTTTAAAAGAAAATTTAATTTTAAAATGTTACTACATGAGTAGGAAAAGCAGAAGCAGTTAACTCCCTAAATTAAACACTTACAGAAGCTGACCTCTCTCTCAGATCTAGAGTAATAATAATAGATAACATTTACTTTAAAATTTTTCAAAAAGTTTTACATATGTTATCTAATTTGTTCTTCACAACAATCCTCTGAAGTAGGCACTAATAATATCCGTATTTTACAGATGAAAAAATTGAGCTTGAGAGAGATTAAGTGACTTGCCTAGATAGTAAGTATCTCATGTAGGAACAGAAAAAGAAAGAAAGAAAAAGAAAAAGAAGCAGCAACCAAGGAGAACAGGATTCAACGTACTTTTCATCTAGTTTGGGAACTATCATACTCACTACACAAAAAAGTAACGACTTTTACCACTGCTTAAAACACTCTCCAATTCCTAAATGTGGAAAATCTGAAATCAGAGTGGAAAATAAAACCAGGCATGGGAAAGAGATGAACAGCCACAAGCAGGATAAAGAATAGTGCTTATGAGGTATTTATCTTTACTTTCTCTTGCTCTCTCTCACAGGTTGTTTCTTTATGGGAGATATATTTACAACCCTGATTTAGGATCTAGAGGTAAACTGAAGACTTATTAGTCACCTGAAACTATGCCTTTGCAAAATGTTTAATAACATTAACCGGGAAATTTTTTAAGAAGGCCTCTAGGATTCCCCATAAACTAGAAAAAGGGTCTAGTAACTAGAACTCCCTGTTAAATGATAGGAAAAGATAAAAGTCTTTTTTTTTTTAAATCAAGTTATTGGTAGAGTTTTAATTTTTATTTTTATTGCTATTTCTTAATGCAGAGAAGAAAAAGAAAGTTCTTAGAGAATATTGCCAATGTGCCATGCTCACAGTCTAGAAAAAGCTCCTGTTCTTTTAAGTACTGTGAAAAACAGTACTTATGCCTAATTAAACAACAGGAAACACAAATTTTAAAACTCTCAAAGAATAGATTAGATTTTAATTCCTGGTATTCCAGGCTTAGAGGCCTGTGCTTTCTCTGCTTACCTGAATGTTTCATTTCTTCTTAATCATATCCAGAAAAAAACAAGAAAGGATAAATGAGGAGCTCTTAGGGAGAGCCATTACTAAGCAGGGGGAGGAGAGGACAAGTGAAGAAAGGCAGGAATAGGGATTACTCTAGAAAAATGAAGCCTGACTATAGGATCTCAGCTCATTTTGAATGCTTCCAGGTCACCAATGGATGAGAAAATATCAGTGCAATATAATGACATATTTAATATCTTTGAAATACAAAATTTTTGTTTTTAAATTCTGTAACCATCAATAGTTCCAAATGAAGATGACAAGGCTTCATGACCTAATCTAAAAGAGGCACAGTCACAAATATAGATTGTAGTCCTCTATATAAAAACTAATCAGTAACAACACAACTTCCATATGATAATTTATAAAGCAAATATAATTTGATGCTAAAAGTAAATGTCACATAAAGGATATTAAATATGTGGAAATTTCCACATATATACATTTTACAAAATAGCAACTATAAATAATGTTAGTTTTATAATTAAATAAAAAAATTATCTTATACTTATCTCAACATCTTGGCATTAAAGGCAGAACAAAACTACATTAGTAAAATATAAATAAGAGTACTGTTTTTTCTATCCAAAAACTTTGTTGTTAAACTGCTCTGTCATCTTCATATTTTTAATATGACATATCAAAAAACACCCTAAATTATTTCCATTCTAAATTTAAAACAGTAGTATCAACATATTCATATCATTAATAACAAACCAATTAGAATATCTACTTACCAAGAGATATTGTTGTAGCTGAGAAACAGACGTTGGAGGCAGGGCAAATTATCCACATCTCTCTAGAAGAAAATAAAGAGGCAAAAATTTATCAATTGAAAGGGGAAAAAAATCTTTGAAATGTCTACTTTCCCAGTTGTAGCAATATATGCTGCCTTCAATATACTGCAACCTTGCTGCATCAGTGATTTCTACCAGACATTTGGCTCCATTCTCTTCCACTGCAGATTATAAGGGAGGGCTTCGGTATATCTGCAGAACAAGCTGCACCACTTGCAAGGTAAATAGCACTGAAGGGAACAGAGAGATGCTGCTGCTGCTGCTAGCTTCTCTGAACATACTGTTGGGAAAGAGGCCAAAATGCTTCTTCAGCAATTCAAATGGAGCACAGATAGGAGAATCCAACAGAGAACAAACGATGTAAGAACACTGTACTAAACCTTAATTTCAAGGAGATAATCTTGTATTTCAAATAATAGCTGTCTGTATTAAAAATCTGGGAAATTCTTGATTCTATTTTGGATTGTTTAAAATGTGTCAGTCAATCACAAATGAAGTAGCATATCCTTAATTCCCCTATAAAATTTCATAAAGGAAAATTTTATTTAATACATACATACACACACATATCTATGCACCCATCCATCCATATTACCATACACATATACACATACACATACATGTGTAGGTGTGTGGATAGGGGTATGTGGATGGTTGTATATAAATATAAATATAGATGTTTATATGGGTGTATGTGTGTGTTAAATTCTCTGTGTCACTAGCAGCCTTTCTCTTCTCTTAATGCAGTCCAATTAGCAACTGGGAAGACTAAACAACCAAAAATGGATTCTGTTTCAGGCTTAAATACAATAATGAGAAATCCTGCTATTTTAGTATAATTACCCCTAGGCAAATGCTTCAGATTTTAGTGACTAATGATGATACAAAAGCCAGAAATAAGCTTACATGGAATGACTTGTCTTCACTAAGTAAGAAGATAATATCTTCCTAAAAGTAAAAACCCCACGAATTATAGAATCTCAAAGCATCAGAAAGGACCTTAAAGGCCATTTAGTCCAATTCTTTCATTTTAAAGGTGAGTGAAATAAGGCCTGGGGAAATAAAATAACTCATCCAAACAATATTAGTGATCATTAAATATAGTTAGACAATAATCCAAGTCTTGACACCCAAAGCAATGCTCTTACTATTACACCAGACTATTTCCTTTGAGGGGAGGGGGAGGAAGGGGAGTTCTAACGATTTCAACACAGAGAAATTCCAGAGTGGAAGCTATCTTCGTCACTGGAGAGCAGTAACTCCTCTGTAATCTATAGTAATAAATACGAAATTTTACCCAAGGTCACATAAATAGCATGTCCAAGAGGTAATCCTTGAATCCAAGCTTTCCTGGCTGCGAAGTTGACTTTCAATTCATTATTGTCTTTTATTCATATTTTCCACACAAAAATAAGTGTTTTCCAATTATTTAAAAGGATTTTAATTTGAAAAAAATCAATATTATTAGCCAACTCCCCGCCCAAAGTTATATGGGCATGTTATAGAATTTCTTAACTCACAAACTACTTTGCATCAAGTTTACAGCCAATCTATCAATCATCTTCTTTTTCCTACTTTCTTGAATTTAACTAAAATTCTCATTCCTAAAAATCCCATTCAGTTCTTAAAAAAAAATCTGACTAAAATAAATCACAGTAAGATATGAATGGTACAAATACTAAAGGAAGAGGAATATCTGTATTGTAAAAAAGGAACTAATTAATCTTGAAGAATTTTTGGAATGTGTATGGGAGATAGGGATTGGAATTGCTTTTAAGAGAAAGAGGAAGAAGAAAGGCCTATCCATAAAGCCTACCCATGTTATCTCTTTTTTTCTGGGAACTCTGCACTGATCCCTATAAACTGTCTGCAACCAAATATCAATTACTATACAAACCTTCAGTCATCCATAAACATAATTAGCAGGCTAATTGTGTGTACATCCTAGGTGGTCTATCCAAGAGCTCACTTCTTATAGCAAATTACGCACAACAAAGAGAAAGAAACCTCTGGGCCTCATTTTCCTTATCAGTAACATGAGAAGAGCAGACTAGATAGCTTTAGATCTATGATCGTATGATCTAAGAAAAATCAGGGGATAGCTAGAGGTAAGGCACATCACTCATAGGGATGAGATTCATGTCTTTACCTTACCACAGAAGGAAGTTTCTTCCGTCTGGTTTGGGAAAGAGAGGAAAATATAGTCATCATAATACACTTTAAGGTTTAGGAAGTATTTTACATCTATTACTCTCATTTGTTCTTTTCTCTATTTGACAAGTGAATAAACTGAAGCCCAGAGAGATGAAGTGACTTGCCTCAGTTTAGACATTTCCTAAGTGTCCCAGATAGGTAATCTTCCCTTGCCATAAGGAAGAAGGAGCTTCTATTGGCTCTGCAGAGAAGGGAATTATAATAAAAAATAACTTCAAGATTTACAAGATATGTCAACTTATGCGAGTCTAACAAAAACTCAGGAAGGTGGGTAAAATTATTGTCCTCATTTTCCAGATGACACATTGGGACACAGAGGAAATTAAGTGCACTGTTCAGGGTCACACTTCTTAAGGATTGAGCCACATCTGAACTCAGGTCTTTCTGAAACCAAGTCTAATACTCTATCCACTAATCCACTTACCTTCATATGAAAAATGATTAGCTCTGACAAAATATCAAAGTAAACTGAGTTTAGATGCTGGTTCTGACCTTGGGAAAATCATATCTGGAATTCACTCTCCTCATCTCTCCCTATCTAATAAATCCTCCCCTGCTTGCCTCCAAACATACCTAGGACTTACTCAGCTATTAAAAAACAAAACAAAACAAAACCAAACCAAACCAAAAAAAAAACCTTTCACATGAAAATTAGTTCTTAAACAACAAGAGACAGAATTATTACAAAAGATGAAGCAGATATTGGGGAGAAGTGTGCTAAAATTTAAAAGCTTCTGCACATGCAAAATTAATGAATCTAGGATAAAAAGAGGAATAGTCAATTGGGGAAGAAAAACCCTCTAAAGCAACTCTCTCTGATAAGGATTTGGCATTCAAGATATATAATATGACCAAAATTCATTCCTCAATAGAGATGGAGATAGAAAGATATGGACAAAGTGTTCTTAAAAGAAAAACTGAAAACCATTAACAACTATATGAAAGAATACTATAAATAATTAATAAAAGAAATGCAAGTCAAATCAACTCAGAAGTCTCACTTCCTCCTTAGCAAATGGGTAGATAACAAAAGATGGGAATGGTTAAGTGTTGGAGGCAATATGGGCACACTACTGGACTATTGTTGAAATTGTAATTTGTAAGGGAAAAAAAGGAGGAAAAAAGAGAAGGAAAATAAAGATAGGAAGGAAGGAAGAGAAGGAGAGAGGGAGGGAAGGAAGGGAGAGAAGGAGAGGAAGGGAGAGAAGGAGAGGAAGGAGGGAGGGAAGGAGGAAGGGAAAAAAGGAAGAAAGGAGGGAGGGAGGGAGGAAAAGAGAAAGAGAGAAAAAGAAAAACATTTTGGAAAGCAGTTTGTGTTGGTGATCATTCATTTCAGTAATATCCAATTCTTCATGACACCATTTGGGGTTTTCTTGGCAGAGATATTGGAATGGTTTGCATTTTTTTTCTTTCCTTTAGATTTCCCGCATCAAGTGAGGCAGACATTTCCTTAAGTCTTTCCAAATTATCTTACGTTGGAAAAATGTTTCGCTCAGTTTTTTTGGTGGGTTCTATCACCCAGAATCCATTCAAAGGCTTGATATAGCATTGTTTCCAAGGAAAACTGGGGAGAGCTTCAGCAACTTCCTGGCTTTTCTCTACCATCTTAGTTCTGCTCCACTCCTGCAATTTCCTACTCTAGCTCATTTTACAAATGAGCAAACTGAGGCAAACTGGATGAAGTGGCTTGCCCAGGGTCACACAGCTAATAAATGTTTGAAGCCACACCAACATCTTTGCCAAGAAAACCCCAAATAGGGTCATGAAGAATTGGACATAATTGAAACAACTAAAGAACAAAAGAGGCATATAAAATCACCTATAATATAGGGATAATAATAGCATCTACCTCACTGGGTTATTGTGAGGATCAAATGCATTGACATATGTAAAAAAATTTCCAAGGCTTAGAATGCCTAAATAAATGTTAACTATTATTATATCATCATTATTCTAATGATTATGAAATGCCCAGGCTAGAGTGCTTGCTGTGCTTCTCTCCTGGCTTTACTCCTGATACTATACTTGGCCATTCCCCAGCAACTTTCTCACCCCAAAAGATCCCTCTGACCTTGAGGTCCTTTCATCCAGTGAGTTCCTTTGGTTGCCTTTAGTTTCTAAACTAGCCACACTCCCTCCCGCCCGGGCTCTACCCTTCAATCTTGGTTCTTTTCTGTAGGTTCTTTCTTTCCCACCTTACCTCAAATTTTCAGTTCCCTTTCAAATGTTGCCTTTGCCTTTCCTCATTAGAATGTAAGCTCCTTAAAAATACCCTTTTTTTGGGGGGGGGGGGTTTGTTTGGCTTGTGTTTGTATTCTGACACTTAATACTGTATCTAGCCTACAGCTCACACTTTATAAATGTTTATTGATTCAACCTTATTTTCTTTGATATCTTTAGTGATATAAGCCTAGTAACAGTATAGCTCAGTGACATAATATGCATCATTTAGTAACTTTCTAAATATTGTTCCAAATTGCTTTCCAGAGTGACTGTACCAATTCATCTACTACAGTTTTACTAGTTGTTTTCCCTGTTATTTAACTTACTTTTCTTGCAAATACTCAGATGGTATCATACATATAAAGTAAAAGTAGTATTTTATTATCTATGGTATCTTTAAGCAAAATGTAGTTTCCCTGTTCATCTTTTTTTAACCATGTCAAAGATTAAAATATACTACTAATACTATCACCACCTCTAGAAAGTACCACCCTTTACCAAATTAGTTTCTACTGTTTGTTAGTGCAGGAGTACAGTATTTCCTGAGACTGATAACCAGAATATTTTAAGGCTAACTTGACCTTTACCTTTTATTCACTTAAATGAAAGAGTCAACAACTCTTCTCCTAATTTCCCTATTTCTATCAAAGATGCCACTATTCTTTTAGACATCCCAGGTTTGCAATTTAGAAGTTACCCCCAGTTCTTCATCCACACTCACTTTCACACTCTATTAGTTGCCAAATCTTATCAATTCTACCTCCATAATGTCTCTCATCTTTTGCCTGGGCTACTGAAATAAACTGCCTCCTAACTGATTTCCCTGAATTTTCCTCTATCAAATTAATCCTCTAAACAGCTGCCATATTGAAACTCCCACAGTTCTGACCACATCACTTCCTGTTCAAAAAGCTTTAGTGGTTCCCTATTCCTTCTAGAATAAAATATAAACTCCTCTATTTGGCATTGCTCCAGTCTACCTATTAAGGCAATAATATATTACTCTCAGGTACTCTATATTCCAGACAAAATTTTATATTTCCCATATATGGTAGTTTATATCCCCTTTTTGTGCTTTTGTACAGGTTATTTCATTTCTAAGATGTTCTTGTTATTTTTCTTTCTCTTGTCATGCCCCTAAATCCCCTTCATGAAGCTCAGTTAAAGTACCTTCTCTTTTAGGAGAACTTTCTTTTATTTCTGCCATGTTGTACTTCCATTATCGTGTGTTCATATAAGCACATACATACATATATTCATATATGTCTACATGTGCAAACATGTATATGTAATACAGATATAAATAAAAATACAGATTTATTATCTTGTGCTTAGTTTCAAATTAAATCTCTTTCTAACTTATCCCCAAATAAAATGTAAATTCCTTGAGGTCAGGGACTGCCTCACTTTTATATTTTCAACTCTAGCATTTGCTACCAACTCATACAATAGGTACCTAATAAAAATGTTTCTTGTAAATAAAAGGAAACCACCTAAATGATTCACATTACATTATTAAATTCTAAAATCACATTACCAAATAGCTAGCTAGCTATCTCTCTATATATCCATGTTTATATTCATATATAATTTTTACAGTTTAAAAAATTGGGGAACAGTAATCATCACTCACACTAATTAATCTCTGAATGAACACAACTCAAAAAACAATATCCATGACACATTGAAATGTAATCCATTTCTTAGAACTTTAGTTCACTTCTTATGCTCATAAATATATTACCCAAGAATATTTCAGCAAATATAAGCCTTAAAGTTCAATAATAACATGAAATTAGCCATATCAAAAGGTCAGATTGATATTTACACTACTACTTCATCAAGACCAAAATCAATCTCAAAGACTCCCATCTTCTCACTCCAAAGTACAACTGTCATAGGCTTTCCCTTTTCTTATGTTTTCAAATTTATTACATTATTTGTCATTTGTCAACATTAAGCTTTAACTTAAGCTTCTCCACTTCTGCATGAGACTTGAAGCACAACATACTTGATGACTATACATGCTTTTAAATTATACAGTGTAAAACAACATGATTGCATATGATTCTTTAGCCACTTAAGTGTTTGTTATTTTTCTAGAATTTATAAAAATAATTATGCCCATTCATCTTGGGGAGTCTAAACTTGTTTGTTTTTTTAACTGTTCTACACATGTACATTTTTAATCCTGGCTTTCCACCAAACAAGAAATGCTTCTACATCATCTGCCTCCCTACTTATCAGTGATAACTATGTCCCAAGGAAATACCAACTAATTTTTAATGTTAGCATCAGCAATTAGTAAAATAAATATAAATCTTCTGAGATCATATGAAATTCTAAAATCATATTTTAATGATTCAGAAAATTTTCTGCTGTTTTGGAATATCCATTTCATTATTATCTCCAGTGTGATAATGAAGAGTTATATCTACAAATTATAAGTAACTTTATCAGTAGAATTTTAAAAAACATAAAATTATTTATATTAGAAACTCCGTCACTAAATAATCATCTCACTGCTAGAGGTAAACTGTCAAAAGAGCTTAGAATGATAATCTGACCAAAGTGACAATAAGAAAACAAATTGGTTTAAATGAAACAAATTGTCTGTTCAGAGAAATAAACAGTTTCTAAACTCCCTGAAAGTACTCTTTTTACATAGTCTTGATTTAATTCATGTCGCAAAAGAGTTTTGGGAATGAACTCAGAACATTTGTATAAGCAAGACACAATTTGTTTTTTTTTTTCATTTTGCAAAAGTATCTACAAATAAACTATGACAAAGTAAAATTACTATTACAAAATTCCTTTGGAATTGTAATTTTTTATAAAACTATGTTTGAAAGAATCACACTTTTGTCTTTTAAAAAGGACAGATCATTCCCTTCAAATATATTCAGGTTTTGTTTTTTTTTCAATTTTACCAAACTCACAAAGGACCAAATGATTCAGCAACCTAACCCATTAAAATATTCAGTGCAAGAAACTATTTTTAGAGTCTCTTCCCATGGAGAAGTGAGGAAAGAAAGAAATAAAGGGGTGGGGTTAGAAGCATGTATCATGAAAGTTAGAGACTATAATATCACATTATCTTCCTTTTTATTTATTCTCCCTGACCAAAGTAATCTAAAATAATCCCTTTGCAGAAAAGGAGCAGTTCTTTTTTTCTTTCTTTTTTTTTTTTTTTTTGTCATATTAGTAGGATAGGAACTGGTTAGTTAATGAAATATAAGTTTATTTAAATAATTAAATCATTTTAAACTAAAATTAGACAAAAAGAATTGATTTATAAATTCCAAAATAATTATTTGTTATAAACATTTCTTCATATACTTATTATAATGTGATCTTTGTCTTTCTATATGAGGAATATAGTGTTGTTTATTATATATTATATAATGCCATTATAGTGTAAGTGTAAAGTCATCAATCATCTCCTCCTCTTCCTATTTATGTTTGTTTTGTCATTTCTACAGAAACTAATATTCAATTAATTTAACCCCAATCAATCTTCTTGGTCTTCTTTCCAATACCTCTCTTTCAAACAAAACTGTTTCACTGATAAGGTCTACTTTCCTGACTCCATGCTTTTGCTCATTCTATTCCTTCCAATCATATGACTCTCTCTCCCCGTCCTAGGTCAGCTGGTTGGCTCAATGGATGTGCACCTGCCCTACAGTCAGGAGGACTTGAGTTCAAATATAGCCTCACTTATTAGTTGTGTGACCTTGGGCAAGTCACTAATCCTAATTGGCTTCCCCCCCCAAAAAAAATTCTCAGAATAAAATTACTTCAGAAGAAGACATCTCCCTCCTATCTTCTTCTTATAATAATCAATTTTTAAAAGCATATTATGTAGGAATATAGAAATGTAAACAATGTTTATAAACTTAATGGCATTATAATCTATTTGGAGAAACAAGAAAATATCCATAAAAAGATAAGTAATAATTCAAAATAGCATATACTAAAAAGTTAAGAGAATAGCACAAATCATATGTGCCAAAGGAATTCCTATTTCCCAGGACTACTGGGAGGAAAATGTTTAAGTACTACATAAATGAATTACAATTAGGGGAAAACGATGAGTGTTATTTTAGATGCATTTAAATTTGAAGGGATAGGAGAACATTCAACAAACATGTCTATCAGATAATTAGAAATAAAGGACTCAGTTTCAAGAAATCAACACTGGAGATGTAGATTTGAGAATCTACTAGATTAGAGAGATAAATGAAGCAAGGAAAGTAGGTGAGAGCTTCAAGAGACAGAGTAGAAAAACAAAAAACCAAGGACAGATACCTGGAATATTCTCATATTACCCCTTGTCCACACTATTACAATAAAATCTGACTTGTACTCTCTACCTTGTGTCTATCCCCTTTCTAGTCTATCTTCCACACGGCTGCTGAAGTGATTTTCTTAAAATCTGACTATGTCCTCATCGTCTTCAATAAACTGTAGTGATTCCCTGTCTTAAACATTATTTGTTCTGCCCAAGTCTTCAACCCAAGCACAAGTTACTTTAGGCAAAGAAACAAGAATGAAGATAGATTAAATGTACTAAGGGCTGATTTGAGCAAATCTAAACTTGAGTCAAAAATAGTTTCTTTTAACTTGACCTATTTATTGCCAGGAAAATATATAAGTGTATATGTGTAGGAAGGGCTGAGAGAAAGGTGACTTAGGAGATCTGCATGGCTGCACAGAATGTCTTTGCTGAATATTTGTTTATATAGTTTTGCTTGGTATTTGTTTATAATTAGTAAAAATGTCTCCTTTTTTTTGCTTTTAAAAAAATATATGTCATTGATTCAATTCCTTCGGATAAAAAATGTGCATTATGAGGCTGGCTTGCACCTGATGTAAGATACTCCCCCAGGATAAAATATTAACTCTTCTATTTTAAAATTCTTTATAGTCTAACTCTTTGTCCCTCTCCAATCTTCTTAGACATACACAGTTATGCTGCAGCTAAACTGGCTTACATGACCTTCCTCAAAAGAGTGCTTCATTTCCTCAATCTCTATGCCCCATTCTTAAGTTGCACTTTTGTTTCACCTTTTTCTCTTGTAAATTCCTGATTTCATTGAAGACTCAATTCATTTACCGACTCTCTAATGCCCACTCCACTGACAATCTGAGGGTGTCATAGCTTCCAAAATCATCTTACATTTTTTGTAACTATTCTATAATAATAGTTCCAATAATAATAATTCTAAACTATATATTTTATTAACATGATAGCTCATTTATTAGAATATAATCTTCCTAAGGAAGATTTCACTTTTGTCTTTGAATCCCCAGTGTTTAGCACAATATAGGGCACCTAGCAGTGGATTAGTTGATGAATAATTGTTGAGAGGCTGACTGATTGAATGACTCACAGACAGGAGAAAAGAGTGGAATCAGGGAATGAGAGAGAGAAGATGGTTCTCATTATGATAATCAGGCCCAGGGTAATGTCAAAGAAATGTGGTGATTGTAGAGTTTCAAAAATCAAGTGCCTCACAGTATAGAATGGAAGATCATTAAATTTCTGATTTTCTACATACAGAATTGTCTCAAATTTATAAAAATACAGGCCATTCTCCAATTGATAAATGGTCAAAGAATATGAACAATTTTCAGATGAAGAAATTAAAACCATTTCTAGGCATGTGAAAAAATACTCCAAATCACTATTGACTAGAGAAATGCAAATTAGGACACTAATTATGTATCCAAAGGACACATTATTATTAGTTATTAGGAGGTACCATTACGCATCTCTCAGATTGGCTAAGGATGACAGGAAATGATGATAAATATTGGAGTGAATGTGGGAAAACTAGAACACTAATGCACTGATGGTGAAGTCGTGAACTGATCCAACCATTCTAGAGAGCAATGTGGAACTAGATTCAAAAGGCTATCAATGCAGCAGTATCTCTACTGGGTCTATATTCCAAGGATCACAAAAAAGGGAAAAGGACCCATATGTGCAAAAGTATTTTTAGCATTTTTGTAGTGGCAAGTAACTGAAAGCTCAGTGGAATCCAACAGCTGGGAAATGGATGAATAAGTTATGGTATATAAATGTTATAGATTATTACTGTTCTATAAGAAACTATCTCAGAAAAATCTGGAGAGACTTGCATTAACTGATGCTAACTAAAGTGAGTAGAACCAACAGAACATTGTACATGGCAACAACAGATTATGTGATAATTAATTCTGATGCACATGACTCTTTTCAACAACGAGATGATTCAGGTCAATTCCAATGATCTTGTGATAGAAAGAGCCACCTGTGCCCTGAGAGAGGACTGTGGCAACTGAATGTGGAACAATGTATTACTTTTATCTTTTTCATACTTGTTTGCTTGCTTTTTTATTCCATTCTCATTTTTCTTTTTTGATTTTATTTTTCTCATGCAGCATAAATGTAGAAATATGTATAGAGGAATTACACATATTTAACATATATTAATTACTTGCTGTCTAGGGAAGGGAGAGAGGGGAAGGGAAGGAGAATATTTTGGAAAAGATTTTGCAAGGGTGAATGTTGAAAACTATCTTTGCATGTATTTTGAAAATAAAAGGCTATTTTAAAAAATAAAGCTGAAACAAAAATATTTAAAAATTGATTTTCAAGCTATTAACTTTAAAAAGAATTGTCTCCTTAGAAAGAAGTGGCATTAAGGAGCAAGTGGGGCTAATGAGAAAATGGAGATAATGTAGATTATTCATTCAAGAAATTTAGTGTTTAAAAAAAAAGGAAAGGAAATCTTTCCTTAACCCTGTCTATCCAAATCCTATACATCTTTCAAGACTCAGGTAAAATTCTTTCTTCATGCATTCCCAGGCTAGTTATCTCTCCATGTGAATGATTATACTGCTTATTATATATGGCTTGCATTTGACAATTTGTTATATGATGCTTTGTGGTATTTCTTATACTAAAATATTGTGTGCCATATAATTTGAAGTTCAAGTCCAATTGCATAAGATTCTCCTCCTTGGTGGAGAATGATGCTTCAAGTCTACATGAAATGCCCAGAAGACAAAAACTTAGAATCAGAAAGATCCTAGTTCTTCTGGTTTCCAGTTTCAAGAAGAGAAACGCATATTTCAAGGTTCATTTCCTAAAAGGAGAGAAAGAGTTTGGAAGGAAACCAACATTCAGAGGAAACAGCGTCTTGATAATGTACCTGTTCCCAGCTTTCTACTCTATAAACTTCAGGGATTTTCCTTTTGGATAAGATCGTGGATTCTCCATCTTGTGGTTGTGCTAAGATATTTTTCCACCCAATGGGGGTGCTCATTCACTTTGTAGATTGTCTGGTATATTCTTATCAACAGAAAACTCTGATTTCTATTTTCTACTAGCTTAGATAAATAGGTTTATTATCTATGTGATAGTCACAATATAAATGATATTTGGTAGGAAGAGATCCAAGCCTTTACATATAGTTTAGAGCATGGGTCCTCAAACTACGGCCCACGGGTCTTATCACATGCAGCAGCTGAGGACATTTATCCCCCTCATCCAGGGCTATGAAGTTTCTTTACTTAAAGGCCCACAAAACAAAATTTTTGTTTTTACTATAGTCCAGCCCTCCAACAGTCTGAGGGATAGTGAACTGGCCCCCTATTTAAAAAGTTTGAAGACTCCTGCTTAGGGCATGACTTTCCCCTCAAGGAATAGTGACCAGAAGCATAGCAGGAACTATTTTTTTTTTGCATCTCCAGAAACTGGAAATGTTTCTTCATATCCCCAGAGGTTGGCACCTAATATATACCTGGCACCTAAGAGATGGTTAAGAAATGCTTATTGATGACCAAAATAAGTATTTTCCCTTGCCTAGCAATATTTAGGATGATAGAGATTAAATTCTAATCCAGTATTCCCTCTCTAAGAATTGTGATTTGTCTCCCTTGGAGAAAAGTGGAAAATTTACATTCTAGGGATATTCATATCTCTCTATAGTCACATTCAGACAAGCAAATGTAGAAACATAATCTGCATGGGAAACATATGTGCTTTACCTCTCCTACTATTAATTAAACTTTACATGTTCCTGTCTGACATCTTTGTAGACAAAGATTATAGGCCTAAATTTCTTTGTATTCCCAAGACATATAGTTTGATGATAGAAAACTATATCAAAGAAAATAGCAATGATTAGGAATAATACTCAAAAAGTCTAATTCTACAATTAATGTATTGAATATGCCATTCTTTTACAAGCATGAACCAAATGCAGGCAATGCTAACACCAAAAAGATACTTATGAGTCCCCAACCTTGAAAAACTAGTTTGACTTCATGTCAGTTTTGGAATGGAGCAAGATGAAGATGGTTTTCCTAGAGATTTAATCCTACACCATGTCAATTTCAAACTGGAGATACCCTAAGAAGAAAAAATTTGAAGGTTAGGAAGCTTAATTTCACTCCAAGATCCCAGAATAGATTAATGACTTCAGACAGGTTCTGAAACTCTCTCTTGGAGGTCCTATGAAGTGAAAATCTGTATCAGATTTTCTAGAACTGAGAGTAAGTCACCATCTGTTCCAGTATTTTCCCTTTTACATCCAGAATAGGCTATTCATGGCACTGGTTATGATTTAATCATTTATTAACTGGGACTCTTGTTAACATATTAAGTGTGAAAATATGTATAAAAGAATTGCATATGTTTAACATATATTGCATTACTTACTATCTAGGGGTGGGGGTGGGAAAAAGGGGAGTAGAAAAATGTACAGCACAAGATGTTTCAAATATTTTGAAAATAAAAAGCTATTAAAAAAAGAAAAAAAACATCATTTTAAGTTAATTACATTTAAGGAACATCATGGGCAACTTTTATAAAAGTACAGTGATACTCAATGCTACTAAAGAATCCTCTAGCAACAAAATTCCTTTATAATAAAACTAGTCATGCTAAAATAGATAGGTAGCTGTCAGATTGGCTAGAGTGACAGGGAAAGATAATGTGGAATGTTGGAGGGGATGTGGGAAAACAGGGACACTGCTACATTGTTGGTGGAATTGTGAACACATCCAGCCATTCTGGAGAACAATTTGGAACTATGCTCAAAAAGTTATCAAACTGTGCATATTCTTTGATCCAGAAGTGTTTCTACTTGGCTTATACCCCAAAGAGATACTAAAGAAGGGAAAGGGACCTATATGTGCCAAAATGTTCGTGGTACCCCTGTTTGTAGTGGCTAGAAGCTGGAAAATGAATGGATGCCCATCAATTGGAGAATGGTTGAGTAAATTGTGCTATATGAATGTTATGGAATATTATTGTTCTGTAAGGAATGACCAGCGGGATGAATACAGAGAGGACTGGCGAGACTTACATGAACTGATGCTAAGTGAAATGAGCAGAACCAGGAGATCATTATATACCTCAACAATGATACTGTTTGAGGATGTATTCTGATGGAAGTGGATCTCTTCGATAAAGAGAGCTAATTCAGTTTCAATTGATCAAAGATGGACAGAAACAGCTACACCCAAAGAAAGAACACTGGGAAATGAATATAAACTGCTTGCATTTTTGTTTTTCTTCCCGGGTTATTTATACCTTCTGAATTCAATTCTCCCTGTGCAACAAGAAAACTGTTCAGTTCTGCACACATATATTGTATCTAGGATATACTGTAACCTATTCAACATGTAAAGGACTGCTTACCATCTGGGGGAGGGGGTGAAGGGAGGGAGGGGAAAAATCGGAACAGAAGTGAATGCAAGGGATAATGCTGTAAAAAATTACCCTGGCATGCATTCTATCAATAAAAAGTTATTAAAAAAATAAAATAAAATAATAAAATAAAATAGATAGGTAGAAAGATAGGTCATATACATAGATACATATATATGTATGTACTGTCTGAATATTTATATGAACAGATACACACAATATAGTATATACACAATATGTAGTGTAATGTATATAATATATACAACATATGTGTGGATAAATAAATATAAATGTGTGTCTGTATATAGACACACACACAAAAAAAAAAACCAAAAAAAACAATGCTTCTTTGTATTATCAGCTTTAAATATTCCTGCTAAAAACTCCATGAACGGCTAGGATAAAATATCTTGTTGTAAAATTTCTATTTGCCCATCAACAAGTGACAATTTACAAACTGTAAAGCCAGGAAATTTTGTTTTCTGTGTCTGTGTTCTGCACTTTCTATAACTTTTTAGCTTCCTGGTAATTCTCTGGTCCCAATTTTATCCTTATTCAGAGATACCCAATATAATACTGCTTTTTCCCAATTAAAAACAGGAAAGGATCTAATACTAACATCTGCTAAATCAATGACTGATTACATTTTTATTATTATTTGTTATCTTTTTATCTATCTTCTTTGAAAATATAATTGTTATTAAGTTAATAGTAGAGCTAGGGTCTAGACCTATGATTTCATTGGTTTAGGAAACTTCCAGTGCAAATTTTTTTCCATTGATGGAGCAGGTATGTTCTCTTTGCCTGGAAGGCTCTAACATTTGTCCAGACTCACAAAGACAGCCCATGTTAGAGCAAGGACATGAAGCCAGTTGTTTCTAACACTAAGGCTAATTCTCTATCCAAACTATAAGATGCAAATCAAAATATTTTTAAATCAATAAATTATCTCCATAATCTAATTTAGAAAAATCTAGATGACCACTCTTGATTTACATAAAATAATCATACATCATTTTTCTTTTAAAATTTTCTTTATTTTTTTCAGTTAACAAAATTGTATTGTTTTTTCACTCCTATGACTTAGCCCACAATTGACAGGTGAAAAGAAAACAAAGTACTTACCACAGAAGTGATCTGATTATGTCTCAGATTAAGTTCAGTCAGGGAAGTCAGGCCATTAAGATCATCAACATCATTTAAAAAGTTTCTGGCAAGGTTTAAAACTCTTAGGTCACACAAATGACTGACATTTTCAATTTTTGAAATCTGTTTTTTAAAGAGTGACATAAATAGAAACAATTAGAAGCATTTAAAAGCACATTTCTTAAATCTATCTAGGATATAAAACCTTTAAAATAAAAGCTAATATTCGATGACAAGCTAATGTTAATTCCCCTTAATGTCTTTATATATGTATGTTTGTATGTGTACACACACACACACACACACACACACACAAATGCATAATTTATTTATTAATTGCCAACTTTGTAACTTTAAATGCTGTTAGCAAAAAGTGGAATTCAAAAGCTTTCCTTATTTGTTTTCTTTCATGTACTATATCATTCCAATTTTGTTATGGTTGGAAAGCTATAAGACTTTTTAGTGACTATTTTTTAATTGTTTATTGCATGTTTTGCTTTTGGCCTTGGCAAATCATGTAATCAAATATTAATCAAATATTTATCATGTAATCAAATCAACTAATCAAATATTTATTCATTCTATGTACCCAACACTGTTTAGCAAAACAAGAAAAACTAACTCTAAGAAGTTTATAGACTAAGCTGGAACAAGAATACCATCCAACAACAATCACCATTTAAGTACCTATTACAAAAAAGATACTGCATTAAATCATTGGTTTTAAGCATTTTTTTGTGTCATGAATCTCTCTTGTCTGATAAAATCTATGGACTCCTCCTCAGAACACTGTTCTTAAATGCATAAAATAAGGTATACAGGATGACAAAGAAAAACAATTATAAAAATATTTCTAAAAACAAGTTCATGGATCCCAGATTAAGAACCCCTCTTCCAGATTTAGGGTATGAAAAAGAAAAAAAGAAAAGAAAAATAGTTCCTGCCCTTTAGAAAGCAAAAATCTGAGAAAACAGTATAACTCAACAACAAACATTTATTGAGATCTCACCATGTGCACAAAGCACAAATGAAAAAACAAAAAACAGTTCCTACCCTAAAAGAGCTTATATCAAGAAGATATAATGTGAGAATTTAAAAAAAAGATAAATAGAAAATCTCCTGAGAAGGAACAGAACAACAACTCAGAAGCTAACGATAAACTTCCCTTAGGAGAAAATCCCTGAACTGAACCTTGAAAGACATTCCTAGATGTAATAGAAAACTCTGAAGACAATACATATGTAATTATACAAATTACAAAATAAAAGAATATGCTATAAAAATAAATACCAAATTGTGTGATAGACTATAAATCTTTTAGTATCATTTCAAAAGTGGAAGAGATCAAGAGATTCATTGGAATATCAGAGAAATTTTCTAACTATAAATGGATGCTATCATAATATGAATGTTGTGCAATACTTAAATATAATAGTGCTCTTTTAATTTTGTAATATCCTAGCAGGATATTCCCTAATGCCACTCAATATCAAAATCTAGTTTCCATGCTGAAAATAATAAGATCATAGTTAGAACTCTGAAGCTGGAAAGAACCTCGAATAATATTATTCGAGATGAATTGACCTATTATCTTCTATTAGTCTTGCAATACCTTTGATGCACTTTTATAAAGTTAATAAAGAGAAAAAAACACTGATTTTTGTCCCATAAAGTATGTGCAATTCAAAAATCTAGGCATCACAGATCACTTCTAATTACTTGTTATGTATATTGTTTTCAAAGTTGCTAGTTAGATGAAGCCTATATGTTTTGCATAACTTCAAATGTGTCTTCTCCACATAAGTAGGGGAAATAGGGAAAGAGCAAGGGAGAAAATCTGGAACTTAAAAAAGTTTTCAAAACAAATATTAAAAAATTTTGAGATTCAACTGGAAAAGTAAAATATCAAATAAAATATGTTAATTTAGATGAAACTTCTGTTAATTAAACTTAGAATCCATTTAACATGTTGTCATTTGGAGAAAAGACTACCCTTCAAATAAGAATAGTAGGATATGTTCTCCAAAAAAGATACATAAAACATAATTAAATAAATAAAATTAATGTGGTAAAATATTTACTAAGATTTTTAAAAAGTGAAATTTTTCAGAAAAAGAACTTAAGAATAGTAGAATTTATAAAAATTTTCTCCCTTATTGTAGGTACCATGTAATATCCATAACTGGAGTATTTGGGTAGACTCAGCCACCCTTTTAGAGAAGATGGAAAAACTGGGACAAAAGTAATTTTTATCCAATAAAGCTCATTTGCCCTAGAGAATGCAGAAAGTCAAATAAGCAAAGAAAAAGCAGATCTTTTTGAAACTACAGAAGAATCTTGTATGAGATGTCCACTCAATAGAAAGAATCCTGTCTGTATACTAGGGGAAGGAAAAGCCAATGGACAAATTTACTATGTCCCTTCTCTCTCCTCCCCTCCTCACTGCCTTGTGGCAGAGGGGTTTCCCTAGCTTAATGAAACTGGGCTCTGCTGTGCAGAGTTACTCAAGAACAGATCATAGTGAAGAGTACATAAGGTGACCCACTCGAGAAGGACATGCCAGACCACTGAAGTATCTTTGCCAAAAAAAACCATGAATAGTCAGTTGTTGTCCCTTGCTCTTGACAAGGACCAAATAACATCACTCAGCTGGAATTAAGTCACAATGTGATCAAACTACTGGAAGTTCGGATTGCTTTTTGTTGGATACCAATAATCCATATGAATATTTGGGGTGGAGAAGCCTCTAAATCTGTGCCCCTCAGCTTCTTTTGAGTCCCTGCAGTGTCTTCTGCAGCATCTCCCAAGTCACAAAATCGATTCCAAAGTTCTTCAGAGAAACCTTGGGAACGTCCTTGTATTGCTTCTGACCACATGTGAGTGCTTTTCTTGCATGAATTCTCTGTAAAATAGTCTCTTAGACAAGTCTATGTATGGCATTTGAACAATATGGTCAGATCATCAGAGTTGCTTTCTCCACAGTAGAATACGAATACTTGGTAGTTTAATTCAAGGACTTTGGTGTTTGGTACCTTATCCTGCCAGGTGATCTTCAGAATCTTCCTAAGATAATTCAAATGGAAGAAATTCAGTTTCCTGGCATGGCACTGGTATACTGTCCAGATTTCACAGGCATACAACAATGAGGTCAACACAATGGCTTTGTTGACCTTCAGTTGGGTAGTCAGTCTAATACCTCTTCTCTCCCACTACGGAGCCTTTAAAAGACTGAGCTCTAGTAATGCATGCATCAACCACATTATCAATGTATATAGTCCTGGAAGGTAAATGAACTTATCCACAGTATTTAAATTCCATTTGCTGTAAAGAAAGATTCCACATATGGATGATATTGTAATCACTGGTAGAGAAATTCTGTTTTCTTGATGTTAATTCTCAGGCCAAAATTAACACAAGCAGCAGAGAATCAGTCCATTCTTTGTTATATCTTCAAAACAAAAATTCACGTACCAACTCTTTCTCTATGTTGGTTCTAGCTCACAAGCCAAATCTCTGAAAGCCTTTTCAAGTTAAATAATTTACCATCGTGCGATAGCTGCCAGCAGCTGACAACATTGCTGAAAACATTATGCTTAAAAGCATGGGAGCAAGCACACAACTTTGCTTCACAGCACTAGTGACTTGGAAAGTGCATCCAAAGTTCGGAGTGCTCTTTGTGGGATACCAATAATCCATATGAATATTTGGGGTGGAGAAGCCTCTAAATTTGTGCCCCACAGCTTCTTTTGAGCCCCTGCTGTGTCTTCTACAGCATCTCCCAAGTCACAAAATCGATTCCAAAATTCTTCAGAGAAACCTTGGGAATGTCCTTGTATTGCTTCTTCCAAAACTCAGACAAGCATGCCATCATACAACTGACAAACAATACTGCTGAACTTCTCCAGGAACCCAAATTTTGACATAATTTTCCACAACCCTAACAACTGACAGGATCAAAAAAGGCCTTAATCACATCAACCTATGTTGTGTACAGATCTTTACTCTGCTTCTGGTATTTCTCTTGGAGTTGTTTGGCAACAAGTCCCCATTCCTTGGTTCTTTCTGAAGCTACATTGGCTTTCAAATGGTTGACCATCTTTCAGATAAAGGATTAATCAATTAAGGAAGACTATGGCAAGAAGCTTGCCAGCAATGACTAAAAGAAAGATCCCACCTCCACCCCCTGACTGTGACAGGACAATCTATTTCCTTTATTTTTATAGAGATAAAAAATGGGAGTGACCTAGAATTCCTAGAGGATCACACCTCCTCTTGCCATATGACCCAGAAAGTTTCAGTCAGCTTTGTATGAACAATGGACCTGCCTTCTTGTAAATGTTGGTTGGAATAGAGTCAGCACCAAGAAGTCTTTGCCATAAGAAAGAAGCCAAAAGATATTCAAACCATTTTAGCTAGAGAGGGATTCACTGCAACCTGAGGTAAATGGTCAATGGGCTTCAATACTGATTAATGATGATCTGTTGAGATTACTAGAAGTATTTAGTCTATTTCTGTGGGATCACATCGTTGTCACTAATCCAAGCGTCTCTATGAGTACTGAGTAGCTGAGATATACCATACATCTTTGGCCCATGATAAGCATGATAAAAGCACTCGTTTCTATCAGTGTTACTGTCAATACTAAACTGAATTTCCTGCTTTTTTACTTGGCCAAGGATGCTGCATCTCTCTACGCTTTGCTTGCACTTTACTTTTGATGGAGTTAAATACTAGTTAAATCTAGAGATAGATGAACTATCCCATTGGTGTACACTGCGGAGTTCTCACTTTTCATTTAACAGCTTCTGAATTTCCCCAACATTTTCATCAAATCAGTTTTAACATTCACAAGTGTTCTTGTGATCAGTGGTCAGTGGTCAAAAATGAGTAAATGCAATGTTGTATACTACATCTCTGAAAGCTCCCACTCCTTTTCAGCTACATTGTTGCCAATTATGTTTTGGCACAATTTCCTCTCCAAGTTAGGAAGGAATTGTTTTCTCTCAGAGAAAAAAAAAAAAAAAAACATTCTAACTTGATGACATCAAGTGCTATAGTAGTTACCTTGCCTTGAGGGCATCGTTTTTGTTGAATGTAAATATTTAGTTTAGAGAGGATAAATCTATAATCAGAACAGCACTCTGCACCACACATTGTCTTCAATACTCTCACAGCCTGTCTTTTCTCCTTACAATGATATGGTCTACTTTACAATGTTTGCTGCAAGGATGTATCTACAGAGTTTTGCATGTAGATAAGCAGAAGACAATGTTTGTGATGACTTCATAAGATGCACAAGTCTTCAGTAGTTGCTGTTGCTGTTTCCAACTCCATCCCTCCCCATTCCTCCCTGCCAACTCTAGCATTAAAGTCACCCAGAAATATAAGCTTGTCCACTTTTGGCACATTGATGATGAGAGTCTCCAGTTCTTCATAACATTTTTCTTTGACCTCATCAGGGTTTATCATGGTGAGAACACAGACACTGATGATGGTGGTATGGTATTTTACTGCAAGTAGCAATCACCTTGCCATGAGCCTACCTTTGGAAGGCACATGGGTTTGTTTAGTGGATTAGTTCTGATTGCAGTACTTATGCCAGCTTCACTGAAGCCACCCCTGAAAAACATGCATCCTGTTTTGACGTTAAGAAGCTGGCCTTTGTTTGTCTAAGCTGCTTTTTGCAGGTTTTGAGTTCTCTTGCAATAAGAGCTGTTCCTCTTTCAAGTCTACTGGATTTTTGTGTTGTCTGGTGTGTACAATATTCCATGTGCTGATGGTGAGTAGACTCATGTTTGCTAAAGTTTTTGTACTTATTTTTTTTTTTTGTTTCAACCACAAGATGAGATTCCTCACCAATGGTAAACAGGCCAGGGTTGGGTAAAGTAGACAGTTTTTAGAGCACCATTTCTAGCCCCTTCCTCACACTAGAAAGTGAGTAGTTTGGTCCCAAGAATGTTGCTCAGATACCAGGGGGCTGCCAAATCCCACTGCTGCTTCCAATGAGATGATTCTATAACCTGGGCCACCTGTGTGCAGCTCCCAGTTTTTCTGCAACTGCTGCTTCATCAATTGCCTATTGCCCCAGGACTTTGAGATAGGTAAAAATGGTGACATGGTGTGAGTGATATCTTTTGATTCATTCATAAAATGGATTTAAGTGAGGTAGAGTAATACAAAGTCATCTGCCTCACTCTCTCTTCCAAAGTTGTCCCAGTCTAGTGACAGGACAGAGCCAACTTGGTGAGGGCTCAGGATGCATTGTATGACATTCGTATCTTCAAAGTCTAACCAAGTTCTAAGCATTCCACACCACCTGCTTCAACTGACTCCATGGCCAATGGAACTAATTGTTTTAATCTACCCATTCTGTCAGGGTAAGTTTTCACATGCTTGGAATAGATACCCCACTGACACATCAAAGAGTCTGAGACTGCTGGGTTACCCTCAACCTGGTTTAGCTCGTCTGCCTAAATAGTGAACTGGGATGTGGTCACTGAACATGTTATGGCTTCTTGGAGCCACAGGCCCCCAAAGGGGAAAAGCAACTTTCATACCAGCAATACTAAGTCTTCTCTGAACACAACCTACCATCCAGGACAGTACTAAAATGATAAAAGACATGATATCATAAAATAAACACTTCAGGTTGGAAGGTATCCACTATACTACTGGGGAAGAGCAGAGAACAACTATAAGTAGCTCCAAGACTAATGAAGTAGCTGGACCAAAGCCTAAAGGAATCTAGCTATGAATGAATATATGAAGTGATAAAAGGAAATTCAAACTATAAAGATCAATATTGCATAGAAACTTCTAACATAACATCTTTGAACCAAAGAATGTTAGATGTGATCAAAAAAGAAATGGAAAGATTAAACATCAATATCTTGAGTATCAATGAATTTTAATTAAATATAAGAGAATGGGTGACTAATTCAGATGATCATTGTCAGTCCAGAAAGTGAACTTTTAGACATTCTTTTCTAGACTTTGTCTTATACTCTTTCTTTATTAAAGCTTTTTATTTCTCAAAATATATGCATGGACAATTCTTCAACATTAGCCCTTTTAAATCTTGTGTTCCAATTTCCCCCCCTTCCCCCATGCTCTCCCCTAAATGGCAAGTAGTCCAATATATGTTACACATGATAGAAATATATGTTAAATCTAATATTTTTGGGGGGCATATGCAAAATAAAATGCAAGCAAGCAACAACAAAAACCACACTCAGTTCCCACAGTCCTCTCTCTGGGTGTAAATGGCTCTCTTCATCACTGAACAATTGGAACTGGTTTGAATCACCTCATTGTTGAAGAGAGCCATGCCCATCAGAATTGATCATCCTGACTTCGAGCCAAGATAGCGGAGAGGATACACACATCTATTTAAGCTCCTTCTTGCTCTCAGAATACTTTATTTCATGACAAGGCCTCAGAATTAGTGTTTGACTGAAAAAACTCACAAATAATTACCAACAGAAGATATCCTCAAAATTCGCCAGAAAAGGTCTGGTTTTGCTCATGGGCAAGGACAATTAGATTAGGTGCAGACTACAGGCAGGCAGGGAGAACACGGCAGATAGTGAGAGTATGGAAGGCAGCTTACACTGAACAGACCTGAGGAGGGTGGGATGTGATCTCAGCTGTTTCTGCAGGGAGAACTTTACCACAGTGTGGCTACTTTGCCCTGGCAGCAAGCCAGTAGATCAGCAGAAAAGCTAGGGTGTCCCGGGACCTGGCCACATCTACCCGGAGTGTCTCGGCTCACTCTCAGCATCTCAGAGTCTCAGAGCACAGATTCAGTGCAGCCATTGCTGTCCTGCTAGTACCTCACTGCTGCCCCCTGCAGGCTGTAGAGGAAGCTTGGTAATAACATCCAGCCCTGCCACAAAAAAGCAGACTGCATTTGTTTTGTTTTTGTTTTTGTTTTTTGTTGTTGTTGTTGTTGTTGTTGTTGTTGTTGTTGTTGTTGTTGTTAGTTTGTTTTCTTTGATTCTTCTTTGACAAAATGAGCAAAAAGTTAAAACATGCTCTAACTTCTGATAGCTTCTATATGAATAGAGAGCAGACTTTAAACCCGGAGGAGACTAAAAATAGACTGTCTCCAGATGAATCCCCAAAAGGGGATATAATCTGATCCTCAACACACAAGACTCTCATAGAAGAAATTAAAAAGGCTCTTACAAGAGAGCTAGAAGAAAAATGGAAAAAGGAAATGGAACTTTGGCAAGAGAGTCTGGATAAATGATCTCACTCATTTAAAGATAGAGTAGATAAAGAAATCAAATACTTGAAAAACAGAATTAATGAATTGGAAAAGGTAAACAATTCCAAGGAAAACAGAATTAGTGAATTGGAAAAAGAAAATAGCTCTCTAAAAAATAAAATTTGTGAAATGGAAAAAAAATCCATAGAACAAAACAATTCACTTAAAAACTGAATTGTACAATTAGAAAAAGAAATAAAAAAGTGAGTGAAAAAAATAATTCATTAAAAATCAGAATTCAACAAATGGAACTGAATGGCTTGAGGAAACACCAAGAGTCAGTCAAGCAAAACCAAAAAAATGAAACAATGGGGAAAAATGTCAAATACCTTCTTGAGAAAACAACAGACCTGGAAAATAGATTTAGGAGAGATAATCTGAGAATTATTGGACTTCCTGAAAAATATGAAGAAAAAAAGAGTCTGGACACTATTTTCCAGGAAATTATCAAAAAGAACTGCCCAGATGTTATAGAAACAGAGGGTAAATTAGACATTGAAAGAATTCATCAATCACCTACTGAAAAGGACTCTAAAATCAAAACTCCAAGAAATATTGTGGCTAAATTCCAGAACTATCAGACCAAGGAAAAAAATACTACAAGCTGCTAGAAAAAAAAAAAAAAAACAATTCAAATATAGAGGAGCCACAATAAGGATTACTCAGGCTCTAGCAGGATCTAGCAGGATTCACATTAAAGGATCAAAGGGCCTGGAGCCTGATATTTTGAAAAGCTAAGGAACTTGGTATGCAGCCATGAATAACTTACCAGCCAAAATGAGCATTTTGTTTTCCAGGGAAAAAGATAGACATTCAATGAAATAGGTGAATTTCATCTATTTCTGATGAAAAAAACGGAATTAAACAAAAAGTTTGATCTCCAAATATAGGACTCAAGCAAAACATAAAAGGGTAAAAAAAAATCTTGGGAACTATATTTCTATTATAAAGATACATAAAGAACATATATATAATTTGTTCTAGAAACTAGAGGTGGAAAGGAAATTGTACCAGAAAAAGGGTAAAGTGGGGGTACTACCATCTCATAAAGAGGCAAAGGATACCTATTATATCTGAGAAAAAGAAGGGAAGGTGATGACCATAGTATGTATCTTATTTACTCTCATTAGAACTGGCTTAAAGAGAAAAATATTAGACATATTCAATTTATGGAGAAACTTCTCCCACCTCATTGAAAAGTAGGAGGGGAAAAGTGAAAAGGGAAGGATTAAGCTAAGCAGGAGGGAATACAGAAATTGTTAGGAAAAGGGGTAAGAAAGGGGGAGGAATTTTAAGGTGGAGGGAGGGATGCTAAAAAGGGTGGGCTGTGAGAAGCAAGAAGTGCTCACAAATTTAATCCTGGGGAGGAGGGTAAGGGGGAATTAAAAGAGAAAAGCATAAGCAGGTGTTAACAAGATGGCAAGTAATATAGAATTAGTAATTTTAACCATAAATGTGAATGAGGTAAACTCCCCCATAAAGAGGAAGCAGTTAGCAGAATGGATTAAAAACCAGAATCCTAAATATATTGTTTACAGGAAACACACTTGAAGTAGGTCAATACATACAGCGTAAAGGTAAAAGGTTGGAGCAGAATCTACCATGCTTCAGGTGAAGTCAAAAAAGCAGGGGTAGCCATCCTGATCTCAGATCAAGCAAAAGCAAAAATTGATCTAATTAAAAGAGATAAGGAAGGGCACTATATCTTGCTAAAGGGTAGCATAGATAATGAAGCAATACAAATATTAAACATATATGCACCAAGTGGTGTAGCATCTAAATTCTTAAAAGAGAAATTAAGATTGCTGCAAGAAGAAATAGAAAATAAAACTATAATAGTGGGAGATCTTAACCTTACACTCTCAGAATTAGATAAATCAAACCACGAAATAAATAAGAAAGAAGTCAAAGAGGTAAATAGAATACTAGAAGTTATGTATGATAATCTTTGGAGAAAACTAAATGGAGACAGAAAAGAGTACACTTTCTTCTCAACAGTTTATGGAACCTATACAAAAATTGACCATATATTAGAACATAAAAACCTCAAATTCAAATGCAGAAAGGCAAAAATAGTAAATGCATCCTTTTCAGATCACAATGCAATGAAAATTACATTCAATAAAAAGCCAGGGGAAAATTAGACCAAAAAATATTTGGAAACTAAATAATCTCATACTAAAGAATGATTGGGTGAAACAGCAAATCATAGACATAATTAATAACTTCACCCAAGAAAATTACAATAATGAGACATCATACCAAAATATGTGGGATGCAGCCAAAGCAGTAATAAGGGGAAATTTTATATCTCTTGAGGCCTACTTGCATAAAATAGAGAAAGAGAAGGTCAATGAATTGGACTTGCAACTAAAAATGCTAGAAAAGGAACAATTTAAAAACTCCAATCAAACACTAAACTTGAAATTCTAAAAAAAAGGAGAGATTAATAAAATTGAAAGTAAAAAAAAACCTATTGAATAATTGATAAAATTAAGAGTTGGTTCTATGAAAAAAACAACAAAATAGATAAACCCTTAGTAAATCTGATTTAAAAAGGAAAGAGGAAAATCAAATTGTTAGTCTTAAAAATGAAAAGGGAGAACTTGCCATTAATGAAGAGGAAATTAGAGCAATAAGTAGGAATTACTTTGCCCAACTTTATGCCAATAAAGTTGATAACTTAAATGAAATGGAAAAATACCTTCAACAAAACAGCTTGCCCAGATTAACAGAGGAAGAAGTAAATTGGTTAAACAGTCACATCTTAGAAAAAGAAATAGAACAAAGCCATTAATCAACTCCCTAAGAAAAAATCCCCAGGACCAGATAGATTTACATGTGAATTCTACCCAACATTTAAAGAACAATTAACTCCAATGCTATATAAACTATTTGAAAAAATAGGGATTGAAGGAGTCCTACCAAACTCCTTTTATGACCCTGATACCTAAACCAGGTAGGCTGAAAACAGAGAAAGAAAATTATATATCAATCTCCCTAATGAATATTGATGCTAAAATCTTAAATAAAATATTAGCAAAAAGATTACAGAAAATCATCCCCAGGATAATACATTATGACCAAGTAGGATTTATACCAGGAATGCAGGGTTGGTTCAATATTAAGAAAACTATTAGCATAATTGACTATGTCAATAACCAAATTAACAAAAACCGTATGATCATCTCAATAGAAGCAAAAAAAGCATTTGATAAAATCCAACATCCATTCCTAATAAAAACACTTGAGAATATAGGAATAAATGGACTTTTCCTTAAAATAGTCAGGAGCATATATTTAAAACCATCAGTAAACATCATATGCAATGGGGATAAACTGGAGACAGGTTTTCTTAAAAGAGCAATGCAAAAAAAAAAAAAATAAGAAAACAATAGAATAGGAAAGGTGAAAGATCTCTCAAGAAAATTAGAGATGTCAAAGGAAAGTTCCATGCAAAAATGGACATGATACAAGATAGGAATTTACAAAAGCAGAAAAAATTTAAGAGATGGCAAGAATCTATATAAGGCCTTAATATCACTGATAATCCAAGAACCAAGCTATTGTGATTATTGATCTAGAGCCAGACATCCTGGAGAAGGAAATCAAGTGGATCTTAGGAAGCATTAAGGATAGAGGAAGTGTCAGAATTCCAGCTGAGCTATTTAAAATCATAAAAGATGATGCTATTAAAGTGCTATTATGTCAGCAAATTTGGAAAACACAATTATGGCCAATGGATTAGAAATGATCAGTTTATATCCCAATTCTAAAGAAGGGCAATGCTAAAGAACATTCATAGTGGTAGACAATTGCACTCATTTCACATGCCAAAAATATTGTGTGTAAGATTCAGCAAGATAGATTTCATATATTTCAACAATATGTGAACCAAGAATTACCAGAATAGGTAAGAATAGTCCAGTTTTTCAAGAGGCAAGGGAACTAAAACCCAAAGTGCCAGCATTTGTTGGATTATGGAGAAAGCAAAAGAGTTCCAGAAACACATCTAGTTCTGCTTCTTCAACTACACTAAAGCCTTTGAGTAGGTAGATCACAACAAAATGTGGCAAGACCTCAAAGTAATAGAAGTATGAGATCATTTTACTTGTATCCTGAGGAACCTACTAAGAAGCAACAATTAGAACCAAACACAAAACAACTAATTGGTTTAAGATTGGAAAGGGAGCATGACAAGGCAATATCTAGTGTCATCTTATTTAATTTATATTCACATTATCTAGAATAATGTTTTTGCTCACCAAAGATCTCATTATGCAATTTAACCATGAAATCAAAACGAAAATTTGGTTGATTTAATAATAATAGTCCAATTTTTATAAAATCTTTATAAGTAGTATCTTTTATCAAGAAAATGTTATCAATTCAGAAAGGCCTAGAGGGATTTACATGAACTGAAGCTAAGTGAAGTGAATAGAACCAAGAAATTATTGTACACAACAAAAGAAAATTAAGCAATGATCAATTCTGACAGATGTGGCTCTTTTCAACAACGAGGTGATTCAGGCCAATTGCAATAGACTTCTAATGGAGAGAACTCCATCTGAATGCAGAGAGAGAACTATAGAGACTGAAAGTGGATCACAACATAGTATTTTTACCTTTTTTGTTGTTTGATTACTTTTTGTTTTCCTTCTCAATTTTTTTTCCTTTTTGATCTGATATTTCTTGTGTAGCATGATAATTGTGGAAATATGCATAGACGATTGCACATGTTTAACATATATTGGATTACTTGCTGTCTATGGAAAAGGGTGGGGGGAGAGGAAGAAAATTTTGGAACAAGATTTTGCAAGGATGAATGTTGAAAACTATCTTTGCATATATTTTGGAAATAAAGAGCTATTATTTTTTTAAAAATCAAGAATTTTTATTTCAGTTCTTAAAATAGCTCTTTTTCCCCTGAGGGAACTGAGGTTAAGTGACTTGCCCACAGTCACACAGTTAGGAAGCTTTTAAGTGTTCGAAGCCAAATTTGAACTCAGGTCCTCCTGACTTCAGGGCTGGTGCTCTATCCACTGCGCCACTTAGCTGCTCCCTAGAATAGATCTTAGAATAGTCTTGAGAATCTTGTTAGTAAGTAACATGGAAACAAATTTTAATAGCCTGAACCTAGAAACTGGTTTAAATATTATGGAGAATAATATGGCAATATTCAAAAAGTGGCAAAACAGATCAAATTTCTGACCTTGCTGTGCCAGTATTAGAAATTTTATAAAAATAAAAAGGAAAAATAAAATCTCACTATACAAAAATATTCATAGACTATTCTATTCATACCAAAAAGTTGAAAGGAAAATCCACACACCCAACAAATAGAGAAGGGCTATAATATATCATTCAGTCAATAAAACACTTTCTCCCTATTAAAGTCATGTTGCAAAAGAAAGCATAGATCTCTCCCCCCAAAAAAAAATTCCTCAAGAAAAATAAAGTTTAAAACAAGTATGCTTCAATCGTCAGACACAATCAGTTCTTTCTCTGGATATGGATAGCATTTTTCATCATAAGTCCTTCCGAATAGTCTTGGATCATTATATTGCTGAGAATAGTAAAGTCATTCACAGCTGATCATCTCAGAATATTGCTATTATTTTGTACACAGTACATTTCATTTTGCTTGAGTTCATGGAAGACTTTCCAGGTTTTTCAGAGAGCATTCTGTTCATCATTATAATCATATACCACAATTTTTTCAGTTATTATCTGATAGATGGGCATCCTTTCAATTTCCAATTCTTTGCCCTAAGAGCTGCTATAATTATTTTTGTATATTTAGGTTCTCTTTGTATTTATAACCTCTTTTGAGATTCATGCCCTGTAAGTGCTATTATTAGGTCAAGGAATATACATGATTTTATAGCCCACTGAACATATTTTTGGATTATTTATCAACAGGAAAATACAATAAATGCTTCTTAAGGTCTTATTAAACACCAGGCACTGTGATAAATGCTGTGGATACAAAGACATAAGTGAAATGTACATCTCAAGGAGCCTACATTCTAGTAAGAGAGACATGTACACGCATAAGTGTTTATAGCAGAAATACAAAATGAATACAATTAAGTTTGGGAAGAGGGAGCAGAAATAACTGGAGTAATTATCAGAAATGTCTTCATTAAAAGGTAGGGCTTATATCGAGTTTTTTAATATTAATTTTTCTGATTTTTTTTTCATTTAATCAGCATTTTTTCCTCTCTTCCAAGCCCCCTATTACTCCATGGAACAAGCAAGCAAAATTCTTATAATAAACATACCTAATCAAATATAACAAATCTTTACATTTGTCATATCTAAAAATGCATGTTTCATTAGGCCTCTTATATAAATATATGATAATATTAATATTATATAATGATAATTATAATATTAAATTATATATATGCTATATATATAATTTATAATATATAAATATAAATATTAGGCCTCTTATATAACACCTATCAAGAGACAACAAATTTATCATCAATCCTCTGGAAATATAGTTGGCTGATCACTGCAGACTTCTTAAATCTTTCCAAATTGTTTGTCTTTATGTTGTTATATAAAGTATTTAATAAAGAATTTATAAATTTATAATTATATATAAATTTATAAATTCTTCTTCTGGCTCTGCTTACTTCATTCTGCATCAGCTTAAATGAGGCTTCCCTAATTTTTCTAAAACAATCCCTTAGCCATTTTTTATGGCACAATAGAATTACATTTTATTTATGTGTCATAATTTGCTCATCTATTCCCCAATTGAAGGACACACACTTAGTTTCCCAATTCTTCACTACTACAAAAAAGCTGCTATAAATATTTAATACACGTGTCCTTTTTTTTCCTTTTTTAATCTTTTTAGAGTACATATTAGTGGTTTTACTATATCAAAAGTTAAGCATAATTTGGTGACTTTGGGGGCATAATTCCAAATTGTTTTTGAAAATGGTTTCATCAATAGTGCATTAGTGTGGCTGTTTTCCTGCAGTCCCTCCACCTCCTAAAATTCTCTCTTTTTGTATCTTAGCTGAATAGCTCATTCTACAGTAATAAAATTAATTACTCTTTAATTATTGAGAATAGAACAAACCCAAAATCCACAAAAATGGTCAATAAATGTCCTATTTCTTAAATTACACAAATCAAACCTTTGAAATATAGGACAGGGCAAAGAGACAGTCACAGAAAAAAAAATTATAAGCAAAAAAATAGCTGTTAACAAAATATTGTCCAATTAAGCAAACCATATCTTTAAATTTTAGTAGATGGAAAAACTATATATATATATATATATATATATATATATATACACATATATATATATATAATATATATATGTTATATATATTATATATATATGTATGTGTGTATATATATATATATATATATACATACACATATATATGTATATATATATGACTAAACTTAGACTAACCATATGACCCTTGGCAAGTCACTTAGCCCTATTTGCCTCAGTTTCTTCATTTATAAAATGAGCTGGAGAAGGAAATAGAAAAGCATTCTAGTATTTCTGCTAAAAAAGCCCCAGATGGGGTCACAAAAAATCAGACACAACTAAAATGACTGAGTAAAAACATAAATACTCCAATAAATCAAGTAGAGGAAAAAAGGAGAGAAAAATGAAAACTCCAAATAAGGAAGAGTTGTTTTTTTTTTTAAGTAAACAAATTAATCCTTTATCAATAAATGGTAACTCTACCTATTAAAATCCAAAATAATCTCAAAAGATGTTCTACCTGAATGTCCCAATGGCATTTCAAACAACACATACAAAAGAAAATGTATTTTTGCCCATAAACCCATTCCTTTTTTAAGGGCACGACCATTCTTCAAAGCTTCAAAGTTTACAGTCTTAGCACCCTATTCCAATCGTTATTCTTCCACATTCCCCATCCCATCAGTTGCCCCATTGTCATATCTATCCTCTAAAGAATACCTCCTCTGTGTCCCCTTCTGTCTGCTTATGTGGACTCCATGTTAGTTCAGCACTTCCCATCTTTCCCTTCTCCAATCTGTCCTCATAGATTTGTTAATAGAATATGCATGGGCCCAGATTAGATTATGTCACTTGATCAAAAAATTTTAATAGCTCCTTTTTGCCCTCAGAATAAGAACTCCTTTGCTTTAAATTTAAAACCCTTCAAGGTTTAGATCCAGACTACCTTCCTAGACTTCTTTCTAATAATCCTCTTTATTCACTTAACAGATAAAAGTAACCTAATTTCTGCTCCTCAAATTTGACATTCTATATCCTGTTCTACTGTTTTTATACAGGCTTTCTAGAATGCCAGGAATATACTCCCTTCTCGCCTATGCTTTTCAGAAGCTTTAGTTTCCTCCAAGGCTAAGATGAAGTGCTAACTCCTACAGAAAATATTTCCTAATCTCTCTGGATAATACTTTCCCTCTCCTAAAATTATTTGGCATTTTCTCATTTTTATAAATTGTGTATCCCATGTATAGTAAAGTGTAAGCAACCTCTTAAGGAATGGATCAAGTTTGCCATGCATATAATAGCCTTTTTTGAATTGAATTCAAAATCATGGGATCCTAGATTTGGATCTGGAAGGGCTTTTTAAGGCTATCTGATCAATATTCTCATTTTACTGATGAGAAAATTAAAAGGATTAAGCGATTTGACCAAGTTTATATGAGGAATAAGTAGCTAAACTAGGATTTAAACACAGGTCCTCTGAAACCAAAGCCAATCTTTTTTCTAATTTACCACATTACCTCAATATTATTACCAACAGGAAAAGGGGGGGAAAAAACTAAACCAATCATAGAGATACATACAGTGTCTTTAATACAGAACAAATAAAATTGGACAAAAAAAAGAAAAACAAAGAAGAGAACACAAAAACAGATCTTAATCAAGGAAACAATCTCTGACATGTTTCAGGGAGAAGTTGGACGAACAAGTTAAAGCTATAGCAGCTGATAACATGCATGGTCTGTATCCTTAAAGAGAATAGGTACACAAATCAGTTCCAATGAAACAATAATGAACTGAACCAGCTACGCCCAGTGAAAGAATTCAGGAAGATGACTAAGAACCATTACATTGAATTCCCGGTCCCTATATTTTTGCCTGCCTGCATTTTGGATTTCCTTCACAGGCTAATTGTACAACATTTCACAGTCTGATTCTTTTTGTACAACAAAATAACGGTTTGGTCATGTATACTTATTGTGTATCTAATTTATACTTTAATGTATTTAACATCTACTGGTCATCCTGCCATCTAGGAGAGGGGGTAGGGGGAAGGAGGAGGGAAATTGGAACAAAAGGTTTGGCAATTGTCAATGCTGTAAAATTACCCATATATATAACTTGTAAATAAAAAAAAACTATTTAAAAAAAATAAATTAAAAAAAAAGAAAGAATAGGTATAAGAGATGAAGAAGAGCCAAGCACCAGGACAATACACAAAGAGTTGAAGAAGTTTGGAGGCTCCTAAACCCAGACTTTTCTGAGTCCAGAGAAGATAAACATAAGAAGAAACAATGATTTGATGTAGTGCATGATGTGTCACTTTCTCAGCTGTTCAGGTCTACAAGACAGAATTATAGAAAACAAAAGGAGACCATGATTGGCAAGCCTGCATTTCTCCTCCATTTGTTGGTTTAACCTAATAGAAGCATACAGAGATGAGGGACATCTTGGCTACTACAACCTTAGCATCTGACAGGAATATTTAAGGATCCTGAGCAGACAAATAGAATCCAACTCTCTAAGAATAGAATCTATAATAAAAAGGCAAAAGACATTTTAAATTCAATAATTTCAATAGGAGCACAGTAATAAATTGAGTAGATTTCTTGCTTCATGATTATGGCAAGGGATAAAATCCATCCCCATGAGTAGATGAAGTCAAGTGAAGTCAGGTGAAATTATAGCTCATAAGAGATCAGAAATTGATAAACTGGAAAATCAGGGTATTCAAGGAGACCGCCAGTATATATGGAAATTCCCAAAGTGAAGGACAGACACTGCTTGGGATTAAAAGACTTGTGGTCTTTATATTGAACTTCTTAAGGAGTGGAAATAGCCTATAAATGATGGCAACAAGATTCTGGACCAGGTAATAGAGAGATGGAGTGAACTGCAAATCAGGAGAAGGTGCTGAATGATAGTCACAAAGAATGTGTTTGAAATTAATAGCCTTTCCTCATCCACCTATTGGTCATGAGATTTTTTTCTCATCAATTATCTTGTATTTATACAGCTGTGTCCAGGTTTTTATTACCCCAGTAGAATGTAATCTTCTGGGTCTTTTTATCTTTAAATCCCTCACACCTAATATAATACATAGTTTATAACACATACAAGTTGAGACTTGTTTAATTGAACTGAGTAGTAATTGATAGCTTCTAATAAATCAAATCCCTCTTTCCATATGACTGCCCTTCAAATGTCTGAAAACTAACATGTCCCACTAGAATATTCTCTTCTCTGGACTAAATATATAGTTTCTTTGATCCATCCTCATATGACACAGTCTCTCAAAACCCTTCATCATTCTGATTTTGCTCCTCTGGATGATTTCTAGATTATCAAAGTCCTTAAATTAGAGTGAAGATTATACTATGAGATGAGAACAGAGAATAGTACAGAGGTATTCTTCCCCTTCTTATTCTAAAAGTTAAGCCTTTCCTAATGTAATCCAAGATTGAATTAAGCTTTTTTGGTTGCCATATCATCCTGCTGACCCAAATTGAGATTGTAGTCTAAGACCCACAGGTTTTTTCAGACAAACTGATATCTAACCATGCTCTCTCCATCCTATATTGGTAAAATTAATTTTATTTACAACAGTAAGACATGACATTTATCCCCATTTTATCTTATTAGGTCTAGTATGACACTTTAGCCTGGCAAGATCTTTTTAGATCTTGACTAATATCCAAGATGGCAATTATCTCTCACAATTTAATGCTGTCTAAAGATTTGATGAGCATGCTGTGTGTGCCTTTATCCAATTCACTGATAAAATTAAACTCTCCAGGTCCTATTTCTGACTTGTGAAGTGATCAGATTGATTCTATAATCAATTTTAAAAATTGATTCTATTTTCAGTTAATGGATATTGTCTTGTTACTTCCTAAATTATGGTTCCTTGACTCTGAATTTAGTTCAGAATTTAGCTGGTCTGCAATGCACATTTAGAAATCCAGTTCCCCTGATAATCACTAATCTATTTTTGTCTCAAGGGAATCTTACCCTTAAGGGATATGCATAGATATCAGGGAGTCTGGTCTAGTATCTTTACCCCACTAAGCTATACTCTGGTTTGCTAGGAGCCAAAAAGTATCTAACCTTGCATGTTGTTTTAAACAAGGAATATTTCTTAGTCACAGGAGGGGGGGGGGGGATTAACACTAGCCCTTCATTCCCAATTTTCAACCAATCATATTGCTCCCCATGCCTCAGCTCTGTAGCTAATCCATAATGATTTAGTTATTCATGATGTTGAGCCAATCATAACTTGTTCTTACTTACAAAATTCTGTTCTTTGTTCTGAACTCCCAAAAATTATTTAAGAGAGCAGTTTCCCTCTTAGTTTTGCTGAGAAGTTAGGGTCCCATGTATTGATAAATTCTCACTTTATTAATAAATTAATGATGTTCAAAAATCTGTGCCTCAGTTTAACTTATTTTGACTGTGACATATGTATTAGCTATGTGATCTTGTAAAGGAAAAAAATAAGGAAAACCACTCACAGAATCTGGGATCACTTCCTGAAAGACTTCCTGACAAACTAACATTAAATGATTATTCTTGGAATTTAGCCATTTGACATTACAATCCATCTAATTGTAATAACAGTAGTCCTCATCTCTACATATTTTCCAAATGGCATGAAATGCTTTATCAGGAGCTTTGCTAAAAATCTAGGTAAATAATATTTTCAGCATACTCAATCTAATAGTTTGATAATGAAATTTTAGTTATATATCTGAGAAAATTTCTCATGCTTTCCTTGCAGATAAGATGGAGAGATATAAGCTAGGTTTTAATAATGTTAGATGAATTTGGAAATGGTTCAATAATGACAATAAAAGAATACTAGTTAAAAAGGATGGCCAAGTGAAGCATTTGTCTGGGGTGCTCAAAGTTGAGGACTACCAAAAATATATATAAAACAAGCTTCTATTATTCCAAATGCATCATACCACTATCTTAAAGAAGTACTATATATTGTCTTGCTTCAGACAGAGAATAGCTACTTATATTACTATTCCTCAATACAGTTTAGTTCTAGAAGCAACGATGAAATCAGATAGTAAAATACAATAACTACTATATATTGATCAATATTGGTGATTAAATTTCAAAAGAATATGGATAAATATATTCATGAGAAAAAGACTGGAGTGAATAAAAAGAAATGGACAAAATCAAAAATAACTTATCTGGTTCAAGATTGTAAATAGGCTCATTTTCTTTTAAGTTTGAACAGGTTTATACTTGGTAGAAATTAGCTTAAGAATGGATACTTATTACATATTATGTAAGTTGAATATTAAGGTAATTTTTCTCCTCCTAAAAATTACTTTAGGTCATTTATTGCCTATTGCTTTCTGAATTATTTCAAAGAATAAGTTTAAATACAGAAGATGTTACAGAATTCACTATTTTATGTTACTAATATATAATGGTGTATTTCTTTTAAAAATACATTTACTGCAGGCCCCAGTTATTTCTTCTTAAATGATACAAATTGGAAGTCCCAATTATTTCTTGATTCCACACATCTACTTGACCAGTTAACCTCACCTAATTCACTGGATAGTACATAAGACTTCATGTCTGATAGACCTAAGTTCAAGTTTTGTCTTAGACATTTACTTGTTTTGTAACTCTGGACAAGTTATTTCATTCCTCTGTATCTCAGTTTCCTCATCTCTAAAATGAGTGGAGCAAAAACTAATCTACATTCCAGAGAATTAGTGACAAAGCATGTTGACCACCTCCTGAAAGAGAGATGAAGGACTCAAAATGCAGAATAAGACATGGCCAATGCAGGAATTTGTTTTATTTAATGATGTATATTTGTTATAAGGCTTGTTTTGTGTTTTGTTCTGTTTTGTTTCGCCAGTTAAAGAGAGGGAAATGGGAGAGAAAAATCAACACATGATTGTTAAGTTAAGAAAAGTTAAGAAATAAATAAAAGGATTGGACTCAAAAGACCTCTAAAGTATCTACTGGTGCTAAATCTATGTTTCTATGATCCTATAGCCTTAAGTTCTTCATGCATTGACTAAAAGAAAGCAGTTAATAGCAATTCAGTAATTCATTTCTGTTGTTGAATTCTATATATAATGTCTTAATCTAAGGCAGTTCCTGCTATTCCAGGATAGGAAAGCTTAGTATAGAGAATAAAGTTTCCCCAATGGGACTCCACTGAGCTGTGAGTATGTTGTTAGGCTAAACAAAATTAGTGCTTAAGTTAATTAAACTGCCAGTGCTTCAGTTTTCCAGGAATTAAAGTTGGCTTCAAAGACAGTCATTTAGACCTGTCAAAAAGAAAGTATCCTAGATGGTATCAGTATTTAACTATAGAAGGAATGAAACTAGATGAAGTATTAGCATCATTGATGATAAGACTTCTGAGATAAGATTTCAGTTCAATGTTTCCACGACAAAGAAAAACACTTGAATACATGTACAAATTTTGTTCTTCATAATCAAAATGCTGTTACTATAATTACTTTCTATCAATTTGAATGTGGATTAATAATACTTATGAAAAAATAAGACCTCTTAATTTCTGAATTCATCAAAAGTTTAAATACATAAAAGAACACTACTAAAAATTGTGAATACCTTGTATAAAAAACTAAAATGTAGACAGGTATTACATCTAATCTTCTAAGGGAAGATGATGGTTTGAAAAATATTACAAAAATAAGCTGATGAATATTTCAGTAGGATGCTAAACTATGTCTGTATCATTCATAGCTTACAATTTTATCTTGGGAGTTGTTTCATGCTTGTTTTATTTTCCACTCATCAGCTTTTTTCTGGTAATGAAGGAGAAAAAGTAAAATTGAGAAGTTTGTCGGTCATATATTAAAGCCAGCTTCCTTTTTACTGAAACTAGTGAAAATAGCTCAGACATATATCTCTTTTAATCTTATCTCCCCTTATTTGTTTCTAATATGAACCTATTTAATACAAGAAAATGTGTCTAAGTTGTATAATCTTAGTAAGTTATAATTTTTAATAAATAAATGAAAAATATGAGAGCTAGTAAACTAAAGGATGTTTACAAAGCTGAATTATTGGGACAGCTGGGTGGTGCAGTGGATAGAGTGGCGGCCTTGAAGTCAGGAGGACTTGAGTTCAAATCCAGCCTCAGACATTTAATATAACCTAGTTATGTGACCCTGGGCAAGTTACTTAACCTCAATTGCCTCAGTAAAAAAGAAAAAGAAAAAGTTGAGTTATTTAAAGCTATCTTGTTAGACTAAAGGTACAAAGTCAAATTAGACAGTATTGCCTATCCCTCTCTTATCTGAAGTTCTTCTTGATGCAAAAGAAGTATTTTCATAAAGGCTTTAATTACCTAAAAATAATTTTCAGATAACATAGCTTGGTTTCATTTTTGGATTGTGATAAGTTTCCCCTTTGTTCTTTACATAAAAGGAATAAAAATTTGCTAGTAAGTTTCAAGAAATAGTTCAGACAATAATAGAAATTAGGAGCTAAATGCTATAGTCATTAAAAGGATCTTGTGAAATAAAAGATGTGAAAGTGATTTGAAAAATGAAGTCATATTCAAAACCAGGACAAAACATTGAAATTTACACAAATATGTCTGTCACTGTCCATGGAAATTAAGTAAAAATTTCCTAGAAAATCCTTACTTTTATTATGAAACTACAAGAACAATGTACTAGTATACTCCTAACCCATTTTACACATAGGACATAATAAGGGAAATAATGTGACATTCCTAGAGTATAGGAGATCATTAGTAGCAATGAAAAGCAATAGAGAGTTTATGCCAGAAGCTGAGATTGACTAGGAAATGGTTGAGAAGCAATCAAGGATACAAAATTATGGAGGCAATGATAAGAGACATGTTTAATGTTGCTTTTCTAAATGCTCTGTTCTCTGAGGCACATAGTTTTTTGAGGGGTGGGAGAAAGTGATCAATCACATCTTATTGTAAAGGTTCAAACCCTCCAATAGACTGGAGCACAAAGAAAACATACTTTTCCAATACAAGGGTATTCTTTTATCTGATCTTTACAATAGTCCTGGGAGGTAAACAACTGGTTTAATGTGTTATCTAACACATAGATATAGATATAGATATAGTTTAATTAATAATTGTTTAACTCAAAAGGAATAAATCTCAAGCAATCAAAACTATTTATTGTCTGCAATGTTCTTGTGGTAGAAATACTGCAACTCCTTCACAAGAGACTGATGATATAGTTGATGAGAGAAAAGATACATCACAGCAATTCAAAACTATTGATCTATCACATGCCAAATGACAGCATAAACATAACAAATATAAAAGCTCTGAAAAGAAAAAGATTTGCAGAAGCCACAAAGAGTTATAAAGATAAAATGTAATCTGGGTCTTGAAGGATGATGCAGACATGACACAGTCCTGGGTCTGAAGTCTATGGAGAGCCTAGGTTTTTGTTCTTACTCTACTGCTACGACCTATGTGACCTTAGACAAATCACTTCTGCTCTCTGTGACTCAATTTCCTTATTATCAGTTTAGAAGCCTGGACCAGATGATCCAAGGTCCCTTCCAGTCTTAAACTCTGTGATTCTTTCATTTGAGCAGGGAAATGGGCACAGGAAATAGAGGGAACAAATCCATGGAAGTAGGAGTTCTTGTCAGGTAGTTCAGGTAAGTGAACAAAGATTGGCTGGAGCAGAGTTTATGGAGGGGAATAGTAGTTGCTAAAGATGGTAAACTAAGATACTAGAAAAGCATCAAGCACCAAAATTAAGTTCTTTATCATGTATGTAACATGATAAAACAGGTAGCTTCGGAAAGGCCAGACTGGCAGCAGTGTGCAAAACAGAACGGCACATACTGACAGAAGATAGACTAGCTAGGAGCACAAAGAGACCTTAAAAGGAGTGAAAGACAACAGCAAAACATATAAAAAAATTAAGGAATAATAAATACCATCAGAGCCAAGCCTAGAAATAGGCAAAATAATCAGCTACCCAAACCACAGTATGACAGGTGCTTAACAGAGGGAGCGGCAGTTTTTAATTCTGCTTTTTAAAAGTGTGAATATTTTTAGTGTCAGAAAATATTTCAATAATTTTTACATTTGATGAGAGTCTAAATCCAGGTGCTAACAACAGAAATGAAAAGAAAGGAGGCATTATAAGTTTGAGAAGCATCACAGACATATGGTCAGAGTGCTTAAGCTGAAACCAGGAAGACCTAGTTGAAATCAAATCCTGATTATTATACTTAAAGATTGTGTAATATTAAGATGCTTAACATTCTAATTCTCATTTAAAATGAGGATTATAAAACTTGTAGTATCTAATTGAAGGAATGTCATGAGGTTCAAATAAAATAATGAATGTAAAATGCTTTGCAAACTTTATAGCATTATATAAACTTTAACAATGATGAAGAAGAAAAAATCAACAAGACTTGATTACAAAATAAATAGCAGAGGAATCAGTCATAACATATACATATTACCTGAGATTTGCTATAAAAACAGGGAAAAATATAACAGGGGAAAATAATGTAGTTATATTACTGCTGATCCCACAAATACATGTCAAATTTCATACATTGTTTCCCTAACTTCCCACCAATGAATGATACAACAGAGATAAAATAAGAATAAATATACAACTGGGCATAAATAGGTACACCAAGAAATAAACAAAAACCATAGTCAGGATTTTGAGCTATTTAATAAAGTTAATTTGCCATTGTTTCAGTGAAGAGTTTCTATGAGAGTATGTACATTTGCTTCTTGAATGTCTAAATTTCAAATAAATCAGTTAAAGTGTTCTTAGAAACATATATATGAAAAAAAAAATATATATATATATATGTTTTCTTCTTTAAAAAACAAAACTAAAACAAAACTAAGAGAAAACATACTTTAAAAATACTTTTCTTTGACTCTTTTTCCAAAGAAATAGAAATGGGTATACCTGATTTCCATGCAGGTCCAATACATCCAGACTTTTCAGATTATCCAGATTTGAAATTTTCTTAATCCTGAAACATTTAAGTTTTGACAAAAGTTGCTTTTCATTGATAAAAAAGCAATTTATAAACTTTATCCCCAGAAAAAAATCTTTAGAAATCTATTTTCCATCTTGTTTTGACTTACATGTCAGAATAAAATTTTATTTTCCATATTTATTCAATTATTCAAAAAAGTTTTCATCTTAGCATAAAATGTCAAGACTTAGAAGGCACCTTTGATATCATCTAGTGGTCCCTCAATCTTATCAATTATTATTCACATTATAGTTATTATAGTTATTATATATATATTATATATAGTTATTAAAGATAAAACTGAATTGACTGATCACTTCTAGCTGTTGTATTTGAGAGTATGTTTGCAGTCAGGAAGATCAATGTTCAAATATGACCTTATTCATTACTATGTGACCATAGGTAAATCATTGACTCTTAGTTTCCCTATCTATAAAACAGGGATAATACCTAAAGTTCTTGTTTCACAGAGTAGCTACAAGAAGTAGCTTTGCAAGTCATAAAGCAGAATATTAGGCTGTTTTATAACCAAAAATATATATGATATAGATATACCTCATTTAAAACAAGTCATAATCTTGGATTTTGAATTAATTTTTATGTGAATACATTTTTCCCAAATCAATTCACATTTTCCCATTGATATACATTATAATTTCAAAGATATTATAAATTCCTATGGAAAATTATATTAGTAAATCATAAAAATTATATCTTAAAATACAGCAAAACTTCCAAAATCACATTCAAGAGAAATGAAATAACTTTGTTATATTAAGAACTAATATTCTTTGTCATATTCTATCAAGATATTAAATACTGTAGTATTTTACATATCTGTCTTTATCTCATGATACTCTCTAGTTAACTTAAGGACCAAGAAAAGGCTACATGGAATTTGGAAGTTCTACCCTAATTAGTCATGGAATCAGTCTAATTAAAGAGATTCTTCTTACTTTAGATCTACTAACGCATGTAATATTACCTTTATATATAGCAGTAAGATCTGGTCTGCCAGTTTGTGAAAAAAACTGAATTTTTACTACATAATGAGTAAAATGAGATATAATAGTCTTTCTCTACCAATTTATCACTTCCCTATCCCTCTTCCCCGAACCTAGAATTCCTGGCCCAAGTCTCAATCTTTATACCCATCTAGCTCACACTTAACCCATTCTCAATTCCAACTCTTCTCTAAATTTCTTCCTGAAAGATTAAATCACCAATACAATCCAGACAATCCCTCTGTAAACATTTTTTTGTTTTTGTTTTTTTTTTTTGCCTCTTTCCTCCATTTCTTCAGTTTCGTAGAAGTTTCGCCATGCCCAAGCTCTCTCTGCACTTTAATATAAATAATACACTTCTCACTTCCACAATTTCAATTGCAGCAGAAGGAAATAAGTCTAATTAAAGTGGCTGTTTCAGACTATAAATCTACCACACTTGAATCAATTGATTGAAGATGCATATATTAAATGTTGAACCACTGAATCATTTTTTTCTTTCTCCCAAGTGATGACACAAACTGAAACTGAATGAAAGATAGGACACTGAGGGTCACAGAGCACTACCACCACCTCAGTTACAAGAGCTGTTGAAGAACACTTGGTCCATTCTTTGAGGCAGCAGCTACTATAGACATACAGGAATAATGTGTTGCCTTGAAACTGAACTTGAAATAATTAGAATCCTACTCTAAAATATGGTTTATCTACAGCGAGTGAGACTAACTCACACACACAAAAAAGGCAAGCACCCTTATATTTTGGTTATCCTCCATGTCAACAATTTTTGTTCTCATAAACTTACAAAATGGCAAAATTGAAAAAGTCCTTAAGACTTCATAGCCTGAAGAACATTCTATCTAGTAGAGAAAACAATAAAAAATAAGGAATGGAAGAAAGGTAGAAAGTTGTGGAAGAAAGATAAATTCAGAGAAAATAAATATTTACTGAAATGAACTGAAAGGGTCAAAATGAGTTCAATTTTAGACATTTAACTTTAAGTTGCAAGTAAAAATATTTATTAGACAGATAAAAATGAGAGTTTGGAGGACAATCAGAACTGGAGACTGAGATTTGTGAATTGCCAAAATAATTAAAACCTTTCTTAAGCATCTTAAATTTCTATACTGTGTTACTTTCAAACAGCTTCAATTTCCAACTGAAAAATGGTATTTTAATTAATAGGAAGAATAATAGAGATGTGTGAAAACATATATGAACTATTGCATAGTGAAGTAAGTACAACCAGGAAAATTATATATACATCTACAAAGTAAATGAAAACAACAATAAAATTAAAACTGAACTCTGTCATCATAATGACCAAGTTTGACCTAGCCAAAATAGGTACACCTTTTCTTCTTTGTAGAACTAGAGGACTATAGGTCTAGAATACTGCTTATGCTATTAGAATTAAATTATATTGACTAGTTTTGCTGAAGCATCTTTTTTCTCCCCTTTCTTTTTTAGGCTTTACTATAGAGGAAAATTGTTGGAGGAGAGATGGAGTATATTAGGAAATGAAAATAATGTAACAATAAAAAATATCAATAAAATTAATTTTAAAACAGTTTTGATAGAACATCTAGGTGGTGCAGTGGATAGAGCAACAGCCCTTAAGTTAGAAGGACCTGAGTTCAAAAGTGTCTGGTCTCAGACACTTTATACTTCCTAGCTGTGTGACCCTGGGCAAGTTATTTAACCCCAATTGCCTTAGCCAAAAAAAAAAAAAAAAAAGTTTTGATTTTGCTATCCCTTCTAACCACAACATTATTTCTCTCACTTCTTTTCCTGCCAAACATCTTAAAAATTTGTACTACATTGCATTTTCTCATCAACTAATCCTTTGCACTTCGGTTAACACTACCATTATATCAAAAGCTATACTCTGAAACTCAGTCTTTGAAAAAAATTCTCAGAAAGATAAATCTCTAAGCTTCTAATATAACCAGGACTACTTGAACTACTGTACAAGCTTTATAGTCACCTTGGTTGTAAACATACACTTGTACAAGCCTCTGACTGGTCACATACAATACTTGAATGAAGGAGAGAGCAAAAACTCTACTCTAGCACAAGAATTCGTAACTGATGCTGTCATTCTTGTTAACTTGCCTGTATCTCCCTACATGTGTGAACTTTCCAGGTTTTAGACTGTGCTTTAGATTGTGCTCAAATTCCAGACTTCTTTTTCCCCCAATATAAATTTACATGTGTTGGGAACTTGATCAGGCAATCTGACGCTTGCATAGGAGTTACAGGCATGATAGCAGGTATCATAGTCAAGCTAGGCATCAGTCAGGTCAGATAACCAGCCACAACTCATTAGTCATATAATCTATTTCTTCTTTATATTCATTGCCTCTACAAGGTCCTTCCTATCTCACAAGATTTCCAATGGTGGACATCCCACTATTGTCCCAAATCCTAACTGTATCATTCTAACCAAATTCAAAAGCCCCTTTTCAGTACCTAACCTTCTTTTATCTGCCAACAGCATAATAGTGCTTGAAACGCTCTCCTCATTCTCCTACTACACTCCAAATAAATTTTATTTTAGTTCCTTTCTTAGGCTTTCTTCCTCTATCTATACCCTTTGTATTGGGTGCTTTCAAGGCTTTAGTCAATTACTCACTTGAAAAAACAATTCCCTCTCACAATTTTAACTATAATTTTATCCTAATATATGCATTTCTGATTATAATTTCTCATTCAAAGCTCCAGACCTTTATTTCTAACTTATACATGGTATTTCTACTTGACTCAGTCACTTGAAAGAGAACCTATCTAAAAACTAAACCATTATCTGACTCATCTCCTAAACTAGCTTTTCTTGCAAATTTCCCAGTTTCTATTATGTTATCACTATTCTTTCAGTCTCAAAACTCTGGAATCATTCTTTTTCTCTCCTTCATTTTTAGTATCCAATAAGATATATACAGAGTAGATGGGAGGCAGTCTCTAAAGGGAAGGCCAGGAAAAGACCTTTAGAAGGTAGGATCTGAGATGAGACTTTGGGGCTACCATGGAAAGCCTCTTACAGAAAGCGAGAGTTGAGCTGAAATATAAAGGAAACTGGAAAAGCTATGAAGGCAGAGTTGAGGAAGGGAAGTATTCCAGGCACAGGACAAATGATGAAAGGGGGCATCTAGATGGCAGTGGATAGAGCACTAAGCCTGAAGTCAGAAGGACCTGAGTTCAAATCTGACCTGGGATACTTAACACTTACTATGTGACCCTGGGTAAGTCACTTAACTCCAATTGCCTCAGCAAAAAAATAAAAACAACAACAACAACAAACCAAAATCAGATTTAAAAAACCCTGAAGCCCAAGGAGGCTAAATGCTTTGTCCAAAATCAATTAGTTTGAGCCGATAAGTCACTGACCATTCTTTCATTTCCATTCCCAGTACCACAATCTCATTATTTTATGCCTGTATTACTACAATCATCTTCTAACTAGTCTTCCTAAAGCCCAGTTCTAATCCTTTTAGTACACATTAATTTTTCTAAAGCCCCTTTCTTCATGACAATCCCTTTCTTAAGAACCTCTTTTTAAAAAAAATATAGAACTGTGATTTCACTGAAGTGAAAAAGTCCCAAAGAGAAAATTCCCTTCACTACTGCTGATTAGCAGATATCCAACAAAATATAGTCTTGGAAAGTTGCTAGGGGCACTGAAAAGTTAAGTGATGTTCTCTGGTTCATACAGCCAAGATATCAGAGGCAGAACTTGAACTCAGATCTTCCTGACTCCTAGATCAGCTCTATATATTGTCACCTCATTTACATTTGCAACTAAATTCATATAGCAATAAGAATTTCACATGTGATTTCAATGATTCAGAAAACTTCTGGATGGGAAACTCCCTTGACCAATAAAAACCAACAGCTTTCCACAACTTATGACAGATGTACACTAAGCTTGAGCTTACTTTCCTATGAACTCTGTATAGATACTGGTAGGAGACTACGTCATAGAATTTGGGGAAAATGTTTCATACCAACTATACCACAATAGTAAAATCCTATTTCTAAAATTTAATTAAGCTCAACTTATTAACTTATAGAAAAAGAGAGAGGCATACTAGTGAATACTTATGAGTTATAACCTTAAAAAACTAACCTGCAAATCTCTTGGAGTTACCCCTAGACTCTGAAGGGAGATGAAGCAGCTGTGCTCTCAAAACTCAGCCTACCAATGTGAGGGGAGATGATTGGAGAGTAGCTCCAGAGCTTGGGCTATGCTAAGACCAAGGTTATCCAAAACAAATATTCAACTTTCCTCCTCCACTCTTTGAATCCCTTGAAAGACTAAACCATATTTTCTTTCTCCCATCAATATGAGAGGAACAGCTAACCTACTTCCTACAATTCACCAAAACTCTTCATTCTTTTCCTGCTTGGATCCTCTGTGATCCTTACCCATCAATCTCCTCTCTCATACAGCTTCAATTTTTCTTTTAACTAGGTGCTTCTCCTCAGCCTAAAAACATATTTAGGTTTTCTCTTTCTTCTGATCCTGTCACACTGATTTCTGAGTAAGAGAAATAGGTCCTGTGACATTGTTACTTGTTACATGTGATCTCAAGGAAGTCACTTTATGACTCTGGGCTCTGGTTTCTTCACTTATAAAAGAAGGTGGCTCTTGATCATCCCTAGTTAGCTTGAAATGCTTTTATTCTTTCCTTCACTGTCAAACTTCAAGAAGTTGTCTAAATCTCTATTTATTCAGTACCCAGTCACTCCTCAGTCCTTTGCAATATGAGTTCCAATGCCACTACCCTACTGAAGCAGCTCTCTCCAAGACTAATAACCTCCTTATCTTAAAACTGAATGGGATTTTTCCTGACCTCACCTTCTATGGCATCAGATACTAAAGATCAGTTTCTTCTTTTCCTCTTTTTTTGAGTTTCATGATAGAATTCTCTCCCTTCTCTTATGTCTGACTGCCACTTATCTTCTTTCTAATTCCTCTCTCCTACTTAGATCTGAGGTGTTTCCCAGAGTTTTGTGCTAAGGAGCCTGAGTTCTTGGCCAGCACTCTCTCCTTGGCAGGTTCTCCATTCTCATGGCTTCTTCTTGATAAAGACTCACAAATCTATATATCTACTCTAACTCTGTGCCCATCCCCAGTACTATGCACCTGGATGTTCTGTTAGATTCTCAATTTTCAACACATCTTAAACTCATCTTCCCTATAAATCTTCACCCCATTCTTACTTCTCTCTATATTATCCTTTTTGCTGATGCTTATAACTTTGGAGTCATCTTGAATTCTTCCTTTGAACCCCATATGAGGAAAATGAGGACCAGAGAGCTAAGAGGCTTGTTTGAGGCTATACAGACTGTTACCCAAAGCCAGGATATGAATCTAGGTGCTCTAGAGCCAAATCCCATTTTCTCTGTACTGCACCATATTTCCCCTGTAGTCTTCCATTCCACGTAGAAGGATAATTATAAGAGCGATGAGATTGGCTCTACACCTAACAACTAAGAGATCTGGTGGGATGATTTGTTTTGTCCCTTTCAGGCCAAATAGTTTCATTTATAAAAGCAGGGAAGCTGGGATAGATGATCTCTTCCAATTCTGACAGCTTAGGACTCCATCTCCCAATTTGCCAAGTCAAACTCTAATAGATCCATCTTGGGGCCAGAAGATGGGGAAAATACGAATGCCATTGAGTGCTCAGACAGAGTTATGATATATTCTCATAATTATCCAAAGCTTTACATCCATAAGATAGTAGGACTGGCATATTAATTTCTTATAATCTTCTATTTCAAATCTTTTCATTTCCCTTTTGTTCCTTTTAACAATGTTTTTTCCCTTTGCCCTTTTTGGAAACTTTCTCTCTGCCTTTATTCTCAGAATACTTATTTCATCTTGTTAAAAAATATACTCATCATCTGAAAAATGTTGGACTTGGTATACCAAATCATCTATCAATTACCCTGGAAAATATCCATGAAATTTTCTAGTACTGTTTCCTCATCTGTGGAAGGATAAACTCTAATTCTAAATAATCTTAGAATTCTGAGTTAATATGATTTTGTAATGCTTTCCAACTCTAAGTGTCTATTATTTTATCCTACTATGATTCTAACAAAACAGTGTCAACCAATATACTTCTACACCTTTCATCTTTTCCCTTAAAAAGGGAGATCAGTTTGGACTAATAGCACATATAAACCTGATCACTTTAGGAAGAATAACAACACTAGAGGAAAAGTAACAAATATAATACATAATATTCAATAGTTCACCCTGTTGCATATAAAAAGATAATAGTTCCTGCACATCCTAAAAATGCTTATCTCTACCAGTCTGAGTTTCAGCGATTAGTGAGGTATCAATCAGTTATTGTTTCAAGACATCAGTTAACCTTACTCCCAACTCCTCTCTCACTCTCTTATAATATATCTAATATAAAACTCTTCCCACATCTCACAGGGACTCCTTCACAAAGTAATAAGTTATGTAAGTAATATTCTAATAAAAAATGTTCTGCTCACCTGTTACAATGCCTATTTCCAACTGTGCCTGGATTATATTTAAAGCCTCAATATTAAAATGAAGCTTCAAATCTCAATTTTAGGAAGAATTAAATAGAGACAGAAGTGATATGATAATCTGCATTTCTTTGAATAATTTTTTTAATTTAAATTTTATATTTTAATTATTTTAAGGGCATCTATTTCTTATTTAATAATTATATAAACTTCTGAATATATTCATGTGTTTTGACAGCATCATGGTAACCACAAGGGAAAAAACCCCTCAAATTTAGGCAAATTAGAATAGCGAATAATAGTCACTAATCTGAGTTTTACCCATGCTATTTTTAAATATATTAAATCAATTCTATTCTTAAATTACACTTCATATTTCAATGTAATATTAGTTAGGTTTTTAACTACTTGTCTCTCCAATTTGTTCTTTTAGATATCAAGACTTAAGTCCTTATAATTCTCTTATATTAGTAGCATAATTGCTACACTATTTCTGTTTTTTACAAAAATACTATAAAATTATTCCTGTAATTTTTAATGAATAGAACTGCAAATGGAAAGTTTCAACTGAGAGCTCTTTTAAGGGACATTTAACAAGTGGTAATCAGAGAGAGAAAAGAAAGTATAAGATTTTGTTGCTAGAAGACACAGGATATTCCAAAGTATTGAATTATATATCCATGTGATACATTTCATCTACAGAAATATGCTCATTTATAAATAATGTCAATGACAAACATATCCCTTTACAAAAATAGAAATTTTAAAGTTGGAATTTGCCTCTGGAAAACTTTAAAAAGAGAAAAAAATGGAAGGTAGAAATATATGGTTTTTACATTTTTATTTTTTATAGAAGGAGTATAAGTATTGCTTTAAGAAGAGTCCTGGAGTGGAGAGATTTTGTAAAATGAAATTGCTATGACAGCTCTATGTAGTGGCTAATGTGATCAAATGTACCTTTGTAAATTTAAAGTTCCCACTCCCCTTAGCTCAAATCTGGATGGGGAACAAATGAGATTAAGTTTCAGACACAGTTATTTATATATATATATATGTGTGTGTGTGTGTGTGTGTGTGTGTGTGTGTGTGTATATTATACACACACACACACACACACACACACACACACACATATATATATCACTCTTATCCCTCCAAGTTATCATTTTACAAACAACCTCTTGTTTAGGTTTATTGAAATCACATGTCTAGACAATAATAAATAATAATACACATATTTCCATTATTAAAGAATATCACACAGCAGTTTAGATAGTAATTCAAAGCATGACCAGTCCTTCTCTATTAACCAGAGGGACCTACACAAAAAAAACAAGTTTAAATAAAACTTGTGGGAAAATATAGGTGAGATATATACAAAATATAAATAAAAGGAAAAAAATTTCCTGACCAGAATAGCTACTAGCTCTACTCTGTTCCCATGCTGCCTGAATGGAAAGATAATACTAGAATAGTGATCTATCTAACTACCTCTCCTCTGATCAATTTAGGAGCATCAACAATTCTGATGGACATGGCACTCTTCAACACTGAGATGATTCAAACCAGTTCTACTTATGCAATGAGGAAGAGAGCCATTTATGCCCAGAGAGAGAACCATGGGAACAGAGTGTGGAATACAATACAGCATTCTCACTTTCTCTGTTGTTATTTGCTTAAATTTTGTTTTCTTTCTCAGTTTTTCTTTTTCTTCCTTCTTGATCTGATTTTTCTTGTGCAACTGTATAAATAGATATACATATATTGGATCTAACATGTATTTCAACATATTTAATGTATTGGACTACCTGTCAGCTAGGAAAAGGGGTGGGGGGAATGAGGGGAAAATATGGAATAAAAGCTTATGCAAGGGTCAGTGTTGGAAAAATTACCCATGCATATGCTTTGTAAATAAAAAGCTTTAATAATAAAAAAATTTTAAAAAAATTTAGGAGCATCAAGTGGTTTGTAAGGAAGGCTGGTAGTTGCAGTACCCTGAGTATATAGGATTGCAGGGCTTCAGTATCCTGAGCTAGAAAATTTTTAAAAATAAATTTCTTACCTAAAATTAGAATCAGAACTGGCAACACAGGGTTTGCAAAACAAAAACTTTCTAAGTCATTAGAAGTAGCCATGAAATTATTTTTCATACTATATATAAAGAATGGATATATGGTACAGGGGATAGAGCGTTGGGCCTGGAATCAAGAAGATCTGAGTTCAATGAATCCAGCCTCAGACACTTATTAGTCAGTGTGTGGCCCTAGACAAGTCACTCCACCCTATTTGCCTCAGTTTCTCATCTATAAAATGAGGTAGAGAAGGACATGGCAAACCATTCCAATATCTTTGCCAAGAAAAGCTAAAAAGGAGTCACAAAGAGTCTGATACAACTGAACAACTAAATATTATCTTTTTTTTCTTATCCCAAAAGAAAAAGCAAAACAAAAAATATCCTGACAAATATTGAGCATCCACAAGATAAAGCAGAACAGAAGAAACCATGATCAGGAATCCAATTAGACTGCAATATCTGGGAAGCGAGGCATGATGGCCAGGTGGTCAGTTAGTAAAGGAAAAAAAAATACAAATACCATAAGTTTATGTAGGGAAAAAAAGACTCCAAAGGATTCAATATAGATGAATAGAAAGAAGATCAAGAAGACCAAGCAGACACTAAAAGACCAAGAAAACAGGCCAGGTCAGAGTCTGGAACTCATTAGACAAAAGGGTATGGGAGCCTAGATTCAAAGAGGCTGACTGACAAAAGCCAGTAAACTAGATATAGAAGGACTAAGTAACCACAATTGAAGAATTCAGTATGAATGGGAAAAGTATATCCAAGGGCCTTTACTAAGATTTTTTGTCCCATGACCTTCTCTACTTAAGTTGCCTCTACATCAGGAACTAGCACAATAGATCGCACAAAGTGGAAACAGACAAAAAATTGCTGTGGATGAAATTTAGATAGGGTCAATATAACCATTTGCAAATAGGCAAACCAGTAATGAATCCTTAAACCTAGATAAGTAAAATATCCATAATTAATATTTGCCATAGGGACACAATAAAGCTAAGGAGAACACTAAAACATAATTTATAAAGAAGCTTTAACAAAATTCTAGCTCATGATAATCTGTGCTAGAAATCTTCCACTATTTCCTAACATGACTAGAATAAACAGATTATATCTTTAATATATATATATATGTGTGTGTGTGTGTGTGTGTGTATGTATACATACACACACACACACACACACACACACACAAGAAGCAGGAAAGTATAAGAGGGTGTAGGATTAGGAAAAAAGTTAATGCCTTCTATTTTGAATATCTAAAATGCCAATAGTATACTATTGCAGTGAAAAATATCTAATGATAATAATAGCTAACAGTTCTATAGCAATTTACTAAGTGCCAGGCACTTTGCAAATATCTCTCTTACAGATGTCTTGAGATATAGGTGCTATTATTATCCCCATTTTACAGATAAGGAAACTGAGATAAACAGAGGTGAACGGACTTGCATAGGGTCAATCGTAAGTGTTTGAGGGCACTCATATCTTCCTGAATCCAAGCTCAGTGCTCTATCCATCATGCCATATAGCTGCCTCTATAGGAAATTGCCTCAGTAGAGAGACACTAGGGCTGAATATATAGATCTGGAATCATCTGTATATAAATGATGATTAAACTCAGGAGAGCTAGTGAGGCCACCAAGAAAGAAAGAGTAGAGAGAAAACAGAAAAGGAACCAACAAGATTTTAGTGTTTTACATCTATACAAAGCTGAGTAACTTAAATATCATTTGTAAAATACTTAAATTATATACAGCTTGTACCTTGAAATTTACTTCACTGATTGTACACTTAAATTATCTATACATTCTAGACTGCAGTAGAAAAGCAAGGGGATTAAAGAAACCAAAGAGAGTCAAGATATGAGGACAAGATCTTTGAAGAAAAAGATCTCTTCTCATTTTAACCAAATTGGTGGCATCAAATAGGAAATTCAGGATTCGTCCAATGTAGGAGAACTAGAACCTAACTGGGATAGTGCCTACATCTGTGTTTCATCACTCTTTACTTCAGATTTATTCTTTATTTGCTAATAGGTTAAACAAACCTCCCTTGAAAGTGTGGCAGGAGCCAACTGTTAAATCTAAAAAAGTATAAGTCTAACTGAGATGATAAATTAAAATATATGTATATATAACATATTTAACATGTATGGGACTACCTGCCATCTAGGGGTAGGGTGGAGGGAAGGAGGAGAAAAGTTGAAACAAAAGTTTTTACAAGGGTCAATGTTGAAAAATTACCCATGCATATGTTTTATACATAAAAAGCTATAATAAAAAAAGAAAATATGTATATATATACATTTATGCATATATAGATGCAAAATTCAAGAGAGTTAGCAATTGTGGTTATATCATATGACAGTATATCTTAAGAGAACAGGTTGTCCATTTGAGGATGTAAATTAAGTGCTTCTCAAAAATGCTAATATGTGAATAAGAATCAACCAACAAATATTGCTAAGTACCTATCTAGCACTCAGAAGAAATTAAAAGTAACACAAATTTAAAATGAAAAAAGCTAGGAGATTGAAGATGATGCAGTTTGGACTACATGATCTCTGAAATTCTTTTCTGGTCTAAGCGCTTTGATCTTATCTTTTGCCATCTATCAACACTTACTTAATAAGCTTCCTATTATTTAGATAATCAAGTATAAAATCTTCCATATGGTTTCAAAGCACTTATTCTTTGCAGCCCACCCACACACACATACACACTCCTCTCTTCAGGCTTCTTACACCCTGCAATCTAGTGACACGGGCGTCTTGCTGTTCCTTGCTAAAGGGCATAACTCATAACTGGCATAGGTCTCTCTTGGCTTTTTTGAGATCCCAGCTACATTCCCAACTTCTGCAGGAAGCCTGTCCAAATCCCTCTGAATTCCAGTGCCTTTCCAATTTACCCTACATATAGTTTGTTCATTCATAATTATTGGCATATTGTCTCCCCCACTAGAGTGTGAGTTGTTTAAAGGTGAAGACTACATTTTGGCTTTCTTTGTATTCCCAGTACTAGTGCACAGTCCCCAGCACAAAACAGGTACTTAATAAATGAAATGTTCAATGACTGACATCTCGAAAAGCAAACAAAATAAGGATGGATGAGGATATTTATTAAAGATCAGAAAGCCATAAGACTGAAAATCAACACTTTAGATTTGTGTGAAAGCACTATATTGGGTTGGATTAGATGACCTTTAAGCTCTTTCACAGCTCCAAAACCTCTAACCATCTAATAACAATAACTGAACAAAAAAATACCAAATATTAGTACTACAAGATATGTGCTCTATAGACATTTTAAGTCTTCTCCATTGAAAAAATTATAAAATATGCCTCTTCCACTTCATTACCTGTTCTTTCCCAACAAGAGAACACGAAGGGATCTAAGTGTAGAAAGTCCACTTATTTCCTCAATCTGGTTATCATATAAATCCAAGAATATGAGGCTCTGAAGGTTAGAAATATTTTGGATCCTAGTTATAAAATTGTGTTGAAAATTCAACAGACGAAGGTGTTCTTCCCCATCAATCACAGGACAAACTGTCAGTTTTTGCCTAGAATATGAAAGAAAAAGATATTAAAGACTATGTCTAGCTGCTCGTTTCCATCTTAATGCTGTGCTAATGTATCTATTTCTTCTATCAATGTTTGTACATTCATTTTGGGTATGTGTATGCATTGATAAGAAAATTGAATACAAACTTTGGATTGCATATCACTATGGGTTATATAGAATTTGTGTCAGAATTTCTGTCCTTAAAGAGCTTGTAGGTAAGCAAGACAAAATATATATATATTTTGGGTTGCAAACTGAAAAAAAAAAAAAATATATATATATATATATACACACACACACACACACACACATAAATATGCAGAATCAATATATAACGAATATTTTAGAAGTAATAAATATCTATTTTAAGATCACTAATGGGGGCAGACCTGACTCAGGTCTCAGACACTTAACACTTTCTGGCTGTATGACCCTGGACAAGTCACTTAAACCAATTGCCTCAGCAAAAAAAAAAAAAGAAAAAAAAGTCACTAATGGTATAATGGTGTATATATAATGGTTATATATATAACATATATAATGGTATACCATATATATAATGGTATTAAAGAGCTAATCTCAAAGTCAGGAAGACCTAACAAGTCCTAACACGTACTAACTGTGGGTCCATGAGTAAGTTACTTAAGCTCTTAGAGTTGAAGATAATGCTCTAGCTAGGATTTAAATCACAGAGAAGATGTCTACCTTCATTAGAATAAGGAATTCTCTCATCTGAGAATTCCTTATATCAATTAAATCATAGAGTGGTCCCTATCTCTAAATTCTATTTATATAGAAGAGATGGCTGTTTGAACATCATGGAAAAATTACCATAGGCAACAATTCTAAACAAAATTGTAAAGTGTTTAAACTAACCCCTACTGTATTGGGGGAGGGAAAGCAGGAAATAGCAAAGACAGAGTATTATAGAATACCAAAAAACCCTAAAAAAGTAGTCCTCAATAGCACCTATATTACAAAGAGAAACTTTGTAAGGCAGCTTCTTAATGAGGTTCATTTTGTTTTGTAGTATAACAAAGGATAAAATGAGCTTTTATGGAAAACTTCCATGAAGAGTCATTGTATCATCCCTAACTTGGGGTCAGAGATTTAGAGCTAGAAAGTACTGGTTTAAAGTTCGTCTGGTCCAACTTACTCATTTTTTAGATGAAAAAACAGACTCAGACAGGTTAAGCAGCACTGCTACACTGCCAATGAGTAATGAAGGCAGAATTTGAACCTGTGTCCTTTGACATCAAATCCAGCACTCTTCCCAATTTCTCCTCTTTCCTCTCATATTGTGAAATAGACAATTATACAAAGGTGGGTATAAAGCCCCAGTAGTGTGTAGATTCTGGCATCTTTGTGAAAACTGGCATTTTTTAAATGCACACAAAAGATCTTAATACACATGTAAAGAACAGGGTACAAAGAGGTTCTGGTCATTTTAGGAGTACTAGACATTAAAGTTGAACAAAATTTGAGAGTAGAAAGTGTTCTGACTAGGGCTGCTACTAGAATCCAAAAGGAGCAGGGATTAGGAGAGGAAACATTTATGGCTCTATTATCATGAACAAAAAATCTGAATAGGGAGCTAACTGTAACAGAAAATAAATATTTAGAATTTAATTTTGTGTAACTTTAAAACAAGATGAAAAGAAATCAGGCATAACTGACATTCTGATATCTGTCAGAATCAAGGCACAAACTAACATTGTTTCTGACTAAATTAGGCTGGTTGATAGGGTATAATTTTAAAAGAAATATATAAGAAATTGGTTCAAAATAGATACCATCATTATTTTAATAGTTTTCATTTTATCTTCTAAGTATATCAAATTCACTACATTTATTCCTTTTTACTACTACATTTGATGGAATTGGTTTATAAATAATTGAATTTTTGCTCATAAAGTATGAGTATTCCCTTTCTCAGGACAGCTAGGTGGCACAGCAGATAGAATGCTGGGTCTAGACTCAGAAAGACCCATTTTTATGAGTTCAAATCTGGCCTCAAACATTTACTAGTTGTATGCCTTGGACAATTTTCCCATCTGTAAAATGACCTAAAGGAGATGACAATATCTTTGTCAAGAAATAGCCCAAAGGGGGTTATAGAGAGTCAGACATGACTGAAAACAAGTTAGCAACAACAATAATTTCATGCCTTCTCTAATGTATGTTGGAAGGGACAAACAAATTCTGAGGTTCTTTGGTACTCAAATATCTCAATTCTCTGAAGACTACAGTACCAGTAACAATGAAGGATTATAGTAATACGATAAATTTTTTAAAAACTTTAACAAAAAATTACAAAAGATTAAAAAACAATGTTGCAGATAGGCTGCATATCATTGTTAGTACTAGAAATATTAAAAAACAAAAACAAAAACAAAAACCAACCTAAGGTTAGAGAAATGCCATTGAATTGGATCCTTCATTACCCACCACACTGCAGGCTTTTTCTACGCATACAATTTGTGTCAACCACTATGCTGACAGCAGCTGATAAAGGGGTAAATCTGCGTATAGGCATCTGAAGGTTCTCTTTTCATATGCTATTTATCCACCAGTGGCCAGAAACAGGGAGATTACTTCCTGCTTTCCACAGTATAGTACTCATACCTTTCCAAATCCACAAATAAAAATAAGCCAGTAACAAATAGTATCGTAGGTGTGAAGTCAGAAGGATGGCACTGGAATTCAGGCTTAGTAATCATGGGTAAGTCATAAGTATTTGTATGACCCTTAGTTTCCTTGCTTGTAAAATGGGAGGCCTGGACCCATTGATCTCTAAAGTTCCTTTCATTCCTAAATCTTATTATTTTAGTTTTCTCTCTCTAAAAAAATATTGTTCTCTTCTCATATATTTGTTCCACTGTGCTATGATAATGTTATCTCCTTTTTGATATAGATTCTGAATGTTTTCCAACATATATAGCTTTCAAGTGCCTCACCTTTCTAAGGTCAACCTATCTGAGTAAAGAATTTTCTCTTCATTTGAACGATGAAGAACTGGAAATGCAGGCATTGATGAGCTCCCCAAGTAGACATGATCACCTATTGGAAAATAACACATAAATCATTCAAATTTCAAAATATTTTATACAAAGTAGCTTTATATTCTAATTCCCTTACCTACCAATAGCTCTTTTGGAATTCAGTTATTCTATCTTTCCTTATTTTTAAATTTCTACATATGAGATGCCTTTCTCTTTTTTCAAACCAAAACTCTATGTTGCATCCATTCCAAATAATTGTCCCTTTACCTCATAAATAAATTCAAAGTAAAAAACTACTCTTAAACTGTATTTAAGTACATATATTTAATAAGCTAGTACTCCTAGTCTTAAATTTTAAAACACTCTTCTAGTTTATCAAGATGATAATCTTTCATTACCAGATACATTTGGGCCAGCACTGTGACAGCCCTGTCGAATTCTGGATTTTGTAGGTGTCTGAATGGAAGAATCTCCAAATGCTGATAAAGAGTTTGCACCACTTTTCAGTTCCAGCCCACAAAGGTCTGTCAAGTTTGTTGTGGATGGGACGAATGATGGTTTGTTACGAGGTGAAGGACTTATTACTCTTCCATCCCCTTCAAAATATTTAAAAAAGTAATCATAAACTAGACAATATAACTCTGATTTAAGAAATACATGGAAAATTTGTTACAGCACACGTTCTTCATACCATCATTTAGGTCGGTTCCTAGTACATTTTTGTTGTTGTTGAGTTGTTCAGTCATGTATAAAGAAAAAATGAAGAATTAATGAATAATTAATAATAACATAATAGTAAATTGTTTAAATAAATGCTTTTCAATGGTTAAATGTTTAATATTTTTCTTTAATTCTTCAACTTTTCTTTCTACACTCAGTTCTATGAATAGTATTGCAATTAAGCAAAAAACAAAACAAAAAGCTCCATCATCCTCAATAAATATTTATTTATTGCCTAGAAAATACAGAACTTTTGTATAGCACTTTAAGGCTTACAAGGTATTTTTCTCATAGCAATTTGGTGAGGTAGATAATAGAATACCATTGTGGGGTGGATGGAATTTCTGCCCTCATAGAGCTTTAAAATTTGCATGCAAACAAGATGAACAAACATATATTAAGATAAGCAAACTGAAAAGGAAAGGCTCTCTGGATATATGAATGAACAGAAAATCATATTGCTAACACTGTGCTAAGCATTGAGGATATCTATACAAACCCAAGAGATATTTCTTGCCCTTACCAAACTTACATTCCAATAGGGAAAACAATATATAGGGAGTCCCAAAAGCTTAAAATTTCACTAAGATTTTTGGGCTATCCCATGTATATAAAAGGGAGTGACATCCTAGGAGGTATATTTTGTTTTAAACCACAGAATGAATAATAGCAAATATCTATTAATATGTCTTCATAGAAGTGAAAGCTGGTTCATCAATGTAAAGTTAATGGTAATTGTATGGGCTGGGGTAGATGGGATGTTCTCCTGGAAGAAATTCCTTTAAGATGGGCTCTAAAAACTAAAAAGTATAGAATGCTAGACACAGAGAACAGACAGCACATTATGAATCCACAGATGATATTCAAGCAGATATGCCCATTTGGAGGAGATCATGGATCTAAATGTGGGAAAATAGAGAGGAAAGTGTAAAATGAATTCTTTTACTTAAATTACATGGTAGAAGACAGAGCAATACCAAAATGGCACAAAGTCCTACAACATGCTGAAGATATAGAAAACATTATTTACTGGCCTTCCATTTCGCTAGGAGAATTGGCCTAACACAGATTTTAATGGTCCCATTTCCTGAACCATTCAACTAGTATCATCTATGTGTTACACATCAAGAATCTGAATAAAGTCTTCAATAACGAAGGCTTATATATTCCCCAAGGAGATCAGTGACAAATATATATATAAAAGAAACAACAAAATGTTTTATTACTTTGCGGTAACGAAGAACTGAAAACAAAGCAGATAACCATCAATTGGGAAAATGACTAAATTGTGATACATGATTGTAATGCAATATTACTGGTGCTTTAAGAAACAATGATAAACACAGAAAGGTAAGGAAAGGCTTACATTAATTGATAGAAATTGAAGTAAGCAGAGTCAAGAAAACAATATACACATGATTAAAACAACATAAATAGAAAAGTAACTACAAACCAACTGAGATATATGTTGCAAAATTATAAAGAACAGTCTTGGCCATAAATAAGAAATATAAGAAGACATTCCCCCTCCTTCCCCACTTCATGCAGAATTACTCCCACTCATGCGGAGGCAGGGGCTACAGATATGAAACACTGTATGTAATTTCATACCTTTTAAATTTTTTTTATATATTTTAACACATTGATCAGTTTTACTGATTTGTTCCTCTTCCTTTTATTATAAGGGATGGCTTTCTGAAAGGGGTTATTGAGAGGAATACAGCATACCAGCTACATGATATAAAAACAAAATATATCAATGAAAATCTACTTCTGAAAAATAACAAAGACCTAAAAAAGGAGGCAGTCTATCAGGGCTGAAACACCATTCACTAAGATATTAGTACAAATTACATATTATCTGAATACTCCAAGCAGCTGTTATATGGTAAATAAGCATAAGTACAATGATCAAAAGAAAGTTTAAATATTCAATGAAGAATCTCAAGCAATAGGCTATAATTGCAAATGACTAGAAATTAATGCAACTGGGCATATTAAAAAGTAATGAATGTAAATCAGAGTAAGAATAAGACAACAGATAAACAACCAAGTATTACTATTTATTTTCTAGGGCATGAAGCCCAATCATATATGTATGGTATCTACACAATAGGAAAATATTTCTTTTTCCCTATCTAATTCCTCTTCTCTCCATTCTTTCCCCTATTTTGCAAAACAGTTTTTTCCCCATAATTCTCACTTTTAACAACTAACTTTTCATCCAAATTCTATGCATGCCATGGCATCATCTCCCTAATGTCACAGTCCTCTTTAAGACAAAGAACAACTACTATTTGGAATTATGGTCATTTCCCCCACCCTTCCCTTTGTCATATATTCAGTTTTATTTTCCATCAAAGAACCAAAAAATATTATTATATATTATGAAAATTTTACCATGTCCCATTTGTAAAATTAACTCTGAACTAAACAATATCCAAAACAATCTCAGGCCAATTGTTTTGAATTTATTCTTTTATTTTGCTCTTAGGAATTCTATATTAATCAAAAAATAAATTCATTCAAAGAAATATGAAACAAATACATCTCTGGTCATTGACAATACCTTGTCTGCTTGAGTAGTTTTTTTCTAGATCATGTTGCAAAAGTCGATTATGGAAAGATGAGTCTTTAGTTAGCCTGAGTTCAAACTGCAAAATATTGTTTAAGAAAAAAGATTGAGATAACATGTAATAAATATATATATATATAAATAATGTACATCATAAAATTAAATAGTTAAAAATTGTCATCATAATCCCCTGTAAATTTATTTTGGAAGTATGATGTGACAAAAATGAGTATCTGAATTTTCTAATATGTATTATCAATCATTCAATAAACATTAAGCATTATTATGTACTAGACACTATACTAAGCACTAGAGATACAAAGGCAAAAGTATTCCAATATATCTATGCTTATATGTGTATGTATGAACATATAAAATAAACACAAAATAATTTTGGAGTTAATAAACTAGCAGCTGAGATATCAGAAAATTCCAGACAGTGTTGCTGGAGCTGAGTCTTGAAGGAAGGTTAAGAATAAAAAAGTAATGCACTCCAGATATAAGGACAGCCAGTGCAAACACAGAGATAGGAAATGGATTGTAACAAGTGACAATGAAAAAGTCAGGTTAGCTAAATAACAGAGTAGAAGAATAATGAGGCTGGGAAGTTAGATTATCAAAGGTTTGAAGGATTTTAAATGCCAGGGGTATTTATATTTGATCCTAGAGGTGTCACTAGATCTCACTGAGAAGAATGACATGATCACTTAAGGAAAATAATCTTAGTAGCAGTGGTGGAAAGGGATTAGAAAAGAGAGCATTTGAGACAAGACAATCAATTCTGACGCTAATTTCAATAGTCTAAGCAAGAGATGATGAGGGCCTAGAGTACCATGGCGTCATGTCAGAGAAGAGAAGAAAGCAATCCAATGGGAGATATGTTGTAGAAAAAGAAATGACAAGAATTGGCAAGTGACTGGATATGCAGAATGACAGTGAAGAACTCAGGATGATACTAAGAAAATAAAATAAATCTCAGGTTAAAAAAGAAGATGAGTTGGTCACGTGGTGAAAGCAAGAGATAATGAGTGGACAATCCGTGTATTATCCTCACAATATCAAAAGAAAGTAAAGAGAGTTCCCAGTACTTTATCACACAGGATGAGCAGCTACAAATTGGCAAACAATCTGAATCACCAGAGAGAATAACCACACTGATGAGATCTTGAGCACATTTGAGTAGCTGAGTTCAAATCAAAGTAAATAAGTGAGGGGGGAGAAAAGAGAGAAAGCATTTACATAGTATCTACTATGTGCCAGGAACTGAGCTAGTGCTTTTCACAAATCTCACAAAGAATTCAACTGAGAACAGTAATATTAAAAATACATTTCAACAAATAACTGATACGAATATACACATCAAAACTTTTAGTCTTTTAAAGAATGTTATATATTATCAACATATTTTATAGTAGGTATGAGTTTAAAATATTTTGAAGCATCAAGACTTTAAGTGTCATATAATTTCATATGGTACAAATATACCAAAGGAGAGAAAAATAATAGTGTAGGAAGAATTAAAATTATCCATATAGTTCCTGACAACCTAATGGTAAAACAATATTCATCCAATGATGGATATTGCTAATAGTAATAAAATATTAATGAAAATATTTAGTAAATTATGTTATGTAATTTATGTAATTTATTATTTATTCAAGAAAACCAAAAGTCATTTGCCTGCCAGATTCTAGTATTCTAGTATGCACAGAAGGCATACAGGTCTTGCCTAAATGACAGATGGTATCCATCTTTTTGCAATTTATTTTTAACACACATTGCTTTATGAATCATGTTGAAAGAGAAAAATAAGAGCAAAGGAGAAGAATTATGGGAGAAACTAAAAGAGAGAGAGAGAGAGAAAGAGAGAGAGAGAGAGAGAGAGAGAGAGAGAGAGAGAGAGATAGAAGTGAACATAGCATGTGTTGATTTACTTTCAATCTCCTTAGTTCTTTTTCTGGATGCAAATGGCATTTTCTGTCCAAAGTCTATTGAGATTGCTTTGGATCACTGAGCCACTGAGAAGAACCAAGTCTTTCATAGCTGATCATCACAAATTCTTGCTGTCATTGTGTACAATGTATTCCTGGTTCTGCTTGTTTTGCTCAGCATCAGTTCATGTAGATCTTTCCAGGCCTTTCTATAATCAGCTTGTTCATCATTTTTTATAGAACAATAATATTCCATTATCTTCAAATACCACAACTTATATGGTATCCATCTTAACCCTTACTATGGTCCCAGCTTCCAGCCCTGTCCTTTATTCCAATAAGGGGGAAGCATCTTGATGTAGTCGAAAGAACACTGGACTAGAAATCAGGAAATACCTGGATTCAAATCTTTTCTCTCACACTAAATCACTTAACTTTTCTGAACAGAAACTTCCTCATCTGTAAGTAATACTAACACTTGCAATAATAACTCCCTTATATGGTTATTATGAGGAAAAAGCTTTCTAAAACATTGTGCGGTATACAAGAGCTGCCATTATAAGATGGCATGAAGGAGTCCTGCACTTAGGGTCAGAGAATCTGAGTTCAAGTCCTGACTCTGCTAGTGAAGCCTTGCAGAAAGCATCTCATCACTCTGATTCATCTAGAACAGTCCTTGAATAATAGACCTCTGTGAGGCAAAAGCTTTACAAACCTGAAGTGCTATGAAAATGTAAAGTTATTATTTCCCAAATCCTTTCAAATATATCAGCTGAGCCATGGACATGAAAGATAAACAAATTAGGGGAAGGAGAAGGAAAGAGAGGCGTGAAGAAATTGGTTGGGGTTGGCAGGAAAAGAGCTTCACAAGACAGATCCAGGATCAGAACCTTTTGGAGCTCCCAAAGAAAATAAGGCGGCCTACAGACAATCAGTTATGCTTTATCTTTACTCTTAAACTCATTTAAATCATTAACATAAGCTACCCCAATCGGATAAGTTTTTTTTTTCTCTCTTGAAATCCATTTTGAGTATATTGTATGCATTCAATGCACAAAATAAGTCACTCATAAATTATAGCGACTGGATTTAGGTAGATACATGCTAAAAGAATTCAAATTATTTCAGAGCCATACAAAAACAACATGGCCCAATGAGTAAGTATCAATTCAAATAAGAATTTGCTCAAACCTTACTTTGTTTTTCTCAGGCACTGTTGATGTCTGAATAACCAGATGAAGCCCACAATTCACCTGAAATTTGAAGATTAAACCTTCTCAAAAGTTGGCAATAAGATTTCAAAATAGTGGTATACACCATAATGTGAAAAAAAAAAGTTAACAGTAAAAATAACTAGTACTATCCAAAACATTTTTTAAACAAATATACATTTTTTTTCTATATGCAGCTGGTGGTAAAGTGGATGGTATAAAGAGTCTGAAATCAGGAAGATCTGAGTTCAAAAATGGCCTCAGACACTGTGTGATGCTAAGATAGTCATTTCACCCCTGTTTACCTCAGTTTGCCCAAGATTAAAAGAGGGGATAATAATAGCACCTACTTCACAAAAAGTACTTAGCACATAAGCACTGTATAATTATTTACACCCTTCATCTCCCACCTTTTCTCCTAAAGCATTAAAACCTAGTTTTCTCAGTATTCTCAGGAGACCTGGAGTCATAAAACCCCACAAGTGTGGGGCTGAATGTGAACTCGAGATCGTCTAATCTATCCACCTCTCAAGTTATAAACAAGAAAGCTGAAATCCAAATATTAGTGTAAATGACTTACGGTCAAAATGCTACTTAGTGGCAGAATTTGAGACTAGAACCCCAACTTAACTTTAAAATGAAATCAAAACGAAGGGGAAAAAAGGCTTGTGCGGAAGGATTATAATTACCTAAAGGTTTCTTCCCTGTAGTTTCCAAAATAAGCTTTGTGATTTACTTATTAACTCATGCTTCAAAGCACTGATGTGTTCAGATCTAAATGATTAATGTCCTCATTAACCAAGTAGATGGATTTGCATAGTTCCTATCTGATAACAAACCATACTCGTCCCACGTTTAAGACCTACAGCCTGAGATAAACCAGCTTCAAAGTCTTGAAAACCCTGATTCAAGCCAAGGGAACAAGATCTGACATGCAGAACCTACGCGGTGTCCCAAAAGTCTAGGTGCGGTTTTAATCCGCTAAAACTTAAAAATGCACTAAAATGTGAGGGACGCCCTGGAAAATGCCACAAAGCACTTCACATTTTAACGGGGCCACTCCCACAAGACTCCTGAGCATGACCACAGGGGACAACGTGAGGAGCAGGCAAGGAGGAGTCGGAGGAGGGAGGTGGTGAGGAAATGCGGGGTAAGGTAGTAAACCACGAGTGATTGTCAACCAGAGGAGAGAAAAGGGATTTCCTATGGATTTCAAACATAGGGCGTTTTCTGGAGGGCGTGGGAGAGGGGAGAGGGGGAAAGGGGAGGAAAGAGGCAGAGGAACCCTAGGGGGTTTAAAGGCCCTTCTCTTTCCAGGGAAATCAGACAATGGGGTGAAGAGGAGACACTGACAGGTCTAGGGAATCCCGCCCATCACCGAGGGCCCAATGGTTAATCCTGGCCCCAAGAAGCTGACAGCCGCCAGTCAAGAAGACCGAGTTATCCGGGAGATAGGAAATAAAAAAGGGGGGAGTCTAGAGGACCAGCCCCAAATACGTACGTTGCTCGGCGTGATGCGGCCAGGGTTGGTGCGATATTTCCCGGGAATCATGGTCGGAGTCCTGGCTTTATCTTCGTGACAGAAGCTGCCACAGCTGAGTCGAAAGGAGGTAGAAATGGGGTCATCTCCCTGACAACCCCTCCGTGGTTGCCATGGTAACCAGCGACTTCCGGTACCGTCCTTTACCCAGGCCGGAGTCTGCGGCGCACGCCGACTCTGATCTCACTAGCGGTTTGCAGCCTTGCTTTCCCTCTCAAGTCACTTATTCGGCTTTCCCTATTTCCCAAGAGCAGAGAGGGAGGTGTGCATCAGAGAGGGAGCAGCAGGCTCTTCGGTCGTTATGGCAACCTCTGCTTCCGGTCCGCTAGTCATTTGGGTCCGGCGTGTCTCTGCCCGAAGTAGCCCGCGCAAAATTCGTATTCTCCTCTGTTCCTCCTTACATTTGACTCTAGTAAGCGGGAAGGCCGTAAGTGAAAAGGGACAGCGAAGGCAATTGCCTAGAGCCTCGATCCCGCCCACTTCGTTCGAGACCCGGTGACGACACTTCCGTTGTCCCAGAGGCGGGGGAAGAAAAAGAGCCGGGACGCGGAGAATTCGCCCGCTGAAGCTACGAGTCCGGTAGGCAGCTGGCGGCGGGCTGTTGGCAGCTGCTGCGGGTTCCCCGCCATGCCGGCCCGCTGCGTGGCCGCCCATTGTGGCAACACCACTAAGTCAGGCAAGTCCTTGTTCCGCTTCCCCAAGGATCGCGCGGTGAGGCTGCTATGGGACCGCTTCGTGCGGGGCCATCGCGCCGACTGGTACGGGGGCAATGATCGCTCTGTTATCTGCTCTGACCACTTCGCCCCCTGCTGCTTCGACGTCTCATCCGTCATCCAGAAGAATCTGCACTTTTCCCAGCGCCTGCGGCTGGTGGCGGGCGCTGTGCCCACTCTGCACCGGACACCGGCCCTGCCTCCCGAGGAGCGCCCGGAGAAGCCGGCGCCGGCCCCGGCCCCGGTCCTGGTTCCAGCCCCGGCCTCAGCCCCAGCCCCCAAGGCGGAGGAGCACGGAGAACCCCAAGCGGCCGCTCAGCAGCCAGACGTCCCTCCAGCCGACCCCCCGCCCTTCAGACCTCTCCTCTCCTCCAGGAAAAGGCCCGCGACAGCCCAGGTAAGGGGCGAGGAGGAAACCGAACCCCTTTCCTCCCCTGCCGGCACGAGAGCCAGTTTGTAGGGTGCTGATCTGCGGGGAAAGACTATGAAGCACTTAGCAAGAAGAGCACACCATGCCCCCATATCCCCTCAGCTCCCCAGACGCTGAGAGACTCCTAGGGCATGCCATACGTCCGGGCTCCGAAATATGTACGGTCCTGATGCTGAGGGATGATAAGCTGGACGCCTGGAGTCAGGAAGGTCCAATCTGGACAGATCACTTCATCCTGCTTACCTTCGTTTCCTCATCTGTAAAATGAGCAGGAGAAGGAAATGGCAAACCGCTTCAGTATCTCTGCCAAGAAAACCCCAGGTCGGATCTCAGGGGTCGGAACAGTAATGGCACCACTTAGATTCAGCAGGCCAAAATAAACATTAGGAAGAATAGTATCCACAGACACACAGCGATGCCTCAAGACAGCCCTACACTTCCTCCCCAACCACTACCAGCAGCTTTAAAATGTCCTGGGGTTTTAAACACTAATCAAGCCAGTCAAGAAATACAAGAAGGTCCCAACTTGGAATTTCATGTGTCATGGTAAAGTGATAGTCATTCCCTAAATCTCAATATCACTTAAAATCTATTTTTTCTGTTACTTATAATAGTTTACATCCATATTTCCCCAAATTGATTGGCAGCTTCCAATTAGTTTTAAGTTAGGAACTGTATCTTATCTATTTTTCAATATTTAATAAGGTACTTTGTTAGTAGTATACATTTAATAAATGTGAATTTAATTTATTCAAACTGGGGATATTGTTACCTATAGAAACAATATTATAAAAGTCGGATAGGTACCAAGACTAGCCCACAAAAACCGAACCAATTCTCTGTGATTTTATAGTAGTTCAGTACTATTAATATTATTAGTATTAATACTTTCAAACTGGATGTTCCCTAGACATCTCAAGGTCAACAACTCTAAAACAACTCATGATCTTTCCTCCCTCTCCCTCAACCCAACAACCCTTTTCTAATTTCCCCTGTTTCTACAAAGGCATCACCAACCTTCCAGTTTCTCAATCTCTCTGGCCCCATAAATCCATTCAGTTGCCAAGTCTTGTAAACCACACTCTCACAACATTCCTCACACCTGTCCCTTTCTCTCTTTACACACAAGTTTCTTTACCTCAAATTTCTCCCAAACCATCCATAAAATAGTCAAAATAATATTCTTAGGTCATAAGTCTGACCTTATCACCATCAATACACATACACACAAAATATTAAGCTCCAGTGATTTTACTCCGATTACTCTTTACAGTTCAACCAAACAGGCATGCTTGCTGTTCCTCATTAAAAAAGCATTTTCTTTTATCTCTACTCCTTTGCTCATGTTATCTGTCCCCCATACCTAAAATCCACTTCTCACTTCCAATAAACACCAAATTCCTGCAGAAAAATTACCAAGTATTTTGTATGTATTACAAGTATATATTTTCCCCTATAAGACTGTAAACTCCTTGAAGGCAGAAACATTAAAAAAAAAATTCCTAATAAATGCTCGGTACAGAGTAAGTATTTAATAAATGGTTGACTAATGATTTAGGCAGTTTCTGTGTAAAAATGCATTCCATAAAAATGGCTCGCCTCCATAAGATTGGCACCACAGTAGCTTAGTAACTAACATTTATACCCCTCAGTCACTAATTTACTGCTCTTAGCAAAAAAGAAACTAGGTGACACTGGTGGGAACACATTTCCCTAGGAATACCTCTATAGTGGCCACTGGATATATAGTGCTTATCAAAAAGATAATGGGTAATTGTTCTCCTTCATGATTCTAGGGGTGTTCATCCTTGTCATTCATTTCCCCTTCTTGGGGCTCAGGTTGTTTTTGGTTATTTTTGTTTTTATTTTAATATTGTTGGCTCCAAATACATGCAAAGATAGTTTTTTAACATTCACCTTTGCAAAACCTTGTTTCCAAAATTTTCTCCTCCTTCCCCCTTCCCCTTTCCCTAAACAATAAGCAATTGGGTATAGGTTAAACATGTGCAGTTCTTGTAAAGATATTTCTATAGTTGTCATGCTCCAGAAAAATATCAGATCAAAAGTCAAGAAATGCAAATAATTTACTGGCTCTTTTCCCTCTGCCTATAAACATGTTCATGTCTTACTCATCCAAAAAAAATAAATAAATAAATCTTGGAATTTGCTAGCCCTTCAAGCTACCGTTTTATTTCTGTTCTCCCTTTTCCAAAAAAAAAAAAAAAAAAAAAAAAAAAAATAGTCAACACAAATTACAACATATTTCCTCATCTTTTGCATCCTGGCTCCTATTTCCACCACTATACTAAAATTGTTCTAATGATTTCCTAATGGCCAGATCCACTAGACTTTTCATATAGTGCATCTTCAGCCTTTATATAGCATCTTACACTTTACTGGCCTCAAAATTACAATGCTTCTCATTGCAACACAGTAGTACTAGAATATTTTGGAAAGAGGATCTCACTTGGAATCAGAGGACCTGAGTGCAAATTTGAGCTCTGTTGTCACTTAATATGATCTAGGGCAAGTCATTTAGTTTACCTGAGCCTTCCCTTATTTGTAAAAAGAGGGGTTAGATCACATATCCTTTCCATCTCTAACTTTGTAACTCTATGAAATCCTTCCCTTGATTTCTTTCTACTTGTTGACATATTACCTATCTTACAAAGCCTACAGTATATGCCAACTTCTTCACAATGCTTTCCCCTTCCCTCCCATGGAAATTATAGTACCTTAATATGACAATACTCTACAGTTTGGCAATCTCTTCTTCTATCAAAGTATCCTTCTGGTTCTCAGATACTTTCTGGAACACTTTCATGCTATAATTTATTGAACACAGATCACAAACTATAATCTAATTAACATCCTTTAAAATAATAAACAATTCTTGTAATGTTTCACATTTATTCTTTAAATAAAACAATTTGTTTATCTTGGGTAATATTTAAAACTTCTGAGTATTTTGGTAAAAGTTTCTAAAATTCTAAAAAAGAATTTTCTTGAAAGCAAAAAAGTTCCTTAGTTCAATTAATATTTAACATATAAATATTTACTATCTGCAAATCCTGTATATGAAAAGTATCTTAGATTGCTTTTCCTCCAGGACATTTGTGGGTGAATTTTCTTCCAATTATAGTTATGTTTTCAGTTAATTTAAAAAAATTTTTTTGTCCTTTCTTCAAACCTGTATTTCTAATTCTTTTATTTAACAGAAGAAATGTAAGAAACTGACTTTACCCTCCAAGAGCTTTGAATCACATTAACTAGAAAGTGTAATCAGCATATAAAAGGGCTTAGAAACCCCAAATAGGTAAGCTCTATCTAGATTTATAGGATCAAACACTATACTAAAAGAGAAACTAATAAAACAACATAGAATATGAAATAACCAATTGCAGAAATAACCTTTTCCAGAGACTATTTGTGAACATTAATGAGGGTGAGTAGTCTGTCCTCCCAAAGCCCTCTGAAGAGATACCATTACAAAATGTAATTCCCACAAAATTAATTATCATAAGGACACCCCATGGGGTGATAGGGCAAGCACTGGGCTGGGTTATCTGGCCTTGTCTGAACTTGAGCAGATCATTTCCCCTTCTTGGGGCTCAGATTGTTTTTTTTTATTATTTTAATATTGTTTTATTTTTCCAAATACATGCAAAGATAGTTTTTAACATTCACCTTTGCAAAACCTTGTTTGCAAAATTTTCTCCTTCCCTAAACAACAAGCAATCAGGTATTGGTTAAACATGTACAGTTCTTGTAAAGATATTTCCATAGTTGTCTTGCTACAGAAAAATATCAGATCAAAAGGAAAAAAAAAACAAGCATACAAACAACAACAACAGAAGGTGAAAATACTATGCTTTAATCCATATGCAGTCTCCATAGTTCTCTTTCTGGCTATGAATGGCACTTCTCATACCAAATCTTTTTAATCTGCAAAATGGGAAAAAGGGGGAGGGTCGACCTATTATTTATAAGGTAACCTACAACTAGAAAATGACATAATCTTAATTAATTGTAGCATGTCTACAATGAAGTAGTGTTGTTGTGACAAAAGTGCCCTAAAATCTAGACAAAAAAGGATCTAATGGTAAGAATTTGTCCCTATGTCTTAAGCACTAAACAAGAGAGAATAGCTAGCGTAATATATAGTCACTATATAGTAAGGAAAATGGCCACATGGTATTACAGGAAGAAAGGAAGGAAAGAACCAGCATTCATTAAGCACCTACTCTGTACCAGGTACTATCCTCAATGCTTTACAAATATTACATCATTTGATCCTCAAAACAACCCTGGAAGGTGAATGCTACTGTTATCATCTTTTTACAATTCAAAAACAAAACAAAACAAACTGAGACAGACAGTTTAAATGATTATCCTAAAGTCAGAAAACTGATAGTGTCTAAGACTGTACTCAGGTCTTCTTGCCCAGACCCAGTGCCACCTAGCTGCTTCTAATTATTCTCCTTTAGGAAAAACAAGTCCCTTGAGATGATCCATTCTTATACATTGGTAAAGAAGTGATAATTGATACATTTGGGATGAAGCAGATCTTTTCAGATATAACTGAAGTGTTGATTTGTTTTGTTTGCACTTTGTTATAAGGGTAGGTGCTATATGGTATGGCAAGAGGAGCAGAGGGAGGAAAATAAGTGAAAAGTGACAGTGAAGTTTTCTTAAAAATCAATAAAACTTTTTTTTTTTTTTAATCATCCACTCTGTACTTACCAGGCAGTCATTACTTTAGCTTTGCAAATAGGCTTTCTCAATTAACATTAATAATTTGGCATTCTGGCTTATAAACCAGTTTCATTAATTAAGAACAATTAAGAACTCAGAACAACCGAATTTAAAACTTTTTTTAAAAAAATTTAAAAAATTTTAAACTGAATTTAAAAAGATGAAATCCATACTACTAGAAACATAATGCTCCAGCAAAGTATTGCTATTCCATGAGGCCTAAACTGAGCAACTAGCTTCTTTTTTAGTATCATTCTTTAGCCCAAATGGAAAAATAAGAAAGAAATAAACAAATGAAAAAGTTAAGTATCACTGCAGTCAATATGTGATTAAATGCTCAAATGAATCAAACTGAGTGACTCCAAAAGAGGGCAAAGTAAAGGGAGAACTAGCACTGGGCTGTAGCACTTGGGAACAGTCTTATAAATTAGGTGGAACTTTCCAACCCAAAAGCATGGGAAGAGGACTGAAAGACATCATTAGTACAAACAGAAAGGGTAATGTGACCAAAGTTTTAGTTGAAAATAATTTTAAGATGCTTAGGACCAGAAGAAGCCTGATCTGGTAAGAATTTTTATTAGGGAATAATAGGAAAGAAATAAGTAGCTATGGAACCAAATTTGAATTCCTATGCGTTACAATTTATGGTACAATAATAATAAAGAATTCAGATTTTATCATTTGTTGTCTCAAAATGCAGAAAGATAGAATAAATGAGTAGGCATATTTATTGTTGACATATATCTCTGAGATTTCTCTAATTTATATTTTCAGATTACTTATGAATATGAAGCTACCCAGACACAAGTAGATGTTGATCACCAATCTAATGATGTCACTTCAGTGCTTCCTTACTGTGAAGAAGGCTTAGTGTCTATAGATGTTGATGTTCATGCACTTAAGATGCATAAAAGTACACAAATTTCTCTGAAAAGGCCCCCTCATCGTAGTGTGGGTATGTTTAGGCTATTTAGTTGTGTTGACACCCAATTGTTATATAATGTGGACGTTGTTTTAAAAGTATAATGAATTTACCACATGCTGGTATTTGTTCTCTTCCAGGTATTCAGGCTAAAGTAAAAATATCAAATAAACAACCATGTGATGCAACTACACAAACAGATGAATTATGGTCTGTTCCTAGAACGTCTTCCCTATTTGACATTTACTCCAGTGATTCTGAAACAGATACTGACTGGGATATCAAGAGTGAACAGAGTGATTTATCTTACATAGCTGTGCAGGTTAAAGAAGAGACATATTGAATGTGGACATCATCTAATCATTCAATGTATTATAGATTCTAATTCTTACCAGTGTATAATTATTTCTTTGATCTTATGATTCTGTTACTTTTTCATGAAAATTTGATATTTTATCACCAACAAGCCTTGTTTTAAGTGAGACAAAAATTTGCCTACATTGAGAGCTACTGAAATTGGTTCTTATTCCTTCACCCTATGTTCTTTTTTTTTTTTTTTTGGAAACTAGCAAACCCATATAAAAGTGAATTAAGATTTCCCAAGACAAATCAAGCATCCGCTACTTAAGGATATTGTTATTCTTGAAACTAAAACTATAAAACAACAAAATGACTACAGAAAAAACCAAATAATAGTAAATGATTAGGATAAGAGTAGGATGTTTATGTTTAGATGGTTATGTAATAAGATGACATGTATTTTGTTTAGTTCTAATAACATTAGAATTATGGCTCTGTACCTGTGGGAATTCCTAGTGAAAGCTTTGTATCTCATAGAAAATTTTCTGTGGATAATGGCATAATTGTTGGTTGGATTTGGTTTACTTAAACTGTCTTGTGAGTCAGACTAACTTACATCAATTTACAGTTTTAGCTAATTTAAATTTATTAATTTCATGTATAGGAATTGTTAAAGTCTTATATAAGACTGTATTCCTAGAAGAATTTCAAATATCTGTCCTTAACGTATAGGAATTGTTAAAGTCTTATATAAGACTGTATTCCTAGAAGAATTTCAAATATCTGTCCTTAACCTAGTTTTTCCTCTATCAATACTATTTTTACTCTTTATTCTAATAAATTAAATGTTTGAAAAGTATATGCAACTTCACTTGCATCAACCAGGGAAATTCCTATGGCAATATCATTCAAATAGCCATTCCATTATTGTAGTTTCTGAAGAAACTTACTTTATGTACTGTAATTTTTTTTTTTTTTAAGAACAGTGGAAAGAAGCTTCCACTATGCATCTCTTGTGTACTGTTGGTTCTGTGCAAATTGATTGCACATATTTTATCTCCAAAGGTGTAAATAATAAAAGGTTTTTTGAAGTTCATTTCAAATGTGATTTAATTTGACCAGTATAATTTTTCTAAATAAAATATAAAATTTAACATGTTTGAGATCTGGTAATGAAAATTGAAGGTCAGAACAAAAATTCTATAAAAGTAGCATTCCTCTTTACTTTGTCATAAGTTTATGAATGACTTGGTCATTTTGTTTAAAAAAATAATTTTGGTGTTAAGGGAGTTTCTAATATCTAATCTCCATCCATCTGAATAACAAACACTGACATTTGTACAGTGCTTTAAAGTTTCTGAAATGCTTGCATATATTCTCACAGTTGAGTCTCCCCCTGGTCCTGCAAGAGAGAAGCTACAAGTATTATCTCTGTTCAACAGATGAAGAAACTGCTGCGCAGAAAAGTTGCCTGACTTCTTTTTGGCCATTAAGCTAGTGTAAGAGGCAGAGCTGAGCCCACAGCGTCCTTATTCTAGGTCACAAACAGGGCCCATTCGGAGGACTCCAGAAGGCAGCATGTTTTCTCTAAGGGCTGAAATCGGTCCTAAACCTAATTTAATAATTTTCCACTTCTTATCGACTTGACTAAGCACATTTTTGGTGTTATTATATGATCAAATCCAATTTTTTTTTCATTTAATCCCTGTTTCATCAATATAGGAGTGTGATTGATGACTCAGACATGATTGATTAATTTGGTGGACATCATTAAAATTAAATATCATAAAAAATTATAAGGTGAGTATCTCCCATTCCATATTATAATCTGTCTTCTTATTCCATAGTTGTGTGCCTATATTAGCCTTGATTTTTACTTTCCAAAGTTGATCTTAATAAGAAAAAGTTGGAATATGGAGAATATAGAGCCACTCAACTAAGTATTAAGGATTTCCTACGTGCTAGGCATAAAAAACATGTACAAATAATGAAGCATTCTCTACTTGCATTGAGTTTATATTCTTATGGAGAAAACTGTTTAAGCTATTAAAATTTAAACTGCACTAAAACATTTGCCATATACTGTATATATAAATAAGTACAAATATATACAGAGTAGTTAAATACTTTCCAGAGTTCCTTGGATAACAACAAGATTAAATCAATCAATACTTAAAGAAATTAATTCAGATTATTCTCTGGAAGGTCAAATACTAGAGCTAAAACTTAAATACTTTGGTCACATAATAAGACATGAAAAAGACCCTGATGTTTGCAAAGATTGAAGACAAAAAGAGAAGATAGCAGAGGATAAGATGCATAGATAGTCATGGAAGTCACAAGTATGAGCACAGACAGATTTCAGAAAGTAGTAGAGAAGAACACCAAGTGTTGGACACAACCAACAACCCCAAAGTGAAATACAAGGTACTTTCTGAGGGAGGATACTCAGAATCAGGAAACACTTTATGCAAAAGATAGTGCTAGAGCTTCATTTTTTAAAAAGAGATACTTAGGGGCAGAGGTAAAGAAAGAATACAGTCCAGGCATACAGAACTTACTTTACAAAGAGAGATGGCCTGAGTCTGGGGTCTCACGCTCCTACATTCTGCTTCCAACAAGGTCTCATTCTCTCTTCTGTGTACTTAAGAAAACTTTCTCCTTTGTTTTACATTTTCAAATCAGTTCAATGGTGAGATACAGTGATGTATAAATGGAGGAAATGTGTTAATATCTTCCATCAAAAATTATTTCTCCAATTTCTTAGCTACAGAATTCTATTAATAATGTAAACAACATAGTATAGTATTGTGCTCTATATAGGTATTTTGCAGTTTGTAGTAGTACTAATGCTGTGTGAAATCAAAAGAACTTCGGTTTGAATCCTAGACCTGGTACTAATTCTCTCTGGGACCATACACAAATCAGTTAACCCTCTGGCCCTTGGTCTTATCTGTAAAATGAGAAGATTGACAGAGATTGCCTCCAATGGCCATTTTAGCTCGAAATGTATGACTTTATGTACCAGTATTAACTATATTTATGCACTGGTTGAGTACATGACACAATATCTGTCTTCAAGGAACTTAACACTTTAGTTGAGTTTTCTGTGTGTTGGAAAACAAACTAGTCATCCAAGGCAATGTATTGATAGAACATATATTATTACAGTTCAGCTAGCAAAAGTTTCACTGGGATATAATTTGAGCTGAGCTTCCATAATATTTACAGAAGTAGGAAAATGTAACACAAAAACAAAGTAAAAAAGCTTAAAATGGCCAAATTTGTCTATGAGTAGATTTCTTCATTTAAATCTCTTGTTCTGTTCTGCTATGACCCTTCTCTTATACTATTGGTGGCACTAGTTCTTGTCTAAAATATTTTCTTCATGAATTGAGTAACTTAAGCCTTCCACCTCTACCTTGACTAAATGCCAGCATTCTATACCAAAACCTTTAAAACATTTTTCATATTTGATTTTCAAATACAGAACTCTGGTGAGCATAAGGAAGTAATTAGGAAAGTGATAAAATAAGAGACTTAATTAGGTTTATCTATTCACATTGCTACAGGAAAGGATGATACTTGTAACTCATTAGGATAATCTAATTATTATGGCAGAAGGAATATATATATATACACACAGAGAGTATGGGTGTGAGTTGAATATGAAGGGATAATATCTTTTTTTTTTAAATGATGAAATTAAGGGGTGAGAGAGGAATGTACTGGGAGAAAGTGAAAGGGAGAAGTAGAATGTTGTAAATTATCTGCCATAAAAGAGGCAAGAAAAAACTTTTACAGTGGAGGGGAAGAAAGAGAGAATGAGTGAACCTTATAAGAATTGGCTCAAATGGGAAATAACATACAAACTCAATGGGGGTATAGAAATTTATCTTACCCTGCAGGAAAATAGAAGGGGAATGGGTCATGAGAAGGGGTGGGGGAGAATGATAAAAGAGAGGGCATATTAGGGGAGGGAGTGGTCAGTCATAATGTAATAGCAATATTCTGGGATGATTAGCTGTGGTCAGTAATATAATGATCCACCTCTAGTCTGAAGGACTAATGATGAAAAATTCTTTCCATACATAGAGAACTGATTCTGTCTGAATACAAATTGAAGGATTTCTTTCTCTCTCTCTGGAGAATGTTCTTGGGAAAATTGTTTTGCATAACTTCACAAGTGCTTTTTTAATAGGGGTTAGGGTTGGTGTGAGGAAGAGAAATTGGAACTCCAAAGCTTTAAAAATAAATGTAAAATTTTTTTTAAAGTAACTAGGAGAAAATATTAAATTGAAAATACTTTTAAAAAACATTTTTCATTCTATCTTTCTCAAACATGTTGAATCCCACCCTCCACCATTATACAAACAGAATAACAATTTTTTTATGGTCAATATTAAGACTAAAACAATGAAAACAGTGTTTAAAAATTTTCTCAAAATTATACATCTCATGATAATAGAGATATCAATTTCAGTTTAAATTTATAGGTATCTCCTATCTAAAAAAAACAAGCCTAGTTTTAAAAGGATGGGGGTGGGAATGGCTGATTGGTTCCTAATATCTTTAGCTATATATAGTATATATAGGATAATGAAATTACTATAGAGTAACCATGTTAGAATTGGCACCTCAATGTCTAATTAATGCTTTAGAATTGCTATTAAAGAGTAAAGAAAGGCTTCCTTTTTAAAAAAAAAAAAAAAGTTAATACATTTTTCACATTTTACACTTCAAGAAGTGGTTTTGTGAGAGTACAAAATTCAAGTACTCTTTCTGACACTAGGTGGAGCTGTTGAACTGAAGCTAATAATAGCTTCTGGGCAGCCATATTAAACATTCATGTTATTAGAAATAAAAAGGACCTTAGAAATTGCTTAACCCAATGCATTTATTTTACATGTGAGGAAAACTGTGGCCCAGAAGTGTTGTTTGATGTGAGAATTTTCCATCAGAAACCTCATATATAGTAACAGATACCTTCCAATCTTCCAAAATTTAACAATACAACAACTATTACAATATCTCAATTCAAAATTTATCAAATAGATCTGGCAGAATTTTGGGGAGATCATCTAGTTTATTTGCTCTATCTAGACAGGATTTTCCCCTGAAACAAAAAATCTCCAAAGAAAGTTTCAAAATCTTTGTTCTTGTGCTCACTGAGTGGAAGGTTTTCATAGCGTCTAAATAAACTCATTCTCTACCAGCATTGCATTCTAGCCCATTTCCTTATTTTGCCCTCTCTAGAAATGTAAGATAGCTATCCACTTAATGAAACTTGAAATGACTAAAATTTAGATCTAGATCAATTGTATGGCAATTGTATGGCAAGAAATGTCAAGATTCTATCTAGAACTTTTAAACTGTGACAGAGAGAAAGATATTGTAGGTAAACTAAAGCTGGTTTATACATTTGGGTGGAGAAATCTCTTATTCCCTGGGTAGTGACATTTCCAAAGATGCTTCAAAACCTTTTGTTCTAGTGTTTTAGATGACCAAGAGTCAGCTAAAATATCCCTTAAGTCCTCCAAAGCTATCATATCTCTTTAATTTTCTTATCTGAAAACTAACCTGAACTATTTGCTGTTCTCTAGCACTTAGCTTTATTTTAATTTTCTTTCTCTGGAGATGAAATTGGAACATTCTTTCCTTTCTAGCTCTGGCTTAGATAACTAAAATACTGTTCTGATCTCCCAAGGAGTCTTCTCATCATTTACCACATGAAAACATGCTATTTGACTCCTATACTTAAGTTTTTTAAATCAATTTTATTTAAAAGAGATAAGAGGGTTTTTTTGTTTTTTGTTGTTTCTGTTTTTTTTAGTGTGTGAATACTTTAAAGAGATGTGATTTTGTCAGCATAGGTCCTTCTACCTGAGTAATTTTTTTCTCTCAATATTTTATTTTTCCAATTACATATAAATATAATTTTCAACATTCATTTTTGTAAGATTTTGAGTTCCAAAATTTTTCTCCCTCCCTTCCTTACTTACCCCCTCCCCAAGATAGTAAGCAATCCTATATGTTATACATGTACAGTTATTTTAAACATTTCCATATTTGGCCTACTGTGAAAAAAAATCAGGACAAAAGGGGAAAAAACATAAGAAAAGGCAAGCAAACAAACAACAAAAGGAAAACATTATACTTTGATCCTCATTCAGTCTCCATAATTCTCTCATTGTACTGCTAATAAGAACTACGTCTATCATAGTTGATCATCCCATAATCTTGCTTGTTACTGTATACATTGTTCTCCTGATTCTACTCACTTCACTCAGGCATTTCTGGAGTCAGCCTGTTCATCATTTCTTATACAACCACAATATTCCATTTCATTCATGTACTATAACTTATGTATCCATTCTCCAGTTGATAAGCATCCATTAACTTTCCAATTCTTTGCCACCACAAAAAGAGCTGCTACAAATATTTTTGTACATGTGGGTCCTTTTCCCTCTTTTGTGATTTCTTTGGGAAACAGACACAGTATGGATCAAAGGATATGCATAGTTTTTTAGCCTTTGGGGCATAGTTCCAAATTGCTCTCCAGAATCAGTTCACAACTCCACCAACAAATGTTCCCACGTGAGCAAATTTTGAACTTCTTTAGCTTGTCTTCAAAAATTGCCCAGACTAAAAAATTCATCATCCTGTGGTTGGCTAATCCTCAGGCAAAAGACATACAGTTCGCAAAACCTTTAAGGCTTACCAAACTCCACTAAGGCAGCCTTCCAATTCTCATGATTATGTCCATGAGCATAAAGATAGGACTTAAGGTTATTCCTATCTATGAGATGGAAAGCGAGGTGCCTCACACCCATGATTATGTCCATGAGCATAAAGATAGGACTTAAGGTTATTCCTATCTATGAGATGGAAAGCGAGGTGCCTCACACCCCAGTAATATAGGGGTCGTTGCATGAATAAGTAAGTCATTTTAAGATGTCATATTTAGTCCCAATTCAAAGTTTGGATTTAAAAGATTAAAGACGTCTAAATCACTTCTTAGAATGTACCAAGATGGGAACAGGCAGGTCATGGGTCAGGCTCCTATAAGATAATAGTTGTAAAGTACTTTACAAGTATAAAAGTGCTATATATATGTCAATGATTATTATTATTAGTGTTATTATTAGCCTCCAGTCACAGGCCTCTGATCTGGTGAATCCTTTGGTAACCTGAACCAAAAAGTCCCACTGTATAAGGGCATGCTGGGAAATATTTAACAACAGAACTCTCCTTGTAGTTCAATACTTTTAAGTTTAAATGGCCTTATTAAGACTTTAAAATTTAAAGACTAGATAATCCACAGAATCAGCTCTAATTTGTAGTCTAATGCTCACAATGAAAATTTAATACTTGTAAACCAAAAGAGTTAGGTTGGCTCCAGAACACCACTAGGCACAGGCTTCTCGTGCATTCCATGGTATACCAGCCCCAAAATTGGTTCCCTCGCTGATTTTGTTCACTTTTACCCTCATTTCTATTACTCAGACTTCTCCATCCAAATAGGTACATCAATATGTCTTCCTACAATATCCCTCTCCCTCACAGTAGGCTCAGTCACCAGGTTAAAAGTTCTAGGCAGAATCTTAACATTTCTTCAGTTTGTCACACAATTGACTCAAATCTAAATTGTGCAGTCATTTCAAGTTTCATTAATGAATTCTTGATGTAAAAATTTGCGGATTTTTTTGGTTTGGTTTGTTTTTTTTTCCACATAGATTTTTGTTAGATATCTATGACTTCATATTCAACTAAATCTTCTTTTGAAACAAAGAAAAATAGTTAAGCAAAAAAACTGGAATAACAACTCTGTTTCCATATATAGCATATTGCCCTGTCATTCTCTTCCTTTTTTTGAGAAAAGGTAAATGTTTCATTATTTGCTCTCTAGGAATATAATTAGTTTTACAATCACCCTGAAATAGATATATTTTTATTACTTGTCACTTATTCTTTGTGTGGGTTTTAAGATGATTTGAAACTTTTTAAAATTTGCAACTCATTTTACTTTTTCACCTTTATTTTTTATTCATACATAACATAAACAACAAAAGGAACATTCCTGTATATAAAAAATAGAAAAGGAGGATTATATATAAAGATATAAATCTGTTGTATATAGTTTGTTTGCCTTTTTACATATATAATAAACTCAGCATGTTATTTTCTTTTTTTAATGATAGCTTTTTATTTTCAGAATATATGCATAGTTTTCAACATTCATTCTTGCAAAATCTTATGTTCCAAATTTTTCTTCCTTCTTTCCTTTCACCTCCTCCCCTAGAGAGCAAGTAATATGTTAAACATATTCAGCATGTTATTTTCAAAGCTGGCTTGCTTATCTGTTTTCTACTGTCCTTCTTTCTTTTATTTTCTGTATGTTTTTTTAAAAAATGCTTCAATGAACATTTTTTGCTTTTATTTTTATTTTGGTTACCCAATCACTAGCCTCTTCTCTCCCAATTGAAAAAAAAAAAAAAAACTCTTGTGTCCAAAATGCACATTCATATTACCTTATGAGCCATGTCCTAAAAATGTATGTCTTGTTGTCTACCTTGAATTCAAGACTGTTCATCACTGATCATCTGGAATTGTGGTTTATCATTGCATTAATCATTGTTCTGAAGTCTTTCTTAGCTATTTTTCTTTACAATATTCTTCCTACATAAATTATTCTAGGTTCTATTCATTTTACTATTCAGTTCACATACATCTTCCCAGAATTCCTTGTGATTCCCTATAATTTGTTTAGCCATTCTTCAATTCATTTTCAGGTTTTTGCTATTTCAAAAATACTTTACTTTAAATATTTTTGGGTCCTCTCTCCCATTTTACTTTCTTTAGGGTCTAGACTAAAGAGTATACACAATTTAATACCCTTTAGGGAACAGATCCAAATTGCTTTTCAGACATCTGGATCAATTGATCCACCAAGAATACGTTTCTGTGCCTATTTTCTTGCAGCCTTTCCAACAACTGTCATTTTCTTCTTCTTCTTCTTCTTCTTTTTTTTTTTTTTTTTGTTATTTTTAAAAAACTAAACTGGTAGTATCTCAAAGGATACTAACCTTTAACCATTTACATATTGGGAAAAGGCTCTCATTGTTCAATATTTCAATCAGTTCCATATATATATATATATATATATATATATATATATATATATATATATATATATATATATATATACATACATATATATCTTGGAAATGAGAACTTTATGTGAGAAATTTTCAAAAAAGATTTTTTTCCCAGTGCACTGTTTCCTTCCTAATATCTGCACTGATTGTTTTATGCAAACTTTTAAATTAAGTAATTTTCTATTTTATCTTCTGAGATTTTCTCTGTTACTTGTTTGATCAAGAGCTCTTCCCCTCTTCCAAGCTGGAAAAGTATTTCCTTCCTTTCTCTTATAATTTATTTATGATTTTATATTGTCATGTATCCATTTAGAATTTCTCTTGGCATATGATATGAAATATCAGTTTAAATATAATTTCTGCTAGACTGCTTTCCAATTGAATAATGAATCTTTGCTCCAGTTGATGAGGTTCTTGGGCTTATCAAATACTATGATACTATGAGGCACTGATGACAGTCTGTGGAGAACACTATGGAAGTGTTCAGACCATCCTAAGATCCTCTCCTTATCATTAAACAATGTGACTCCATTAGCACTGAGTAGTTGAGATATGTACCATAGTCTTTGGCCCATGACTAATAGCCTTGAGTGCATCACAAAAGTGCTTTGGATTGGACTATCAGTCTAAAACTGAATTTCACATGCTTTTTTTTACTGAACCGAGAAACCTTTGATTGTACTTTACTTTTCATGGAATTGAATGCTACCTTCTATCCTGCTGGCATAGCCTGTGGAGTTGTCATTTTTCATTTAGCAGCTTCTAAATTTCCTCCTCATTTTCGTCACGCCAGTGTTATGTTTGTGAGTGTTCTGAGCCAGATGAGTAAATGCAGCAATGCTGTACACCGATCTCTGAAAGTTGTTCCCTCCTTTTCTGTTCCACTGTTGTCAACTGTGTGTTGGCTCAACTTACTCTCCGAGTTAGCAACTAGGGGTTCCCCCTCAGGGAAGAATTCTGTCTGTTGACAATAATTCTTCTGCTAGTCTTTTTGCCTTGGGGCTGCCACTTTTGTGACCTTCATTTTGGAGAGGATAAATCTATGATTAATACAGCAATGTGTATCACCTATTGCCTTTGTCACTCTCATATCCTGCCTGTCTCTTCTACTTATAGTTACATAGACTATTAAATGCCAAATGTGAGGGTGCATCTGTAAAGTTTTGTTGCATTTAGGTAAATGAAATAGTGTTGGTGATGACTGCATCAAGACTTCAGTAGTAAGAAATCATTGCTGCTGCTGTTTCCCTGCATATCTGTTAGTCTGAGCCAACTCTAGCATTAAAGTCACCCAGAAATATAAGCTTGTCCACTTTGGGCACATTGATGAGGAGAATCTCCAATTCTTCATAACATTTTTCTTTGACCTCATCAGGGTTTATCATGGTGAGAGCATAGACACTGATGATGGTGGTATGGTATTTTCCTGCTAGTAGCAATCACCTTGCCATGAGCCAGTCATTCACTACTTTTGGAAAGCATATGGGCTTGCTTAGTGGATTAGTTCTGATTGCAGAACTTAAACAGCTTCAGTGAAGCTACCCTAGAAAAACATGCATCCTGCTCTGACTTCAGTAAGCTGGCCTTTCTTTGTTGGTCAGCCTTGTTTCTCTCAGGGCTGCTTTTTGCAGGTGATACCTGTTACCTATTGTTCATCTTTCAAGTCTACTGGATTTTGTGTTGTCCAGTGCGTACATATTCCATGTGCGGGATCTTTGTAGAAGTTTTTGCACAGTTTTTTGGTTCAGCCACAAGATGGGATTCCCCACCTGCTATGGCAGACAGACCAGGGTTAGGCCCCTTCTGAAACCACGCTGGCTCTCAGGTAGATGACTTCTTCCAGGTGGAAGATCAGTCTACTAAAGAGGACTCTAGCAAGAATCTTTGCAGCAATAACTAAAAAAGTCCTCTGTGATCATCACAGGACAATCTCTTCTTTTACCTTTATAGAGATGGACGATGGAGACAGCCTTGAACTCCTGGGGCACAACCTCCTCTTGTCAAATAATCTGGAAAATATCAATCAGCTTTTGTATGACCAATAGACCCCTCCACTCTGTAAATCTCAGCTGGAATAGAATCAGCACCAGATGCTTTGTCACACAAAAGGAGCCAAATAGCATTCAAAATTCTCTTCTTTGATTGGAACTTCAGTTGGAACAGCTAGGGAGTGATTGATTTCAACCTGAGGTAAATGGTCAATGGTTGGACAATACTGTGGCAATCACAGAGGGATTTCTCTCCTGCTGGCCAGATTCTTACCAGAATCCTCCTCAATAAGCTGACCTCATACCCAGAAAAAGGTTCTCTACCTAAGAGCCAGTGTGGCTGCAGAAGGGGCCAAGGAACAGGGTGTTTACTGCCTGACAACTCCAGAACAGAGGTCTGTATACAATATTTGTAGATCTGACCAAGGTCTTTGATAATGTCAGTCAGAAGGGCTTATGGAAAATCATGTCAAAATTCGGTTGCCCAGAGTTCATCAGTATAGTACATCAGTTTCATGATGGATGCTTGCTGGGTTCTAGACAATGGGTGATGCTCTCGAGCTTTCCCAGTCACCGATGCAGTGAAACAAGGCTGTGTGCTTGCTCCCATGTTTTTGAGCATGAGGTTGTGAACCATGTTGTCAAATTCCCTCAGTAAGGACAAACATGGAATCAAAGTCAGCTACTATGCTGATGGTAAATTCTTTTTTTAAATACTATTTTATTTTTCCAAATACATGCAAAGATAGACATCCATCTCTACAAAATCTTGTGTTCCAAATTTTTTCTCCTTCCCCTCCCCAAGACAGCAAACAATCCAATATAGATTAAACACTTGCAGTTCTTCTAAACATATTTGCATATTCATCATGCTGCACACACACACACACACACACACATACTCACACACACACACACACATACACATACGATTAAAAGTGGGGAAAAAATAACAATAACCAAAAAAAGGTGAAAATGTTATGCTTTGATCTACATTCAGTCTCCACAATTCTCTCCCTGGATGTGGGTGGCACTTTCCATCACAAGTCTATTGGAATTGCCTCGAATCACCACGTTTTTGAAAAGAACCAAGTCCATCAGAGTTGACCATCACATAATCTTGTTGTTCCTGTGTATAATGATTTGTTCTACTCACTTCACTCAGCATCAGTAAGTCTTTCCAAGCTTCTCTGAAACCAAGCTGCTCATCATTTTTTGTAGAACAATAATATTCCATTACATTCATATATGATAGGAAATTCTTCCACTTGAAAAAGCTACAGCCAAAACTAAAGTGGAGGGAGCGCTGGTGCATGAATTTTTGTTAGCAGATGATTGTGCGCTCAGAATGCATAGCTCTCTCATTCACAGTGCACTCAAAGTGGAGATTCAGCAGAGTATGGGCTGGTTCTCTGCTACTTGTGCTAATTTGGGCTTAACAATTAACACCAGTAAGCGAATTTCATCTATTTCTGATGAAAAAGCCAGAACTTAACAAAAAGTTTGATCTACAAATATAGAACTCAAGAGAAATCTAAAAAGGTAAAGATTAATCTTGGGAACTATATTTTGACTATATAGATGTATAAAGAATACATGTATACCTTGTTCTAGAAACTGATGTGGAAAGGACATTGTACCAGAAAAAGGGTAAAGTGGGGGTAGTACATCTCATGAAGAGGCATAGGAAACCTATTATATCTGAGAGAAAGAATGGAGGGGGATGAATATAGTGGGTATCTTACTGCCTTCAGAATTGGCTTTAAGTGAAAAATCTTAAGACATATTCAATCTATGGTGAAACTTCTCCCATCTCATTGAAAAGTGAGAAGGGAAAAGTGGAAAGGGAAGGAATAAGCTAAGCGGAAGGGAATACGGTATCTGGGAGGGAAAGGGGTAAGATAGGGGGAGGAACTCTAAGGCGGGGGGAGGGACACTAAAAAGGGAGGGCTGTGAGAAGCAAGGGGTGCTCACAAGCTTAATACTTGGAAGGGGGGGAAAGGGGAAAGAAGGGAGGAAAACATAAACCGGGGTTAACAAGATGGCAAGTAATACAGAATTGGTCATTCTAACCATAAACGTGAACGGGGTAAACTCCCCCATAAAGAGGAAGCGGTTAGCAGAATGGATTAAAAGCCAGAATCCTACAATATGTTGTTTACAGGAAACACACCTGAAGCGGGGAGATACATGCAGGTTAAAGGTAAAAGGTTGGAGCAAAATCTACTATGCTTCAGGTGAAGTCAAAAAAGCAGGAGTAGCCATCCTGATCTCAGATCAAGCTAAAGCAAAAATTGACCTAATTAAAAGAGATAAGGAAGGACACTATATCTTGCTAAAGGGTAGCATGGATAATGAAGCACTATCTATATTAAACATATATGCACCAAGTGGGGTAGCATCTAAATTCTTAAAAGAGAAACTAAGAGAGCTGCAAGAAGAAATAGACAGTAAAACTATAATAGTGGGAGATCTTAACCTTGCACTCTCAGAATTAGATAAATCAAACCACAAAATAAATAAGAAAGAAGTCAAAGAGGTAAACAGAATACTAGAAAAGCTAGATATGATAGATCTCTGGAGAAAATGTAATGGAGACAGAAAGGAATACACTTTCTTTTCAGCAGTTCATGGAACCTATACAAAAATTGACCATATATTAGGACATAAAAACCTCAAACTCAAATGTAGTAAGGCAGAAATAGTAAATGCATCCTTTTCAGACCACGATGCAATGAAAATTACATTCAACAAAAAAGCAGGGGGAAGTAGACCAAAAAATAATTGGAAACTAAATAATCTCATACTAAAGAACGATTGGGTGAAACAGCAAATCATAGACATAATTAATAACTTCACCCAAGAAAACGATAATAATGAGACATCATACCAAAATGTATGGGATGCAGCCAAAGCGGTAATAAGGGGAAATTTCATATCTCTAGAGGCCTATTTGTATAAAATAGAGAAAGAGAAGGTCAATGAATTGGGTTTGCAATTAAAAATGCTAGAAAAGGAACAAATTAAAAACCCCCAGTCAAACACTAAACTTGAAATTCTAAAAGTAAAAGGTGAGATCAATAAAATTGAAAGTAAAAAAACTATTGAATTGATTAATAAAACTAAGAGTTGGTTCTATGAAAAAACCAACAAAATAGACAAACCCTTAGTAAATCTGATTAAAAAAAGGAAAGAGGAAAATCAAATTGTTAGTCTTAAAAATGAAAAGGGAGAACTCACCACTAACGAAGAGGAAATTAGAGCAATAATTAGGAGTTACTTTGCCCAACTTTATGCCAATAAATTCGACAACTTAAATGAAATAGAAAAATACCTCCAAAAATACAGCTTGCCCAAACTAACAGAGGAAGAAGTAAATATCCTAAACAGTCCCATCTCAGAAAAAGAAATAGAACAAACTATCAATCAACTCCCTAAGAAAAAATCCCCAGGACCAGATGGATTTACATGTGAATTCTACCAAACATTTAAAGAACAATTAACTCCAATGTTATATAAACTATTTGAAAAAATAGGGATTGAAGGAGTCCTACCAAACTCCTTTTATGACACAGATATGGTACTGATACCTAAACCAGGTAGGCTGAAAACAGAGAAAGAAAATTATAGACCAATCTCCTTAATGAATATTGATGCTAAAATCTTAAATAAAATATTAGCAAAAAGATTACAGAAAATTGTCACCAGGATAATACACTATGACCAAGTAGGATTTATACCAGGAATGCAGGGCTGGTTCAATATTAGGAAAACTATTAGCATAATTGACTATATCAATAACCAAACAAACAAAAACCACATGATCATCTCAATAGATGCAGAAAAAGCATTTGATAAAATCCAACATCCATTCCTAATAAAAACACTTGAGAGCATAGGAATAAATGGACTTTTCCTTAAAATAGTCAGGAGCATATATTTAAAACCATCAGTAAGCATCATATGCAATGGGGAAAAACTGGAACCTTTCCCAGTAAGATCTGGAGTGAAGCAAGGTTGCCCACTATCACCATTATTATTTAATATCGTATTAGAAACACTAGCCTCGGCAATAAGAGTCGAGAAAGATATAAAAGGAATTAGAGTAGGCAATGAGGAAACCAAACTATCACTCTTTGCAGATGATATGATGGTATACCTAGAGAACCCCAGAGATTCTACCAAAAAGCTATTGGAAATAATTCATAATTTTAGCAAAGTAGCTGGCTACAAAATAAATCCCCATAAATCCTCAGCATTTTTATACATCACCAACAAAACCCAACAGCAAGAGATACAAAGAGAAATTCCATTCAGAATAACTGTTGATACCATAAAATATTTGGGAATCTATCTACCAAAGGAAAGTCAGGAATTATATGAGCAAAATTATAAAAAAGTCTCCACACAAATAAAGTCAGACTTAAATAATTGGAAAAATATTAAGTGCTCTTGGATCGGCCGAGCGAACATAATAAAGATGACAATACTCCCTAAACTAATCTATTTATTTAGTGCTATACCAATCAGACTTCCAAGAAAATATTTTATTGATCTAGAAAAAATAACAACAAAATTCATATGGAACAATAAAAAGTCGAGAATCTCAAGGGAATTAATGAAAAAAAAATCAAATGAAGGTGGCCTAGCTGTACCTGATCTAAAATTATATTATAAAGCAGCAGTCACCAAAACCATTTGGTATTGGCTAAGAAATAGATTAGTGGATCAGTGGAAAAGGCTAGGCTCACAAGACAGAATAGTCATCTGAGAGAAAGAATGGAGAGGAATGAAAATAGTGAGTATTTTACTGCTTTCAGAATTGGCAGTAAGAGAAGAATTTTAGACATATTCAATCTATGGTGAAACTTCTCCCACCTCATTGAAAAGTGAGAAGGGAAAAGTGAAAAAGGAAGGAATAAGCTAAGTGGAAGGGAATACGGTAACTGGGAGGGAAAGGGGTAAGTTGGGGGGGGGGGAACTCTAAGGGGGGAGAGGGATACTGAAAAAGGGAGGGCTGTGAGAAGCAAGGGGAGCTCACAAGCTTAATACTGGGAAGGGGGGTAAGGGAGGGGGTAAGGGAGTAAGAAGGGAGAAAAGCATAAACCGGGGTTAACAAGATGGCAAGTAATACAGAATTGGTCATTTTAACCATAAATGTGAACGGGGTAAACTCCTCTATAAAGAGGAAGCGGTTAGCAGAATGGATTAAAAGCCAGAATCCTACAATATGTTGTATACAGGAAACACACCTGAAGCGGGGTGATACATGCAGGTTAAAGGTAAAAGGTTGGAGCAAAATCTACTATGCTTCAGGTGAAGCAAAAAAGCAGGGGTAGCCATCCTGATCTCAGATCAAGCTAAAGCAAAAATTGATCTAATCAAAAGAGATAAGGAAGGGCACTATATCTTGCTAAAGGGTAGAATGAATAATGAAGAAGTATCTATATTAAATATATATGCACCAAGTAGTGTAGCATCTAAATTCCTAAAAGAGAAATTAAGAGAGCTGCAAGAAGAAATAGACAGTAAAACTATAATAGTGGGAGATCTCAACCTTGCACTCTCAGAATTAGATAAATCAAACCACAAAATAAATAAGAAAGAAGTCAAAGAGATAAATAGAATACTAGAAAAATTAGATATGATAGATCTCTGGAGAAAATGTAATGGGGACAGAAAGGAGTACACCTTCTTTTCAGCAGTTCATGGAACTTATACAAAAATTGATCATATATTAGGACATAAAAACCTCAAACTCAAATGCAGTAAGGCAGAAATAGTGAATGCATCCTTTTCAGACCATGATGCATTGAAAATTACATTCAATAAAAAGCCACAGGAAAGTAGACCAAAAAATAATTGGAAACTAAATAATCTCATACTAAAGAATGATTGGGTGAAACAGCAAATTATAGACATAATTAATAACTTCATCCAAGAAAATGATAATAATGAGACATCATACCAAAATGTATGGGATGCAGCCAAAGCGGTAATAAGGGGAAATCTCATATCTCTAGAGGCCTATTTGTATAAAATAGAGAAAGAGAAGGTCAATGAATTGGGCTTGCAACTAAAAATGCTAGAAAAGGAACAAATTAAAAACCCCCAATCAAACACTAAACTTGAAATTCAAAAAATAAAAGGAGAGATCAATAAAATTGAAAGTAAAAAAACTATTGAATTGATTAATAAAACTAAGAGTTGGTTCTATGAAAAAACCAACAAAATAGACAAACCCTTAGTAAATCTGATTAAAAAAAGGAAAGAGGAAAATCAAATTGTTAGTCTTAAAAATGAAAAGGGAGAACTCACCACTAACGAAGAGGAAATTAGAGCAATAATTAGGAGTTACTTTGCCCAACTTTACGCCAATAAATTCGACAACTTAAATGAAATAGAAGAATACCTCCAAAAATATAGCTTACCTAAACTAACAGAGGAAGAAGTAAATATCCTAAACACTCCTATCTCAGAAAAAGAAATAGAACAAACTATCAATCAACTCCCTAAGAAAAAAACCCCAGGACCAGATGGATTTACATCTGAATTCTATCAAACATTTAAAGATCAATTAACTCCAATGCTAAATAAACTATTTGAAGAAGTAGGGATTGAAGGAGTCCTACCAAACTCCTTTTATGACACAGATATGGTACTGATACCTAAACCAGGTAGGCTGAAAACAGAGAAAGAAAATTATAGACCAATCTCCCTAATGAATATTGATGCTAAAATCTTAAATAAAATATTAGCAAAAAGATTACAGAAAATCATCCCAGGATAATACACTATGACCAAGTAGGATTTATACCAGGAATGCAGGGCTGGTTCAATATTAGGAAAACTATTAACATAATTGACTATATCAACAACCAACCAAACAAAAACCATATGATCATTTCAATAGATGCAGAAAAAGCATTTGATAAAATCCAACAGCCATTCCTAATAAAAACACTTGAGAGCATAGGAATAAAAGGACTTTTCCTTAAAATAGTTAGGAGCATATATTTAAACCTTCAGTAAGCATCATATGCAATGGGGAAAAACTGGAACCTTTCCCGGTAAGATCTGGAGTGAAGCAAGGTTGCCCACTATCACCATTATTATTCAATATTGTATTAGAAACACTGGCCTCTGCAATAAGAGTCCAGAAAGAGATTAAAGGAATTAGAGTAGGCAATGAGGAAACCAAACTATCACTCTTTGCAGATGATATGATGGTATACCTAGAAAACCCCAGAGATTCTACTAAAAAGCTATTAGAAATAATTCATAATTTTAGCAAAGTAGCAGGATACAAAATAAATCCCCATAAATCCTCAGCATTCTTATACACCACCAACAAAATCCAAGAGCAAGAGATACAAAGAGAAATTCCATTCAAAATAACTGTTGATAGCATAAAATATTTGGGAATCTACCTACCAAAGGAAAGTCAGGAATTATATGAGCAAAATTACAAAAAAGTTTTCACACAAATAAAGTCAGACTTAAATAATTGGAAAAATATTAAGTGCTCTTGGATAGGCCGAGCAAATATAATAAAGATGACAATACTCCCTAAACTAATCTATTTATTTAGTGCTATACCAATCAGACTTCCAAGAAAATATTTTAATGATTTAGAAAAAATAACAACAAAATTCATATGGAACAATAAAAAGTCGAGAATCTCAAGGGAATTAATGAAAAAAAAATCAAATGAAGGTGGTCTAGCTGTACCTGATCTAAAATTATATTATAAAGCAGCAGTCACCAAAACCATCTGGTATTGGCTTAGAAATAGATTAGTTGATCAGTGGAAAAGGTTAGGTTCACAAGACAGAATAGTCAACTATAGCAATCTAGTGTTTGACAAACCCAAAGATTCTAAATTTTGGGATAAGATTTCATTATTTGATAAAAACTGCTGGGATAACTGGAAATTAGTATGGCAGAAATTAGGCAAGGACCCACACTTAACACCACATACCAAGATAAGATCAAAATGGGTCCATGACCTAGGCATAAAGAACGAGATTATAAATAAATTAGAGGAACATAGGATAGTTTATCTCTCAGACTTGTGGAGGAGAAAGAAATTTGTGACCAAAGATGAACTAGAGACCATTACCAATCACAAAATAGAAAATTTTGATTATATCAAATTAAAAAGCCTTTGTACAAACAGAACGAATGCAAACAAGATTAGTAGGGAAGTAACTAACTGGGAAAACATCTTTACAATTAAAGGTTCTGATAAAGGCCTCATTTCCAAAATATATAGAGAACTGACTCAAATTTATAAAAAATCAAGCCATTCTCCAATTGATAAATGGTCAAAGGATATGAACAGACAATTTTCAGATGAAGAAATTGAAACTATTACCACTCACATGAAAGAGTGTTCCAAATCACTATTGATCAGAGAAATGCAAATTAAGACAACTCTGAGATATCACTACACTCCTGTCAGATTGGCTAAGATGACAGGAAAAAACAATGATGAATGTTGGAGGGGATGCGGGAAAACGGGGACATTGATGCATTGTTGGTGGAGTTGTGAACGAATCCAGCCATTCTGGAGAGCGATCTGGAATTATGCCCAAAAAGTTATCAAACTGTGCATACCCTTTGATCCAACAGTGTTTCTATTGGGCTTATACCCCAAAGAGATACTAAAAAAGGGAAGGGGACCTGTATGTGCCAAAATGTTTGTAGCAGCCCTGTTTGTAGTGGCTAGAAACTGGAAAATGAATGGATGCCCATCAATTGGAGAATGGCTGGGTAAATTGTGGTATATGAATGTTATGGAATATTATTGCTCTGTAAGGAATGACCAGCAGGATGAATACAGAGAGGCTTGGAGAGACCTACATGGACTGATGCTAAGTGAGATGAGCAGAACCAGGAGATCATTATACACTTCGACAACGATATTGTATGAGGATGTATTCTGATGGAAGTGGATTTCTCTGACAAAGAGACTTAACTGAGTTTCATTGGAGAAATGATGGACAGAAACAGCTACACCCAAAGAAGGAATACTGGGAAATGAATGTGAACTATTTGCATTTTTGATTTTCTTCCCGAGTTATTTTTACCTTCTGAATCCAATTCTCCCTGTGCAACAAGAGAACTGTTTGGTTCTGCAAATATGTATTGTATCTAGGATATACTGCAACATGTTTAGCATATATAGGACTGCTTGCCATCCTGGGGGGGGGAGGAGGGAGGGAGGGGGAAAAAAACGAAACATAAGTGATTGCAAGGGATAATGTCGTGTAGAAATTATCCTGGCATGGATTCTGTCAATGCGAAGTTATTATTAAATAAAATAAAATTTATTATTAAAAAAAAAAAAAAAAAAAGACAGAATAGTCAATTATAGCAATCTAGTGTTTGACAAACCCAAAGCCCCTAACTTCTGGGAAAAGAATTCATTATTTGATAAAAACTGCTGGGATAATTGGAAATTAGTATGGCAGAAATTAGGCATGGACCCACACTTAACACCATATACCAAGATAAGATCAAAATAGGTCTATGACCTAGGCATAAAGAACGAGATTATAAATAAATTAGAGGAACATAGAATAGTTTATCTCTCAGACTTGTGGAGGAGAAAGAAATTTGTGACCAAAGATGAACTAGAGACCATTACTGATCACAGAATAGAAAATTTCGATTACATCAAATTAAAAAGCCTTTGTACAAATAAAACTAATGCAAACAAGATTAGAAGGGAAGCAACAAACTGGGAAAACATTTTCACAGTTAAAGGTTCTGATAAAGGCCTCATTTCCAAAATATATAGAGAACTGACTCAAATTTATAAGAAATCAAGCCATTCTCCAATTGATAAATGGTCAAAGGATATGAACAGACAATTTTCAGAGGATGAGATTGAAACTATTACCACTCATATGAAAGAGTGTTCCAAATCATTATTGATCAGAGAAATGCAAATTAAGACAACTCTGAGATACCACTACACACCTGTCAGATTGGCTAAGATGACAGGAAAAAATAATGATGAATGTTGGAGGGGATGCGGGAAAACTGGGACACTAATGCATTGTTGGTGGAGTTGTGAACGAATCCAACCATTCTGGAGAGCAATCTGGAATTATGCCCAAAAAATTATCAAAATGTGCATATCCTTTGATCCAGCAGTGTTTCTATTGGGCTTATATCCCAAAGAAATACTAAAGAAGGGAAAGGGACCTGTATGTGCCAAAATGTTTGTAGCAGCCCTGTTTGTAGTGGCTAGAAACTGGAAAATGAATGGATGCCCATCAATTGGAGAATGGCTGGGTAAATTGTGGTATATGAATGTTATGGAATATTATTGTTCTGTAAGAAATGACCAGCAGGATGAATACAGAGAGGCTTGGAGAGACCTACATGAACTGATGCTAAGTGAAATGAGCAGAACCAGGAGATCATTATACACTTCGACAACGATATTGTATGAGGACATATTTTGATGGAAGTGGATTTCTTTGACAAAGAGACCTGAGTTTCAATTGATAAATGACGGACAAAAGCAGCTACACCCAAAGAAAGAACACTGGGAAACGAATGTGAACTATCTGCATTTTTGTTTTTCTTCCGGATTATTTATACCTTCTGAATCCAATTCTCCCTACGCAACAAGAGAACTGTTCGGTTCTGCAAACATATATTGTATCTAGGATATACTGCAACATATCCAACATATAAAGGACTGCTTGCCATCTAGGGGAGGGGGTGGAGGGAGGAGGGGAAAAAAATCGGAACAGAAATGAGTGTCAATATAATGTAATTATTAAATAAAAAATTAAAAAAAAAAAAAAGAAACCTACGGGCAAGAAAAGATTAAAATGTCATCTATTTTTAAAAAAATAAAAAAAAAATAAAAAAAAAAAAACAATTAACACCAAGAAAACATCAGCCAGCACCACGTGTCTGTATGTGGAACTGTCAATTAAAGCTGGTGGAGTTCTGAATGCTGCAGGTGAGTTCTCTCACCTTGGTGGGCAGTACACTTTTCAGAGATGATTGATAATGAGATTGATACCCACATGGCCAGAGCTAGCTCGGTGTTTGGGAGACTCCAGAGAAAAGCCTGAGAAAGGGGAAGCCCCACGCTGACTACCAACCTGAGGGTCTGCAGAGCTACTAGGCTGACCCCACTGTTGTATGCTTTGAAATCCGGCCACTACACCAGCACCATGACAGGAAACTGAACCCCATCCATTTGGATTGTCTCAGGAAGATTCTGAAGATCTCCTGGAAGGTACAACACCAGACCTGAGGCCCTTTCAGAACTAACATACCAAGTGTCCCAACTCTGCTGCAAAGGCAAAAATTCTACAGGGCTGGCCACATTGTTCGAATGCCAAAAAGATACTTTATGGAGAACTCACACAGGGCAAGCATCTCAAGGTGATCAGAAAAGGTGATACAAGGACACTTTCAAAGACTCTCTTTAGAACTTTAGAGTTGTGGAAACTGAGCGGATGCTCATTAGTTGGAGAATGGCTGAATAAGTTGTGATCAATAAAAGTTATGGAATATTATTGTTCTGTAAGAAATGACCAGCAGGATGAATACAGAGAGGCTTGGAGAGACATGAATTGATGCTGAGTGAAATGGGCAGAACCAGGAGATCATTGTAATGGCCACAACAAGATTATACAATGATTGATTCTGATGGACGTGACTCTTCAACAATGAGATGATCCAGGCCAGTTCCAATGATCTTGTGATGAAAAGAGTCATCTGCATCCTGAGAGAGAACTGTAGGAACTGAGTGTGGATCACAACATAGCATTCTTACTCTTTCTGTCCTTGTTTGCTTGCATTTTATTTTCTTTGTCATTTTTTTCCTTTTCGATCTGATTTTTCTTGTGCAGCAAGATAATTGTGTAAATGTGTATGCATATATTGGATATAACTTTTTTTTTTTTTACCATATTTAACATATGTTGAATTACTTGCCATGTAGGGAAGAGGGTACAAGAGGAAAAATTGGAACACAAGGTTTTGCAAGAGTTAATGTTGAAAAATTATCCATGCATATGTTTTGAAAATAAAAAGCTTTAATTTAAAGAAAAGAAATTAAACTATTAAATAACTTCACCAAGGCAGATTGAAAAAAAAGAACTTTAGAATTATTTGTGTGATGGGAGATACTGGTACTATATTTTATGAGCAAAGCAGAATTGAATTAGCTCAGAAAAAAATTGCCAGTTGAGCAGTTGGAGAATTCAATCCAAATGTTAATAGAGACTATTTGTGTTCAACCTGTGGCACAGCATTCATTCTGAGCTGCTATTGGTCTGATCAACCACAGCTGGATACACTAACTTGACTTTAACAGTGATGTCCTTTTGGTCTTCTTTAAGAACAAAGGACAACAACCATGTCTGTTTGCTTCTCTATAACCTAAAACATTTTCTAGTTACCTCAGTCTTTTTTGACCTCAAATCTACCTTTTCTTCCCAAGTTGTAGTGGAACAATATCCTATCCTTTTTCTTTGTGCATGTTAATTTAGTTTTTTCTTTTCTTTAAAGATTTGCTTTGTTCACTTAGGGTACTAAAGGCTCAGAATGTTGACATTATTTTCTGGTCCACTGAGTACAAAGGGACAGAAGTTCTCAAATCCTTGGCTAATGGAAAATGGTGGGTAATTCAAGCAGGGAAACTGCTCAGCTGAGTCAGCTCAAAGGTGCATTCAATTCCTATCCTTGTTGAGTATCTTCCTGGTATGCCTAAGGAAATCTCCCTTTTTTACTGCTGAATGACCTACAGGGGTCTCGTTTTGTTCCAATCTAGAACCTAAACTACCAGGGGACTGGCCTGAGCCAGGTCTAGCCCAAATCTTTTGTCCTTGCAACCACCAAACTGCAACCCAATAGTTTCCCTGGCATAATTCCCACATAATTTCCCTGAGTTCCATTCTCCCATTTCAATATACAAAGATCTCAAGGTCAATTCTATGTAATTGTTCTCTACTTTAAAGCTTTATTATCCTTTCAAAACCTGTGGAGTCCCTAAAAGTTCAAAATTTCTTTAGAATGCCACTCTGTCACAAAAGCAACTTGGTCCCCATAAGGCTCCTCAAAGAGTTATTTCACAAGCAGGATATATTTTCTCTTCTCAGTACTCACACTAAGACAAATAGCACAATGAAATCCAATTACATTTCAGTTATTTCACATTATAGTTTCAGTAAGAGCAGGGCTACTCTCAAATTTACAGAATGGTCCCTTTAGAAATTGATGCAACATATGAGAAAGATGTTTTCCTTAAAGCAGTCAACTAATATTATACATCTGGATATTTTTTTCTAAAAGTGGTGAACCAAATTTAAGTTGGTGTGAGGCTCTTGCAAGGTTTTTATGGCTGTCTGGGTAGCTCAGAAGCAATCCCTCCCAACTCAATTTGTAGATGACTCACCCATTCCAGTACTTATGCCTATAAATCATTGTGGTCAAAACTACTCTGTGGTCTGCAGAAGTTTGTTTTTTGTTTTTTGTTTTTTTTTTTTTTTTTTCTCCTGAACAGGCCTTTGCCTAAGGAAATGGCAGGATTTAGCTTAGTGAAGAAAAAACTTGTATACAGATATTTTATGGATTTTTGAGTACTTTCTTCTCAGTTATTCCCCGTCTTAAAGTAAACAGAAATTTGGCATGTTCTGATCCAGTTGTGCAGGGCACTTTGGACTTACATTTCTAAACCAGCCTCCAGAAAATATAAGGGAGCAAATGCAATTATTTTCTTTCATTCTAATTTCAAATGTAGCAAGAAGGTAACTCAGTGAGTAATGATTTTGACAAACAAATTAGTGAGAAAATCTAGCTATAGGAGAATTGTTTTGGATGTGAAGGGAGGAAAAGGCCGACCAACTTTTACAGAATATAGTTGTAAAGAAGTTACGGGGGACAGCTAGGTGGTGCAGTGGATAGGGCCCCAGCCCTGAAGTCAAGGAAGACCTGAGTTCAAATTTGGCCTTAGATACTTAACACTTCCTAGCTGTGGGACCCTGAGCAAGTCACTTAACCCCAATTTTTTCAGCAAAAAAAGAACAAGAAGAAGAAGAAGAATTTACAGAAAAATCAGCTTTGATGACCTTGCTAAAAACTGGATTTTTTTTTTTAAAAAAATGCAATTTAGGAATGAAATAAAATACACCTCACTCAAGTTGTTAATCAACAGCACAGTTTAAATAACCCTAAATGACAATAATTTCTTCCCCTCTCTCAATCCCCTCTCTACCAAAATCCTTTGTAAACTTCAGTCTTTTTGGAAGGGAAATATGTAGAACGTTATCTTTACATGTGTGTTTACTATGTATACACACTATAAAATGTATACATATATATAATATACATTTATGTATGACAAGTTGGACCCAGAATTAAACAATCAGGAATGTACCCTTGATTACCTCCAGGAAATTGCAAATCTACTTTAACTTCTCTCAGAAACTCCAAACTTCTTCCAGAAACAGAGACTAATACTTTGAATATTAAAACTGTCTTGGATGGTGTGGAGAAATGAAACAATGAAGTCTCTAAAAAAAAAAAATGGAAAATAAGTTTTCAACCCAGTAGTCACTTAATGTTTACTAAACTGAACTGAATCGAATTTTTATAAAAGATTATAAAAAAGATTTTTTGATCATTGAAGCCCTTGACACGACTGGCAATGTTGAGAGTATATAAAGGGATAAATCTAAGGACAAAGATAAATCTAAAAAACATTTAACTTAAGGGCTCAAGGTACAAGACAAGCAAGGAACATGTCCAGTCATTCTAATCTATGTCTTGTTGCTGGACTCAGAAGTCTCCAGAGGAGAAAGTGGGACTGGTGACTCTGCAGAACCTTCCCTCAATTAAATCCAATTCACTTGCAAGTCATGGGATCATTGCATAAGGGGATAATGCATGCAAGATCCTTTTAGAGAATGAAGGATAAACAACAACCTGTGTGAGGAGGAGGAGGAGGATTGTCCACTAGGAATGTAACTGAAACTGGCCAGTTGGGCAACACAGCTTTCTTGCTTTCTGTTTTGTTTTTCCCCTTTCCTTCCCTCTGTCTACAAAGAGTATCATGCCTTTACCTGCAGGTGCTCTGCCCAAAGGAATATAAGTCTTGATCTATAAAACTACCTCCCAGGATATTTTGGAGTTTCCAGCCAGATTTCTTTCTTAAGAAGCCCAAATAACTCGGGTTCTCACTGATTGATCAATAATAGATGCCAGGCTAAACCCAACTTGGTCATTGTTTAGATCCTAATTGGCTCAGGATGAATGTAAACATGTGTGTGTGTATGTATATGTATGTATATACATGTGTGTTATATATATTTATGTATACATGTGTATGTGTAAATATATATATATATATATATATATATATATATGCTTGTATATGTGTGTGTGTGAGTGTATTTTTATTTTGATTAGGTAAAAGAAGCCATTCTCTGCCTCATTTCTTATCTAGCCTTAATCATTGATTGGCCCGTGCTTCAGTCAAACTGAGACCTGTTAAAGATCTTAGCTGTAAAAGGCCAAGGTCTCCCACTACCACCAGGGCTATCTCCTGTTGTCCTGATCTACATCTGGCCCCAGATGCCTCCGAGGGAGAAAGAGACTGGTGACTTTGCAGAGCCCTCCCTCACTTAAATCCAATTCACTAGTATCACCTCTCAGAAGTCATGGTCCTCTGAGAGAACAACTGACAACCAGCAATAAGACAAGCAAACAGCAAAAGTGATAGAGAAAGAAGGGTTAGAGAGAGGGGAGGGGAACCAAACAAACACACTAGATCAGAAGGCAAGGAAGGAAAGAGTATCCAAAATGAGAGGTGGTCTATAGGGTCAGTTGCTACCAAAAGGTCAAAGAGGACTTTGTTAAAAGGCCATCAGAAAGTTAGAAAAGGGAGAAAGGATGACATTTCATTTCATATTCAACGTATTGACAAGGATTAGAAGAGCTAGAAATAGGCACTATTTGGATTACAGCAAGAAAGGTATAATAATACACTGCTAAGAAGGTTGTAATTTCACTGAATTATTCTTTAAAAAATGAAGAATTAGATGAAAAAATTACTACCTTTTAACCTACAGATAACACTATTAGTCAATCAATAAACAGTTGTTAAGAACAATTATAATAAAAGCACTACTGAAGATGGGAGTTGCAAAGACATAAAGGAGACAGTCACTACATTTAAGGAGTTTATATTTGAGAGAAGTTAGATTAGAAGGAAAAGAGTTATGTGGGGAAGATCTTTTCAGCAAATTTCTTTGATACAAGTCTGTATCCAAAGTACAAATTTATAAGTTGCATTTTCCAAAAATGTTTAAAGGATACAAGCCAGCTGTCTTCAAAAGAAGAAAAATTACCATGTATCATGTGGGAAAAAAATAGCTTCTCTAATATTGCATATTTTACCTTTCTTTTGGGCTAATTCAATTCTGCTTTCTTATAGAGTACAGCATCTTTTCTGATGAGTAGTCCTATGCCAGTGTCTTCCATGTCATATAATCAATTCTAAAGTTCTTAGACCTTAAGAGTGTCCTTGTATTTTTCTTTTTTTCTTTCTTTTTTATTTTTTTTTTGGATTTTTGCTGAGGCAATTGGGGTTAAGTGACTTGCCAGGGTCACACAGCTAGGAATGCTAAAAACTATCTTTATATGTAATTTAAAAAATACTATTCAGTGAAAAGCAAAACCTAGAGAAAAAAGAGAGTGGCTAAAGTATTAGTATCAGAGGCTACAGAGAAATCAAGAAGGATGAGGACTGAATCAAAGGCCATTAGAATTAGGAATTAAAAGTTTATTAGTAGCTAGGAGAAAGCAGCTTTAGTTGAATAAAAGGTAAGAAGCCAGCCTGTAAAGAGTTAAGAAAAGAGAGAAAGGAGAGGAAGAAAAGGCACCTATGAAGGGAAGAGACATATAGGAAAATAATTAACAGGAATGGCTGTATCAAGTGAAAGTTCATATGAATGCACAGATGACACATTTATCAAATATCAACATGATAATTTGTTGACATGTTGCATAATACACCTGGGCTCCAAAAAGATCTGAATAGGCTTTTAAAAAAGTTAAATCCAATAAGTGAAAAACAGAAAAAATAGAGGTTTGCAAACCTCTTTCCACATACTATTTCATTTCATCCTTACAACACCACTGCAAAGTGGGTGCTATTATAATCCCCATTTTACAGATGAGGAAACAAAAATTCAGGGAGAAACTGAAGAGGGGTGAATGTAAAATCCTACATTTAGGTTTCCAAAACATTCATTGTATAAATTCATGATGGGTAAAATATAACTAAATGCAGGTCATGTGGAGGAAAAAAGGCTATGAGACTTGAGTGGGTTTAAAGCTTAATATAAATTAACACTGTGGCCAAGCAGAGCCAAAAAACAGCTAATGCCATCTTGAGCTTTGATAATAGATGCACAGTGCTGAGAACAAAGGAGATGAGAGTCCCGCTGTCCTAGGCCACATCTGGAGCATTGTGTTCAGTCCAGGACTGTTTTTCAAAAGACACTGATAGGCTGGAGTGCATCCAGAGGAATGTCACCAGAGTGGAAATGGAACAAAGAATTTCTAGCCTGAAGAAGGAACATAAGAGCTGTCTTAAAGTATTTTTAAGGTTTTTCACATGTATCTTGGCCTCTGAATTTTAAACAAGGGGCAATGTGTGGAAGTTGGGAATAATAAGTGGGCCCTCTCTTAAGCATATGATTTGGATCACTAATATTAAGTGCTTCACTTAAACACTAATATTAAGAGAAATGTACATCAAAATGACCTTGAGATTTCATCTCATATCCTCAAAATTGGCAAGGACATCCAAAGATGGAGATTGTCAGTGCTGGGGGGCTTATGGGTAGGCAGGTGTACTTGTACATTGTTCATCAGGCTTTGAATTAGAACAATTTGGAAAACATTTAGAATTCTAGAAATGATCCCATTGGCTTTAGTGACAGTGCTATCTCCTAGGTCCCCTTTAACCCATCTAACTACTCTCCATCTCCTTCACTAAGGACTCCCCTATCTCTAATTGCTGGTGTCCCCTCACATTCTCTTCTCAGACCCCATATTTTCTTTCTCAACAGTATGGTATAACTAGAAAGAGTGGTGAACTTGGAGTCCACAGAACTGAATTCAAATTTTCACTCTGATATTGATTTGGTGTGTGACTATTTAAGCTTTCCAAGTCTCAGTTTTCTCATTTGTAAAATAGAAATAAGATTATTTTGATTAAAAAAGAATTACAGATTTGAACTCACAAAGATGAGTATTCTTGACTCCAGGCCTAGAGCTTCATTCATTGTGACATCTAACTGCTACTTGAGTTTTGTAATCAAACTTTTATTTTCCACAGCTTGGGGATCAATATAACTTGACTCATGGACTGAATAATTTCATCACTGACTGATAATATTCTACCCTTAATCTTTCTGTCCAGTATCTGGACCTCTAAATATTTAGTACTAGAGTCCAGGATGTGAGTTACTTAACTTGATTTTAACTTCCCAACATACCCAAAAAAACAATATAGCCACAGGATGCTCATCAAAGCTCCCAAAAGCAGGCTTATGGCTTACAGGCAATGACATGTGTCAGACATAGGAAAATGTCAAGGGATCCATGTGCTTCAGCTGGCTCAGACCAACTCCTGAAAACCAAGTGTAAAATTTTCAGTGTGAACATTTACACCTTGGAAGTATGAGAATACTACAAATCAGGACTTGAGGTACTATTTTGTCAATTGCTTCTAGACTTTTAAGAAAGTGTACTGCTTATGTCCCCTATATCCCACCATGTTAATTGTTAAATATTTACTAGCACATCCCTCATTTCAGTCTGCTACAGTCTTACTAGTTAAAAACAATTTTTCTCAACTGCAAAGTAAAAAATAAGCAAAACTGATTTTTACTTTAATATCTAACTGTACAGATACCTTTGATTCCTGGTAGATTTGCTGTAACCCTCTGTCACACTTTCTTTTCTCCTGAGTATCTCTTTACTTAGCATTTCTCAACTTTTTCAGTCCTTGAGACATCTGTAAATTTTCCAAATAACACCATGAGAGTCCAGTATGCTACACCCATCAGCATTTGTATACAACCCTACAACATTTTCTAAAGACATATAAAATGGCAGCATAATATAATGGGAGACCCGGATTCAAACTCCAATCCTGACACTTACTGTGACCATAACACTATCATTTAACCTGTCTGCCCTTCACTGTCCTCATTTGTAAAGTGGAGAGATAGGATTGGACATCTAAAATCCCTCTTATCCAATATCTGATTTCCCCCACGCATCTTTCCTCCTCTCTATACCACTAGTCTCTACCTTCTGTCAAATGGTGGCAAATGAGAATGAGGAAATTTAGGAATTATGACATACACTAAAGGCTTCTTAAAGATGCACCCCAAAATTGTAGACAGTCTTGTTTCTCATCTCCTCAGTTTCCCTCAGCTTCTAACGTGTTAGGTTGAATTGTATGATTCAGTAGAATTACTGGTCAGTCTCCATTTTAGATTGCATCAGGGATGGAAACAGAAAGAAGGCTGAGCTTTAATCAGCTATAAATAACCCAGTATCTTTCTCTCTTTTTAAAGGCCAGGAATGGAATATCTCCTTTATGTTTTACTCTTTTTACTCTCTGTGATATTGACAACATTAGAAAAAGTCCAAAAAAGCACAGTCCAGACTAGAATCTGGAAAAGGTGGGGGGTGGGTAAAGAGACTTTCCTTATGTCACTGAGCCAAGAATACAGATGTGTACTAGATCAAATCTAACCTTATCCAACATTGTGGTATATTCCAGGTTTTGCTTTGTCAGGTTCCAATTCCTTTTTCTTTTTTTCTCCATAGTATTTTATTTATTCAAATGTAAGATGTAAAAATAATTTTTTTGGTGCTCTTGTTATTCTTGTTCTTGTTGCTGAGTTTCCCAGAGTCACACAACTAGGAAGTGTTAAATGTCTGAGGTCAAATTTGAACTCAGATCCCCCTGACTTCAGGATTAGTGCTCTATCCACTGCTCCACCTAGCTATCCCATAAGGATAATTTTCAACATTTATTTTTGTAATATTTTGTGTTCCAAATTTTTCCTTCCCTCTCCCCTCCCCAAGACAGCAAGCAATCTGAAATAGGTTAAACATGTTATAAGCATATTCCCATATTTGTCCTGTTATGCAAGAAAAAAAAACACAAGGGAAAAAAAGCAAACAACAAAAAGGTGAAAATATTATCCTTTGATCTACATTCAGTCTCCATAATCCTCTCTCTGGATGTGATGAATTTTCTGTCCCAAGTCTCCTGTCTTGGATCACTGTATTGCTGAGGGGAGCTAAGTTCATCATAGCTGATCATCACATAATCTTGCTGTTACTTTGTGCATTGTTCTTCTGGTTCTGCTCACTTTATTCAGAATCAATCAGTTCATAGAAGTCTCTCCCAGTCTTTCTGAAATCATCCTGCTGATTGTTTCATATAGAACAATAATATTCCATAACATTCATTTACCATAATTTATTCAGCTATTCAACTGAGGAGCATCCATTCAATACTTGCCAATACAAAAAAGGGCTGCTACAAATATTCTTGCACATAGGGGTCTTTTCCATTTTTTATGATCTCTTTGGGATACAAGCTTAGCAGAGATACTGCTGACTAAAAGAGTATGCATACCAGTTCCCCTTTCCATACCCTTTTTCCCTCCCCCAGTTACCCAGTGATCCCTATATCCTTTTAATCTTGTCCCACAATTCTACTTCCCTTCACAATACTTTGTGCCCCAGACGTATCACTTATCCTTCCTCTTCCTCAATAAATCTGTTAGTAAAGTGCCCATTGCATTCCCTCTATAATTAATTAACAAATGCCAAGACAGAAATTAGGCATGGACCCACACTTAACATTGTATACCAAGATAAGATCAAAATGGGTCCATGATTTAGGAATAAAGAACGAGATTATAAATAAATTAGAGGTTGAAATTCTCAAAATAAATAAATTAGAGGAACATAGGATAGTTTACCTCTCAGACTTGTGGAGGAGGAAGAAATTTGTGACCAAAGATGAACTAGAGATCATTATTGATCACAAAATAGAAAATTTTGATTATATCAAATTAAAAAGCCTTTGTACAAACAAAATTAATGCAACCAAGATTAGAAGGGAAGCAATAAACTGGGAAAACATTTTCTCAGTTAAAGGTTCTGATAAAGGCCTCATTTCCAATTGACTCTAATTTATAAGAAATCAAGCCATTCTCCAATTGATAAATGGTCAAAGGATATGAACAGATGATGAAATTGAAACTATTTCTAGTCATATGAAAAGGTGCTCCAAATCACTATTGATCAGAGAAATGCAAATTAAGACAACTCTGAGACACCACTACACACCTCTCAGATTGGCTAAGATGACAGGAAAAAATAATGATGAATGTTGGAGGGAATGTGGGAAAACTAGGACACTGATACATTGTTGGTGGAACTGTGAATACGTGCAGCCATTTTGGAGAATGATTTGGAATTATGCTCAAAAAGTTATCAATCTGTACATACCCTTTGATCCAGCAGTGTTTCTACTGGGCTTATACCCCAAAGAGATCTTAAAGGAGGGAAAGGGACCTGTATGTGCCAAAAAGCTTGTGGCAGCCCTGTTTGTGGTGGCTAGAAACTGGAAAATGAATGGATGCCCATCAATTGGAGAATGGTTGGGTAAATTGTGGTATATGAATGTTATGGAATATTATTGTTCTGTAAGAAATGACCAGCAGGATGAATACAGAAAGGCCTGGGGAGACTTATATGAACTGATGCTGAGTAAAATGAGTAGAACCAGGAGATCGTTATATACTTCAACAACGATACTGTATGAGGTTGTATTCTGATGGAAGTGGATCTCTTTGATAAAGAGAAGACCTAACTCAGTTTCAATTGATCAAGGATGGATAGAAGCAGCTACACCCAAAGAAAGAACACTGGGAAACGAATGCATTTTTGTTTTTCTTCCCTTCTAAATTTTTACCTTCTTATTTTTACCTTCTAAATCCAATTCTTCCTGTGCAACAAGAGAACTGTTCAGTTCTGCACACATATATTGTACCGAGAATATACTATGACATTTAGCATGTATAGGACTGCTTGCCATTTGGGGGAGGGGGGGAAGGAGGGAGGGGAAAAGTCAGAACAGAAGTGAGTGCAAGGGATAATGTTGTAAAGAAATTTTTTTCAAAAAATAAAATAAAATAAATTGGAGAAATAAAAACAAAACAAAACAAAAAAAAAATACAAATCCCAAGAAAGACATTTGAAAAAAGAGCTCACATAAAATTTGAAAGTCACTTTTTAACAAAGGACATCTAGAAATTCAAAGTTTTATGCAAATGAATAAAATCTTCAGGTTTTACAGCAAATATTATACAGATTGGGAGAGAGAACTTCTGGGAGGGCTAATGCAGAGGAGGTTTTCTAATGCTTGCCAAATCACACAAATAGTTGATTGTGCCTTCCATTTATATTTAAGACAAGACCTACTCTAGGGCATCTCTTTTTTCTATTGCACTTAGTTGTTCTCCATTTCCTGCACTTTGTATTCATTCTCAGGATTCAGTATCCAATTCTAAAAATTCTAAAGCAATTTTTTAATGTTTCTAAATTCTGACTAACAATTAATTGATTTATATATTCTAGAAATAGTTCATACTTAGAAATCTCTTCTTTTTCTCCAATTTCAGTCTTTTTTGGTAGCTGTTATAGTTTTTTCCTTATTGTGAGAGATTGGGAGGTAGAAAATTAGTTTTTATCTTGAGTCTAAAAACTTGACCTCAAAATTTCACAGACAGGAAAAGAAGCCAACTGTGGACCAATGTAATGATTACATTTAAGGAATATACTGTTACATCATTCTGAAGATGATGCAAACTCCCTGAAATAAAGTTCAGGAGCTATTATGGCTTATATGGGTCTATTTCCAAACCAAAAGTATGTCAGAGATGTCAAGCAATGAATAAGAGCCCTTCAGATTCTTGGTTCTTCCTCTTAATAAAAGAATTAATTGGGGTAACTAGGTAGCACAGTGGATAGAGCACCAGCCCTGAAATCAGGAGGACTTGAGTTCAAATCAGGTCTCAGTCACTTAACACGTCCAAGCTGTATGACCCTGGGCAAGTCACTTAACCCCAATTGCGTTAGGGAAAAAAAAAAAATTAAGCATAGTATGTAGCATCATACCGATGAGAAAACTGAGACCCAGTGAAGTAAGATGATTTTCCCATAGCCATATGGATTGTTGTTGTTCTGTTGTGTTCAATTCTTCACAACCCTATTGGGTTGTGAAGATATCAAAGTGGTTTGCCATTTCCTTCTCTAACTCATGTGATAAATGAGGAAACTGAGGCAAAAAGTATTAAGTGACTTGCCTAGAGTCACCTGGATAGGAAGAGTCTGAGGCCAGATTTAAACTCACGAAGAATTTTCCTGACGCTAACTTCTTCCTAACTCCACTGTGCCACTTAGCTGCCCTTACAAAGCTAAATTTCAAAGTTTAAGTTAGGTTTCTGGCTCTAAATTAAGTGCTTTTCCCTCTATAGGTAGGTTCCTTGTGCTGGAAAATAGTTTAGAGCTGTAAGATTTGTTTCTGAATCTCTCACTTTTATAGGGAGAAATTTAGCAAGTATGATCTTTCCTCATCTTTTTTTTTTTAAATTTTTATTTAATAATTACTTTATATTGACAGAATCCATGCCAGGGTAATTTTTTTTTTACAACATTATCCTTTGCACTCGTTTCTGTTCTAATTTTTTCCCTCCCTCCCTCCACCCCCTCCCCTAGATGGCAAGCAGTCCTTTATATGTTGGATATGTTGCAGTATATCCTAGATACAATATATGTTTGCAGAACCGAACAGTTCTCTTGTTGCATAGGGAGAATTGGATTCAGAAGGTATAAATAACCCGGGAAGAAAAACAAAAATGCAGATAGTTCACATTCGTTTCCCAGTGTTCTTTCTTTGGGTGTAGCTGCTTTTGTCCGTCATTTATCAATTGAAACTCAGTTAGGTCTCTTTGTCAAAGAAATCCACTTCCATCAAAATATGTCCTCATACAATATCGTTGTCGAAGTGTATAATGATCTCCTGGTTCTGCTCATTTCACTTAGCATCAGTTCATGTAAGTCTCGCCAGTCCTCTCTGTATTCATCCTGCTGGTCATTTCTTACAGAACAATAATATTCCATAACATTCATATACCACAATTTACCCAGCCATTCTCCAATTGATGGGCATCCATTCATTTTCCAGTTTCTAGCCATTACAAATAGGGCTGCCACAAACATTTTGGCACATACAGGTCCCTTTCCCTTCTTTAGTATTTCTTTGGGATATAAGCCCAATAGAGACACTGCTGGATCAAAGGGTATGCACAATTTGATAATTTTTTGGGCATAATTCCAGATTGCTCTCCAGAATGGTTGGATTCGTTCACAACTCCACCAACAATGCATCAGTGTCCCAGTTTTCCCGCATCCCCTCCAACATTCATCATTATTTTTTCCTGTCATCTTAGCCAATCTGACAGGTGTGTAGTGGTATCTCAGAGTTGTCTTAATTTGCATTTCTCTGATCAATAATGATTTGGAATACTCTTTCATATGAGTGGTAATAGTTTCAATTTCATCCTCTGAAAATTGTCTGTTCATATCCTTTGACCATTTATCAATTGGAGAATGGCTTGATTTCTTATAAATTTGAGTCAGTTCTCTATATATTTTGGAAATGAGGCCTTTATCAGAACCTTTAACTGTGAAGATGTTTTCCCAGTTTGTTGCTTCCCTTCTAATCTTGTTTGCATTAGTTTTGTTTGTACAAAGGCTTTTTAATTTGATGTAATCAAAATTTTCTATTTTGTGATCAGTAATGGTCTCTAGTTCATCTTTGGTCACAAATTTCTTTCTCCTCCACAAGTCTGAGAGATAAACTATTCTATGTTCCTCTAATTTATTTATAATCTCGTTCTTTATGCCTAGGTCATGGACCCATTTTGATCTTATCTTGGTATATGGTGTTAAGTGTGGGTCCATGCCTAATTTCTGCCATACTAATTTCCAGTTATCCCAGCAGTTTTTATCAAATAATGAATTCTTTTCCCAGAAGTTAGGGGCTTTGGGTTTGTCAAACACTAGATTGCTATAGTTGACTATTCTGTCTTGTGAACCTAACCTTTTCCACTGATCCACTAATCTATTTCTTAGCCAATACCAAATGGTTTTGGTGACTGCTGCTTTATAATATAATTTTAGATCAGGTACAGCTAGGCCACCTTCATTTGATTTTTTTTTTCATTAATTCCCTTGAGATTCTCGACTTTTAATTGTTCCATATGAATTTTGTTGTTATTTTTTCTAGATCATTAAAATATTTTCTTGGAAGTCTGATTGGTATAGCACTAAATAAATAGATTAGTTTAGGGAGTATTGTCATCTTTATTATGTTAGCTCGGCCGATCCAAGAGCACTTAATATTTTTCCAATTATTTAAGTCTGACTTTATTTGTGTGGAGACTTTTTTATCCTCATCTTTTTATAGATCAAATTCATAAGCCCCCAAGATGAAATGATATTCAATCACACAAGCATTATTTAATCATCTGCTACTAGAATTATATTAGGTATTCAGAATACAACAATTTTTTTTTAAAAGCCTTAACCCCAAGAAACTTATATTATATGGGGAAACAATAGTTACATATATACAAGTAAACACAACATAAATACAGTAAATACAAAGCAAAAAAAGGGCTGAGGAGGCACTAGCATCTTGGAAATAGAAGTTTCAAGCTATGGTCTTATATAGGAGAGAGTCTGAAAAAAGCCAGTGATTTTAAGAGGCAGAAGTGGGGTTTGGAGGAGTTTCACCCAAGTATCTCTCTTTCTAGGGATTTCTTCATGAGATCATATTCTCATCATTTCAGATGTTCTTTCATCAGAGCCAGGATGGCAGAATAAGGTAGGAACTCTACTGAACTCTCCCAAATTCACCTCCAAACAACTACTTAAAATGCCTCAAAATGAATTGTGGAGCAGAAGAACCAACAAAAAGGTGGAATGAAACAATTTTCCAGCCTAAGACAATTAGAAGGTTGGAAGGAAAAGTCTGTCTCACTTGAGTAAAAAGGAGCATAACCCAATATAGGTGGTATCTGAGCAAGCCAGAAGTATACCATATCTTAGCAAGTCAGCAAAAGATCCTGATCCCTTGTGTAGGTTAGAGGTAAGGCCTCATGGCTCTAGCACAGCAGGTCAGCTGCCATGCCCCAGGCCCCCAAAACAAGAAGCTTAGGACAGTGACTTCTTCACCTAAGTTCTCCACTAACTTTAAAAATCACTAAATAGGCTGGGGAAATGAGCAAAAAAATAAAATAAAATAAAACAAAAAGAATCCAACCATAGAAAGTTACAGTAGTGACATAAACTCAAAAGAGTCAAAATATCTATATATGAAATTTCAAAGAAAGTTAAATGTGAATTGGTTTTTGATTCCAAAAAGAATCCCTGGAAGAACTCATGAAGGATGTTAAAAATCAAATAAGAAAGAGGGAAGAAATAAAAGATAACAAATTAAAAGCAAGAAAATAATTAGATTAATAAAACTAGAAGTTGGTTTTATGAAAAAAATAAATGTCATTAGTTATTTTGATTCAATAAAGGAAACAAGAATACCAAATTACCAATATCAAAAATTAAAGGGATAAATTTACCATAAAGGAAGAGGAAATTAAAACAATTGTTAGTATCTATTTTCCCCAATGAATATTGATGCATAAATTTAAATGAAACACTAGCAAAGAGATTACAGCAATATATTACAAGGATTATACTTAGTGACCAGGCAGGATTTATATCAGGAATGCAAAGCTGGTTCAGTATTAGGATATCATTATCAGCATAGCATAATTGAACATATCAATAACAAAACCAACAGAAATCATAACATTATCTTGATAGATGCAGAAAAAGCCTCTAACAAAAATATAACACTTATTCCTGTTAAAGACACTAGAGAGCCTAGGAATAAATGAAAAAAAAAATTCCTTAAAATGATAAGAAGTATCTATCTAAAACACCAGGAAACATTATAGATAATGGGGATAAGCTAGAAGAAGCCTTCTCAGTAAAGTAAGAGGTAAAGCAAGGATGCCCATTGTCACCAACATTATTCAATATTGCATTAGAAATGTTAGCTTTAAATAAGAGAAGAAAAACAAATCAAAAGAATTAGAATAAGCAATGAGGAAACAAAAGTATCACTCTTTGCAGATGATGTGATGGTATATCTAGACAACTCTAGCAAATCAACTAAAAAACTACTTGAAATAATTAACAACTTTAACAAAGTTGCAAGATATAAAATAAACCCATATAAATTATTAGCATATATATATTACCAACAAAATTCAGCAGCAAGAAACAGAAATTCCATTTAAAAATAATCAGAAACAATATAAAATACCTAGCAGTCTACTGAAGAGGAAGAAAAAGAGAAGAGGAGGAAGACAAGAGGAGAAAAAGAGGAGAAGAGGTGGAAGAGGAAAAGGAAGAAGGAAGAGAAAGAGAAGGAGGAGGACAAAGGAGAGCTGCTGGGTTGCCTAATTGGCCAGTTCCAGTTGGGCCCCCAGTGGGGCAGCTCTTACTCTCCCTCTTAGAAGTACTTATTTGTTTTTCATTGTGGAAGAGGGCCATGACATGCAAGTGAATTGGATTTAAGTGAGGGAGGGCTGTGCAAGGTCACCTGGCTCACTTTCTCCTCTGGAGCTATCTAGGATAATAAGAAATGCTTACTGTTTAAGGAGAGGAGGAAAGGGGAGAGGAAAGGAGAGAATTTGGAACACAAAATTTAAAGAAATGTTATCTAAAAAAAGGAAGAAAGGAAACAAACCTGGAAAAGGTTGGCTGCATAGTACGAGCTAAAATTGTGAAGTAGTTTTTTCTGTGCCTCCATCTCACTTCTTTCACTGTAACCTTTTCTTCCTTTAATATCTTATCTGTGCTGCTTTCTCAAACACCCCATCATCTGGATCCTCCCTGTACCTTGCCTTCCAGCCCAAAATCAGATTTATCTTATGCTTCATTTCTTGATGATTCTGATTAATTAACTTAACAAAAGGAATCCAAGCTAAAGTGTAATATCATGAGTCACACTATTCCTTCCAAGCATATTCCTCCAAGTTAGATACCTGTATTTGAATTGAGTGCTTTGGGTCTTACTCCAAAGGACCATGTCTGAGAATGCCCTAGGCCTGGGCAGGCCAGTGGATTTGGTCCCGGTCATTCCCAGGGTCAGTCAACCATCCCGGGAGAATAACCTTCTCCTGCATCACTATCAAGATCATCGATGAGGAAAGGGTCAAGCCTGAGAGATTACGTTGGCCTAAATTTGGAGGCAAAGTCCCAAGATTCAAATACAAGCTCTGTCGCTTGCTACTGATGGTCATTAGTCTGAGACTCAGTTTCTCCATTTGTGCAATGTTGAGGTGATGATGATCTCCAGAAATTTTTCCGAGCACTCCCTCTGGTTCCTATACTACTAAATGCTACTTTCTCTCCAGACTAGAGCCCCTTGCTTCCGTGCAACATGAGATGAATGGGGTGGAGGGGAGGTGGAGTGTCGGGAATTGGGGGGTTAATTCCCAGACAGACATCAGCTGACCCCCGATCGCGACGCAAAAAGCACAACTGAAGTTGACTCATCCTTCAGCCCCCCTCCCCTCCTTTTCCCAAAAGGAAGGCTCAGCCCAGTGCTTAGCGAGCCAAATTTGCTGCTAGAGAGGCCGGCTCTCCCGGAGAGGGGCAGCTCCGACCCCTCAAGTCCCTCCCCCTCCCTGAGCCCCAGCCAGTCTCCCGCTGCCGCCGCCCCCAATCCTACAGGCAGTCCCGGGGCAGGCAGGGGAGGCCGCCACGCTCCCAGCCCCGGCCCCTCGGCTCCGCCCGCTGTCCGGCTCCGCCATGGCTCAGCAGATGGAGGTGGGCGGCGGGGACGGCGCAGGGCAAGAAGAGGATGCATTGGGAGAGGAGGAGCAATATGAGGCTTGGTCCGGAATTAAGAATCCGGTGCAGATTCGAGTAGCCATCCAGGCGGCCGAAGAGGAGGGGGACGAAGAGGCCGGGGCCGCGATGGGGGCTTCGGGGAAAGAGAAGACGACGGGGACGCGGCACGCTATCTCAGCCCCGGGTGGGGCAGTGCCAGCGAGGATGAACCTAGCCGCGGGCACAGGTACTAGGGCAAGGAAGGCCTGGAGGGGGGTGGGTGCTCTGGGATGGAGAAAGTGAGGGGAGGGGGCGCTCTGCTCGGGCGACCGCGCGCCGGACTGGACAGGCAGCGAGGGCTCAGACTCTCCCCTCACCAGGTTCCTTCCCTAGACTGGGAGACCCAGCGCTGGGCACCGAGATCGCGCGCTCGCCGGGCAACAAGCACGCAGCAAGCGCCACATCCCGGCCCCTTCCCCGCATTATGGGGGAGGGGACCGCAGAGCTCCGGGGAGCCCAGTGCTCGCTCTATTCGATCCTGTTATTGCAGAGTTTGGGGCTTTTCTTCCGGAAAGCCGCAAGTCAAAACTACTCCATCCCTGCTAATCCCCCTGGCTGGCCTTCGGAGGTGGAGAGTGTAGGGAGCTGTCGATGCCCAGTAAACCAGAGCTGCCAAAAGCTCCGTATCAGTCATTTGGGCTGGGTCAGTCATGCCTATGGAAACGGACACTGATGGACTAGTCCCAGCTGTTACTCACTTGGGCTGTCTGCATCCAAATCCACATTTTTTTTTTTTTTGGCTAATAATTAAGTGCCCCCTCCCCAGCTCCCAATGCTGATAGCATGGTAAAAGACTATTAATTACCCCACTCCCCCATTATACCATTATCTGTGTAATCCAAACTGTCTCCTTTTCTGTGGTGTTTCTCTGGCTCTCTGGCTCTCTCACTCCTCTCCCCCCGTCCCTCTTGTTTACCTCATTTCTCCCTCTATCTCCCTTATTGCCCCCTCTCTGTCTTCCTCACTTGCCCTCTGCCTCCCTGATTTCCCCCTCTATCTCCCTTACTCCCCCTTCTATCTCCCTCTCCTTCTCTGTCTCCCTCATTCTCCCTCTGTCCCCCTCACTCTCCCCTCTCTGTCTTTCTCACCTTCCTTCTTTTTGTCTCTATCTTCTCTCTCCCTCTTTGTGTCCCTCATTTCCCCCTCTGTCTCCTTCACTCCTTCCTCTCTATCTCCCTCCTTCTCCTCTCTCTGTCTCCCTCATTTGTCCCCCATTTCTCCTCCCTCTCTCTGTCTCTGTCTCCCTCACTTGCCCCTTCTCCGTCTCCCTCACTTCCCTTCTCTCTGTCTCCCTGATTCCCTCCTTCTATCTTCCTCTCTTTCTCTCGGTATCCCTCCTTTCCTGTTTCTCTCTCCTCCCTCTCCTTCTTTCTGTCTCCCTCACTCTCCCCTGTCTCTCTCACCGCCCCCCTCACTCCCATCTCTCTCTTTGTCTCTATCTCCTCTCTCCCTCTCTTTATCTCCCTCATTTCTCCCTCTTGTCTTCTTCACTCCTTCCTCTCTATCTCCCTTCTTCCCCTCTGTCTCTCTCTGTTTCTGTCTCTCTGTGTATTTCTGTCTCTCTCTTTCTCAGTATCCTTTCCCCTCTCCCCAGTTGAATGATAAGAGATTCGTAGATTGGTAAGTGGCTGAAAGGTAGATTCACAGAAGTTTTCATTTGTGGTTCTTAGTTCTATTTGCAAAGTTCTGTCACTTGTTGAATTCCCCAAACTGCATACCACTCTATAGTTGAGCATTATATACCAGTCAAGCACATTATCCCTTATAAACTGACTTTACTCATTTTGGTTGTGGGGAAAGAAACATTGCATGGGTTCTAGTCCCAGCTTACCCACTAATTAGCCATATTATCCTTGCAAAATCATTTCCTTTCTCAAAGCCTCAGTTTCTTCATAAAGTGAAGGACTGGAAGGTTTGATGATATTTTAGGTGTCTTCCGTGGATTTTTAGGTTTCTCAAGTCCACTAATCTGGTTCTTAATTCTAGACAATAGCATAAAGCCTAAGAAGTCTTTTTTTTTTTCCCTAAGTCCTCCTGCTCTATACCATAGCTAATATTCATTTAGTACTTGCCATATATGTCCTAGGCATCTGAGTTTTGTGTTCATAATACTGTTTAGCTGGGCTTAGTATTCAGAGTCAAGAGACTATTTTTCCTATGTTTACTCTAGAAGGCTTCTGTGTTTCAACTCCTGAGGGCTGATCATCAGTCAGGGATCATAACTTTGAGGATCTCACAGGCTATCAAATCCAACCAAAGAGTAAAAACAATTCTGTCCAAACGATAGCCACCAAGTGATCTTCAGCATTTTGCTTGAAGACTTTCTACTGTTTCTAAGGCAGTCCGTTCTATTTCTTAATAGCTCAAATTGTTAAGTGTTTTTCTTGTTATCAGCCCAAACTGACCTTGTTCCAACTTCCAACTATTGGTCCTAGTGTTACTCTCTGGGTCCCAGGAGAATGAATTTAATCATTTATTTTTTGTAAGAGAGACTTCTACATGACAGCTCTTGTGCTGTGTCTAAGACTTTTCTTGTGGGAGCTAAACATCTCTGGTTCTTTCAGCAGATCCTCATAATATGAACAGAAGGCCTTTAACAATTTGGTATCCTAAAACATGGCACCCACAGTTGAATGTAGTACAGTAGATATCCAACCAGGACAGGGTATAGTGGGCCTGCTTACCTTCCTAGTGGTGGACATTATGCCCTTCAGTGTTGGCTGGAATGATATTAGAGCCTTCAGCTGCCATGTCACAGTATTCATACAATATCAGAATTGAGTGACCCCCATTAAGAGTCATCCAGGCCGGCTCAGATCTGAAAAAGAATCCTCTCTATCACATACATGACATCCAGTATTTGTTTAAAAACCACCAAGTAGCATTGTAGGAAGAGTGCTAGGTTTGTAAACAGAGGAGCCAAGTCCAAATCCCTATGTTGCTACTTATTGCCAATGTGAACTTGGATAAATCACTTAACCTCTCTGGACTACAATTCTCATATCTATAAAATGAGGAGATTGACTCGAATGATCTCAGAGGTTCCTTCCTGATCAAAGTCTATGATCTCAAAGAGGAAGAACCCATTCCATTTGGATAGCTTAGAAAGTTTTTCCTTACATCAATAGTGATTTAGAGCACCTTTTCACATGACTAGAAATAGTTTCAATTTCTTCATCTGAAAATTGTCTGTTCATATCCTTTGACCATTTATTAATTGGAGAATGGTTTGATTTCTTATAAATTTTAGTCAATTCTCTATGTATTTTACAAATGAGGCCTTTATCAGAACCTTTGAATGTAAAAATGTTTTCCCAATTTATTGCTTCCCTTCTAATCTTTTCTGCATTAATTTTGTTTGTACAAAAGCTTTTTAACTTAATATAATCAAAATTATCTATTTATGATCAATAATGATCTCTAGTTCTTCTTTGGTCACAAATTCCTTCCTCCTCCACAGATCTGAGAGGTAAAATATCCTGTGTTCTTCTAATTTGTTTATAATATCAGTCTTTATGTCTAGACCCATTTCAACCTTATCCTGGTATACAGTGTTAGGTGTGGGTCAATGCCTAGTTTCTGCCATACTAGTTTCCAATTTCCCCAGCAATTTTTGTTAAATAGTGAGTTCTTATCCCAAAAGCTGGGATCTTTGGGTTTGCCAAATAGTAGATTACTATAGTTATTGACTAGTTTGTCCTGTGAACCTGACCTGTTCCACTGATCGATTCTGTTTCTTAACCAGTGCCAAATGGTTTTGATGACCCTGCTTTATAATATAGTTTTAGATCTGGTACAGTTAATTTTTCCTTATATCAAGCCCAAATTTTCCTTTTTGAAACATCCACCCATTACTTCTAGTTCTGCATTCTGCAGGAAAGAGAAAATTTCTAAGTGCTCTTCTACATGATATTCAAGTAATCATGAATCTGTGGCTTCCCTCCACAGTACAGAGTGTAACCTATCCATACCCGCACGCCATCTGTGCAATGCCAGTTCAGATCCTCCCAGATATTTTACATGGGAATGAACTCAGTGTGTTGGAGCCCTTCTTCAGTCTCTCCCAACATCGCAAGGGTTGCTATGGAGCTCTTTGGTTGCCTGCCCATCATGCCTTTCCATACAACTAACTCATCTTAGAGTTCTTATTAGGGGCACTCAATCTAGATTTCTCCATTGCCCATTTTTTAAAACTTGTAAGCCATTGTATTCCTCTTGTCTCACTGCCACATAACGACACTAATAAAATGCTAGTATTAAGAAGATGAGCCTTGACTTTCATAGCAAGGTTGGGGTCAGTTAAAAAGAGTTTTGTAATTTTAATTTCCCCAAAAGCATTCCAGCTAGCTCTTCTCCTTTAATTCAATTGTTGTCCCAACTTCTTATCCAATTTTACTGTCTGCCCAGATATGCATATTGTTGGTTGAACTTAATGGAATATTTATCAAAATCCATATTGAAATCTGAGAAGGAGATTTCCTTCATCCACTTGTCCAAATGGACAGACCCCATTGAGTGATGACAAATATTTTCCAAAAGGTTCTCTAGGATTTTAGGGTTTAATTCAATCAGCACAATGCCATTTATGATGGAAGAGATCCATTGCAAAATTTAGATTGAATAAAGATCTCTTTGAATGATTGTGATTTTAACATGTTTTTTTTAAAATCAGTGATTTGTATAAAGGCATGTATGTGTGGTCTCCTCTGGTGAGTATATACTATATTCACTAAGTGTTTATTATTAGGTCAATGACTGGGGTTATTTCTGTGATTAAATCTTCTAAGGAATTCTGAATGATGTCAATGTATTTTTGGGAAACACCTTGTAAAAGATGCAACTTGTAAGGTAGAATTTGGTCTACAAAATTCAATGCTTTTTATCATCAGTTAACAGGAAGCATAAAGGGATCTTATATGCTTATATATTACTTCTTTCAGTTGATTATGAAATAGTAAAAATGGGACCAATTGTTGAATGTCACTTGCAAAGGCCTGCTTATTCTCTACTAACACTGCTCTGTCATGATGACTTTCATAAATGTTTGTAGAGTATATATTTTTACCATGTTTAACATATATTGGATCGCTTGTCATCTAGGGGATGGGATGAGGGTAAAGGGGGGGAAATTGGAATATAAGGTTTTGCAAGGATCAGTGTTGAAAAATTATTCTTGCATATGTTTTGAAAATAAAAAGCTTCAATTAAAAAAGAAAACTATAGGGTAATAAAAAATAAAAAAATAAATTTGTGTAGAGAAGGGAAAGCAGATACAATGATTAGTGCTATTGATGCTCTATCTAATTTTTTAAAATATTAATACGATTCTTCCACACCGTTGGCATCTTCTCCTTTAGGTATCTTGTATATTAGACCCTCAATACTCTCCCAATTTCATACAATAGCCCTTCAATATAATTGAAAGCAATTATTATGTCTGCACTAAGTCTTATTATGTTTTCAAAGCTAAACATCCCCACTTCCTTCTACTGCTTCTCATAATAGTAACATAAGGCTCTTCATCATCCCGTTTCCCTGTTGTCTGTTTGCTTTCCAGCTTATTAATATTCTTCTTAAAATATAGAACCATAAGCTAAATCCAATGCAAATTGATGTGGCCAGACCAGTGTAGAATTTTTTTTATTATTTTTATTCTGAACTTAAACAACAAATGATGATGATGATGATAGTGATGGTGATGATAATGATAAACTAGCATTTAAATCACAATTTAAGAGTTACAGACTCTTTTCAAATATTAGTGGATATTTCTGTATGCATAGAGAATAGAAAAAAGAAAATTGTACGTGAAACTATAGATCTCTGTTGTGTACAACTTGCTAGGACCAGGATATACTTCATTCATCCTGTCACCTCTGAAAAAAATACCATTCCTAGTTTTGCTTAGAACTCGGAGTCAGACTCAGTTTCTTATTTTCTTACCCATTCCACCTCCCTGTAGCCGATCAGTGGCCAAGTCCTGTTGACTCTGACGGGTAATGTTTCTCCTTTAGGTCCCCCTCTTACCTTTGACAAACACTTGTCACCTCATATCTGGACCATTACAACAGCTTGCTGATAGGTCTTCCTGCCCCAAGTCTCACCCACTACAATCTGTTCTCTACTGAGTTATCCAAAGGATCTGCCTAGAGTACAGACCTGATTAGGTTAGTCACCTCTCCTTATTTACTCAACCACCTCTTATCACCTTCCTGATGGGCTCTGAAAGCCCTTCCTATCCAAGTCTTTCTATCTTTCCAGTCTTCCTGCACCATATTTCTCTCCACCTTCGCTACCGTCTAGTGACAATGGCCTCCTTGCTGTTCTTTACTCAAGACACTCCATTTTCCAGTTTCCCACATTTTCCCTGCTTTCCCAAACACCTAGAAGACTCTTTCTCTTCATCCCCATCTCCTAGCTGGCTTCCTTCAAGTCTCAGCTAATATCCCATCTTCTACAAGAAGTCTTTCTCCATCCTCTTCCACATTAGTGCCTTCCTTCCCAATTTTCTCCAATGTACCCGGTATATATCTCTTGTTTGTACATAATTGCCTGTTGTTGCCATCATTAGACTCCTTATCAGTAAGAATTCTCTTTTGACTTTTTGGTATCCCCGTCATTTAGCACTATGTCTGGTACAGCTAGAGAAACACACACAATAGAAACAAGAGAATACATTCTTCCTCACCCCATTCACTGCTTGACTTCTAACTTTGTACTATCTAAGAGGCAGGGTAGCTAGTCTTCAAAGAAAGAGATTATTTTTCTAATGGAAGGGTCTAATTTTTTATTTTTTTGAATTATGGATTCCCCTTTAAATAGTGGTAAAGCCAATGGACCCCTTCTCAGAAAAAAAAAAATTAAATATATAAAATAAAACATATAGGATTACAAAGAAAACAAATGACATTGAAATAATCATTTTTTTTCCTATTCAAGTTTACAGATTCCTCTTAAAAACCACTTTACAATTCCAGGTTAAGAACCCTATTTCTAATACAGAGTGTCTTGACTTGCCAAGAATACTCTGCTGGGTAGAAGCCTTTTTAATGTCTCAACACTCAGCAAAGCTTTGTAAGGGGTTGGGGGAAATTGATGTGCAGTTTCTGGGACTGACAAGATTTAGCTGTGGCTATAGAAAACAACTTCTCATTATGTCTGTGCAGATTTTATCACCAGCAGAAGCTAAATCCCTTTGGCACCAGAGCTGCTTCTTCAGATAAGCCTTGGTTCCTGGTTTTCTCTACCTGTTCACCTTTACCCTCAGTTCCTTAGACTTCCACCTAGTGGGCTCTTCTCCTTTCTAGTGCCCAGTGTTATTCATTAGGCAGTTCTCTGAAATGTTTCCTGCTATATATATGTTGGCACTTGGATTAAAGTTGACCCCAAGAGCCCCTGTAGAACAGAAGCTGACAAAAACTCAGTGGGAAAAAATCCAAACCATTAGAAGGTATGGCCAAAAAGGCAATCCACCATGATTCAGCTCTGAAGGACCCTTGCAGATGAGCAATATTCAGAATTTTATTAACCATCCTGTTCCATTCTTCTCTCAAAGATACTTGTCTTTTACACTACAAATAAATGACACATGGCTTTTTATCACTATGACATTGCAGGGGAAGACATATACCATAGATTTATTATTCTCATATATTATCTGAGAGTTTTTTAAACCAACCTGTTATTAATAATAAACTTTCCTGATAACAACAACTGTAACTTTCATTTGTACAATACTTTGTAGTGTAGTATTTACATAGAGTATTTCACTTGATAGATCTCATTTAAACCCTATAAAACATTGTCCTTTGGGTCATCTATAATTTGTGATTCTTTACAAATTTTAATATTTCATTATTTGTAGCCATATGCAATATTTCCTTAAATGTTCAATAAGTGCATGCTTTATTATAGAATCTTCAAGATTGCCTGATATAGAATAAGCTCACTAAATCTGTGGTTTCTCTGATCCTCTTTGGAAATCCTTATAAGAGGAAGAATTTCATTTTCTACTTTCCAGTTCTTTAATAAATGTTCATTTAAGTAGCAGGTTGCACATTTTGATAAACAATTACACAATTTCATCTTTAACATCCTGTAAAATCTTTGGATGGCTGCTTTCCAATTTTTGTAAGTTATCTTTATCCCTGTGATTTATCCCTATCTAGTTGGGTTTTTTCCCCCACCAGGTGCAGACACCCTATGCTTTTATGATAGTTAGATCTGGTGTATAGAATCAGAGAGTTGAAAGGGTCCTTTGAGGCCATCTAATCTAACTTCTCATCCAGAGTTGAATCTTTTTTTCTATTGTATCTCTGCCAACTGTTCATCTAGCCCCTAATTGAATACCTCCATGGTTGGGATACATCCAGCTATCTATTCCATCCCTTCAGACTCTCTATTTTAAAGGGGAATCTGAGAGTGGAATCTTTCTAATTTAACTTGCAAAGAACAAGATATAAATTGAATGTGGTCTGTTTAGCATCAGCTTTTCATTCCTTGCTCACATTTTGCATTGAGATCATTGTGCTGATTCTTGAGCTGGCTTCCTCCCTTTGATACACATAAAGAACACCATATTTTGATTTAGGTAGTGGTCTCCAGTTCTTTTTTAGGACTACTTCCTTTTAAGTTTATATCTGACTCATCACACCTCTGGAACTTCCCTTTCTACTACTACAATGCTGAGGAGAGATAAATCCTTCCCACCCTTGCCACCCTCTCCACAAGGTACAAGGATAAAAGTGTGCAGGGAATTTGTTCATCAAAGCTCACTGTTTATACTCTATTAGAGCAGGTCACCAGTTTTTAAATTTTCACCAAATTTATCTCCACCAAGGGGCAAAATACCATTGTCTCTACCAATCCTTAACCACAGTTCCCAAGTTTTTTTTTTTTATCTATTGCACTCATTTTTTTTTTTTTTTGGTATTTCCAATAAGGTGATTTAAAATAGTTTTCAGACTCCCTATGGGTTAATGACTTAAAATTCTTCTTATTATTTTCATCCTTCTATCAGCATCCACATTTTGTCAAAAATTTATTTGCCAAAATTAAATTGCAAAAGGAATAATTAATTTATATGCATGTGAATACACATATATATTGTTTGTAAAAAATAATTTTTGTTATTTAAATCATGCCCGACTCTTTATGACCCCATTTGGGGTTTTCTTGGCAGAGATAATTTAGTAGTTTGCCATGTCCTTCTCCAGCTTATTTTACACATGAGGAAACTGAGGTAAATGAGATTAATGACAGGGTCATACAGCGAGTAAGTATTTGAGGCTGAATTTGAAATCTCTCTGATTCCAAGATTAGCCTTTTATCCACTGTACTACCTAGCTGTCCCTTGTTCCATTTTATACCCTGTATAACCTTTGTTAGGAAGTGAATAGTATATTCTTAGATGGAGGGATTTTTGAGCATTAGATTGAAACATAGTTAGGAACCAGCTTTGAAGTAGTTCTTTTGTGAAGTCACATTCAAGATGTGAATCCCTTTTTAAAAAAAGAAAACTTTAGCACATCACCCTCACTGTGGAATCCCTCTTTCTCCTGTGATCAATTACAGAATGGTTATTAGCATGATAAATTAAGTATTTCTTATTGGTTTTAGTGGCACAACTACAAGTGGAGGGGAGAATGATGGTTCTGACCAGGACCAGGACTGGAAGCCTCCAAGCTACGAGTTAATCTTGAAGCTGGTTGATCAGATTGAGTTTTATTTCTCGGATGAAAACCTAGAAAAAGATGCCTTCCTGCTCAAACATGTTAGAAGGAACAAGCAGGGATATGTGAGTGTTAAGTTACTCACATCTTTCAAGAAGGTAAGACTAAATTTGAAGTTATTTCAATGCATTCAAGGGAAATTAACTTATTTTTCTGATTGATAATTCTCTTTAAACATTTTTAAAATTGTGAATTAGAAAATCATCAACAATATTTTCATATACAAAGAAAGTCAGAAAAGAGGATTGTGTATAAAACTGTGAGTGTATTACATAAAATATATGTGTCTGTTCATACACATATCAACCTATTTAATAGCAAGCATTTGTATAGTGCTTTAAACTCTTCTAAGTGCTTTACCAATTTTCTCATGTTATCCTCACCTGAGTGGCAAAAGCTATTATTATTTCCATTTTACAGATTAGGGAGCTAAGATAAATAGAGGTTAAATGACTCCCTGGAGTCACACATCTAGGAAATATCTGAACTCAACATGTACCTTTAGGTCTAACACTATCCTGCTTGTCTATATCCATTTATGAATTCCCTTCTTCCATTTGTGTATTTTTAAAAGTTTCATTGATCCTTTTATCTTTTGGGGGGGCATAGCTGTCCCTACCTCCCAGTTCTTCCTATTTTATTCATATTCCACCCCCCAAAATAAAAGCCCTCTTTTATAGTCAAACAAAACAAATATCTACTACGTCAGATCAATAATTTCTGTCTCCTTTTGCTAAGAATGAAGAGGAGGATATGAGCTTAAATAATAGGAGAAGAGATTTAGATTAGATACTATGAAATAGTCTGAGATTGGAACTATAGATGATTATAAAAGTAATAAAGTTATAGTTACAGAAGTTTTAATATAAAAAGAATATAAAAGTGTCACTTTGGTCACAGAATCACTCTAATGCACTTGGACATCAGGAATAAAACTGTGTGATAGCACAGACTAGCAGGCTTCAGGGGAGCCCCAATAGTTCTTGGGTTCTGTGAAATTCAAAATTTTAAACTGATAGTTTCCATCTGTAATCTGAGGTTAAGAGGTAGCAAAAAGTAGCCTGAGAGTTGTTTAATTGCGTTTCCCAACTATATAAGACCTCTTTTGGGATTTTCTTGGCAAAGATACAGAAAGCGGTTTGTCAGTTCATTTGACAGATGAGGAAACTGAGACAAATAGGATTAAGGATTAGGATCAGACAGGATCTGAAGCTGGATTTGAACTCAGGAAAATGAGTCTTTGAGACTTCAGACCCAGTGCACTATGGCACCCTGGCTACCAGCCCGTTTGAGAAGTTTCTTGGCTTATAGACCATAGATTTAAAGTTTAGAAGCCACTTAGTGCAACCTCCTTATTTTACCGATGAGTAGTTAAGGCCTAGAAAAGTTGGCTGACCTCACTACAGTGGAGTCAAGGTACAGCATGTCCAACTGGAGCTGATCTGACTGATCAGAAGACTCTTTCACAGCTGTGTCAGGCACAAATAGTCCACATGAATATTTGGAGTAGAAATGTCTCTAAATGTGTGGATCTCATATTCACCTAGAAAGGCTAAATGCCTTGTCTGAGATCATGCAGACAATAGCTGAGTCAATATTCAAGTCAGAACCTCTGACTCTGCCATACTCCCTTTAGATCTCTTAAGGTGGAACTGTAGTTGAAATGGCTTTTTCTGATTGCAGTATATCAAGGAGGGAGAGGGAACACCCCCAATGAGTGCTTCTGTTTTGTAGTCTTGGGGTGGAGGTGGAAGAAGAGGATCTCTATGCATTTCAGTCTGTCGAGAGAAAATGTGAAAATACCTCCTTGTTCCTCAGTATTTCCCAGCCAAAAAGGAAGCAGGCTTCAAAGCTTGATGAGTTGCAAAACTGGAAGATCCTTTCCAAAGCATCAAGTTATCTTGTACACTTTGGCAGACTTTCATACCATTCAAATGCAGAAAACCCCAAAACAAAGCATTTTCTCTGTAACAGTTTTCTTCAAAAAGTCCAGTTCCTTTGTCCTATTTCATATTTCTAAGATCCAATTTGAGGCATTCTCCTGATCTCACTTGAAATGTTGTAAGGAAACCCCAGAGAGCTCTTGAAATAAGTGTAGCAATAGGGAGCCGTGGAGGAACCCTTAAGTACAGAGGAATATCAAATTGCAGATGGTATAAGCCTCTTCTGGGAGGCCTTCTTTTTTCTGTTTTGAACATTAAAATCTCTGAGTTTTAGTATTTCTTTACTTACCATCTTTATTTATAACTTGTGATGAAGTATGATACCCACCTCCTGACAAAGAAGTGATGCACCCATTGTGCAGATTAAAACATGATTATTTTGGACATGACCAATGTGAGAATTTGTTCTGCTTGACTATACATATTTGTTTTAAAAAACTTTTGTTTTTCTTCTTTTCTTTTTTTTTTAGCAATTTTAATAATACTACATATATTTAAGGATAATAGATCTAAGAGAGAATGGAAAATAATACCTAGGACAGATTTACCAGTGACTAATAAAAAGCAAATCTAACAGTAATAACAACCATAGTCTCTTCCTTAAGATGAAATAAGTGTAAAGAGTGTAAGGAAGTTGTTGGAATATGTTGCTCTAAAACCCACAGAACTTCTTTTTAATGGGACCTTGGTTGATTAATGGTATACATGGCTTATTCTTTTTTAGGTGGGAAGGAAGAAAAAAAAATTTATAAGCCAAAACAATCTAAATTAAAAAATAATATCCTTAGTTATTGAAGTATTTTTGTTTTTGTTCATTTTCAGCTATATCCAATACTTTGTAACTTTTTTTTTGACAAATACATTAGAGTTGTTTGTCTTTTCCTTCTCCATTTTACAAGTGAGTAAACTGAAGCGAACACGGTTAAGTGATTTGCTTTTGAACCCCAGGAAGATGAGTCTTCCTTACATAGATCTAATCGGTATAGATTGATGATTCTGAAGAAGTTAAATAAGACCCTTTCAAATTTGCCTTTTCCAGGTAAAACACCTTACTCGCGACTGGAGAACCACAGCCTATGCCTTGAAGTATTCAGAGACTCTGGAGTTGAATGAGGATCATCGGAAGGTGAGGAGGATTACACCCGTTCCTTTCTTTCCTGTTGAAAACCAGCCCAGTAGGATGCTGCTGGTCTATGACCTCCACCTGTTCCCCAAGCCATGGGCTCTGGCAGTGCTTCAGGAGAATGGAAGGCTGCAGGAGAAGGTCATGGAACACCTTCTTAAGATCTTCGGAACGTTCGGAGTCATCTCTTCTGTACGGATTCTCAAGCCGGGGAAAGAGTTGCCTCCAGACATCCGGAAGTTCAGCAGCCGGTACAGTCAAGTCGGGACTCAGGTGTGTGCCATTGTGGAGTTCGAAGAGGTGGACGCTGCCATCAGGGCCCACGAGTCCATGAGCTTGGGATCCCCCAGCAAGGGCAGCATCAAAGTCGTGCTCATCGGCATGAAAGCCCCCAAGAAGAAAGCGCCGAGGGACAAGAGCCAGGAGGAGGAGCCCGCCCCGAGCGCCCACCACCACAAGACCCTGAATAAGAGGGTGGAAGAGCTCCAGTACCTGGGGGATGAGTCTTCGGCCAACAGCTCCTCCGACCCCGAGAGTAACCCCGCTTCCCCCATGCTGGAGAGGCGCTACATGGCGGCCAGCAAGCTCAGCCCTTCCCTCTACCACAACCATCACCTGAGTCCAAACGCCTCCCCCCGCTCTAGTCCCTGGAGCAGCCCTCTGCTGCCGCGGAAAGGAGTGTCCAAGAAGTCTCCCCTGGCCGAGGAGGCCGCGCTGAACGCCAGCGCCAGCCCCGACTTCGTTCCCAAGGGGATGGATTACTCCTCGGACAGCAGCGTCACCCCCTCCAGCAGCCCCTGGGTGCAGAGGCGGCGCCTGGCCCAGCTGGGGACGCAGGAGAAAAGTCCGGCCGCCAGCCCTCTGCTCTCCCGCAAAGTCCAGAATGCAGACGGCTCGCCCGTGGGCGTGCTGAGGCTGCCCAGAGGCCCTGACAACACCAAGGGATTTCATGGGGGCTATGAAAGGAAAAGGGGCTTTGTCTAAGCACATGTCCGCCGGCACTACCAGCTCCATAGAAAACCATCTTTATTTTCCTGGGTCTGACAAAACCGCTGGAATGGTCAAGGGCCGTCTCAAGGACGAGTTTCGATGTTTTGTACTGGTGTCGATTTCTTAATTTATATATTTGTATTGGCAGGCAACTACATTTTAAAGACTATCTCCTAGTTCCAAATAACCATTAATCCCAGCATGGGCACTTTGATGATGTCCTAGATATGTAAACATAATGGTACTAAACAGGAATGGGAGAGAGTCTTTAGGAAAGATTGAATAGATACTATTTTTCTGCTCTTATTATTTTTTTTCAAATAAAACTCCTTTGAGATGAGGTATGTGGAGAGATTGTGCTACCATTTAGAATCCTCAGAAGCTAGTGTGGGAGTTGCCCAAAGATCAGAAGTTTTTAATGACAACCTAGTTGACTGATAATATACATAGTTTACTCTCATAGTCAGTGAACATTTATTAAGTACCCCCTGTGTGTCAGGCCCTGTGCCATCAAAACAGAAAATATCTATCTCCTCTTATGAGTGAATTAAAAATAATCGGCTCTAAGGTCCCAGACTTATCTTGGCCCATTGAGATGATGAACTGATAAATCATTTGGAATTAATGAATTGGCTATCTAGTCCTAATGGAAAAGGAGGACTAAATAGAATCATTGATTCAAAAACCTGGCCAGTGGGTCACAGTGAAACAGTTCAGCTTTCCCATGTTTCTTCCCCAGTTTTGCTGAATCACAAGGAAACAAAAGCAGTGATTTTTATTACATAGGCTTCCATTACACAAATGAAGCTTATTTGACAGATTTTTTTTTTTCATTTTCCCCAGCAGGAGAGATTGTGTGGAAGTAATGAATTATTGTATGTTTTCTGTACTGTTTTGGCCACCGGGATAAAATGGTTGGAGTCCAGTACTACAAATCCATTCAAAAGTAGATTTTAGATTTCTTTAATATATCTTCTATTTTCAAGGGGACAGAAGGGAAAAGTTTCTTTCACAACCATGTCCCTGAATTCACTGCCCCCTTGCTCCTACAGTCTCATTGACTTCTCCAATCAACCATTGATTCCTCATGTTCCTGCATTGTATACACATACTCTCTCTCTCTCTCTCTCTCTCTCTCTCTCTCTCTCTCTCTCTCTCTCTCTCTCTCTCTTTTAGAACATAAGTGGATATTACTACAAGAAACTTCAAGGTGAAAGTTTTTAGAGTTAATATTTGCTGTGGTGTCAGATTACCTGCACAGTATAACATCCAGTTATTCTGTATTAAGTAGTCTCCTCCAGGTGTAGCTTGCTGGCCATTTACTTGTTAAAATCCTTGGATTCTTTCCAGCCTATGACAAAATTTTCCTTTTGGACTTTTCCCAAAGCTAGGCAAGCTGGATCTTATGTCTTAGAAACTTTGTGCCATCCTTTCCTTATTCTTCTTTTCCCTTTCCCCATACTGTTTACACCCTACTCTTCCCCTTTTGTAATGACACTTGTCCTTGCTTCCACACAATAAACTCAAAATGTCCAGGTCACCTTGCCAGTCAATCTGCTCTTTCCTAAACTCTGGCTAAACCCTCAGCTATGGCATGGCTTCACTGTTTATTAGCATAGCAAACCCTTCCCAAAAAGCTTGGCTGGGAAACCCAGCTTAGGGTGTTTTTACAGATGTTTTGTTGATTTTAATGAAAGCCAGATCCCACTTCACTCTCCAACATGAAACTCTGACCTGACACAGGATTTACCAAAGGCTAATCTTCAGGAAAACAGCTTGGAACACCAAATCCCTTTCCTATACGTAAGCTCACCGTACTAATTATTCCACCACCTAAAGGTGTGACTGCGGCAAAGGGGCCTTGAGTTGATCTGTATAGTACAAGGGTCAAAAATATGAGATCTATTTTTTTAAGCTATGCTATTAATTATTTGAGCATTTTTGTATGTAAGCATTTTCCAAAATATGAATTAGGTCTTCCTTATATTTTTATAGATATCAATATATATTTTTAATTGAAGCTTTTTTTATTTTCAAAACATATGCAAAGATAATTTTTCACCATTGACCCTTGCAAAATCTTGTGTTCCAATTTCCCCTTTCTCCCTCCATCCCCCCCCCAAAGGTGGCAAGTAATCCAATATATGTTAAACATTCTTATTTTTGAGCTGCTAATTTAGAAAACAATAATACAATTTTATAGGAAAGTTTGTAGAGAAGGTCTGCATGATATAGATCTAATCTTATAGAATCATGGACCTAGAACTGAAAGTAAACACTCCCCTCATTTTACAGTGAAGGAAATTTGAGATGCAGGAAGGTGAAATAATCTGTTCATAGTCACACAAGGGTTAAATGTCGGTCTTGATTTGAAAAGGTCTTCTAACCAAAAGGGTAGCTAAATAATAGTGGATAGAGCACTGGCCTGGAGTCTGGAAAACCTGAGTTCTAACATGACCTCAAACACTTGCTAGCTGTGAAAACCTTGGCAAGACATTTAATTCTCATTTGCCTCAGTTCTTCATCTCTAAAATGGGGGACACACTGGAGAAAGAAATAGCAAACCATTCCATTATCTTTGCTAAGAAAACTTCAGACAAGTCTCTTGGGTTACAAAAAATCGGTTACAATTAAACAAAAAGAACAATGGCCTCTAACTATGAAGCACTTTCCACTTTACCACTCAAGAATGACTTAAAGTCAAAAGATGTGATTTAAATCCAGCTTTTGACACTGCTGGATGTGTCCCAGGAAACTCTGTGAGCCTTGTCTACTAATGTAAAGATGAGTTCTAATCTGCTTTAACAGAATGTCTCTACTGGAAAAATTATAGATGCTTGACATATTGACATTTGGGAGGATGCTGGAACCAGCTTATAACAATTCCTGAGTGCCAACTATTAAATTTTCATTGAGCATTTATACCTCAGAAATTGGCAAACACTACAAATCAGGTTTCATTTATTATTTTGTTGATTGTCTTGACTTAAGAAGATAATAGTGAAAATATTCATAATCCAGATTAAATTTTAAAATTGTTATATATACTTTTCTAGAGAACCAGCTGTTAAATATGTATCTGTATATACAGTTATATCTACTTTTGGTAGCACAGTGCATAAAATTTTGGGCCTAAAATCAGGAAAACTCATCTTTGTGAGTTCAAATCTAGCTTCAGATATTTACTAGCTAAATGACCTTGAATATGTCATTTAACCTCAGTTTCCTCCTCTGTCAAATGAACTAGAGAAAGAAATGGCTAACCACTCCAAAACCTTTGCCAAGAAAATCCTAAATGAAGAATAGGACATCTTAACAACAATAGCATGTTTCAAACTTTAATTAATTTATTTTTAAAGAGGCAAAACCATGTAGATAGTGATCACATGTAAAAGAAATCAAAGGAATAATAACAACAAGGACTTTTATTCTCATTAGAAAGAGTTAATTCCTAATGTAACCACAGTTAATGTCTTTTGATTCTGGTTAATGTGAAATTTGAACATCAGTTTTCCCTATGCTTGATCAACCCTGATTAAGTTCATCTCTGAGATACCATATTGCTAATGTTATAAAACCAAACCTTGTATCCTGAAGCAATGGCTATGACCTTGAAGTCTTTGTCCTTAAATTCCCAAAGTACATATTCTATAGAACTTTGTTCTGCAAAGAATATAAACCCTTCCAAGACAGGACCAGACCACAAGCCTTCTGCTCCTCAGTTCCCACAATATCAGAAAAGGAGAGAATGAAAACTAGTAGGTCCACAGGCATAGTAAAGGAAATCAGTAGTAGCTCATGGGGGACAATGTGGTAGAGAGTGCGAGATAGCACCGGGTTTTGTATTAGGACCTTTGATTCAAATTCCAACTCTGCTGCTAATTTGTAATAAGTTACTCTATTATCTCTGGGCTTTAGTTTTCTTGTCTACAAAATATGAAAGTGGATTAGATAGCTTGTAGTCCCCCTCCCAATTTTGAATCTGTGACTGTTAGAATCCCAAGGTTCTACCCCAATGTTATTTAATAATTTATAATACTCTGTCTATTAATATTTATTTTTCTTACTTCTAAGTAGATAGGATCTGCCTCAAAATATCATTCCAGCTATAGTAAACAAAATATATGACCTTAATATACCTTATTTAAAGATGCAATATCTGTTGTTGTTATGAGAGTTTTAGTGTCCCATGGGAAGCAATGGAAGACTGAGGCATACAAGTTCCCTGGCCAGCCATTAATTTCACTACTGCGGTTGTAGTTGTTTCAATCACATCACACAAATCAGTCACGAAGATGGGGTTCAGTCCAACCATGATTCATTTCCTTATTCTAGTATTCATTCTTTATGACATAATCTCTTTGAGCCTTATTTTCATCCATAAAATGAAGTGATGTGACTAAGGCCCTTCCAGCTTTAAATTTATAATATGATATTTTTCCCTTAAATTAAATATGCAATTTATTAAATTATTAAATAGTACTTACATTTACAAATATAGTATTTATGAATATTTACTTATATGATTTCCCAAATAGTATGTGATCAATAGAAATTATCACTTAAAAACTATTGAAGAGTTAAAGCAAAAATTTAAAGAAATCTAAATCCTGCATGTTCTGAAATACTTTGATTATCTTTTTTGCTGTTTCTATTTAAGGCATGGGCAGCTAGGTAGCATGATAGTGCACAGAGTACTGCACCTGAACTCAGAAAAACTCATCTTCCTGAGTTCAAATCTGGCCTCAGACACTCACTTGCTGTGTGATCCTGGGCAAGTCACGTAACCCTCTGTCTCGGTTTCCCTATCTGTAAAATGATTTTTGCCAGTATCTTTGCCAAGTACTCCAGTATCTTTGCCAAGAAAATCCCAATGGGGTCACAGAATCGAACATGATGAAAACAACTGAACAGCAAGAAGAATTTATGAGATAGGAACTAGATCTATTATTTCATTGACAAGGGGGACTCTGAGATGAAGAAAGTCCCTCTACCACTGCTGGTAGTTATCTTGTCTTTGAGTGCCTAGGACACTGAGAAATTAAGTGACTTGCCTGAGGTCATACCCTGTGGGTGTCAAGTCAGGACTTGAATTCAGCTCTTCCTGGCTCCAAGGCAAGGCTCTATCTGCTATGCCATGTCCCCAATGAATTCTCCATCTGAAGGCCTTAGTTTAGGTTTCCAAGCCTGTCTCCTTTGTGATGTATCTGGAGTCTCCAGAGTTGCCTATACACAAGCAGGAACTTTGGTAGGTTTCCCATACCCGGCTTCCCTCACATATCAGAGCCTCTGACAGAGGTAAAGGTGAGTGGGTGCCCTACCTGGCTGGGCACAAACATCAGGACATGGCTGCAGAGTTGCATGATTCCTAGTAATAGGTAAGTCTAAACAGGCTGCCAAGGTGCTGTGGCCACCTTCTGGGCACAGAAGAACCCAATTGGTTCTCTGATTCCATTTCACCTTAGACTGGGTAATGTTGTCCTTAAGCATATTTCCTATTCCAGTGTCTGCCTTCCATGAGAAAGAGAATAAACTTTCTGCTCCGTGCATCTGGAATGTGTGTATATATGTGAGTATATGGAAAGTATGTGTGTTGTGAGGGTGGAACCTTATTTGGCAATATACTTTGATTTCCAGTTAATGTAGTAATTCCTAGGGGAGACGCTGATTTCACAAGTACTCCTAGTTCTCGGATCAGTCATATGATCTTTAGAGTTTAAGAAATGAAGGTAGTATGTAGAAAGTCATAATCATGGAATTTCAAGCTGGAAAGGACCTCAGAGATACTCTAGGTCAAATGTTCCTAAGATTTTTGTGTGTGTTATGGGTCCCTTTGGCAGTCTGTTGAATCCTATGGATATCTTCTTAGAAAAATAAACATAGTTTTAATCATAATTAAAGAAAATGTGAAATCCCAATTAAAGATTAGTGAAAATAAATACGTAATTTTTTTCACAAATTCACAAATTTCCACAAAAATTTATTCATGGACTCTAGGTTAAGAACCCCTCCTCTAGGATATTGTAAGAAGAGGTTTTTTAAATAGATTTTTGGAATATATTTTGTTTTTACATCAGCAAGATTTTTATGTGTCCTCCTTCCTAGATCCCAAAGAGCCACCTCTTTTAATAAAGAATTTTATTTTAAAGGGAGAAAAGAAAGCCAATTAATACCAGTCAACCTAAGTCTATATTTGTATCTACATACTGACATATAGTTAATTATATACATTGTTATATGACAGTGGATTTCTACCTCTGCAAAAGAGCAAGAAGAATTATCTTGTCATATCTCCTCTTCCCAGCCATATTTCCCCCTATAATTTTACAACATCCAATTCAACTGATTCATAACAATAAATTCAGTGGTTATTTCCATTTATATTATTGTAGTCAATATAGAAATGTAAGGTTTTTGTAAATGGTAAAGCAACATATTCAAGTGAAATATTATTATCTAATTTGATGCCCTTTTTACCTGTACAAGACAGGGATGGGATGGAATGAAATGAGACAAGATGGAATGGGGTGGAATGGGATTGAATGGGACTGGACTTGAACATCCTTTACAAATGTAGACAGATGCTTCCTTTGAAATTTACAATCCTAAAAAGTTGCACAGTATACCTTGTGAAACATTATAACCAGACCATATTGTAAATCCAAACTTGAATTCTCAACACTGGGTTTGTTTTCCTCATGTAAAACTAACTCAAATGTTAATTTTTGTCAATTTTCACATCTTGTGAGCCTTATATAGCTGTATTCAAATCCTGAAAACTGATCATTTGCTTTTTCTGCTCCCTCTGCTGTCCAAATTGTAGCATAGCTTATAGCCATCTCTTAAAATTTTTGGTTTTTCTCAATTACATGTAAACAAAACATTTAACATTCGTTTTTAAAACTTTGAATTTCAAGTTCTCTCCTTCTTCTTCCCACTTCTTGAGAATTATATAAATGACTCATTATAATAAACCTTCTGCTGCATATCTGCTGCATTAATATGCATTACCAATTTAGAGTTGGATAAGATTGTAAAGGTCCTCTATTCCAATGCCTTCATCTTGTAAATTTAGATGTTTAGGCCCAAAAGAGTTAGATAATTTTAAAAAATGATCACAGAGCTGGAATTTGAACCCACTTTCTTAAATTCCAAATCAATTGGTGATATTTCTAAATGAATTGATGATATTTCTACCTCTCATTAGATATAAAATTAACCTAAATAAGAAGAGAAGAAATAATTCACCCTTTTAACATCCATTTAAAAGCTAGGTGCAAAATCCTATCCTGAATACTAATAGATACAGAAATAATTAAGCCTGTGCCTGACCAGAAACTAATTTGAAACCCTTCCCTATTAACTAATGCAGTAACATAATGCATTAACCAGATGCATATATATATAAAATATATAATAATTATATAATTAGGTACATATAATTAGCTATTTGTGAAATTCTGAACATCTTTGAAAGGCAGGCAGATGCTAAGCTATTTGTAGTAGTAATCCAGTTTAGCAGCTCCTCCTTGCTCCCAGACACCTCAGTTAATACATGAAATCTGGTCACTGTAGTCTGTTTCCACAGTGCTCAGCACCACCAAGTCTGCATTTGGGAAGGGGAGACAGATAAAGACAACTGGAGGATCTGAAAACAAGTCAAAGTTCCTAGAACAGATGGAGAAGAACTGGGGAACACAGTGGAAAAAGCAGAGCTTATTGCAAATGATCTGTTGCTTTTTATTTGTGGCATGTTGGGCAAATCTCTAATCTCTCTAAATTCACTCTCTTCATCTGTAAAACGAGGCTAGACTAAAGTTCTTCCCAGTTCTAAATCTATTATCTCTAAGTGGTGAGAAGATAAGAAGATTAGAAGTGGTCTGGATCTCCAGAAAGCAGGGTCAAAAAAGAACTTTAAACTACTTCTGTCTTGGTTAGAGTGAGAGGGAACTAGGAGGTCTCTTAATTATTCAGTTGTAAAGTTTATTGTGCATGTCTGTTTGGGGTGTTCAGGGAAGATTAGTACATCTGGGATGAGGGCTTCTTTCCACCTTTGATGTCCACCTGCTCAACCTAACTCACCTGTGGCTCTAAGATGCTGTAACATGCACAGAGGCCATACTCCAGTAAACTTTTCCGGTTAGTTACAGACTAAACCAGGGGTCTCAAACTCTGTGGTGAGTGGGGAGTGTCTACCTCCAACATGTGAAGAATTGGTCTAGTGGAATGGGTGGATGAGAATAATTTGCTCCAGCAGCCATCAAGGCAGGGGAAGCAAGTGCTATGTAGCTCTTAGAGCTTGTTAAGACATCAAAGACACCGTGGTCATCCATTGCATCTCAAGTCACCACCGTTCGTTTTGACTGTCCCACCACTCAACAGTAATGACTCTGGAACGGAGAATGATGCTGGTGATGATGTTACAACTCTGTCTCCTTAAATCCAATTTATGAGTGAATCAAAAGACATCACCATTTTGTCATTTCTAGCTATCTCAAAGTCCTGTGGCGATGGGCGAGTGATGAAGCAACAGAGGTGACACAGTGGGAGCTGTAGTCACACCACTCCAAATTTCGTAGGGACTGTTTGTGTCTGTCCTGAGACAGAGCGTTCCAGGCTCAGATTGGTCTGATCAGCCACAGTAGGACACGCTAACTTGACTCTTAACAGTGATGTCATATTGGATAAAGGACAACAACCAATCAAATAATCTCTATTTATACTAACTCATATCAGCTGTGGTTCTATCCATGGTTTTCGCCAGAAACCCCGAAGATCTTCCCTTCCCAGGTTGATTTTTTCAACTAAGTAAAAGAGGCCATTCTCTGCTTCATTTCTCACCTCACTGGTGGGGACATCGAATCATACTGAGAACTGATAAAGAACTTAACTCTAAAAGGTCCAGGTCTCCCACTGCATCTTCAGTCTTCTTGATCTAGTTTGGGCCACTGGACCCCCTAGAGGGGGAGTGAGGCAGGTTGACCTCGCACAGCCCTTCCTCACTTAAATCCAAATCACTTGCATGTCATAGCATCAGCTCCCTGATGGTCCAGTAGGGATAGCAGCAACAATAGGCATAATGTCAATTAAATTGAATATAGTTACCAAAGGCCTAATTGGGAAGGGGTAGTGTCAGGACCTGGGGTTTCACACTAGTAAGGAACATGAGGAAATCTGTCCTGCCAATTCAGATGAGCAACTTTAAAAAAAATCATTTCTAATATTAGGGAATTTCCTGGGACTTTTGAAAACTTCTTACTTTCCCAGAGTCACATGGCCAATGTATATCAGAGGCAAGACTTGAATCCAGTTCTTGATTTCAAGGTCAGTTCCCTTTCCACAATGGTACCATACAGAAATAAAGGATGAAACAATTTGAGTTTTCAAGGAATCTTGTTATCAATATCCTGTAGTATCTCAATGGAAGACACAACAATCCATATGAATATAAATATAGAATAAATAAAATAAATACAAAGTATTTTGAAGTATCTCAAAGTAGTCTGAGAGGGAGGGAACTGAGATCAAACTCAGCCAAACAGAATTTGATCATCTTTTTACCAATGCACATGATGAGAAAGCATGTTAAAATGTAAGTATAGTCATAGATGGATAGTATTGTAATTGGCTAAAATCAAACAAATAAACAAAAAATATTTGGCAGAGAGTAAACCCATCTTGGCACCCCTGATATATTGAGGAGAAACAGACTTTAAAAAATGAAGAGGTAGCTGAAGTCTAAAGTTGTATTGACTGTAAGAGGTAGAATCAAACTCAGAATTCCACTCTCTTTTTCATTTTAAGTCAGGTGTTCTCAAACTTTTTGGTTCCAGGACCCCTTTCCACTTACAAATTATTAAGGACCCCAAAGACTTTTTGTTGAAGTGAGTTAAATATATAAATGCTTACTGTATTAGAAATCAAAATTGATGAAATTTTGAAATAATTTTATTAATTTTAAATGATAACAAACCTATTACATGTTAATAGAAATAACATGTTTTATGAAAAATATATTTTTTGAAAACAAAAAAATCTTAGGAAAAGAAAGACATTCTTTACTTTTCTTGCATATCTCTTTAATGTCTGGCTTTAAATAGGAAATAACTGGATTATCCTTCTGCTTCTGCATTAAATATGTGGTTTGACTGAAATATATGTAGAAAATCTAGGCTTAGAGGCAAATAACAAACTAGTATTGACATGAAATAGTTTACTAGGTGGCACAGTGGATGTTTCCATCTGGAAACATCTGGACCTGGAGTCATAAAGACTTATCTTCCAGAGTATAAATTTGACTTCAGTTACTTAGTAGCTGTGTGATCCTGGACAAGTCACTTAACTCTATTTGCTTTAGTTTCCTCATCTGTAAAATGAGCTGGAGAAGTAAATAGCAAACCACTTCAGAATTAAATAGGGTTTTGAAAAGTCAGATACAACTGAAAAGACTAAACAACAATAAATTGTTAGGAAAGTAGCTGTGCCCATGAAGCAGAAGCAGCAGCAACAACAGAAGCAGCAGCTTTGGAAGTCCTCAAGCAGAGAAAATAAGAACAGGCAACTTGTTAGAAAGAGACCACAGGGGATCCCTATGCTAGCGTTGGTTGGAAAATATGGTGCTATTTGGCAATTCCATTGGTTATACTCATTTTTGGCTCGGAATTCCAGGGTGGAGAGGAATGCTTGCTGTTACAAGGGATCAGGGACCCTTAGGAGTAACGCTGTTGCTGCAAAGGAGGAGTGACCACACCTCTCTTCAACTTCCATTTTGGAAGCACAGAACTAGTTCTGAAAAAAGTAGTGTAAAAAGCCTGAGGCTTGGGACTGTACTTGCAGACCCCACAAGAAGAACAATGCCTAACTTAAATACAAGTTCAAAGCTAAGAAATAGATTGGGGAAATGAGCAAACAATAACCACACACACACACACAAAAAAAAAATTAACTGGACACAAGTCCAACTGGAACAACTAAAACAAAATTTATCTTTTTTTTTTTTCCAATTTTATTTTTTATTTATTTATTTTTAATAATAGTTTTTTTTCTTTTTTTTTTATTTAATGATTACTTTATATTGACAACATTATTCCTTGCACTCGTTTCTTTTCCGATTTTTTTTCCCCCTCCCTCCCTCCACCCCCTCCCCTAGATGGCAAACAGTCCTTTATATGTTGGATATGTTGCAGTATATCCTAGATACAATATATGTTTGCAGAACCGAACAGTTCTCTTGTTGCATAGGGAGAATTGGATTCAGAAGGTATAAATAACCCGGGAAGAAAAACTAAAATGCAGATAGATCACATTTGTTTCCCAGTGTTCGTTCTTTGGGTGTAGCTGCTTATGTCCGTCATTTATCAATTGAAACTTAGTTAGGTCTCTTTGTCAAAGAAATCCACTTCCATCAAAATATGTCCTCATACAATATCGTTGTCGAAGTGTATAATGATCTCCTGGTTCTGCTCATTTCACTTAGATGAGTGATAAAGGAAAAAAATTGAGAAAAGAAATGAGACTGAGATAAGGAAAATATGAAAAGATAATGAAAAGTTTGTTAAAAGTAGGTCAAAAAGTACAGAAGAAAATAATACCTTAAATGACAGAATTAGCCAAAAGCATTGGCATAGATCATCTTAAACTGTATGCCCTAAGAGATGATAACCTAAATAAATTATGGAAGCATGAAAAAATTTTCCTGTCACATCTATCGAGAAGGGAAGCATTTAAGATAAAAGAAGAGACAGAGAAGATCATAAGAAGCAAAATGATACTTTTAATTTCATGAAATTCTAAGTTTTTGAAGAAATAAAACAATGCAGCCAAAATTAGAAGGAAAGCAAGAACTGGGGGAAAAAACTTTTATAGCAGGTTTTATTTTTTTCCATAGAAGATTAATTTCTTAAATATATAAGGAAATGAGTTAAATTTAGAAAAATTCTTCAGTTGATAAGTGATCAAAAGATATGAACATGCAGTTTTCAGAAGAAGCAATAAAAGTTATTAACAATCATATGAAAAACTCATTATTGATTTGAGAAATACAAATTAAAACAATTCTAAGGTATCACCTCACACCCACCAGATTAGCTAACATGATAGAAAAATCAAATGATAAATGTTAGAGGGGATGTGGAAAAATAGGTACACTAATACATTGTAGTTGTGAACTGATCCAACTATTCTGAAGAACAATTTGGAACTCTGTCCAAAGTGCTAGAAAACTATATTCACTTTAAACCAACATTACTATGTCTGTATCCCAAAGATATCAAAGAAAAGGAAAAATGAATCTATTTATACAAAAAATACTTATTTATTTAGCATCCTTTTTTTGTGATGGCAAAGAACTGGTGAAGGGATGACCATCATCAGCTAAACAAGTCATGGCATATGACTGTGATGGAATACCCTTGTATCATAAAAAATGACAAATAGGAGGGTTTTGGAAAAACTTGGGAAATACTCATATGAATAGTTGCAAAGTGAAATGAGCAAAAGCAGGAGAACATTGTAACCATAACAGTAATGGTGTACAATGATTAATCATGAAAGACTTAGCTCCTCTGATCAAGACAATAATAGAAGACAATTCCATAAGACCTATGATCAAAAATGCTATCCCCCTCCAGAGAAAGAACTGATAAACTCTATCTAGTTTGAAGTATATTTTTTCACTTGCTTTTTTTCTTTTGTTCCTCCTCACTATGGTTTATATGTTTTTCTTTACTTCACATGTATAACTAGTATCATATTGCTTTCCTTCTCAGTGGGAGGGAAAAGGCCAAGAGGGAAAGAGAGAATTTGGAGCTCAAAATTAAAAAAAAAAATTGATGTTAAAATAAAAAGGGGTAGGTAGATGGCACAATGAATAGAGCACTGCTCTGGAATAAGGAGGAACTGAGTTCAAATTCAGCCTCAGACATTTATTATCTAACCCTGGACTGATCACTTAATCAAATTACCTTAAAAAAAAAAAGTCTTTTTTTTTCACTATACTGTTCTATCTTCAATGAAGAAAGCCTACCTTTTACATCACTGTCTCTGTCTTTCCTCTTCTTGACCCTGTTGTCTCCATATTTTATCCATTAAAAGTTTTTTTTCCATGACAGTTCTACAAGACCGTTAGAAAAAGTCAGCTAAAGATGCATGGAAGGTATCAGAGTCTCTGAGAAGCCCAACTGTCGTTCCTTTTGCTTGGCACAATCTATTTTTAGGCCTTCTGTTTCTAACTTTTTTCCCTGCATGAGGATTAAGGGTCTCGAGTAACAGTGCCATTTTTTTGTATGTTGTATTGCCAATAGCTAGTCAACAGAACCTCCATGATTTTTGTTACCATTGCTCCAGCCAGCTGGCCAGCTTGCCTGGCGAGTGTCTGTTAAATAACAGAAGTTTTTCTGTAGTTACACTGATCCAACAGCCAATGCAGTAGGTTCAGAGACTTCCAAACAACTCTGAGCCCCAAGTCAGTGCTTCCATGCTTATTGAGACCAGTGGCTCCCAATACTGCCATTTCATCATCTGTTCTATGGTTAAGCTTCCATTGTATTGATGGTCAGTGATAAAATAGGAGGGACTATGGAAATCAACTTTAGGGAGGGGTTCAAGTTTGTCTGAATCTCCAGAATGACCTGCTGGGTAGCAATAAGTCCCAGACCATTAGCATTAAAGAAGCAGTGAATGTTTGCATTGTCTAAATTAAGCCATTCTGTCCCTGAGCCCTAACTGAAATCTTAGCAGTGTGGAGTTTGTTTAGTTCACACTAGGAGAGGAAGATAATTAAACCCAAGGTGTAACTGTCTCGTGTTACAATGTTGACCATTTATTTGTTGCTACAGTATTTAGAAACATATGTATCTCCTTATTTCAATTTTCTTTTTACACTCCTAGTCATAGGCAGTAAAGTCAAAAATTTCTTCTTAGACAAATATGATACTTACTCCATAAGTAAAATTGGCAGTAGATCCATCTTGTAAAATAATATGTTGAAGTAAATGTTTGAAGTTGAAAAATCTTAATTTTGACTCTGAATGAAGAATTCTCTGATTCATCAAATAAAGGGATCATTATTGACTACTTGTATGAAATAGAATTTTCTTCTTTAACTATTGTAGAAGCCAAGTGTTTGAGCTTGGTTAATAAATGAAAAAGAATTTAAATTTTTTTTTCCTTGTTAGATGAGGGGCTAGACAGACTCATACGTGGGTTCTAAAATGATAAGATCAAGAAACCAAATGATAAGGTGTGAGAATTGGGGTGGGAGATCCCCTCTGGTCGAAGGCACAGGTCCTATATGAAAGAATTTGTAAACCCAAAATCTGTGTGGCAAAAAGGGATTTTTATTGTTCACTAGGAAGGAAGCTTTCTTAGCAGGTAAAACTCCAGATTAGGAATTTGGCAGAGTTGGATTAACAAAATCTTGATTATATGGGATAAATCTTGGCCTGGGTCTGGGAGCTGTCTGGGCTACTCAATAGAGGACCATCAGACAGAGAACTCCAATTGAATAAAATCACTTTACCAGGAATCTGAACCACTGAGAGTTGTTTGTGGCAATTCAATGAAGGTTAATTGACCAAGCTCTCTAATTGAATGAAACCACTTAAATGGGAGTTTGCAGGCTTTTTCTAGGGTCTGGGAGCTCTCCAAAGGGGATATAGTTTACATCCAGGCCCCCCAAAAGATCTCAGTTTATGTCAAAAATGCTGAATCTATACCTCTCAATTGTAATAGCATAGATTTAAAGATGAAAAGTACATTTCCTGGTCTATTATGGAGCAGCTAGGTGGTACAGTGAATAGAATACATACTTGGAAGTCAGGAAGTTTGAGTTCAAATTCAGCCTTTACTTGTTGTGTGACTATGACTTTATCATCTAATCCAACCCTTTTATTTCATAGATGAGGAAACTGAAGTCTTGACATTAAGAGATTTTCACACTATTTCAGCCATATAAAAAGATGCTCCAAATCATTATTAATCAGAGAAATGCAAATTAAGACAACTCTGAGATACCATTACATACCTGTCAGATTGGCTAGGATAACAGGAAAAAATAATTATGAATGTTGAAGGGGATGTGGGAAAACTGGGACACTGGTACATTGTTGGTGGAATTGTGAATGCATCCAACCATTCTGGAGAGTAATTTGGAACTTTGCTCAAAAAGTTATCAAACTATGCATAACCTTTGATCCAACAGTGTTACTAGTAGGCTTATATCCCAAAGAGATCTTAAAGGAGGGAAAGGGATCCACATGTGCAAAAATGTTTGTGGCAGCCCTCTCTGTAGTGGCTAGAAACTGGAAATTGAATGGATGCCCATCAATTGGAGAATGACTGAATAAGTTGTGGTATGAATGTTATGGAATATTATTGTTCTGTAAAAAATGACCAGCAGGATGATTTTAGAAAGGCCTGGAGAGACTTACATGAGCTAATGCTAAGTGAAATGAGTAAAACCAGGAGGTCATTATACACTTCAACAACAATACTATAGGATGATCAATTCTGATAGACATGGCTCTCTTCAACAATGAGATGAACCAAATCAGTTCCACTTGTTCAATAATGAAGAGAACCAGCTACACCCAGTGAAAGAACTATGGGAAATGAGTGTGGACCACAATATAGTATTTCCACTCCCTCTGTTTTTGTCTGCTTGCATTTTTGTTTTCCTTCTCAGGTTATTTTTACCTTATTTCTAAATCCGATTTTTCTTGTGCAACAAGATAACTGTATAAATATGTATACATATATTGTATTTAACATATATGTTAACATATTTAACATGTATTGGTCTATCTGCCATCTGGGGGGGAAAGGAAAGGAAAAAGCTGGAACAGAAGGTTTTGGAAGAGTCAATGCTGAAAAATTACCCATGCACATATCTTATAAATAAAAAGCTATAATTAAAAAAATTTTAAAAGAGAGATTTTCCCATTCACATGGGTACAAAGTTCACATCCTTATCCTTATACCATACTGACTCCTATTGATTTAATGAAATCATAAGATGATTGTGAAAGTGACCAACCTCCTCAGGTACATGGTAGCTACAACTCAGGTACATGCAACTGATGTATAGATGCCACTGGGAAAATCCCCTCCCTCTTCCAGATTACCCAGCAACCCCTGTACTCTCAAATCATTACCAGACTTCATTAGGTACCAATGTCTTGTTGTGTAGTCGAGGGCAGTGGACAGTAAGTAAGGCTCCACCCCTTTCTTATTAGTGTAAATTGCACAAGATTGTCCGGCAAATATGAATTTCAATTTGTAGCATAGACTGGATTATCTTTCCTCTCTAAATCCACTTTCATCCCTCTTTTCCTATTACCTTTTAAAACACTGTGAGAAGTATGAGAAGTTGGGTTTCCACAGATATTGGTAGAACAGGATAAGGGGAGGGAGAAGTGAAATACCTTGTTGGGATGTCCCCAGTCACTGTGAGTTGAGGAACTGGTTAAACAATAAATTCCTAACAAAGGGGGTTAGGGTTAAACTGACCCAAACTAGCTATGGTCAATTGTACGACATAAGACTTTTTGAGGTGATTGTAATCCAACCTAATTGCTATCCAAACCAATCCAACCAATTGTAACATTGATTGTGATCAACCTAATTAGTATTCAAAAAGTAAATACGACTAATTGTATCCAAACCAGCTACTAGTATAAAGTTAGCTCCCTTGAAGTATTCAGTGTATCTCATATATGGGTCCCCTGTCTTCTCATAGCTTTTCTCATTTCATACCTGAAATAAAGTATTCTTCTCTCATTCCAAAAAGCACTGATTGTAACACTACTCCTAGAGCAGCTTGCAGCTGAGGAAGCAGTGGGCAACAGCAGTTCTTCCCGGGATTACACCTCAATTCTGCTACACTCTACGTAATCCTTTGATAATAACACCATGATCCTTCCATGTCCACCCAGATTTATAACACTGGGATCATCTTTGACTTCTCACTCTTGCTCATTGCATGTATCCAATAACTTATTTACCTTTATTGTTTCTGCCTCTATAATATCTAGACTATTATATTCTAAGCACTGTGCTGTTTCTGGTGCTAAAAAGATCAGGAAAAATGGTGGCTCTCAAGGAACATATATAATGAGGTAAACAACTAAAATACTTATATTTATTATTATAGTTTTTTATTTACAAGATATATGCATGGATAATTTTTCAGCATTGACAGTTACAAAACCTTCTGTTTCAACTTTTCCCCTCCCCCAGATGGAAGGTAAACCAATACATGTTAAATATGTTAAAGTATATGTTAAATACAATGTATGTGTGTATATATATATATCCACACAGTTATTTTGCTGCACAAGAAGAATCAGATTTTGAAATAAGGTAAAATTAACCTGAAAAGGAAATCAACAATGCAAGAGGACAAGAACAGAGGGATTGGAAGTGCTATGTAATGGTTCACACTTATTTTCCAGAGTTCTTTTGCTGGATATAGCTGGTTCTATTCATTATTGAACAAATGGAACTGATTTGGTTCATCTCATTGTTGAAGAGAGCCACTCATCAGAATTGATCATCATATGGTATTGTTGTTGAAGTGTATAATGATCTCCTGGTCCTGCTTATTTCATTAAGCATTAGTTCACGTAAGTCTCTCCAGGCCTTTCTGAAATCTCCTGCTGGTCATTTCTTACAGAACAATACTATTCTATAACATTCATATACCACAATTTATTCAGCCATTCTCCAATTGATGGACATCCATTCAATTTCCAGTTTCTAGCCACTACAAAAAAGGGCTGCCACAAACATAAAATACTTATATTTAAAATAAATTCAAAGAAAAAATTAAAAAGAAGTTAAATATGAAGCATTTATTTATTTATTCACCTAACACTCTATTTCAAACCCTAATTAACTTTCACCTACACTACTGCAATGGCCTTAGAATTCATTTTCCCTCTAGATATATTCCCCTCTCTAATCCATCCTCCATCTAGCTGCCAAAGTGATTTTCTTAAAAGATAGGTTTGACCATGTCACTGTATTACTCAGTAAACCCCAGTGGCTCCCTATTACCCTCCAAGATTGAATATGGAATATGATATTTAAAGCTTTTCTAAGCCTGGTTCCCTTCTATCCTTTCTGACTTTTTACATTTCACTCTCCTTCAGGTCTTCTTTGATTCAGTCATACTACTCTACTTGCCCACATGTCACTTCAGACCACCTCTTCAGGGCTGCTCTGGTTGACCCCCATGCATGAAATGCTTTACTTCTTCTATTTCACCTACTAATTTCCTTAGCTTCCTCTAAGTCTCAATCCAAACTCACCATCTGCTAGAGGTCTTTCTGGTCCCTTCAAATATTAGTGCTTTCTCCTTTATATTTACTTTCTTTTTACTCTTTTTGGGGCTTATTTATTGCTGTTGTTTAGTCTTTTAATTATGGTCAAGTCTTTGTGACCCCATGGACCATTTTAAGGTAACACCATCTATGGGATTTTCCTGGTAAGGATTTCGGAGTGGTTTGCCATTTCCTTCACCAGAAGCAAATAAAGGTTAAGTGATTTACCCAGACTCACACAGCTAGTGAGTGTCTAAAGCCAGGTTTAAATTCAGAACTTCTCAATTCCAGGCCCAGCACTGAGTAACCTAACTGACATATAACTTATATGTGTCTATTTCCCCATTTGTATGTAACTCTGAGAAGGTAAGAAACAGAAGGATATAAGATGATAATCTGTTATAGATAAATAACTAATGAGTGAATAAATAAATAAATGAAAATGTATTTTTAAAAAAAGAACATCAGCTTTTTGAGGATGTGAACTAGTTTTTACCTTTATTTTTATGTTTAGGAATTAGCACAGTGCCTGGCACAGAATAAGTATTTAATAAATGCTTTTTGATTGGCAGAAAAGGAAAAAAAAATACTACTAAAAAACCATAAATCTAAAAATGAAGAACTGATTCTAAGAGACGTAGCACAATTACCAATTATTTTCAATATTATTTTATTTTTCCAAACACAGGCAAAGATAGTTTTCAACATTCATTTCTCCCTCCCTTTCTTTCTTCCCTCCTCCCCAAAATATAGGTTAAATATATTTTTTAATTTTTAAAAAAGCATATTTCCATATTTGTTGTCCTGTTCAAGGAAAATAAGACCAAGGTGGTGGTTGGGCACTAGAAATAAAATAAACAAACAAAAAAAGGTGAAAATGCTGTGCTTCTATCCACATTTAGTCTTGATAGTTCTCTCTTTGAATGCTAATGGCTTTTTCCATCCCAAATCTACACAATTACAAATTAGTCTTACATGTTTTTCTTACCACTATTTCTCATTAAATATGGTTTAATAAAAAGGAAATTTAAGGGAAGAGATATAATTTGTGAAAAGACTCAATAAATAAAGTGCTGGGCCTAAAGTCAGGAAGATCCCATTTCAAATTTGACCACAGACACTAGCTTTGTGACTCTGAGCAAGTCACTTAATCTGTTTGCTTCTGATGAAGGGACTGTCAAACCACACTAGTTTCCTTACCAAGAAAATCCCATGGTCAGTATTGATGTGATATGGTCCACAGAGTCACATAAACTGAACAATTACAACAATCTGTGAGCCCTTAAAAGGGAAATCAAGAAAGACTCATGTCTTGCAGAAGATTTAGACAAAGTTAATAGAACTACCTGGAAATAGTTTTTAAAACTGAACCAAAAGGGTTTTGTTTTGTTTTGTTTTGTTTTTGGTTTGCTTTTTACAGGCAGTTAGGTAGTATGGTGGTTGCCTGACTTGAAGTCAAATGTGACCTCAGTGATTCAGGTCACTTTCAAGGGTCTTGTGATAGAGAAAGAGGATCACAACATAGGATTTTCACTATTTTTGTTGTTGTTTGCTTGATTTTTGTTTTCTTTATCATTTATTTCCTTTTTATTCTGATTTTTTTGTGCAGCATGATAATTGTGGAAATATGTATAGAAGAATTTAACATATTACTTGCCATCTAGGGGGTAGGGAGAAGAAAGAGAAAAAAAAATTGGAACACAAGGTTTTGCAAGGGTAAATTTTGAAGACAATGCATATGTTTTGAAAATAAAAAACTTTTAAAAATAAAAAATGAAGTGAAATATAAAAAAAAACTGAAAACATGCAATGTTTAGTAAAAAAAAAAAAAAATCCAAAAAAAGGTCTTGAAAGCTTGTGGCTATAATTTTGGCCACTAGATGGCGTGCCTGCATACGTGCTATTAAGAAATCCTACCAAAGTTTTGACTTGGGAGTGTGGAACTTGAATGAGCCAATGGACCAGAGAAAAAGAAAAATACATGCTCCTTTCAAACAAAATAAGGGTAGTAGTAAGAATCTCTTGAATCTGCACTCAGGAGAATTGAGTTTAAGTCTTCGATCCAGAACAGTCTTGGATAAATCATTTTAATTCTCTCAATTTTCTCATCTGTAAAATGGGAACAATAATAATTGCCCTACCTACCTTTTAAAGTTATTGAGAGAGAAATAGTTTGTCCATCTTAAGACACCATCTAAATGTGAGTGGATATTTTTGATAGATAAGTGAAATGCTTCATGTTCTTACGCAACACAGACCGCCTCCTGTCATGGGCCAAAGTAGAATCTCATTAAAAATCATTTATATTGAGATTTTTGGAACTCAGTGCATTGATTGTCATCCTGAGCTATTGAGAAAGGAACAAAAAAAAATTGAAATATTAGACATAATTTCTTTCCATTAAGTTATGGGGGAAAAAAAGCCATATATGAAGCAGAGAATACATGGTCAGATTAGAATGTTTGTGTGGTGTGTGTGTGTGTGTGTGTGTGTGTGTGTGTGTGTATCCATATGAAATCCCTTTAAAATAAGAAAACATGTAAAATATTAGTAATCTCAATTCACAGATAAATCTCACAGATGAGATTCTTCAGTGTCCTAATAACATATATTTATATAACACTTTAAGCTTATACTAATAATAAATAGCAGTTAACATTTATGTAGTACTTACTTATATGCCAGTCACTATACTAAGTGCTTTACAATTATTATCTCATTTTATTATCATAATAATCCTGAGGGATGGGGTCAATAGTATTGTTATTATCCCCATTTTACAGATGAGGAAACTGAGGCAAATCGAGTTTAAGTGAATTGTCCAGGATGACCCAGATCTCCTGATTTCAAAGCCAACGTTTTCCTCAATGTATCAAGCTGCCTCACCTATATCTCTTTTCAAAGATCTTGCATCCCATCACAGGACTAGATGTAGATCGTTGGAAAGGATCAGCCTATGATCCAAAATCTGTTTTCTTTACATATAGGATCTCTGAAGTTTCCTGTATGATTTCATCTATGTTTTCTGTGATCTCGCTCTTCACTTCATCCCATCCCTAACTAACCATAAGGGATGGCTCAATAAAAGAGAGAAATTTGGTTTCAGGCAATTTCAGACCTCCCCTCAGGCAGTACTCTCTTGGTGCTCAAGCACCTCCCTACCTTCCTACTCCCTTTTCTGCGACACTCCTACCTCCACCAAAAAAGAGAGTTTGATAACTTCAGTTTCTAAAGAGGTTATTAGATTCTTAATGTGTTTTATTTTCTAAAGATTTCTGCATTTGAAAGAGGAATTCTTAGCAAAATCAGAAAATGAATTTTTATTGAAAGCATTTCATTTACCTTGACATTTGTATACTCAAGGGAAGGTCTCTCAAGAAAGGAACCCTTACATTAATAATGAAATCACCCCACATAGACAACCACCTACTCCACCTTCTAAGATTGGATTCAATCCAATTCAATAAACATTTGCAGAGTTCTGTGATATAAAATCTGGAAAGAACAGAGTTGATAATTTCCATATTACAACAAATAATATTGCCTTTCTTTGTATCCTCAGCTTTTAACTCAATGTTCTAAAAGTAGTTAGTGCTTAATAAACATTTATTGTTTTTGATGGTGATGATAATGATGATAATCATGATGATCATGATAGTGGTGGTTTTCCAGTATTTTAGTATAGGTATTCTCTTCAAAAAGTGAAACATGACCACGTCTTTTTAGACTGTATGAATTCTTTTCATAAATACTCTGTAGGGGATTCTTCCCAGCATGCTGAAAGTCTTCCTTTGGATCTTTTATTATTTTATGCATGCCAGTGCTTTAAGCATCATTATCTCAGTGGTGTTTTATAGCTGTGAATCATGGAATATTACAGTCTCTGAGGAATCGTAATTGCATGTCACCCAAGAACAATTGAGAAAAACTTTCTGGGCAGCTGCAGCATATTACAAATGATGATTTATGCAAAAAGTGACATAAGGAATATTATCTAGAAAAATGTATGATTGGAAAATGTGGGATAGTTATGTCCCAATTCAACTATTTTGTACTGTTTTGTGAAGCAATATTATTAAGAATTTTCCATCTTCCTTCATAGTACTTATAAATAAACTCATATTTATGGTGTTATTGTTATCTTTTGGAGAAGGGAGTTCAGAACTATATTTTCAGGGCTTTTTTGTCTTAGTTATTGTGAGTACATCTTATTAGTTCTTTTCTCGAAAAGTCTATGATATAGTTAATTTTGTTTACTGCTATTCAATTCTCTCTCTCTCTCTCTCTCTCTCTCTTTTTTTTTTTTTTTTTTTTTTTGAGTGGATGGCTTAACAGGTCAGGTTAGAGTTGCTATAGTTGAATATAGCATCTTCTTTTCCTCTTTATTCTTTCTTTTGTATTTCTTATGCCAGATACACTCTGGGAGATTTTCTCTTTTTATTGTCTACTAGCCTAGAAAAATGAATGCAAAGATATAGACACCAAAGAAGTAAAAGAGAGAAAAACCTTTTATATGTCAAGATATTTCTAGAGCAATTTTATGGTAGCAAAACAAAGTACATTTCCATCAACTGGGAACTGGCTGAACAAAATATATTGTATGAATATAATGAAGAAATATTATTCTATAAGAAATAGGGAATTCAGAGAAACACGAAATCTCATATGAACTGTGACACAATGCAAGTAAGCAGGATGAGAACAATATAGACAAAGATTACAATAAGTTCATACTAATTGTAGAAACCAATCCTAATCTTGGAGGAGAGATGACAGAATGTACCTTCCTCATCTCAGTAGAGAGGTGGAGGACTAAGGATGCAGAACCTAGTATATACTGCAGTGCCTTTGCCATTTGGTTTTGCTTATCCCTTTGTTATGAGAAAGGGTTTAGTGAAGATTCAAGGTTAAAGAAAATGACCATGTTATGAAAACAAAAGACATCAATAAGATTTTAATTTAAGTGTCAAATGATATGAATAGGTAGTTTCCAAGGAAAGAAATACAAACTGTTAACTACCATATGAAAAGATACTCTTGGTCACTGACAATTAGAGAATTGTACATTAAATCAACCCTCCCTCCCATCAGATTGTTGACTCAAGTTGACTCAGGAATGAAAATAACAAATAGTTTAGGGGCTTTGGGAAAACAGGGCCTTTGATATACCAAGGGAGGATCTGTGAATTGGTCTAAACATTTTGAAAAGTAATTTAGTACTAAACCCAAGAGGTCACCAAACTGCATAATCATTGACTGCTACTAAGTCTGTTTATTCATCCATCCATCCATCCATCCATCCACCCATCTATCCATTCATCTATTTATCTATCTATCTATTTATAGGAGGGTTTTTTTTGTTTGTTTGTTTGTTTTGGTTTTTATGTGTGTGTGGTAGCAAAGAACTAGAACCTAAGGAGGAATCCATCAATTTGAAAATGGCTAAACAAATTATAGTTATGAATGTAATAGAATATTATTTTCTGTAAGAAGTATTGAAGGATACAGTTTCAGGGGAACAGGGAAAAATCTATGAACTTACACAAAATGATATAACAGAGCCAGGAGAACAATTTTATTATAACATCTTCGTAAAACTAAACAATTTTGAAAGACTTAAAGAATGCTAGTCAATATGATTATCTGTAATTCTAGAGAATTAATGATTAAGAATCCTGCATACCTCCTGAGAGAGAGGCAATAGATTAAAGATTTAGAATGAAATATACATTTTTAATATGGCCAATAGGGCAATTTATTTTGCTTGATTATGCATATTTATTACATGAGTTTGGGTTTTCTTTTTCATGTGAGGAGGTGTGAGGATAGAAAAAATAAGTTCTGAGTAATTAAAAATTTTAAAAATTAATTTAAAAATAATCAATATGCTGAAGAAATGCTAAATATTTTATTCTCTTTTATTTACATACTTATTTTTAAAAGTATTTTTATTTCTCCCACTGTTCCTACAGTCACTTGAATAAAAGAAAAGTAAACCCTCATAACTAGCAAGTGTAGTCCAACAAAAAAAAAAATGGCCAATTGAAAAACACATGTCTGATTCCATATTTTAGGTCCATCATCTCTCTGGCAAAAGGTGGGCATTAAGTTTCATCTTATATTCTCTAGGCTCATGGCTTATCATTGCATTGAATTGAAGGCAAAAGCTTTTTAAAGTTGTTTTTCTCTAATTTTTTTTTGTAATTGTACAAATTGTTCTTCTAGTTCTGCTTACTTTATTCTGCTTCAATTAGAGAGATCTTCCTAGCTTTCTCTGAAATTGTCCATTTCATATTTTTGTAGGGAACAATACTCTTTCATTATATACATATATATTTATGTATATTATATATGATATTTGTGTAGTCTTTCCTCAATAGAGGGGAAATTGGTAAGTAGACAATTTACAATTCTTTGTCACCAAAAAAAAAAAAAGAAAAAAAGAAAAGAAAAGAAGAGTTGCTTTAAATATTTTTACCCATATTTGATCTTTTCTTCTATGTTTGATCTCTTGGAGATATAGGCCTAGTTTTGACATCTAGTCAAAGGATATGTTGTTTTACTACACCACCACCATTAACAACAAAAACAAGGTTTAGTTTAATTTTGCTTTTAAGAATGTCTAAAAACAATTCACAGTTCCAACAGTATTCTAGTGCCCTTGCTTTTCCCATAATCCCTCCAATATTTGTCATTCTTTAGTCATTTTTACCAATATGATGGATGTGAGATAGAACTCAGAGTAAAAGGCACATTTTTCAAATTATTAGTCATTTGGAACATTTTTGCATACTATTGTGCTTGATATTTTGATATCTTGATATTTGATATAATGCTATTTGAATTTCTTCCTTGGAAATTTTCATTTTCTTTGACTATTAATATATGAAAGACTGGCTCTTAAACTTAAAAATTTTAATCAGTAGCTTGAATATCTTGGAGAGGAGCTCTTTATCAAAGAAATTTGCTGCAAAGATTCTTTCACCCAGTTATTATTTCCTTTCAAATTTTAATCATATTAGATTTGTTTCTTCAAAAGCTTCATAATTGTACATAATCAAAATTGTCCATTTACTCTTGTGGAATCTTCTCAATCAATTGTTGTGAACCCTTTCCCTACCCATAGATTTGAAAGGTAACTTTTTTCTTGCTTTAAAATTTGTTTAAAATGCTACCTTGTCGAAGTCATTTGTACAGTTGGAATTTATTTTGGTATATGGTGTGAAATTTTATTCATAGATATTCATCTAAGCCTAATTTCTGCCAAACTATTTCTCAGTTTGCTCAACAGTTTTTGTCAAGTAATGAGTCTATATTCAAATAACTGTGGTCTTTGGGTTTATCAAACTTGAAACTATTGTATTGATTTGCTTTTGGAGATTGTGTCCCTATTCCATTGATGTGCCTTTCTATGTTTTTACCAGTACCAATTCATTTAAATGATTCAAAATGTTTTCCATATGCTAAATAATGTGATCCTCACAACGTCTACTATTTCAGCTCCATAACATTGTGGAGAGATTGCTTGCTCTTGAGAAATTGCCCTCAGTCAGCCTCACCTTTGTAAAACCAGGGTCATATCTATGCCATCTATGACAAAGCATTGGAGTAGATACCTGCTGAGCATAAGACACAATAAGGCCTGATTTATCAATACTGTCATTGCATAAAACAAACAAAAAGTGCTATCTGTGATGAGATGAGAAAAGGTTAGTACCATCTGATGGGTGAAAGGAGGGGAATAAAGCCAGAGAGAATATGGTATTTCAGTTGTACTTTCAAAGTCTGTGTTGAACTCTGAAAGGTGATGTGCCAAAGGTAGGGTATTTCAATAACAAGGAAAATTTCAGTAAATTGCATGGAGTCAAGAAAATAAAAAATAAGTCATTCTTAAGGAGATACAAAGAGTAATCCATTTGGGCTAGTTTATAGATTTAGCAGGGGAAAATAGAATGAAACAATACCGGAAAAAACTAGATTGACACCAGACTCTAGAAAGGGCTTAGAATACCAGCTAAAGGAATTTAAATTTTACTTGTTGGACAATCAGGAGCCATAAATGATTAGCCAAATCTATATAGAAGAAAAATAAATTTTTCCACTGATGTGAATGATGGATGGGGGAGAGACAAGAAGATCCTATGGTATCACACTTTTTTTTAAAAATTAATTTTAATAATAGTTTTTTTATTTTCAAAATGCATGCAAAGATAGTTTTCAACATTCATCCTTGCAAAACCTTGTGTTCCACATTTTTCTTCCTCCTTTCCCCAACCCCCTTCCCTAGACAGCAAATAATATGATATAGGTTAAACATGTACAAGTCTTCTAAATATATTTCCATATTTATCATGCTGCACAAAAAAAAAGATAAAAAAAGCAAATAAATAATAACAACAACAAAAAGGGTGAAAATACTATATTGGGTACCAAACTGTCTATATCACTGACAGATACAAAGCAAATTGTTCTGGTGATTTTTATACAAATTCTTGCTTGAAATTATTACATCTGAAGAACTAGGAAAATTATATATATAATAACTAAATCTACTTGGGAAGAATGAAAAATCAAAAATTGAAAATTGTATAATTATAATCACCATATTTAGTTCCAGAAAAGAATTGAAAAAATATATTTCCCTTTTTTTTTTCCCAGGGGAAGGATACAACTTGTCTGGATATGCTGTCAGGCTTTGTTAATGTATTGGTTAGTTTGGCTAAATTTCTTTTATGTTCGCTTTCCTTTTTTTATCTTCTGTTACAAAGGATAGATCACTGGGTAAGGGACAAGAGATATACTCAGAAAATATAGTGATTTAAATACAAAACATGAATAATTTTTAAAAATAAAACTGTCTAGTTTTTGATCCAGTTGAAGGCTAGAACAAATTATATTAACATGTGTTTCTGCTATATTAAAAAGAAGAAAGATAAAGACTTGTTAATTGAACTGTACAGTAGGATTGTTGCTAAAAGGGGATATGGACCTGTGCAAATTTAAATAGTAATGAGATTTTTGGGTTATCACTAGTAGAAGCAAGAATAAAGCTCAAGGATCTGAGCTGTCTCTTGAAGAGCTTCATGAAGTAATGTTCTACATAGTTTTTGTTTCGTTTAAATTATAGTATAACCAACCCATATGTGCAGTAGCAAGCTGGGTACCATTCAGTTGACTACATCTCTCCCTTTAGGGTCCTAGAGGTATCTCTAAGGGAAATGGGATACCTGTAGTATCATTAGCCCAATCCACCATTCTGGTATGTCTCTTGATGTCAGTTGCCAAATATCATTTACCAGTGCCAGTTATTGTCTCTTCACAATATCATTTAACCTATCAATATCATCAATAAAGAAAAAATCAATGAGGTTTTACAAAGAGTTGTTTTCTGGGTTCTGGTGAAAACAAAAATAGAGACAGAGACAGAGACAAAAATATAAAAAGAAGCAGAGAGAAACAGAAAAAAGACATAGAGGAGAGAGAGGAGTAAGACAGGAGAGAGAAAGAAAGAGAGAGAGAGAGAGAGAGAGAGAGAGAGAGAGAGAGAGAGAGAGAGAGAATTAAAAGATGTTAATCATTTATAAAGCACCTACTATTATGTACAAGACACTGTGTACCTTAGATTGTAAATGGACGGAAATAGTCACATAATGTCCACAAATGCTCTGAAATGGAGTATGGCCCCTTCATTCCATATCAGCAGAACATTTTTTTCCTTGCTGCTCACCAAACTCTCCATGTGGATTAGCAGCAGGAAGAACTCTTCCTTTAGAACAGGATTACCTTTTTACTTTCCTTTTTATCCTCAGGTTTTAATACAATACCTAGTACATAATGGGTATTTAATAAATGCTTATGAACTGATTAGGTCCTTATTTGCTCTCAAAACAATAGACAGGATTTGTTAGTGTTATGTGTGCATAAGAGTCCCTTTTAAACATGAAATCATGTTTTCAGGAAAACATCCTAATTCTTAGAGGAAGCTCTAGAATAAACAGTTCATGCCTTTGATAGAGAGATAAGTACTTTGAATAAATGTTGGAGAGGATGTGGGAAAACTGGAACATGAATGTATTGTTGGTGGAGTTGTGAAATGCTCCAGCCATTTTGGAGAGCAATCTGGAACAATGCCCAGAGGGCTTTCAAACTGCCCATTCCCTTTGGTCCAGCAGTGTTTCTACTGCTGTAAAGCAAAGAAATCATAAAAGAGGGAAAAAGGACCCATGTGTGCAAAAATGTTTGTAGCAGCCCTTTATATAGTGACAAGGAACTGGAAATTGAGTGGATATCCATGAATTGGAGAGTGGCTGAATAAGTTATGGCTATGAATGCTATGGAATATTATTGTTCTATAAGAAATGAGAAACTGATTTCAGAAAAGCCTAGAAAGACTTACATGAACTGATGCTAAGTGAAATGAGCAGAATAAAGAGAACATTATACATGGCAACAACAAGATTACATGATATTCAATTGTGAAAGACTTGGCTCTTTTCAACAATGAGGTGATTCAAGGCAGTTTCAATAGACTTGTGATGGAAAGACTCATCTCTCCAGAGAGAGAACTATAGAAACTGAATGTGGCTCAAAGCATAATATTTTTACCTTTTTACTTGTTGTTTGTTTGCTTGCTTGGCTTTTTTCTTTCTTTCTTGTGTTTTTTCTCTTTTAATCTGACTTTTCTTGTGTAGCATGGTGACTATGGAAATATGTTTATTTGAATTGCACATGTTTAACTTACATTGAATTATTTGCTGTCTATGGGAGAAGAGAGGGGGAAGGGAGGAAGAAAAATTTGGAACACAAGGTTTTGCAAACTATCTTTGCATGTATTTGGAAAAATAAAATATTATTTGATAAGAAGAATTGAGTACTCCGAAAACATAATTCCTTCCCTTCTTTACAGAGGTAGGGGACCATAGGCATAGGACACTGCCTATATTTTCAGTCTGTTGGTGTGTTGGTTAATTTTGCTGAGTTACTTTAAAAACTTTTATTTTTAATCTTCCATTTTAAAATATTTTACTTTGGGCAGGGATATAACAGGGAATGAAGATTATTTTAAAATAAAATTGATTAATAAAAATAGAAAATCTAAAAATTATTGTATTTCCACCTTCATTCTTCCTCATTTTCCCCATTTAACATATAAATTCCCTGGAAAAGATAATCTATAAGTGAAAATATCATTTTATGCCCTCACAAGAAGTTTTCTTCATTCATTGCCAAATGAAAGTGGTGGCATTCTTAAAAGAGTAAGAAGGATAAAAAAGAGAGACAATCTTTGTCTCTAACAATTAGCTGGATATCAGTCTTGGTCCTACAGGTAGGACAGGCAGCTATTTATGTTATATGACTTGTAATATTTTCCTCATAAAACTGTCCTGCAAGAAATCAACTCTCCATTATAAGTCAGTTTGTTTCAGCCTTCTTTCTAAGGAGATTGTGTTTTAGTGGGACCTACCATCTGGAATATAGAACACATCATCATAGTTGAATTTGTCTTGACTAATTCATCATTTCCTCTATTGCTTGGTGAAAGAGTATCAAGTTCTAATGGAATGGGACATGAGAGAGGTAATTATCAGGGCAGGAGGTTGGGGAGATGGTATGAAATCTAGTTGGTTAGGGAAGCTGAGCAAAGTGAGCAACTGGTGGATTGACTTTTGGAGCTCTCAGCTTCCCTTATCTTTCCACCAGACTTCCAGGTTAATGACCAGAATTCCAAAAACTTCACCTTCCCTTTTATCTGAGAGCTGGACCTAGTTTCAGGAAAGTCATTCTTTTATACCTCTCTGACTCAGTATTTTTGTTTTTTTTTCCCCAAAATCTTTTCATCATTCCTAATATCTCCCCTGACTCTCTTTCCCCAAACCTTCTCAGCTAAGAATCTTGCTTCAAATTTCACCAAGACAAGCCTTGACTTGTCCTTCGGAGGAGAAGTTAGGAAAAAAGAAGAATGAGGGAGAAAGGAAAGAGAAGAAGGTGGGAGGAGTTCTCATGACTAGTTTGTTACCTTATAGGAATGAGGAAATAGAATGGCATATCACCAGAGTAAGGCACCAGGGTGGTGACAATGACCTGGCAATCCCCTGCATTAATTGGCTGAGTCAACAAGAATCTGGTGGGGCTGCTACTGATTCTTGCTGGCTTCTGGACATCACCCTGCAGTTAAACAGCCTTTTCTGCTTCCAGGATCAAAGCTGGTATTTAGCAGCAGCAATAGCAACAAAACTAAGGAAAAAACCTGCCCTTCCTGGGCATGACAGTGAGAAGAGTGGAAACTGTCACCAGAGCAGGAACGAGCATCATCTAAACTTGGCCTTTGCCAAGATAGTTAAGTGGACGGCTGAGTGGTCATGTGAGGAAACCCTATGTCTGAGACAGTGGGGGTGGAGGTGCAACAGGACCTGGTTTAATTTCCACTTTCTTTCTATATCTAACCGCAGAGAATCCCCAAGCTGAATAACTCTCCAAATCAGCCCCAGCTGACCTTGAACTCTGGAGTATTCATAGCCAACTCTTACATAACAACAACGACTCACATTTCTACGATGCCTTAATAGATCATTTCTTCTCCCCTCCCTCCCTCCCACCGCCCCTAATAAGACTTTAAACCTTACAAAGTATTTTTTCACATCAATCCAGTGAAGTCATCTGTGGTAGTAGTAGTAATAATATTATTTCCATAAGTGAGGAAATTTAACTTCTCAGGAAAATGAAAGGAATTGTCCATGGCCACAGAGCTAGCAAGTGTTGAAAATATATTAATACCAACAATGTACTCTGAGATTCAGCCTCATTTGCTAGAAACAATTTTATTGAATTTAACATTAACATAAATCCAAGTCATTTCTAGCTCGGAGGGGTGTCCAAACCGATATCATTCCCCAACATATCTTTGTCTCAGGATAATTTGAGGTACCAATCACTGGGATATTGAACAAGGAAGAGGATCATAATGTGTTATATAACTGTACAATTTGGGAATTACATGTCCAGACAAAAAGAGACAGACACAGAGATAGAGAGACACACTCAGAGATAGAGTCAAAGACTTAGAAATGGAAATCAAGATAGAGGCAAACACAAAGAGGAAGAGACAGAAAGAGAGACAGACAGACAGAGACAGAGAGTGTTAAAAGACATTAATCATACTGCAGCTATGGTCATTGTTTTCTAATGAGTAAAGAATGGACAGGACAGGCTCCTCTCCTGCTTCTGGACCAATCCTTCATACCTGGAATCCTCACAGACAGTATAAGAGTCCTTCTTTCATGCTAAGAGTAATCTATCATTTAATTAGTATTTCTTGAGCACCTATTATATATAGAAGATCATGTTGGTAGCACTGCTCTGTGGAGTATGCAAAAATGTGTAAGAACTCCCTCTTTCTTTAAGGTAACCTAACAAGTAAAAGCATATATATTAAAGAGTTACCTAAGTAATTTAGTACTGGAGAATATCAGAAAATTGCACTAATTGGTTCCACTACCAGTTCATGCTGCATAATCTAAACTGGGACCTAGTTTCAGGAAAGTCATTCTTTTATACCTCTCTGACTCAGTGTTTTTTTCCCCAAAAAATCTTTTCATCATTCCTAATATCTCCCCTGACTCTCTTTCCCCAAACCTTCTCAGCTAAGAATCTTGCTTCAAATTTCACCAAAAAAAGTGAAGGCATTTACTGAGAGCCCCCTCTTCTCCTTAAACACTGCCAACCCACTCGGAATCTAGAGAAACTTGTAGCCAACTTTAAATCTGTCTTATAAAACTACTCTTCTCCTTATCTTTTGGGTTTTCTCAGTCTAACTCTTTTCTGAGTTATGGATAAAAAAATTATTTTTAATTCTTATCATATTCCTGGTCTTGATAAATTATTCCCAGGAGTTTTGCTTGTCAAATCTACAAAGAATTTGACAAAACCTATGCTGCAGGGACTTCTGTTAATATCTGCCCTCCAGTTCTTGAGTTTTATGAAAATCACAGAGGTCACACTTGGTGCAGACCAAAGAAAGACGGCAACTTTCTACCAGAAATAGAAATTGTTCCCTATCCTCTGCCTTTGAAGCTCATTCTACACACTCAGAAGTTAACATGAAAACCTACACTTCTAATATCATGGACAGGAATATACCCCAAGGATTCCTAAGAAGGATTCGGTTATAATTGATAGATGCTAACAGCTGTGTGCCCTTGTAACCTTGGACACGTAGTTGTTTTTCTTTGCCAACATTCAGACTCCAAGAGAGAATCATTAGCATTACCTGACCAGGGCTTCATGGACCCTCTGAAAACCTAGCTAAGTCTATAGACTCCTTCTCAGAATAAGGTTTTGCTACCTACATTCATAATGGAGGGGTGTGTTAATTTCTGGATAGTGAAAATACGATGTGACTTTTTCCCCATATAAGTTCACGAATCTCCTAAAGTTTATCCACTTACCCCAAAGTCATTTCACAGATAAAGAAAATGAAGGTATAAAAAAGGTAAATAAGTTGTCCAAGGTCAAATATCTAGTAAACAGAAGAGCCAGGTTTCAAACCCAAGCCTGTAGCTCCAAATGTAGAGCAATTTCCTCTACACTGTATAATAAGCTTAAACTTCAGCAAAGTATTTGGCAGAAATCTTTCATGCTAATCCTGGTGGTGCCATGTGGGCTGAGGTATCCCTTTCATCCTTTCTCCTTATAGTGCAGGGGTTGGCATCCCTTCAGAAGTGCCATTTGAAGTCTTCAAGCCTTAATGAGCTGAGGGGGAGCAGAGTGGCAGATCTCCAAATGTCACCCATTCCCACCTCGCCCCCACTCTCCAAGAGGCAGCTGGGGAGTAAGGTGGACAGCCTGAGCCTTTCAGCAAAGAAGGATTTGCTAAGGGATTGCCATCCCCCAAATCCCAGGCCCTTACAACTGAGCATATAAGTGGTCTGGAGGAGAGTGGGAGTAGTGGAAGCACAGTATGTTCTCCCACCCTAGTATGTGCTGACTTCTCTTAATTGTGGACAACTGCTACAAGCTTCTTTCCCACCTCCTCCCTGGCCTCTTGGTTGCCCTGGCAACTTCAGATTGCCCCAATAGAGCATCCTGTTTACTCTCTTAGATCAGAGCTTGGTCCACACCCTCTTTTCCTCCAGAGAATTCTCTGCCTTAAATACTATTAATTACCTTTAGACCTTAGCAAGGAATAGTTGATTTCATTTGGAAATGACATGGGATTGAGGCACTGACAAACATAAACTTCAAATTGATATTTTTGTCAAAAGCCATTCCTGGTCATGTATGGTCAGAGTATGTTACAATAGAGAGAGAATTGTCTGAGTAGCTCTGGAGTGAGAAGACAGGAGTGTTAAGTCTTACCTGTAACATTTACTACCTGTATGACTTTATGCTTGTCAGTTAACCTTCCTGGGTCTCAGTTGCTTCATCTGTAAAATAAAGGGATTGGTCCAGAGGCCTCCAAAGTCCCCCTCAGCCCTAGATCTACCATCTCACATAGCCTAGGTTGCCAGCCCCTGCTTCAGAGAGTATTACACAAAGGTAATATGGACAGAATATCAGAAAGGGAGCAATAATTCAAAGATGTATTCTAAAAAAGCAACAAAAGAGGTAGGGAAATGCTACTGCCTAGTCATAGCTGGGATGAAAGTGCTCCATTGAGACATCCCTTGGAGTGAAATTCTACATTCAGAATTATGGTTTCTAATCCAAATTTTTTGCAAACCACACTGGTTATTTGGCTTTATCTTGCTTTCTTGAGTTATACTCAACTACTCATATTTTCTTCTCTTCTCAACTTCACCTTCTTTTCCTTTCTTCTTGACATACTGTCATAATGGCCAGACAGCCTTCCAGATCAGAAACTCTTTTGATTGCTTCCTTTCCTTACCCTTCTCCCCAATCCAGGATTAGTTCTCTATATTGCTCTCCATTGCTTTCTTTAGGACCTGAGTTGGAGTACAGAGAGAATTGCACTAACAACAGTGCAGATTTTCCTTTTCCACCCCTGTAGCTGGCTGTGAATATGACCTTGGGGAATTTGACAATGACCTCATTAAAGACTTTTGCCTTTCCTCTTTCCTGTTTCCCGACTCTGATCTCTTCTGCTTATTTTTTCTATTTTGTTGTTCTTAAGGCATTTTTTTAAATTTTCAAAAAAGAAATGTTATTTCTGCCTGTTTTTCTTTTGAGTAAATGTTCAGTCAAGTGAACTTTATGTTTATTTCTTTTCCACTTTGGGAATAGAAGTTTGGTCTTTTCCCCCTTTTTCTAAAAATTCTTATGATTTATTTCCCAAGCAACAGTCTGCAGTTTCTTCAACTTGGAAGAAACAAACCCAAAGTCTGTGTCTATGTGAAATGGAAGATAGAATAAAAGGACAAACTATACATTTGTAGAGGATGCATTATAGAAAATACCACTGAAATCCATGAATGAAGTATTGTCTCAACAATACAAATTTATGCATGTTTTTCCAAAACAAAATTATATAGCTTTCTCTCTCTTTCTAACTTTAACCTTTTCAATATATCTTTCAATACACTTTTGACTCCATTAATAAATAAGTTTGCATTATGTACCATTTTTCCCTCTTTCACTTTGTAACTTCTGATGAGAGAGGCTATGTGGCCTGATAGAATGGATATCCATGGAGTTAAAATAACTTGAGCTCCAATTCTGCCTCCTATACCTATTAGATATGTGAACAAGTCACTTAGCTTCCAGGCAACCCTCTATGATTGTGAATTAGGTTAGTTGCTGATCTACATTAACAAAAGGCGTTCAGAAATTTCCCTCATACATGAAATCATAGATCTGAACATCACTCTGCCCATCTTACCCCCAACCACCTCTATCCCCAAATGATTGATGTTCTCTTTTCTAAAACAGATATTTCTTGATTAGTCCATATACTGGGTGAAGCTTCTAAAAGCAAGAAGCTAGACTACAGTGGTATTGAAGAGGAGGAAGGTGAGAGTATAATAACATATCAGAGAAGACCATAAATATTAAAACTGGAATCCTGAATCCAGGAATCTAAAGGATTTCTTTATCTGGATAATTCAAACCCCATATACTCTACCATGTTTGTATTGGTGATCTTGGAAAAGCAGTGAAAACATTTGTGGGGGTTGGGGCTAAATAAGAGAACTGTCTAGACTCTGTACTCCCTCTTTTCTTTTCCTCCTTATCTTACATAACCCAGATACCATATATTTATCTAGCATTGACGAGTCTGTAATCAATACAGATTATGAAGAACAAGTCAAAAAACTTCAAGAATTAGTGAAACACAATCCTGTCTCACATAATGGTGGCCTTTTTCCCTGCCAAGACAAATTTATCTACTTGCACAAGTGGTCTCATTCTATCCCATCCCATCGACTCTATCCCACCCACCCACCATCCTCACTTTCTTCCCTACCTTCAATCTTTGTCTATTGACCACTTCCTTACCACCTACAAATATACTAATCTCTCTCCCCCATCTGTAATGACCGCGTATTTAAAATCAGCCGGAGTCAGGAATTCAGGTTAAGGGGAAAATCTTCAATATTTATTGAAGTGAAGAGGTGAATAAAGATTGCGATAGCAAATATGGGCAGTTGCGACAGGAAGCCAGCTAGCAGAGAGAGACGCGAGCTGAGCCAACCGTGGCAATGGCAATCCCAAAAAGTCTCTTCTCCCCTTCCTTTTCCACTCCCCTGCCTCCACCCACCAAAATCGTCATTTCCTATACAACACATCAGGACTTGCACAAAGAGTGGGTGGGGGCCATTCTTTCTCCAAGCTTATATATTAATAGAGTATGGTCCAATTACTATTTTGCCTCATGTGCTTGGGACCTCAGTGCATCAACTCAAGCCTCAGCCCATTACACCCATCCTCAAAAATCTTACACTTGATCCATCTATTCCTCTCTATTATACCATATTTTCCCATTCTCAAGAAATTATTTGATCTGTCTATTCCTACTAATAATCATCATATATCTCTCTTCCCTTTCTTGGCTAAACACTGACAAAGCCATATACAATCAACTTGTCCATTTCCTTTCCTTTCACTCTCTTTTTAAATCTCTGCAGGCTGGCTTCTGTCTTCCTCATGTAACTGAAACAGTTTGTTCCAAAGTTATCAACGATCTCTAAATTGCCAATGGTCTTTTTTTAATCCTCATCCTTCTTGAACTCTGTCATCTATATCACTGCCATTCACTTTCTTCCCTTTGACATTTCTCTCTAGGTTTTTGTGACACTGCTCTCTCTTGGTCCTCCTATTTATCTGACCATTGCTTTTCAGATTCTTTGTTGAACCTTTGTCCATATCAAACTCACTAAGTTGTGTATATATCCAAAGGTATTTGTCCTAGATCATTGTTTTTGTTCTCCCTCTATACTATTTTCTTTAGTGATCTCATCAGTTTCCATAGATTCATTTATCATATCTCTAATGATAACTATTAGATTTATTTATACAGCCCTAACTTTTCCCCTCACCTCTAGTTTCACATCATCAGTGGCCCAAACTGAATGCACTTATCTTTCCCTCCAAATTCTTCCGTCTTCCCAACTTTTTTATTACTAGTAAGCATTTCACCATGCTCCCATTCACTCAGGCTTAAAACTTAGATATCATCTTCTACTCTCTTACTTCTCATACCCAGTTTTTGCCAAGGCTTTTTGATTTTACCTTTCTAATATCTTTCATAAATAACTTATTTAGGATGTCCCTATGTTTTAATATATTTTCTAGGGTGGAATATTGAGTTTGTTTTTACCAATATTGCTAGCCTAGAGCAGGAAAGATGGGAATATCAGGAAAAAGTCCCATATTGTCCACTAGTAACTCATACACAAGACTAAAGATCAAAGGGACTAAGACCTTAGAAACAAGGTTGTATGTGGAATGGAAGGCATGTTTTGAGTGGAGTATCTTGAGATGTGCCCCAACTTCTTCCATATTACAATGTAACTACTGAGTAAATACTACGTATAGATTCTGTCCTTCCTAAGGACTCTGCTTAGAAAAACCCCCAGTTTTTCAGTATTTGCAAAAGAACTCTACACCAGTACTAGTTTTCATATTTATAAAGCCTTGGATGTAAAAGCCCCAACTAATTGATATCTAGGTTAAAAAGTTTGAATTTTCTTTTCTCTTAATTGAGTAATTCAGAATCACCATTTCTCTTGCCTAAAGTTCCTTCAATTTGCTCTTTCTCCCCCATTCTTTTTTTCCCAACTATTATTCCCCATTTTGATTTCTCTTCTATTCTCCATTTCCATCAAGCTCTCTGTAAGCACTCATTGATCAGTAGTAAACTTTTTTTATGCTCTATTTTTTAATACTCTTTCCAAATTCTTGAGTTCACAGAAAGCCAACTATTTCAGAAGACACTGAATCCCTTCCTTTAGATTCCTGTCCATCAAATGATCCTATCCTATACAGATCTTTGTTGCTGTTATCTAAGGGAACTACTATAGACTGATAGTTTTTTCAATTTAATCCTTGCTATCATACCTGGGCACATCAATATACAGAATAATATTCACTCAGATTCCCCCTAACCTTCCTTCCATTTCATCAGTTCCTTTATTTTCCATGGCATACAACTTTATTCTACCATAGCCATTCATCAAAATTGGTCATGCCTTGGATATTCCATCATCCATAACTGTGCCACCTAAATCGTTTAACTTTGAAATTTCTCTGACTATAATCTACTGTTCTTGCATCTTTTCTTTTACCTCATTTCTCCTATTCTGTGTCCTTATCAAAACCTCTAGTTTCTTCACCTTTTTCTGTTTTCCCATCAAATTACTCCTGCTCTGGCATTTTTTTCCCTCATCACAACTTTGACCCTAGAGTTAACCAATTCTACTCCATGATGTCCCCCACCCTAGGATCCTTTGCATTTATGTCCTGTCATTCTCAACATTGAATCATTTTGCCTCCTCTGCATGTATTCCCAAGTGACTGAATGCCAGAGAAGAAATTCACATTACCATCCTGATTCAGTCACTTATAAATTCATGAGAGCTAATATCAATTAAGTCCTTCCTCTGCATAGCAAACTGTCTTTCTGTTTGACTCTTACATTTTCTATATTAGCCATTTCAAATCTTTCCTCTCTTCTAGTCTCCTACACCTAACCCTCTCCCTTTCTGCCTCAGCAACAGACTTTTATTTATTTATTTATTTATTTTTAAATTTTATTTTATTTAATAATAACTTTGTATTGACAGAATCCATGCCAGGGTAATTTTTTTACAACATTATCCCTTGCACTCGCTTATGTTTCGTTTTTTCCTCTCCCTCCCTCCACCCCACCCCCCAAGATGGCAAGCAGTCCTATATATGTTAAATATGAGCAACAGACTTTTATTAAGAAAAATAGAGGATATCTGTCTTGAGCTCATTTTTTCCTCCTGCTTCATACCTCAAAAATTTCTCTATATCTTCATCTACTTCTCTCCACCTTTATTTTATCCTTGAGGAAGGGAAATCACTTCTTCCTAAAATTTAGCACTCTACAAAGTCCTCATCTTATTTAACACCTTCCCATCTTCTCTAGGGGCTTGCCTCCTAGAATACTCTCTCTTTCTCAAACTCTTTTTCTCTCTGTTTCTATTTCTGTGTCTCCCTGTATGTTTCTTTCTATTTTTCTCATCCATCTCTGTCTTTCTCATCAAGCCCTTTGCCTAGCTACTGGATCTTTATTATTGACAAACATGCTAAAATCTCTTTCATCCTTAAAAACTTTCATTTGATTATGTTATCCTCCCTAGCCATCAGCCTATATCTCATCTTATCATATGTATCCCTTTCATAATGAAACTCCTAGAAAATTCCATCTAGAAACTGGAATGCCCATCAGTTGGATAATGGCTGAATAAGTTCTGATATATGAATGTTATGGAATATTATTGTTCTATAAGAAATGATCAGCAGGATGATTTCAGGTCTGGAGAAACTTACATGAACTGATGCTGAGTGAAATGAGCAGAACCAGGAGATCATCATACATGGCAGCAACAAGACTATACAATGATCAATTCTGATGGATGTATCTCTTCTCAACAATAAGATGATTCAGGCCAGTTCCAATAATCTTGTGATGAAAAGAGCCATCTACACCCAGAGGGAGGTTGTGGGTACTGAGTGTGGACCACAACAATGCATTCTCACTCTTTTTGTTTGCTTGCATTTTGTTTTCTTTCTCATTTTTTTTCCTTTTTGATCTGATTTTTTTTTGTGCAGCATAATAATTATATAAATATGTATGCAAATATTAGATTTAACACATATTTTAACATGTTTAACATATATTGAATTACTTGCCATCTAGGGGAGGAAGTAGAATACAAGGTTTTGCAAGAGTCATTGTTGAAATGAGATGAACCAAATCAGTTCCAATAGGGCAGTAATGAATTGAACCAGCTACACCCTGCGAAAGAACTCTGGGAAATGAGTGTGAACCACTACATAGAATTCCCAATCTTTCTATTTTTGTCCACCTGCATTTTTGATTTTCTTTACAGGTTAATTGTACACTATTTCAAAGTCCAATTCTTCTTGTGCAGCAAAATAACTGTATGGACATATATATATATATATATGTGTGTGTGTGTGTGTGTGTGTGTGTGTGTGTGTATGGACATATATATATATTGTATTTAACATAAACTTTAACATATTTAACATGTATTGGTCAATCTGCTGTCTTGGGGAGGGGGTGGGGGAAGAGGGGACAAAGTGGAACAAAAGGTTTTGCAATTGTCAATGCTGAAAAATTGCCCGTGCATATATCTTGTAAATAAAAAGCTATAATTAAAAAAGAGTCATTGTTGAAAAATTATCCATATATATGTTTTGAAAATAAAAAGCTTTAATAAAAAAATTATATTCAAAAAAAAGAGAAAGCAATCCATCTACAGTTGTCCACTTTTGCACCTCCCAGTTCTCCAACCTTTAAGTTTATCTTTAAAATCGATGACTTTTTTTGTCCTTCAGCCTCCTTGATATTTCAGCAGGTTTTAATATTGTTGAACCCTCTCACATCTTGAACACTCTCTTCCTTTGACTTTTGTGACATTGCTCTGGCCTAAAGTCCCTCCAACTGAATACTCAGCATCCTTTGCTAGAATATCATCTTATTTCTTGACCCCACAATATATTTCCTGTGCCCTATGCCCCCTGGACCTTTTCATCATTCTCACAGACCTCCCTTCCTTCAACCTTCAGTTCATTCCTAGGCCATCATCCCCACACCAGCTATATATTCTCCTCTCTTCCCTATCTTGATTCCTAGGTAAATTAGTTTGATGTTATATCATTTTCTACTATTGAATTCCTTGAACTCTTATTCTATTGCTAGGTTTGCCTTGCTAAGCCTTAGCCTTGGATTTCCCCAACCATTCAATTCCTCTGTTCCTGTTAATGTATTAGTGAACAGAAATGGAGGAGGCTACACTACACATTTATGTTAATTCTAATTGTACCTTTATTTCATCAAGGTATACAAACAAAATTGTATATTGTAGGCTCTTTAAAAGATTTGTTGAATTGCTCTTGCAATCCTGATCCTCTGAGTTAACCTTTTCTGACTCATTGGAGTAGCAGTAATCAATGTAATAAATATACTGTGTCTTTTCCAGACCCAGTAACTGTAACTAATGCAAAGAATTTAGGGCTTTGCTCCAGAGTACTGATAGCCAGAGAGTGGCATACTTTAGTCAAAAAGTATTTGTTAAGCCCTTACCTTATGTGCTAGGCACTGTGCTAAATGAAGTACAATGAAAAGTAAAAAACAGTTCCTACTTTTAAAAAGCTCAGAATCTATTGGGGGAGAAAACAGATAAAGAACTATATGCAAACAAAGCCACATGCAAAAGAAATAAATTGAAAATAAGCAACAAAAGGAAGGCACTAGAACTAAGAAGGACTGGGAAAGGCTTCTTGTATAAAGTGAAGTTTAGCTAGGGCTTAAAGGAAGCCAGAGAAAACAGGAAGCAGAGATGAGAGAAAGAGCATTCCATGAATGGGATACTCCATACCTCCTTGGAGGCAGGAGATGGAATGTCTCCTTGAGAAAACAGCAGGGGAGCTAGTGTCAATGAACTGAAGACTACTTGTAAGGCAGAGGAGTACAGCTTAAGACTAGAAAGGTTTTTAGGGAAGATAGGCAGTTTATGGAAGGCTTTGAAGGCCACATAGATTTAATATTTGATCCTGGAAGTGATAAGGAGCCACTAGAGCTTATTGAATAAGTGGATGACAGGTGTTGTCAGAGCTTTACTTTAGGAAGATTACTTTGACAGATAGTAGAGGATAGCCTGAAGTGAGGAGAAATTTGTGGTAAATAGACCAATCAGTAGAATGTTGCAATAATCCAGGGAATAGCTAATAAGGGGCTTGTACCCAAGTGGTAATACTATCAGGAAACAGAAGCCAAATGTAGGAGATATTATGAAGTTAAAATCAACAGCCTTTGTCCCAACTTGAAGACTCTTGAGTGAAGAGATTCTTCCATCCATTCCATTCCTAAAGTGGTCATGGTCTTCTGCTGGATCATCTGACTTTTTCATGGAACTGACCCCTCTGCCACCACTCTTGACTTCTTTTTTTCATAATCATTACATTTATTCAATCAATTAAGAAATATTTATGAAATTACTACTTTGTTTAGTTCTATAAGGGACACAAAGAAATAGAAAAAGACATGACTCCTGGCCTTGAGCAATTTAAAGTTTAGCTAAGGAGCTAAAATGCGTGTGAAATGTTAAGTTAAAACAGAAGCTAAGTAATAATATAGAAAAAAAAATCACCATAAGAGATATCATAAAATAGCACTTGATTGGTTGTCAAAGGAGACAAACTTTGGTAAGGCAGAAAGAGCCCCAGATTTGAAGACAGTTCAAATTCTGACTTATCTTCTCACTACCTGTCTGATTTTGAGTAAACCAGTTCCTCTCTCTGGGTCTTCTGTAGTAACAGCAAGCAATTATATAATCCTTTAAGTCTTACAAAGGGTTTTACATGTTACCTTACTTTATTCTATAAAAATTAGAGCTAGCCAAAGTGTTCCATAAGGTCCTCCCATCTCTAAATCCTGTAATCTGATACAAAAGTTTTTGGTTCCTTGAGATTAAAGGAGGGAGGAATCACTGTGGGTTGGTCTAGGAAGGCTTCATGGAATGTGGTGGGATGGAGAGGAGGATAACTGAGGAGAAGGAAAAGGGACCTTGAAAATAAGTAGGATCTGACTAGATAGAAAGGAAAGGAGACAACATTCCAGCTGAGAGGAAATGGTTGAATTGAGTTAATTATCTGGATTTTTGTGGTCAGAAGAATTCTTTCCCCTGGAATATCTATGTCACTGAGGCAAAAGTGTGCATGTGTAGGTGGGTGAAGGGATCATGTGGGATGGTTTGAATTATGAGGACAAATTCTATCAGTTTTCTATTTCACTTGGCATGTCCTTCTGCAGCTAAAATGAATTGAATCAATGGACTGCTTTCCATTATGCAGGAGGGGCTCTCTGAGCTCTCCTCCAGACTGTAAAACAACTAGAGCAAACACTTCAGGCTAATCTTTTGTGGTCAGGAAGAGCTTGAGGAATTATTTGAGATTTTCTCCACAGGAATCTAACTCTGCAATTGACTGAGGCCCACACACTCTTGGTTTGGGTATTCACTCTCCATCTTCATTCCTGTAGCCCAAACTTCCTTTATTTCAAAGCTAAATTTTATATTTTTTGTTATTAAGAGCTGAATGGCTTTTTCACAAGTCATAGGAAAAAAAATGATTTGACCCCATAAACAGATAATAATTTCTTACATATGTTAGGCATTTTACATTTTTTAACACACATGTTCATAATCTTTATCTCATCTTCTCTGGAGTCAGAAAACTTAGTTTCAGATCTTGCCTCTGATGCTTAGCATTGGGTAATCTTAGAACTCCTTAGGACTCAGTTTCTACAATTGAGGGCTGGACCCAATAGCCTCTGAGGACCTTTCCAGTTTTAGAATGAGGATCCTATTATGTGACACTATCAACAACCTTGTTATTCAAAGCACAGATCGTTATCCCTGTTTAATAGCTGATAAAACAGAGACCCATGTAAGTTAAGGGACTTGCCCAATGTCACACAGGAAATGAGTCTCAGAGGCATGAATCATAGAACCCATCAGCCCTCTCTTAGAGTCCTTTCCAGTGGTCACATAGCCTCAACAAAGGCTAACTATTGTAAATTTGCCAGAGGGGTGACAGGGAAGGAGGGGTTAACCTGTGATTTCCTCCCTGTAAGAATTTCAGGGGGAATAACTCACTCTATCCATACACCTCAGCATGTCTCTTTAATTAGAACCTTAGAGATTTGCCTGGAGGAGAGGGTAGACTAACCAATATGTGCCAGAAAGGAGAGTTGAATGGAGCTCCACCTGATATGAGGCTGATTCTCTGTCTACTATTTCTGACCATCTTTTATTTCCCTTCTCCCCAAGTTCCCCTCAACTATTTCTGGGTTTTTTCTAGAACTAAGTCTTCTTTTTCAATAATAACCACATTAATTTTGCAATGCTGAGATTATAGAATTAGGAGAGGGAAAAAAAGAGTAGAAATAAATCTTTTTTGGATTTGACTTCTATATTTTTTCCTTCTAGAAACAGTTCCCAGAAAAAAATATCAAAAATAAAGTAAAATTTAAAAAACAAAACAAAACAAAACAAAACAAAAAAAGAAAAGAAACAGTTCCCAGATTTTTTAAGAAAGCTTGGCTTCTATACTACAGCATAGCCAAAAGCTGTTTGTCTTGGTTTTATGGCCTGAGAATAGAAATCATATAAATCCTTTCCCTAAATTTGGATAACATATTGTTAAAATGAACAGAAAGGAATCTTTGAAGAGAATGCAACAAATAATCTGTCCAGTTTGTGGTAGCAGCTCTTGCTTGGGCTAAGTTGGAGATTTACAGGTTTGTTTTATAAAAATGAGCCTCAGTTCCTTATGGGGGAGCTACTTATCTTTGGTTCAGCAAATTCTGCTTGTGCTGATTGGCAGCTTGGATCATTATATAGGCAAAAGAGGGACCCAGAAAGCACCAGTTTTAGGGTAATTGACCCAATTTTGTATAACTGGCATAGGAAAGTCTGTTAAATTTGTAGTCAGAAGACCTAGGTTCAAACTGTGCCAATAAAAAGATAGGGTAAGGGCAAAATGTTTGAGGAGAAGGAGTAAGAAGAGATTGTGCTTAAAAGGGATTATTTCTTTTATCGTAGGAAAAGCTTAGAGTGCAGTCACTGTATTATGATGGGGAAACCATTGGATGTGGAATCAAAACACACAGGTTTATATCTCAGCTCATTAATTGACCAGCTATGTGTCTTCAAGGAAATGTCTCTGGGCTTTCATCTCCTCATTTGTGAAATAAGGAAATTGAAAGACATGAATCAATCAACACTTACTAAGGTGACTACTATGTATCAGATACTGTATGGAGGAACTAAATAGGGAAGACAGTATACATAAAAATTAATAAATACAAATAATAAAAAATCATTAAATAAAAACTGGGGCAGCCAGATGGTCCCCTAGATAGTGTATCAGGCCTAGAGTCAGAAAGACTTCTTGGACAAGATATTTAACTCTGCCTCAGCTTCCTCGTCTGGAAAATGAGCTGGAGAAGGAAATGGCAAATCATTCCAGTGTCTTTGCCAAGAAAACTCCAAATGATGTCATGAAGAGTCAACCACAGCTAAACAATAAGAACAAATACATGCTAGTAGTGATAGAAGTTGGAAAGGATTAGGAAAGGTCTCTTGAAGATAATTGGAATCAGAAATCAATTGGCTTCTCATCTCAGCCACTTTCCATCCCTGTGACCTTGAGTTTTCTCATCTGGAAAATGAAGGATGTGGGATAGGCCAGATGACCTAGAATATTCTTTCTAGTTTTAATCTATAATCCTATGATTTTTCCCTTCCAACTTTAAGTTCTAAAATCTTATGTGTGTGTTGGGGAGTGGGGTCTAAAAAAAGAGGGGAATATAAGAAATTGCATAGTAAAACTCTTCTTTGGGCTATGGGTTGGGGAAGGGAGGTATCCTCTTATAAACTATTTCTTGGATTATGCAATTTGAATTTAACTAGTGGGTCCCTCTAGTGTACTTCTTTTTTATGTAAATAGTATTTTTTTTCAATTACATGTAAAGATAGTTTTCAACATTTTAAAAAATAAGATTTTAAGTTCCAAAATTTTCACTCTCTTTTCCTCCTTCCCCTCTTTCCTCCATAAGATGGCAAGCAATCTGATACAGGTTATACAAATGCAATCATATTAAATACATTTCTACATCTAATGTATTTTTTAAAAAATATTTAACCTTAACTAACAAGTGCAAAAATGTTTGTAGCAGTCCTTTTTGTAGTGGCAAGGAACTGGAATTGAGTGGATACCCATCAGTTGGAGAATGGCTGAATAAGTTATGACATATGAATATTATGGTTCTATAAGAAATGAAGAGTAGACTGATTTAAGAAAAGCTCAAATCATTCCCAATAATCTTGTGATGGAGAGAGCCATCTGCACCCAGAGAGTATGTGTGAGGACTGAGTGTAGATCATAACATAGTATTTTCATTTTTTTTTGTTGTTATTTGCTTGCTTTTTGTTTTATTTCTCTCTCTGTTTTTCTTTTTTGATGGGATTTTTCTTGTGAGGCATGATAATTGTGGAGATATTTGTAGAAGAATTGCACTTATTTAACATATATTAGATTACTGCCATCTTGGGCGGGGGCGGGGAAGAGAAGAGAGGAAGAAAAAAAATTGTATGCATGATTTTTCTTGCACAGCATGACAAATATGGAAATATGTATAAAAGAATTGCAATGTTTAGAGGAATATCAGATGACTTGCTTTCTAGAGGAGGAGCAGAAGTAAGGTAGGTAGAGAGAAAAATTTGGAGCACAAAGTCTTACAGAAGTGAATGTTTGAAAACTATCTTTGCATGTGTTTGGGAAAATAAAATACTATTGAAAAAAAAAGTTAAGGTTAAACTTAATCCAAAAGATTCTGAGAATTTTTAGCACATAATTCCACATCTCAAGTCTAAAGTCTCTGGCATCTATTTATTAGAATCACTGGAGAAATGCTGGTTAGTGTATTGAATTAACCAAAATGAAAGGTGGCTGGATATGTAAGATTGATACATTAAAGTAAAGTGTTTTCTGGATCTCACTAACAGTTCTTTATCTTATACTTGTGATAAATAAAAATCTAAAATTTTCACCACTAATGTGCTAGAATGGTTTGTTTTCTTTTCCTAGGTCAAGTTTTATGACTTTAGGGAAGTCATTTAAATTTTCTGGGCTTCAGTTTCACCATTTGTAAAATGGGATTTTAAAAGCGTTATCATAATTTCTCTTGTAACAAAATTGCATAATAACTTCTCTTATTACCCATACTACTTATCTCTCTGGATTGTTGTGAGAGTAAAAATGAGGTAATGAATGTAAAGCTTTTAGAATTATTTGGATATGCTGAGTGAAATGAGCAGGACCAGGAGATCATTATATACTTTAACAACGACACTATATGATGATCAATTCTGATGGATGTGGCCCTCTTCAACAATGAGATGAACCAAATCAGTTCCAATAGAGCAGTGATGAATTGAACCAGCTACACCCAGTGAAAGAACTCTGGGAGATGACTATGAACCACTACATAGAATTCCCAATCCCTCTATTTTTGTCCACCTGCATTTTTGATTTTCTTTACAGGTTAATTGTACACTATTTCAAAATCTGATTATTTTTATACAGCAAAATAACTGTATGGACATGCATAAATATATTGTATTTAATTTATACTTTAACATATTTAACATGTATTGGTCAACCTGCCATCTGGGGGAAAGGAAGGGAAAAATTGGAACAAAAGGTTTTGCAATTGTCAATGCTGAAAAATTACCCATGCATATATCTTGTAAATAAAAAGCTATAATAATAATTAAAAAAGAATTATTTGGATGGAGGTCCCAAATTGTTATTTCATCTGTGTAGGGAACTCTCCATAAAAACATATTCTTCTCTGATGCAGATCTGCAATTGTACTTTATTGTCTAATAATATTATCTAGGGGCAAATAGCTGATTTACCCAACTTCTTTCAAATCCCAGTTAAAATTCCATCTTATTTGAGAAGCCTTTCCTGATGCTCCTTAATATTAATATCTTCCCTCTGTATATTATGTACACTCTTTCCTGTATATATTTTATGGACAATAGTTACATTTATTTTCCTCCATTAGACTGTGAGTTCTTCAACAGTTAGAATTTCCTTTTATCTTTCTTTGTATCCTCACTGCTTAGTAGACATTTAATAAATGCTTATTGATTGACTCACTTAAGTTTTATTAAGTCCAAGGTCAACCCCCTGTACCCCAACAACTTTTCCCCAATAACTAATATTAATAATTATCATTATAATAATAGTGATAATGACTTTAAGATTTTATAAATCCAGTATTGCATCTTTTCAGCATTTTCATCTTCTACATTATAAGGATCAGTGAAGAGCAAAACACTGCACATAGTAAGTATTTAATAAAGATTGGTTGATTTGAATTGAAAGACTCAGAATTACAGGGTAACAAGATAGAAGATTGTTAGTGAGAAACAGCAAGAAGGCCTATTTGACTGAAATATAAAATATATGAAGAGAAGTAATAAGGTTAGAAAAGTAAACTGGAACTAGTTTGCAAAGGTATTTAAATGAATACATGAGAGGATGATATTTGATCCTAGAGATAAAAGGGAGCTAGTGGAGTGAGCAGGGGAAAGGTAAGTATAGACTTGAACTTTAGGAAAATTAATTTGTTGACTATGTGGTAGATGGCTTGGAAAGGCAAGAAGCTAGAACAATAGGGATCATTATAAAGGCTATTGCAGTGATTCACAATTAAGGTAAAAAGATCCTGAATTGGAGTGTTGGAGTTGAGAGAAAGGGATGGATGTTAGCAATATCATAAAGGTAGAAATGACAAGACTTGACAACCAATTAGATAAGTGAGTGAAGGAGAATTAGGTGTTAAGGATAATTCCAAGGTTGAAAATTTTTGAATATTGGTAAGAAAGTAATATCCTTAACAGAAATAGGGAAGTTTGGAAGAGAGAATGGGTTTGTAGGAAAAGATAGTAAGTTATGCTTTGGATATATTGACTTTGAAATAACAATAGCACATCTAGTTCAAAATATCCAATAGGCAACAGTATCATACAACTGTACTGAATAGAATAAATAATAACAAGCATAGAATTTTATTCTAGAAATATAAACCAAGAGAGAATCTATAGATTAATCCAACCTTTTAATTTTATGGGTGGGAAAACTGAGATTCAAAGAAATTAAGTGAATTACTTAAGATGATACAAAAATTGAATAGCATATAATACTAAAACTTGTGTCTTTTGATGCTTGGTAGAGTGTCGTGTGTGTGGTTTTAAAAAAATTTCTACATGGAAACACTCTTCCTTTTCTCTTATTTCCCTTCCAATAGTCATCACTTTGGCTCTTCCCCTCCATTCCTTTGGATTTAAGACGCTTATTATTATTATTATTACCTTATGTTTATTATTTTTTTGTTGTTATTGTTGAGTTGCTTTTAAGTCATATCCAACTCTTTGTGAATTTGAGATTTTCTTGGCAAAGATACTGGAATGGTTTGCCATTTCCTTCTACAATTCATTTGACAGATGAGGAAACTGAGGCAAATGAAGTTAAGTAACTTGCTCATGGTCACAAAGTTGGTAAGTATTTGAGGCCAAATTTGAACTTAAGAAAATGGGTCTTTAACCTATTCATTCTTTCAGATTAGGTTGGCTAATCTCCAAATAGTATTTCATCTATGTTTTCATGGTCTCTTATTAAATATAATTTTTGTTGCTATGTGATCTGAAAAGGCTGCTTTTAATATTTCTGCTTTTCTACTTTTAATCATAAATGTTTTTGGTTCTAATATATGATGAATCTTTATAAAGGTATCATGAACTGCTGAGGAAAAGTTATATTACTTTCTATTCCCATTGAGTTTTTCCCCAGATATCTATCATATTATCTAAAGTGCTATTTACTTCCTCGACTTTTTTCTTATTTATTTCTTGGTTAGATTTATCTCGTTTTGTGAGGGGGAAATTAGAGTTTCCCACTATTATGGTACTACTATTTATCTCAACCTGTAACTCACTTAAGTTTTCTTTTAAAAATGTAGATACTACAGTATTTGGTGCATATAGGTTTCGTATTGTTATTGTTCCATTCTCTATGGTATCTTTTATCAAAATATAGTTACCTTGTTTATTTCTTTAAATTAATTCTGCTTTAGTTTTAACTTTGAGATCATGGTTGCTACCCTTCTTTTTTTGCATTAGCTAAAACATAATAAATTCTACTCCAGTCTTTTATATTAACTCTTGTTTGTAAATGCATTTCTTATAAGCAATATATTGTTGGATTGTTATTTTTAATCCATCCTGCTGTTTCTCTTTTTATGCATCAGTTCATCTCATTCACATTCAAAGTTATAACTATTATTTGTATATTACCCTCCAAACTCTTTTTCTTCACTATTTTCTTCTTAACCTCTTTTTTTTTTTTACCCCATCCTTTCTCACAATGACCAAATAGGATTTGGCCTGGGACTTATTGGTGGTCAATGAATCAGAATGGTTTTAGTTTAAAAGATGATTCTTAAGAAAAAGTCTAGCCAGTAAACCCCAAACTGTGTTAGGAGGGTTCAGAGAGCCAAAAGAAAAAAAAAAAGCTTTTAAGAGCATCTATAAACAAGGTTATAATACCCTATGTGGATAGAGGGAGGGAAAACAGAGAAGGGGAGGAAGCAGAAGGAAGAAAGGAAGGAAGGAAGGGAGGGAGGGAGGGAAAGAGGGAGGGAAGGAAAGAGGAGGGAGAGAAGGAGAAAAGGAAGGAAAGAAGGAAGGAAGGAAGGAAGGAGAGAAGGAAGGAAGGAAGGAAGGAAGAAAGGAAGGAAGGAAGGAAGGAAGAGAAGAAAGGAAGGAAGAGAAGGAAGGAAGGAAGGAAGGAAGGAAGAGAAGGAAGGAAGGAAGAGAAGGAAGGAAGGAAGGAAGGAAGGAAGGAAGGAAGGAAGGAAGGAAGGAAGGAAGGAAGGAAGGAAGGAAGGAAGGAAGGAAGGGAAGGGAAGAAAAGTCCTTATTGACTCAGATTGAATGCAAATAGCAATCATTTCTGCTTTGGCCAGAAACCCTGAGGGTCTTTCCCTCCCAGATTTATTAATTTAGATTTTTTTTTTTGGACTAAGTGCAAAAGGAAATTATTTGCTTCAATTGCTACCTAGCTTTAATCACAGGTACAGCTTCAGTCAAACTAAGACCTGTTAAAGACTTTAGCTTAAAAAGTCCAGGTTCTCCCACTGCATCCAGGGCCATCTTCATTTGTCCAGATCTATATCTGACCACTAGACTCAAATGACTCTGGAGAGGAGAGTAAGGCAGGTGACCTTGCACAGCCCTTCCTCACTTAAATCCACTTCACTTGCATATCATGGCATCACTTCTCTGATATCATGATCCTCTTTGAGAATGAAGGACAAACAATTCCTCCTTACAAATCTAATTTATCTCTAAATATAGATATATAAGATATATAAGAGGATATAGAAATATCCTCTTAAAGAATTCCCCTCATAGTTTTCTTCCCTTTTCCTCCTTTTTCTTATTTTACCCATTCTTCCAAGGAAAGAACCTATGCATAGATTGAGATTGGAAGATAAAGGAGAGGTTCTAAAAGTCTCTTATCTCTCATCCTCCTTTTTCTTTTATACCTTTTTGGATATATATGCTGTTCCCTCTTTAACCCAGATCTTTAAAGTAAGCACTATCAGCCCTACAAAATTGCTTACTTCCTTTCATGCTTCATTTGCATGAGATAATTGCTCCTTTTTATCTTTTCCAGCCCAGTTTTGTTTTTTAGAATCATCTCTTCATACTTAGCTCAATCCAATCTTTTTTTTAAACTACCCAAATAATGATTCCCATCTTAAGAATAACTTAACATCTTAAGTTAACATTTTCACATATAAGAAGTAAAAAGTTGGATCTTAATGAGACCCTTATAATTAGTCTTTAATGGGTTTCTCATATTTCTTCTGGAATATATTATTCATTAAGTTCTGATCTTTTTGTCAAAAATACTTTAAAGCCTTTCGATTCATTAAATGTCTTTTTTTTTTTTCACATTCAGGATTATAATCAATTTTGCTGGGCAGGGTATTTTTGTTGTAATCCCAATTCTTTTGCTCTTTGAAATATAATGTTCCTATTTAACCTACACCAGATTGCTTGCTAATGTTGGGGAGGGGAGAGGTAAGAGAGAGAGGGAGAAAAAATTGGAATATAAAGTCTTACAAAAATGAATGTTGAAAACTATTTTACATGCATTTGGGAAAATAAAATACTATCGAAAATTAAAAAAAAACAACTCTAAAAACTTAAAAAAAAAAAAAAAGGAAAAGAAAAGAAAAGAAATATAATATTCCAGGACCTATAGTCTTTTAGGTAGAAACTGCTAGGTCTTGTGAAATTCTGTCGTTTTGCATTATTTTGTTGTGCACAGTTCCCTTTTATTGTCCTGACTCAGTTTCCCTAATTCTCCTGACCCAGTTTCCCTAAATTGTTCTGCCTTGGTTCCTAATTGTAATCCTGCAACACCACCCTTCTCTCTTAATCATTAGAATGTTTGATAGGATAAAGTCTTATATCTTAGACATCATTAGAATATCTGAAGCCTCTTCCCATTTCCCATATCTCCCCCCATTATGTCATCATTCTTGTTACCCTATAAAAGAATCTTTGTATCTGACATTCATTGCTGGATTTTTGGAGACGATAGTCTCATTCAACCGTGGGACCAAACCATAGATCTATTTAGTCCCAGTAAATCTCTCCTTTTAAATAAAATATTAAAAGCTCTCTAATCTCTATCTTGCTTCAGTTTCTCCAGCATTACAATTTGAATTATTATTATTATTTGTTATTGTTGCTATTGTTGTTTGTAATATTTTCTCTTTAACTTGGAAGCTTTGAAACTTGGTTATGATATTTTTATAAATTCTGCTCCTACTATCTTTCAGGCGGTGAATAGTGAATTTTTTTTTCTATTTCTATTTACCTTCTTGTTCTAGAACTTAAGGCAATTTTCCTTAATAATTTCTTTTAATATTGTATCAAGATTTTTTTTTGATCATATAGATACCTAAATTAATTACAAAGGATCTATAAATGAAGATACTATCTTCATCTAGTAAAAGAACTAATAAATAGATGTATAGAATAATTATATACATATACATATATATGTCACCTATCTCTGGAGTGAAGAAAGAGAAAGGAAAAAATGGGGGGGGGAAGAAAATTAAAGAATATTTTAATATATATTTAAATGGAATAGCAAATTGCACATAACAAATTTGCAGTTTCATGTATAATCATCTTTGTTCTATTTTATTATTATGTAAATGTTTATTTTATTTCATAAGTTTAGAACAAAATAATTGTTTTTAAAAAAGGAAAACTCATCTTCCTAACTCCAGGTCCAGCAGTCTATGCACTGTACCTATCATACTGTCATCTTTTGCTCCCCTGCTTCAATCTTTAGGTTAAAACTGCTTGAAAAACTTTGTCTTCAGTCATTTTTTAATCCATTCTGCAAATCTTCACTTTTATGATTAGTTTTTTCATTGTATTTTAAAATTGGCCATTATCTAGGTAGTTTGCTTAGACCTATGACTTTAGGAAAGGAAAAGAAACACTGTAATCATGCATCAGAAAATTCCTCCTGAGCTTCAAAGGAAGCATTTATGTCATAATTTGATAATGGGTAGTTGAAAAGAGGGCAGGCGGGTCCAGAGATGCAATGTCCAAGCATGCTGGAAATAATAAATGACATGAATAACATAGTGCACATTCCAAGAGTGACTTAGTCAGCTTGAAGTCATAGACAATGGATGACTCTCAGTGGGTGTGTTTATGAGAGTTGTTGACTTCTAATTAGGAGGGTTTGTTTTTAATAAGTGGTAATATAACCATGGTCTCTCTTCCTACATTGTTGACCTGAATTTTCTGATGAAGATTACTTAAGCCTGCTATGATATGAAAGGTACTTTCCATTGTAAAGGACACTAAATTGGGATTAAGGTGACCAAGGTTCTAGCTCTGATTCATATTTGAAAATGTAATATTGGGTACATCACATGGAATCTTTGGCCTTTAATTCCCTTACTTGAAAAATAAGGATTGAAGCACATAATTTTGAGAAACAGCATGACAGTCAATAAGATGTTGGATCTGCATTCAGTAGGATCTGAATATCACTCTCATCCTTATTATATGTGTGACTCTGGAAAGGGGACCCATACTCTCTGGAGCTTTGTTTCCTCATCTTTAAAATGAGGAGGATGGATTCAAAGATCCCAATAGTCCCTTCCACCTCTAAATCTATGATTCTGTAATTTCCAATATCTCTTCTAGATCTGGAGGCAATGTGATAATATGGGAAAGAAATATCTTTCTGCTTTAACTCTCTATGGTTTATATAAATTCCATTATCCAGCTAAGTTCTGACCTGGGTTTATTCCTCTCACACTTTTCTTTCCTTTTTTAAAATTTGCCTTTCAGACATCTTTCCATCAAGTAAAAAAATATTCTTTTAATCACAAGGCAGAGGTGAAGAATTTGCTTCAGACTTCATGTTCACAAGGATCCAGCAGGCGGACAACTATAATTAGAATTCCAAGTTGCAAAGATATTCCTCTTTGTCCCTAGAGATTTTCAACCATTAAGTCTGACATTTTTGTTCATTGTGGGTTTAATCACATGTTAATAGATAATTTGGAAAGTTTCTCTAACTGGGATCACCAGTAATTGGTGATTATACATCTATCATCCCTCTGCCACCCTAATTTGGTTGGTTTATTGGTCCCTGAAAATAGGTAGGTGGATTTAGCTACTGAGTCTAAGATAAGATTCTGAGATGATCCTGATTCTTTCTTTCATTTTTAAATATTCATCTATTTATTTATTCATTTATCTATCTATTTATCTACCAATTTTTTTTTTCAGTATTTTTAACATTTGGCCCTGACACTGAATGTAGTATCATCCAGAAAACTATCACAATCTATTTAATAATAAATATTATTTTCCCAGTTAATATGTCTTGGATTTGTGGGGACATTCTTCTGCCCCTAAGAATCAAATAGAAAAAAAATGTTCTGAAAAATTTCAAAATGCAAACTATTAACACTTTTGTCATCCAGTGTTCCAGATCATTGACGATAATCTTATGCTTTTGTCTGACATTCAGCAAATGTCAGAGATGACAACCTAGTCATTACTGGAAGGACTGCAGGGTGGCAGACACACTAATACTTGTTGGTGCAACTGTGAATTGGCCTAATTTCTGGAAAACAATTTGTAATTGTACAAAAAAAGTTATTAAATCAATTATTTCCTTTGATCTAGAGACCCCAAAATTAGAAGGTTAAAGATAGAAAGTGTCCATGTGTATGAATGTTGCATAGGTGTGTGTGTGTGTGTGTGTGTGTGTGTGTGTGTGTGTGTGTGTGGGTGTGTGTGTGTGTGTGGGTGTATGCCCCAAAGAATGTGCTTTTCTGTTTTTAGACATATGAGTCTGGTTGGCAAAGTGCTAAAACTGATGAACTCATTGCTTCTTCAGGTCAGCTGTCATCGAATGCAGCAAATTTGCCTGGTATAAATAATAATGATAATAATAATTCTATTTCAGTAGCAGTGAACTTAAAACAATAACAAGCAAACAAAAATACAAGAGAGAAGCAGTATACTATTGTGGATAGAGAAACAGTCACAAAAATGAGAAAAAGTTGGATTCAGGTCCTGCCTTTAACACTGACTGGGCAAGTCACCCAATCTCTCCAAACCCTTAAAGGCACTTAACCTCTCTAAGACTGAAGTAGCAAACAGTTGCCAATCTGCTCTGACAGAAGGAGTTGCCCACTTCTAAGGAAAACATAGGTTTGGATCCAAAACAAACCAAACCACAAAGCACACCCTTTGTGACTCTTGGCCAACACATTCAATTGTAATGATCTCTTTCCTAAGGTGAAGTATGTGTTCAGGCTTAGGTCTCCATGGCAGAGAGTGGAGCAGAGAGATGAACAACGGAACTGTGAGTTTGGCTCAGGTTACCTAATTTGTCTGTCAACAGTGAGGCAAGGAATTAATTCAGTTTCTTGAACATCAAGACTCCTAAGTTCAATGCTGTGCTAACAAGAAAATGAGACAATGTGATCCCTGCTTTTGGGAAATTTCCAGTCTAGTTGGCAAAGAGGACAAAGTGTCAATATATATGGTACTGACTGGAAGAACTGGAAGACAAAGAGACAAAGAGAGAAAAAAAAAAACAGAGAGAGATAGATAGAGAAAAGCAGAGAGACAGAGACACAGAGAAAAGACAGAGACAAAGACAGAGGAGAGAGAGAAAAAGAGACTCAGACATAGAGAGAAAGAGACACAGGCAGAGACAGAGACAAAGTCAAGTAGAAAGAAACAGAGAGGGGAAGAAGGAAGAGACAGAGACAGAGAGAAAGAAGAGAAAGAGAAGGAGAAAGAGAGAAAGAAAGTGAGAAAGAGATGAGATAGAGGGAGGGAGAGAGAAATAGAGAAGAACAAAGGAGAAACAGAGACACAGAGAGGGAGGGAGGGAGGGAGAAGGAGAATGGGAAAGAGGGAGAAAGGGGGAGAGAGGATGAAAGGTGAGGGAGAGAGATGAATGAAACACTAAAACAATTCCTGCCCTCAAGGAGGGATAAAAAAGGTTCAGTGATGTCCTTGAACACTAATTGACTGGGAAGGCTGTATGGAGTTTGTATAGAATTTATATAGGAGAAGTATTGTTGTCAGAGGTAAGATTATAAGCAAGATACTGTGAGGCAAGAAAGTCTTGGGGAAATGAAGAGCTAGGTCTGAGTGGAGCAGAGAGAATGCACTTAAAGGGGAACAGCAGAAAAGAAACTCATCTAGTTTGAGGGTGGGATGGAGATTTTGGGCCACATAAGAGTTAACCTCAAAAGTTATTCTATAGAGTAAAGATGGAGGCCAAATATTTTATTTTCTGGCAGCCTCCACTCTCCTGCACCTGTGAGTTAGTCAAAAACATATTTATATAAGCAGTAGGAAACTTTTTCTTGCTGGAGTTAATCTGGGATCCACAGATCCCAACAGGATATGCAGATAGATTTCAGAGAGTCCATGTACTTAAATGGGAAAAAGCTTTCCATCATTATTTTCATTAACCTCTAACTAAAAGTTAGTATTTCTTTTAGTTATTTAAAAATCCTTGTTCTGAGAAGGAGCTCATAGACTGCACCAGTACTGGCAAAAGGTCCATGATATTTAAAGAATTAAGAATTCCTGTCTTAAGAACAATGTAGTTTTTCTAGTTGGAAGGGAGTGACAATGGCCCAAGTCCTTATGTAGACTTGAGTGATGGCCTTGTCTTTTGGGGATAGGCCAGTATACTCAGTCAAGTCATCATATTCTGCAATTTCTTAATGCAGAGGAGGTGAAATTATCTAGAGAAAATAGTTGAGAGAACAGTCTGTCTCCTGGAAGCATCTGAGATCTGTATGTCATCTCTAAAATAGGGAATTTTTTATGGTGATATCTCTTAGAGATGAATACAAGAAATTGGTTGAGTACACCTGTTGTAGTCCACAACTTTGCTAGGTCCTTTTCCTATTTATCATGTTTGCTGGTTGGAGATTAAGGAACACACATAATTATTCTTCCCAACTTTGAGCACAATTAAAATAATACCTACCAACAGAATTGTTTGGAGATGAAATTAGACCCTGACATCACAATCCAGGTTTAGGTTGTTCTGACTTTCAGAACTTTGTCCCTCTTATTTTCTAACCCTTCTATTTAATCCAATTTCCCGCGTCCTTCCTGCCATCTGTATTCTAATTTGAGTGACAGGACACACTGAAAGTCCTTCCGTCTGACCCACATGGGCCAGGGAGCAAGGGAAGTATGTCAATTGAGTATTTAATCAGCAGTCAGCATCAGGGCTGATCCAAGGGGGTGGAAGGGCATGAGAGCCCTGGGCAACTCACACTGTGCATGCTGCCCTTCCTCACTCTGTAACATTTTTCTATGGATAAAATCAGGTTAAAAGGAACAGCAAGAGCATATTTAAAGAAAAAAGAAGGGGGTGGAGAGAAGAGAAAAAAGTATTACACAGCTTGGGTCCTGGGAAAGGAAACAGAGAGCCAACCCCAGCATTTTGAAGTGATGATAATGAGGGATTTCTGGATTGTTTGGTGGGATTCTGAGTCTCAAATCTCTTTCAATAGTAGCTGGCAGATCCACATTTTCCTGGTATCTTCATCAGGATGGAGTGCTTGCTCCCAGGGCTGCCCTAATTATCCTCACCAGCATCATCAAAAAAGAAGCACAAATGATCCTATTTACTTACACTGAAATGATAATATCTGACCTTATTTCAATGCATATTCTACATAATGCCACAGGCATGGATTCTATTACCATAGAGGCAATTTCCATCTTAGGCATTTAACCTTTTTCAAACACTGAGTTTCTTTTAAAACACACACACACACACACACACACACACCCTAACACACACAGCTACTAATTATTCAAGTCTTTTCCCCTTTATTTTTTAATACATTTCTATTGCACAGTTAACTTGACTATCTGCAATTTTTTTTCTTTTATATTTATCACAGATAACATGATACAAATATATATATATGCTTTATATAGGCAGCTAGATGGCAAAGTAAATAGAATATTAGGCCTAGAGTCAGGAACTCATCTTGATGAAATCAAATCCAGCCTCAGATATTTACTAGCTCTGTGAATCTGAACATGTCATCTAACTCTGTTTACTTCAGTTTTTCATCTGTAAAATGAGCTGGAAAAGGAAATTGCAAACCATTCTAGTATTTCTGCCCAAAAAACCCCCAAACTACAAATGGGCTCACAAAGAGTTAGACATGATTGAAACAAAATGCGTTATAAAAATCAAAGAGCTATATAAATGCTTATTTTTCTTGTTTTGGTGTATTTTCCTCTGGAGGAGAATTTTTGCATCTGGCTAAATGGCTTGCATTTCTAGGCTTAATTAACATCTTATCATCATTATTGAGGTAAGTTAATTATCCTTTACTAATTGCCAAATAAATGATCAATATATTGTCTCACCATCAACATAGTATATAATCCTGTTTAGAAAACACTGTAGAATCAGATTCTTAGAGCTAGAAAAGATTCTAAAGATCATCCAGTCCATTTTCATTTCAGTGAGTCTTCTCTCCCACAATGAATTCTCGAGACTATAATTAGATCATCCTTCTTGAACTAGGCCTTTGGAATGACTAATTGTACTTTTGGAAGTACAATTCAGGTGTTCCTTAAAAAAAAATTTCCTGTTACTCAGGATCCAACTCAAATTCCATCTCTTTCATGGAGTCTTTCCCCATTATTCAAACTCACACTTTTGTGTTTGGGCTTTATCTAACACCTTTTTAACTGTACTAACCACTTTGTTTTACTTTGTGTCTTATATAGTTACTTTTTAGTATTATTTGTTTTTTCATGTGTGTTTGTCATATCACCTCAGCTAAATCTAAGAACCTTAGGGCTCAAATAATATTGAATTTTCACTATATTCTCCATAGTGTTTAAGTATCCTTCAATTGATTAAGATTATTGGATGATTTTTCAGGTATAGGGTATTGTACTAAGTGTGAGAGGAAGATGAAAAGTACAAACAAATTTCAAGGAACTTATAAGTAGCTAAAGAGAAGTTTTAAACCCATGAAAAATTTAATAATAATAATAATATTTACAAAGTTCAAAGAGAAATAGTAAAAGAGATATCTTAGATAGGTTGGAAAAATCACTATGGCTTGGAATGCTATAGGAAGCCTTCACAGAGAAGGAACCTGAGCTGAGTCCTTTATGATAGGATTTTACAATTTCTAGTCTTTACACAAAAACAATGTTTAAAAAAATTAGATGCTGATTGAATTACTGAATTGTATAAAACCCTAGAATTTGTAGTCACTTGCCTACTGAGAGGCAGAAAGTTAATCCCCATATCTTTTTAGAGTGGAATTTGGTTTGGAATACTTACGTAATGCTTTGATGAATAAAAGGAAGGAGGAGGGGAGCTATTATCTGACTTCCTTTCAGGAAGGTCTGAAATCACCTCATTACTTTTTTATCAAACTTGTGTAAAAAGACTCTGCTTAAGAATAAACTATACTCCCTTGCCTTATTTCTCTCACTCAAATTATTTATTGACTTTTCTCTTTCCTTCCTTCCTCTGAAAGCTTGCCCTAATGAAAAAGAAATCAGAGGGAGCTCCTGGACCATGGCCAACCTGTAAAGGAGGCTATTGTTTTGTTGGCACTAAATATGCCTAAACCATCCTTAAAGATAAACTATCATTATGATAAAAGCTAAATCACCATGCTATGGAATGCTGAATCCCAAGAGTGCAAGTAAGAAGTAGAAATGAATTTGGAAAGCTCCTCCTTGCTGCTATTAGCTCTTAATTGCAACAAAGAACTATAAAGTAGTTAGAATATGATCAAAGATTTAAAACTGGAAGACATCTTTGAGTTCAGTTTATCTGCCTCATTTTACAGTTGAGGAAAATGAGTCCTAGAGTAGATAAATGATTCTCCTGGCCAAATAAGTAGCAAACAGCAACATCAGGATTTGAACCCTATTCTTCTTGCTCCACCAGTACACAGAGTGCTGGATCTGGAGTCAGGAAGACTCACCTTCCTGAATTCAAATCTGGTCTCAGATACTTACTAGTTGTGTGACCCTGGGCAAATCATTTAATACTGTTTGCCTCAGTTTTCTCATCTGTAAAATGAGCTAGAGAAGGAAATGGCAAACCTCTCCAGTATCTTTGCCAAGAAAATGCCAAATAGGGTCATGAAGATATGTACCCTTGCCAGAAATTAGAGAGATGAAATGTTTTTCTTATATAAAACAGGGAGCAAACAGCAAAGCCATTTGAACCCAGATCTTTTGGCTCTAAATACCTTTTTCTCATTATATAATATTCAAATTCAAATTGCTGAGAAACAATTATTCTTTTTCAGGTATAAAATAGGAAAAAATAAAAAGAAAAGGAGAATAAGTTAGATCCAAAGCCAGGGATACTCTTCTAGCCAACTGCCTCCTTTTCTTCTCTCTGCCAACTTAGATTCTGTGCGAGTAGCTCCTCTGATATCTGGGTATCTCCAGGATGCTTTTTAGGGGAATGGATATAGAGTCTCAGAATAACGACGGTATCATAAATGAAACATGGCCTTATTGACACAACTTCCTAGAAAACTCACTCTTTTTCCACCAGAGCATCAAGCACTGATATAACATGCAAAGGGCCCAGAAAGAAACTGTGGACTCATCACACTAAACAAGCAACTATTATGTGCCTGGAATGTACAGGGCAGTCTCCTTGACCTTGGAGATACAGAGACAAAGAAGATTTCAAGGGAGTTGCATTCTACTGAGAGAAAACATGTAGATTAAATAAAAGGTCATTTTGGTGGGGAAGAATTGAACTGAGCCTTGAAAAGAGTTAGAAATACCAAGAGGCAGCGTTGAGGAAAGAGAACATTTTAGGGAAGGTGGGACACATCTTGAACAAAGATACAGGGGTAGAGACAATGCCATGCCTAATGAAAAGTGAGAAAGCTAAGTGTAACTGAAATGTGAGAGAAGAAGTAAGAAATCAATCTGAGAATATAGGCTTGATTGTGAAGGACTTTATATGACAAACACTGTTTTTTGTTTTGTTTTGCTTTGCTATCTTAGAAGCACAAGGGAGCCACCAAAGATGCTTCATAAACATTAAGAGTGACATGGTTATCTTGTACTTGTATTACTTTCAAATGGGGAGGACAACCAGTAAAGATAGGTGGATGGATAGATGGAAACAGACAGACAGACAGAGGAGACAGAGAGAGAACATATATTGTATAAACTGGATAAATACAAAATTAAGTACAAGATAGTCTGGGAGGGGAAACACTAGCATTTGTAGGACAAAAAAAGGCTTCATGTAGAATGTGATGTTTGAATTCTATTTCAAAGGAAGAGAGAAACTATGAAATTGAAATAAGAAAAGAGACAGACAGACAGATAGACTAGGGAGCCACTGAAGATGCTTCATAAACATGAGCGACATGGTTATCTTGCTGGGTCTGTGTATCTATCTCCTCTGGGTTGGAAATTCAGCAATCATTTTTTCTGTTCAACATCACTACTAATGAATAGAAATGTTGACTTTCTCCATTTCTTACCTGGGAGGATCTGGCCCTTCTTTATGCAGCCTGGTGCTTTCCTAGTTCTGAGGCTTCATCATATAATAGTGTGGACACCCAATAGCTTTAGCCTTATAATAGCTTAGAATTGCAAAGGTTAAGGGATTCCCCAGCAGGGATTAAAGAATGTATCACATTCAGTGTGATTTAAAAGGTGCTCAAAAGGTCTCACTTCCCAAAATTATCACTTCTCCTGCCTCCAAACTCTGCCTATTTGTCTCAATTTTAGTAATGCCTAATATTTCACGATTATAGCTTCATTTTTTTTCTTTTAAAAAATGTCTATGTTCCCTTTAATCCAACAGTGTCTCTCTTGGGTTTATATACCAAAGATCATAAAAACGGAAAAAGGACCCACATGTGCATAAAATGTTTGTAGCAGCCCTTTTTTTAGTGTTAAGGAATTCAAAATTGAATGGATGCCCATCAGTTGGGAAATGGCTGAATAAATTACAGTATATGAATGTAATGGAATATTATTGTTCTATAAGAAATAACAAACAGGGTGATTTCAGAAAAGCCCAGAGAGACAGGAACTTATTATGCAAAGTGAAGTGAGTAGAACCAAGAGAATTTTGAAGTTGTACACAGCAACAACAAGACTATGTGGTGATCAATTGTAATGGACTTAACTCTTCAACAATGAAGTAATTCAAAGAAATTCCAATAGACCTATGATGGAAAGAGCCATCTGCATCCAGAGAGAAAACTATAGAGACTGAATGTAAATCAAAGCACAGTATTTTTACCTTTTGTTATTGTTTGCTTTTTTTTTTTCTCATTTTGTTCTTTTACCTTTTGATCTGATTTTTCTTGCACAGTGTGATGAATATGGAAATATGTTTAGAAGAATTGCATATGTTTAATCCATATTGGATTGCTTGTTGCCTATAGGAGGGAGTAGATGGGAGGAAGAGAGAAAAATTTGGAATACAAAGTTTTGCAAAAGTGACTGTTAAAAACTATCTTTGCATGTATTTGAAAAAATAAAAAGCTATTAAAATAAAAATGTGTGTATTGTTTTTATCTATATCTTTATTTTTGTGTAATATATTCATTTCTAAATATTCCCCTTCCCACCTTGTAACATAAATTTCAAAAGAAAGAATAACTTTTTTCAAATCCTGTTCTAACTTCAAGAAGCCTTTAAAATGATTCACATACCTCTGAAAAAGATAATATTTTAAAGCAGAGATATATTAACACAAACTTAGCAGAGATGCATTGATAGCCAGTTCAGCACAATGAGGAACAGTCATGAATGAGGTTTATAGGATAATGGAGGAAGAAGGAAAGTGGAAACCTTGAAAGGTAGGCCCTGAAACTTCAGTAAAAATATGAAAAATCATAAAAGCTCACAGTAGAGAAAATGCTGGCTTCATTTTTTGAAATGTAAAAACAGGAACTAATAAGTCACCTTTTTCCTTCCATGGAGAAATTTGAATATGTCAAAGAAATATGAAAGTCAGGAATTAAAAACCAGAGCAGCTGGTTTTTATTCAATCTGAACAAACTAGACTGTTTTCTCTGCAGTTAGTGGCTTATATTCATGTTAGCTCTTCATGCAGAATTCAATCCAGCTTAGTTTGAATTCAATTCAGTTTGATTTAATAAGTATTCAGTGAATAGTCACTATGTGCCCAGTCCTGTCTATCTACTGTGGGAAATATGAGAAACATAAAGACAGGAGTCCTGCCCTTCAACAGAGTTTGCTTATACAATAATATGGAAAGCTACTGGGCACACAAATGCTGAGCTATAGCCATGTTCACCCCCTCTTCTGAAGGAAGTCAACAAGCATTTCTTAAACACCTACTATGTGCCAAGCTCTATGTTCAATGTAAAGGATATAAAGAAATATAAAAACAGATTTTACCCTGAAGGAGTTGAGTTCATACTTTAATGGGGGAGAGAACATGAAAACAAATATGTATGTAAGATAATGGAAGAAAGGCACTAGTATTGAGGGGAACCAAGACAAGCTTGTATAAGGTAAGATGTTAGCTGAGTTGTGAAGGAAGTCAAAAGACTAAAATGAGGAGAAAAACAGACAGACAGAAAGAGATAGAGACAGAGAAGCAGGAGAGAGAGATAGAGGAAGAGAAACAAGAAGAGGGAGAGGGACAAGGAAAAAGAGAAGGTGAGAGGGAGACAGACAGACAGAGACTAGTGAGAGAGACAGACAGAGAGAGAGAGAGAGAGAGAAACAGACAAACAGAGAGAGACAGAGAGAGAGAGAGAGAGAGAGAGAGAGAGAGAGAGAGACAGAGAGAGAGAGAGAGAAACAGACAAACAGAGAGAGACAGAGAGAGAGAGAGATAGAGAGAGAGAGAGAGAGAGAGACAGAGAGAGAGAGAGAGAAACAGACAAACAGAGAGAGACAGAGAGAGAGACAGAGAGACAGAGAGAGAGCGAGAGAGCGAGAGCGAGAGCGAGAGAGAGAGCGAGAGAGAGAGAGAGAGAGAGAGAGAGAGAGAGAGAGAGAGAGAGCATATTCCAGGCATAGGAACCACCCCATAAGTCAAAAAATGACAAGGATGAGCAGGAAAACTAATGTGATTGGATAGTAGAGTGTGCTTGGATAAAGAATAAAAAGCCTGGAAAAGCAGAACAAAATCAAATTATTAAGGGCTTTAAAAGTCAATAAGAGGATTTAGATATTTGATCTTGAAAACAATAGGGAGTTTATTGAGTGGGGGAAGGGAATGACATGGTCAGACCAGTTCTTTAGGAAAATCACTTGGGCAGCTAAGTCAAGGATAGGCAGGAGTGGGGAGATGGTAAAGGCAGGGGGCCCAATCTGATAGCTATTATGATAGTCTAGTTGAGAGATGATGAGAAACTGAACTGGTAATGGCAGTATCAAAGCAGTGAAGGAAGTTGAGAAAAGAGATGTAAAGAACTCTTAAGTTCCCTTCCAACTCTGATCTATGATCCTCTCTATTTATAATCCTATCAGTGAATTTCTGTGTATGCCATGCCAGGATCAGGCTATCTAAGCAGAGAAAGGCTCACCAGCAGCACATTGACTGCAAATGAGAAATTCTTTGGCCAATGCAAACAGGTAAAAAATACAAAATGAGTCTCAGTCCTGCATGGCTCTCTTCTTCTACATTCATGGTAGTAGAATGATTGAAAAAAGGACTGATGAAAAGTTCTCAGAGTTAATACTGTTGAAAATGAACATTTTTCTTTGTGCAGCAGCTAGGTACACAGTGGGTTGAGTGCTGGGCTTGTAATCAGGAAGATTTATTTTGTAACAAAAATTTTTTTCTTAAATGAATTTTGATTTTAGCAAAATGAAATGATCATTTTAATAAACTTACTACAATTAGGACTTGAGATCTAATAAATAGACAGATGGGTAATTAGACAAACACAAAATACAGTTTGCTTTTTAAGAAAATCTGTTGATCTCTTTTTTAAACATCATAATTATTTCCAGATAAACTTTATTCCTCTTTTGTACACACAATATCAAATGCATACTTTTTTTTTTATAGCAAAGAAACACAGTTAAGAACCAATCAACAAAACAATTGTTTGGTATATTTGTGCAATTACTCTAAACCCATAATCATCCACACAATATAATTTGATGTGAGTTGTTTAACTACTATGGAGCAGCTCTCCTCTTCCTTATGTAGGAAGAATGTTGGGTATAGAGGAGTTAAAGAGTCCAAATGTACTGGTTCCAATGTTCTCAGTTATCAAGTTGATGATATAGAACAAGATGATATAGAAATTCTGAATAACAGCAACAATTTCATTTCATGTCATTTGTCGTTCCCTTCCCATTCTTTTTTTCTAAAAGTTTTCAGGATGATTTTCTGGTTTTGTGAAGGCTCACCAAACTTTTTGCAGGTTTGTCTTTCTGTCCACTGTGTTTTGATATTCTTTTATCCCTTTCCCTTCCCTTCAATATTTTGCATATAACTTGGTACTTAAATCAGAGTTGTCAGACATACTGCCTGTTGACCAACACTCCAGAGTGCAGCCAGAATAAGATTAAAATGCAATATTTAACAAAATAAAAACACCATAAGACATAAATAGCATTATATGGATAGTTTAATGGTCTCTCATTCTATTTAACTGTTCTAAATGCACATTGTCCTTGGATTCCATGTCTCTTCATTTATTGTTATCTAGCTGAGTTAGTTTTTAGACTCTTGGATTTTTATAACTTTTATATGAGTTGAATTTTTCTGACATAGCAATAGAAACAATTGCTTTCATTTTGTCCAATCTCCCATTTTTCAGAATAAACATCTTTTCCAAGCAGTTTGGGTTATAGTTGTTGAAATTGAACATCTAATCTTTCTTTGATAGATAGGTAGAAGGGTAGTTAGAGCAATGGGCTTGATATCAGGAAGATTTATCTTCCTGAATTGAAATCCAGTGTCAAACACTAATTGTGCGACTCTGGGCAAGTCACTTAACCCTGTTGCCTGTTTCCTATCTATCAAATTGGTTGGGAAAAGAAATGGCAGATCATCCAGTATCTTTACCAAGAAAATTTCAAATGGAGTTGCAAAGAGTAGGATATGACTGAAACAACTGAACTACCACAAAATCCTTTCTTTGGAAGTGGTGCTGATTTTTTTTTTCATGGACAGAAGAAAATAGAAGAAAGAAGGTTAGAATAAGTCACAGACAAGTAAGACAGTTTAAAAAGTTATGTTAATTTTATTATATACTTTAAAAAATAAACAAGCTGTTCATAATCAAAAACAGTTTCAAATGAGCACAATCTTCTTTTCCCAGTCTACTGTATATACAGATGTGTTCTTTTTAGTTGGTATTGTTAACATCACCAGGATCATCATGACTTTGTGCTAATTTTGACTTTTTGCTTTAACTGGTCTATGATCTGGTTGCACACACACAGTTGATCCTAGAATGACACCCAATTTGGTAATAAAGTCATTTCTTATTTGTTAAGTTTACCAATTTTCATTTTTTGTGGTTATTTTTAGAATCTTCCAAATTGAAGAAACTATGTAAAATATATCTAAAATATTTGGATAATGTGTAATAGAAATAGAAAATTCATTTAAAATAACTACAGATTATAAAATACTTGGGACTCTACCAAGGTACAACCAAGAGTGAATTTTTATTTTTGCATATACAAATAAAACTGCAAAAATCCTTTGACTGATTCAATTTCTTAAACTCAGTTTATGTTTTCCAAAGCATTTTTCTTTACTTTTTCTCTTTTGTTCCCATATTCACACTGAAGTTACCAATAATATCAATTAGGCTTCATTATTGATGACAATGGCACTATCCCATTTGGATTGTAATTTCTCAGTATTCAATAGTGTCAATCTCTTCAGAAAAGGTATCCACTTATCCTCAGTAGCATATATTAATAATCTGTTTTCTTAATATACAAGTTATGAGCCTCATGAATATGAGGCAAGTTGACTAAGAGCACCGTAAAACAGTTTCTTATTGCCCCCAGGTGCAAAGTGAAATCAACTGCATCAACTCATTTATGTGTGTTGCATGAGAATGGGTAGGTTAATCTTTTATGTGATACACACATAATATTTAGATATAAAATACACATATATGTCTGTATGTATGTATAGTTATAGATTTCCTTTATTTCTTCATTCTATTATTGCTACTGCCTGCTTGCCATTTTCAACTAGATGGGTTAGTATTTAAAATTCAACATGTCCAAAACAGAATTACTTAATTCCCTTAACTATTCTATTCTCCAAATTTCCCTATTCTATTGAGAGTTCCAATAGAACTCATTCATACCCTTGACTTTCTTCTCATTTACTACTTGTACTTAGTTGCCAAGATTTATCAATCTTACCTCCACAATATCTCTTGATTCCATCCTGTTATTTCCACTCACATAGCCACCAATCGAGTTTGTGACAGCCCCCTAATTGATCCCCTAGTTTCCAATAGCTTCCTTCTCCAATCTATCCTCCATACAGGTATCAATGTACCTAAGATGCAGGAGATATTGTGAGACTCTAATAAGGTAACAAATACAAAGCACTTTGCATATCTCAAGTGCTATGGAAATCCTAGTTATTGTTACTATTTTATTATCATTATTAGTTTCACCTTACCTCCAGATTTTATCATTTGATTTTTCTACTGTATTCTTGCTGAATTTAAATAATAAAGAGAGGGGCTCAGGAAACATGGACACACTTTTAAGTTTGAATTGCACTATTAGCACTTAAGTCTAGATGATCAACAAAACAATAAAGTCCTTTGTTGTGATGTTCATCAATTTTCAGTTTCTGAGGTATAACACTCACACTGAAAATTTAACAATCAGCATTTAAAAGCTGAGCTAGCTTCAAAATACCAATGGAACTGCAGCGTCACTCCCTTATTCAAGAAGCTTCAGGGGCTCTTTATTGCCTCTAGGATAAAAACCTAACTAATAGAGGCTCCACAATCTGATTCCTACATGTCATTCCAAATTTATTTCATACTTCTTTTCTTCATACATTTTATATTTCAGAAATCTGTACTAATAACTGAACTTGGCTTTTCATTTTTCATTTTCGAGCCTTCACAGAGGTGTCCCTCATATCTGGAATGCGTTCTCTCCCCATTCTCTTCATTCCCTGTTTCTCTCCCCATCTCCACCTCTTAGAATTCTTTGGGGCTTAGGTCAAGCATCACTTCATAATGAACACTTTTTATCTGAAATCCTGGGCTAAAAAGTCTGAATTCCAGCTAGATTTATGATTTAAATAGAAATGAGGGTCTCTAAGTCATATGTAAAGATCTCTTCAAGCTTTAGATTCACTTAGTTTTAAAATGCAATATTTTCTAAGTTTTATTGATTTTAAAATTTATTTTGTTAAATATTTCCCAACTACAAGTAATGCCAAGTACTGGAGTGGGGGCCAGCTGGCAAACTCTGACAACATTTTGACAACAAGACTATTATCTATGTTCTAGATAATGAACAACTATGATATTAGTCTGTAAATTCATCTATCTATATTTTTAACATGCTTAAAACTATTTTTACTCAACGAAAATGACAGACAATAGATTGCATATAGTATGTTATTAACTTTGAGTTGTATAACCAAGAGTGGGTTTCTTAAAAGAAAATTGCAATTAATTTTCAATTACCAAACATAGTTTTTTCCTGCCATTTCTGTCTCCCACTGGGAAAAAAGAAAACCTCTTATAAGCAAATATACAGTTAAATAAGATAAATTCTCACATTGGTAAAGTGCTGTATTTATTGTATATTTTCTTGTGCAGTTTTCTTGAAACTGTGGGTAGAGAGGACTGACCACTGCTGCTGCTGACCACTCCCACCGCTTCCATCATGACATCAGAACACAGAGCCTAGAGTTGCAATCCCTAGGCTAGGAGTTATGACTTGCCCAAGTTGCTTGAGACTTTGCTATATTATACGATGATCGATTCTGATGGATATGGCTCTTTCTAATAATGAGATGATTCAGATCAGTTCTAATGATCTTGTAACGAAGAGAGTCATCTACACCCAGAGAGAGGACTGTGGGGACTGAGTGTGGACCACAACAAAACATTCTCACTCTTATTGTTGTTGTTCTTTTGCATTTTGTTTTCTTATTTATTCTTTCCTTTTTGATCTGATCTTTCTTGTGCCACAAGATAATTGTACAAATATGTTTATGTACATTGGATTTAACATATATTTTAACATGTATAATATATATCGGATTACTTCCCATCTAGGGGAAGGAGTGTGAAGGCAAAATTTGGAACACAAGGCTATGCAAGGATCAATGCTGAAAAATTATCTTTACATTTGTTTTGAAAATAAAAAGCTATAATATAAAAACAAAATAACAATAACAACAACAACAACAACAACAAAAAAGGCTTTGCTAGTTCAGGACCACTGGGAACCTAGGCAGAAGGGACAATAGCAGCCTGAAGAAAGCCTGAGGTTGAAGAAGCAGCCATATCATTTCTTAAACCATATCATTTTTGAAATGTGTATACAACTATGCTAGTTTTCTATTAGGTTCCTACCTTTTTTTTTTTTTAATGTGTCATTAAAGACATTTTTGAGTGTTGTAACCCTGAAACTGTTTTCCTTATAAGTCTCATGGTTTTTCATTGCATGATTTTGCAAGACTCAGTGCTGCTCATTTCACTCTGCATTAGTCCATACAAGTCTTCCATTTTAAAACTATTCATTTATAATTTCTTGCACATAATAGTGTTCAATTATAAAACTAAAAGGGAGATTTGGGGTACTTAGGGAAGACTGGGACTTATTGAGGGCTTGTTGAGACCTTTTCAGGGCTGCTCATCCACTTGTGGTATCCTACTTTACCCAACTCTCACTTATGGCTCCAAAAAGTTATAGCATGAGAAATGGCCACACCCTGATAAAATTGTCTTCATGGGCAGGAAAAGAGCAGCTAAGTAATACAGTGGATAAAGCACCATTTTGATTGGTGCTACATTGCTATAAAACTGAAACTGATGTATTCATCAGAACCTCATGTACTAGATCTCCTTTTCATCATTTAATTTCCTTACTTCAAGAAAGCATTCAGTCTTAACATTAGGGATAAGGAGCTTCACTGCATTAGGACCGCTATAACATTTCAACTTTTGTTCTACAAATTGTTGAATCAAAATTCGTGAAAAATGCATTAAGATACTTAAATGGGTTGTGTAAATAATTAGGATCAAGGGATCTAACTAGATGCCTCAGGTGATCTTTGCACTTAACTTACTGTGAATGAACGCAAAAATCCAAAAGACTGACTTTGAATGAAAGATTGAGCCATACTATGTATGTCCTGAGAGTGAAATTTAGAAGTGAAGTAGATGCTTACTCAGAATGGTTGGATAAATATGATAATAGCAATGAATACCTATAGCAAGATTTAAGTACTGGACTAATATTTCACCAATGATATACAGTATTCTCCCAGTAACAGCCCATCTAAATTTTCAAGTCCAAAAAAGGACTTCAATAATGCAGAGTAAGCCCTAGGTTTTGAAGAACTCTTCCAGTGAATTCACCTATTCTTGAATATCTTCTTCTTTTCTTTCCCTATCACTCCAGACATCCCATAATTATGGTAAAATGCCAGTTTCTCATACATTTGGGCTATATAGGAGACTTCCCAAGACAGCAATTAATTTACCCACTAATCAACAAATATTTATTGAGTGCTTCCTATTGAATACTATTTGCTGTGAGTTACTGAAAGATTTTATCATTATTTTCAACAAACATGCATTAAGTACCTCCTAAATATAAGAAAATCCCAAATAGGGTCACAAAGTATTAGACATGACTGAAAAACAGCAATAATGTGGAGAGGGAATTTATCAATCTAATTGAGATGACTAAGGCACAGGATCTTACACTATGTCATAAGTGTTTTATCATCACTTGATTTCATTGTATTTGAAACAATGTGATTCTGTATGTTGCATACTAACTTTATTTCATTGATCAACTTTTAAAAAATTAACCAATACCAAGTAGTTTTGATGATTACTGATTTGCAATATTGTTTGAAGTTTCGTATTGTTAGGAATTCCTCATTTCCATGCTTTTTCAGAAATTTCCCTTGAATTTCCTGAACTTTTGTCTTTCCAAATAAATTTGTTATTATTTTTCTAGCCCTAAAAAACAACCCTTTGGTATATTGAGTAATATGGCATTGAATAAGTAAATTAATTTCAGTAGTATTGTCATTTTTATTACACCACTCATGAGCAATTATTTAGGTCTGTTTTTGGTTTTGTTTGGAGTGTGTTGTGATTGTTTTCATAAAGTTCTTATTTGCATCTTGGCGAATAGACTTTTAAATATTTTACACATATTATAGTTAGTTTGCCTGGAATTTTTCTATCTTTTTCTGCCAAATTTTGTACATAATAAGTAGAAAGGCTGATAAATTCTGTGAGTTTATCTTGTACCCTACTATTTTGTAGAAATTATTAATTCTTTCAATCAATTTTAGCTGACTTTCTAGATTATATACATCATTATATTGTTGGAAAAAGCAACAATTTTGTATCTTCTTTGTCCATGTTTATTCCCATAATTTATTTTCTTATTATTGTAGCCAATATTTTTAGCACTATGTCAAATAACAGTGGTTATAATGGACAGCTTTGTTTTTTATCACTAAGCTTTTTGGAAAAGCCTCTGTTTTATCTCTATTGTATATAATATTGATTTTTGACTTAAAACATTTATAATATTAAGGAAAGGTTCATTTAACATATTTTTTTAAGTATAGTGTTGTTTTTTATCCGATATGGGGGTTATACTTTATCAAAAACTTTTATGATATTGATTGATATTAGATTTTGTTTTTATTACCAATATGTTAATAAATTATGCTTATTTGTATCCTAATATTGAATCTACCCTTCATTCATGGCATAAAATGTATTTAATTATAATTGATACTTTTTAACATTGCAATGCTAGCCTCTTTGCTGATCTTTTATCTTTTAAATTTGCATAGCTAATTATTAGAGATATTGATTAGTAGTTTTCTTTCTCTTTTTCTGTCTTTCTCAGGTTTATTTTTCAAAACCATCTTTGTATCATGGAAGGAATTTGACAAAATACTTTCCCTTCTCTTTTTGCAAACTGTATTAATATTGGAATTAATTTTTCTTTAAATTTTTGATAGAATTCACTATCAAATCCATCTGGTTTTAAGATTTTATCTCTTGGGAATTTATTTCCAGGTCAGTTTTTTCTTCAAAGATTGGATTATAGTGACTTCCAGCAAAGATGACTGTCTAAACAGAGTTAAGTTTCTTAGTTCCTATATATCTACTCTAGCATAAACTTGAAACTGAATTGTTTAAATATGGTATTTATTTGGATAGTTTCCATTGTAATGGAAATTAAATTTCCATTTAAGTTGCCAGATTTTTTTGCACATAATTGAACAAATGTTTCTTATAATTTCCTTTATTCTTCATTTGTTTATATTTTTGATGTTGGCAATTTGGCTTTTCTATATAATTTTTTTTCTAATCTGACTAGCTATAGGTTTATTTTTTTTTCTTTAGACAAACAGCTAGTAGTTTCATTTACCAATTCAATGTGCTTTTCTTCAATTTTAATAATCTCTTTTTTGACTTTCAGAATTTTAATTTTGATTTTTTTTAATGTGTTGGTTTCCTAGGGTTTTTTTTTTTTTTATGTGCATGTCCAATTCTTTCTCTTTTTTTCCAGTGAAAATGTTTAGAAATATATAGTTTCCTCTAAGGATGAGGATTTTATTTTAGAATTTTGGGTTCTTAATTTGTTAATATTTTATACTGCTTTGGAAGTTTGGGAAATAATCTATGTACCCCTTTTCAGAATATATTTTTAAGAACATAAGATGCAATAATAGGTACAATAATAAAAGAAATCAATTATGTTGAAATATGGTCATCAAAATACTAGCAAAACAAATTCACAGATCTCAGATTAAGAAACTCTTATTTAGGGGCAACTAAATTGTACAGTAGATAAATGCAGCCCTTAAGTTAGGAGGACATAAGTTCAAATTCAACCTCATTCACTTGACACTTAACTAGCTGTATGCCTCTGAGCAAGTCAGCCCCAATTGCCCCCCCCAAAAAAAAAACCCAAACCCTCTTATTTGTTAGAAAGTGGAAGTCAGTGGAATTTCTTGAACAAAATAGTGACATAATAATATCTGTGTTTTAGGAAGTGGATTTCCTCAGCTGTGTGGAAGATGAATTGGAGAGGAACGAGAACTGAGTCTTTCAGACCATGTCAAGTGAGAAAAAAATTTGAAGTAGGATGGTGGGGATATGAGTGAAGAGAAAAGAGAAGAAGATTATAGTGCTATTGTAGAGGTAGTAAGAGCAAAACTAAGCCACTCATTAGAAAGAGGGACTAAGGAAGAGTCAACAGTATAGTATTATCATATTACATGCTTATTTACTGGCTGTATTACTTCTCTTTTCTCAAACAATCCATTTAAAAAAGAGTTAAGGATGATGATTCATAGGTTGTTAGCATGGCTGACTTGAAAATTGGCAATGTCTTCAACAGAAATAGGAAAGTTAAGGAGAAGGATAAGATTTTGGGGAAAGATAAAGAATTCTGTTTGGGACATGTTGAATTTAGTATATTTGAGAATTTTTAGTAGTTTTTCCTGCTATATTTAGATGACTACTGTCTATTCCCACAAGCAGTACATCAAAGCAAGGCATAGGGATAATTTTTAAAAAGGAAAAAAACAAACAGATTTTGAGGAAGAAGATTGATTCATAATCAATTCAATATTCCTGATGGTGCGGTAGCAATTTTGTTGCATGCTTCAGTTGCAACCTCAGTTTCCCATTCCTACTTCGTCCCTTAGACTTTTCTTATCAAATTCAAATCTCTTGCTTAAATCCAAATTTGAAATATATATTTTTCCCAGAATTTTCCCTCACATCTGTTGATTTCCTCAATCTCCCAATACATCAAGGGCTAATGTCGGGGAATCTGAAAATTTGTGCCTTATTTATGCAGTTAGCAAATCTTTTCAACTTGGTATGATGCATATCTGGGCAAGTCTTTCTAGCTCTTGGTGTCCTCTCTTACAGATTCAGCCTTAAATGTGGACAGAATGGTTGTAATATGCTTTATGGAAAAGCAATAACAAAACCCTCCTTCTCCTATAATATTTTCTTCATAAATATTTAAAATTTTATCACTAATTAGTTATTTATTGGGGTTAAGCATTACATTCAACTCGGGACCTACTTATTAAGTACCAACTATCTATATATAAGGCACTAGAAATACAAAACCAAAAATGAACTTTCCCTGATCTCAGTAAACTTACATTCTTGTGGAAGAATATAGCATGAATATCAATAAACAAATTCAAGGTAATTTCAAGGAGGACTTCACATTAACAATTGGAGAGAAGAGGGAGAATCGTTTTATAGGAAGTGGTACTTGTGTTATGCTTTGAAGGAAGTTACCAAGAAATGGCACCTGAGCAAAGATATGAAGTAAGGAGATGGGATATTGTATACAAAGAACAGTTTAATTAGGAAAAAAGAATATGTAAAGAGGAGTAATATGAAATAAGAGTGGAAAAATATTTTGGGAAGTTTTAAGTGTTCTGCTGAAGATTTTGCTTTTTATCTTAAAGACAAATGGGAATCAAAGCAGATTTTTGAATAGAGAATGAAAGAATTAAATCTGTGATAGAGAAATATCAATTCCACATCCATAGGGGAGAGAATTGGAGAAGGGAAAGTACAACACAGGGAGACCAATTCCATTTTCCCTGAGGAAAGGTATACATAAATCATGAGAATAAATTTGGTTATTCATACTCCTATTTTTCTCCCTGGCAATATGAGAAAAAGGAGAATTTACTGGTAGGATAGAAGAAAAGGAACACTAAAAAGGAAAGAGAGGGATGGAGCAGGGTTTAGTGGAAAGAATGTTGGATTTGGAGTCAGATGTTGGATTTGAATATAAACTTGGCCACTCATTGCTTATGACATGCACTAACCATTCAACCTTTCCGGGAATAAGTTTCCTCATCTGTCAAATGAGGAGATTGTACTAGATGGCTTCTGAAATCCTAGCTCAAAAATCTGTGATTCAGTAAAGGAGTTGGACTAGAAGATCCCTTCCATCTCCAAATCTTTGGTCCTCCAATCTGATATTTTTATGATGGTGAAAAGAGCAGTGTGGGCCTGAATGCTAGAAAAGAGCAGTGGCTACTCAGGTGGGCAAATGTGACTGTGTACCAACTACCAGATATGAATCTTGGTGGATTCCATTTGAACTTAGGGGAAAATAACTAGATAAAGGCTGCATTGAAGATCAGTAGCAGTATTTCAAAAGGCTGAAAATGGCACTCAGAGCACAATGAGTGGGAGTGTTTGGAAGCAAAGGCCGGATAAAATAAGTTTGTAGCAGCAACATAGCAGTAATCTTTGCGGTTTAGAATGCCATGGTCCTATTTTTGGGGGGGGTGTAAGAGATTAAGGTGTAGACTGTCTACCTGCACTTAGGAGACATCACAGTATAATGGGAAAATGTTTCGCAGAAGACTTGAATTTGAATGCTGACTTTGGTATTTACTACTTGTGACTTTGGGGAAAATTACTTAATTTTTCTGGGCCTCAGTTTCCATATTTGTAAGATAAGAGGCTTGGACTAGATGTCCTCTAAGAACCCTCCCAACTTTAAATCTGATTTATGACCCTCTCATCCTGTGGGGGATGAGTATAATTTCCAAGATATCTCTATAATTTCAAGGTCAGGGGATTGTTCTGTTCCCTAATTTGGGACATAATGCATATCAGAGAGTTACAAGAGGATGAATTCTGTCACAGAGTCAGCTTACTATCTATGTAGCAAATTTTACCACCCAAAATCCACTCCCTTGGCTGTGCTACAGACTCCAGAATGTGACACTGAAGCCAAACAAAATCTTAATTTTGTTGCAAATCCAGCTTGCGCAAAATATAATACCTTTCCTGCTCCATTTACCCTGAAGATGTCAGATATCATTACATAGGAGGGGACATCATTAGACCAAAGAGAATCCTGGTGGAAACACACTCTCGTTATGGAGCAGCCCATTGAAATAGCCAAGGTATGTGTATTTCGTTTCTTTGGAAACAGGATTTCCTCTGATTTGGCTTTCTTATGTTGCTTTATTTTCACTGCTTGAAATTACTCCATGCTGTCCCATTTGGACTTGTTTTTCAAGAGATTCCTCTGGTATTTCGATTTTGGTCAGGAGTTGGCCAGGTTTCTATTTAAAGTTCCCAGAATCAGCAGGAAGAATTCAAGAGATAGCTTGAGTCCTGCCAACTCTGGGGAAGTTGACACCCAAAATATCTTTGTGCTTTTTTTCTCCACTTAACAGCATAGTAATTTTTCCAATTGCAAGAAAAGATAGTTTTCAGCATTCATTTTTATGACATTTTGAGCTTCAAATTTTTCTCCCTTCTTCCTCCATAAGACAGCAAGGAATCATTAGGTACAATCAGGTTAAATGTATTTATACATTAGTCATGTTGTGAAAGAAGAATCAGAACAAAAGGGAAAAAACATGAGTAAGAAAAAAATAAAACAAGTGAAAATAATATTTTGGTCTGCATTCAAACTCCATAATGCTTTCTCTGAATATGGTCAGCATTTTCCATAATGTGTCTTTTGGAATTGTCTTGGATCATTGTATTGCTGAATAGAGCTAATTCTGTCATATTCAATCATTATATAAGATTGCTGCTACTGTATACAAAGTTCTCCTAGTTCAGCTCACTTCATTAAATATTTATTCATGTAAGTTTTTCCAGGTTTTTCTGAAATCTGCCTGCTCACCATTTCTTATAACATAATAATATCCCATTATATTCATATACTATAACTTGTTTAGTCATTCCCCAATTGATGGGCATCCTCTAAATTTCTACTTCCTTGTCATTACAAAAAGAACTGCAATGATTGTTTTTGTATAAGTGGGTCCTTTCCCCCTTTTTTAATAATCTCTTTGGATAAGGTTAAAATGGGTTCATGATTTAGACATAAAGACTGATACTAAAATATGGTATGTAATATATGTATGTATGCAATACATGTAATATAATAGGAGAACAAGAAATAGTTTACCTCTCAATTTTGTGGGAAAGGGAGGGATTTATGCAGAATTAGAGAACATTATGGATACAAAATGGAAAATTTTGATTATTTTAAATTAAAAAGTTTTTACACTAACAAAACCAATGTAGCCAAGATTAGAAGTGAAACAGAAAGCTGGGAGGAAAAAATTCACAGCCAATGTTTCCGATAAAGGCCTCATTTCTAAAATGTATAGAGAATTAACTCAAATTTATGAGTACAAGCCATTCCTCAATTGATAAATGGTCAAAAGATATGAATAGACAATTTTCAGCCAAAGAAATTAAAACTATTTCTAGTCATGTGAAAAAATGATCTAAATTACTATTACTATTACAGGACACTAATATATTGTTGGTGGAGTTGTGAACTGATCTAACCATTCTAGGGAGCAATTTGAAGCTATGCCCAAAGGGCTGTAAAACTGTGCATACCCTTTGCTCTAGCAACAACTTTACTGCGTCTGTATCCCAAAGAGATCACAAAAGAGAGAAAAGGACCCATACTGCAAAAATGTTTGTAGCAGTTGTTTTTGTAGTGGCAAGAAATTGGAAATTGAGTGGATGCCCATCAGTTGAAGAATGGCTAAATAAATTATAGTATATGAACGTAATGGAATATTATTGTTCTGTAAGAAATGATGAACAGGCTGATTTCAAAGAGCCTTGGAAAGACTTACATGAACTGATGCTAAGTGAAGTGAGCAGAACCAAGAGAACATTATACATGGCAACAACAAGATTATATGATGATCCTCTATGATGGACTGAGATGATTCAGGCCAATTCCAATAGACTTGTGATAGAGAGAACCATCTGCATCCAGAGAGAGAACTATGGGGACTGAATGTGGATTAAAGCAGTTTTTTGATCTTTTTGCTGTTGTTTGTTTGCCTGCTTGTTTTTTTTTTCCCTTTTGATTTGTTTTTTTTTTTTGGGGGGGGGAGGGTGCAATATGATGAATATGGAAATACGTTTAGAAAAACTGCACATATTGTAACCTGTTTGCTTACTGTTTTTTGGAGGGGGCAGGAGGAGGAGAGGAAGAAAAATTTGGAACACAAAGTTTGCAAAAGTGAATGTTTAAAACTATCTTTTTATGTGTTGGAAAAATAAAATACTATTTTAAAATAATCTCTTTGGGATACAGATCTACTAGTGATATTGTTGGAATCAAAAGTATGCACAGTTTTATTGCCATTTTGAATTTCATAGTATTCTCTATTTCTTATTTGGTTATAAATTCTTCTTTTCTCTATAGATCTGACAGGTAAACTATCCCTTGGTCTTCTAATTTGCTTATCGGATCACCCTTTTGTCTAAATCATGTATCCATTTTGACTTTATCTTGGTTTATATTGGTCTATGCCTAGTTTTTGCCAATGTTATTTTCCAGTTTTTCTAGAAGTTTTTGACAAATAGTGACAAATTCTGAAAACTGGAATCTTTGGGTTTATCTAACTATAGATTACTAGGGTCATTTGGTGTGTCTAATCTACCCCATTGTTCCACCACTCTTATTTCTTAATCAGTACCAAATTATTTTGATGATTGCCACTTAATAATATAGTTTTAGATCTGGTATGACTGAGGTCCTTTGTATTTTCCTCATTAATTCCCTTGAAATTCTTGGCCTTTTGTTCTTTCAGATGAATTTTATTTTTTTTCTAGCTTTATAAAATAATTTTTGATAGTTTAGTTGTTATGGTACTAAATAAATAGATTAATTTAGGTCGAATTATAATTTTTATAACATTAGCTTGGTCTACCCATGAATAATTGATATTTTTCCAGTTACTTAGATTTGACTTAATTTGTGTGAAAAGTATTTTGCAATACTATGCATAGCCTTTGATTCAGCAGTGTTTCTACTGGGCTTATATTCCAAAGAGATCTTTTTTTTTTTTTTTAAATTTTTGTTTTTGCTGAGGCAATTGGGGTTAAGTAACTTGCCCAGGGTCACACGGCTAGGAAGTGTTAAGTGTCTGAGGCCAGATTTGAACTCAGGTTCTCCTAACTTCAGGGCTGGTGCTCTATCCACTGCACCACCTAGCTGCCCCCCCAAAGAGATCTTAAAGGAGGGAAAGGGACCTACACATGCAAGAATGTTTGTGGCATCCCTCTTTGTAGTGGCCAGAAACTGGAAACTGAGTGGATGCCCATCAGTTGGAGAATGGCTGAATAAGTTATGGTATATGAATGTTATGGAATATTATTTTTCTATAAGAAACAATCAACAGGATGATTTCAGAGAAGCCTGGAAAGAATTGCATGAACTGATACTGAGTAAAGTGAGCAAAACTAGGAGATGATTCAGACCAGTTCCAATGATCTTGTGATGCAGAGAGCCATCTGCATCCAGAGAGAGAACTGTGGGAATTGAATATAGACTACAACATTGTATTTTCACTCTTTTTGTTGTTGTCTATTTGTTTTCTTTTTTCTTTTTTCTCTTTTTGATCTGTTATTTCTTGTGCAGCAAGATAATTGTGTAAATATGTATATATATATATGATTTAACATATATTTTAACATATTTAACATATATTGGAGGGAGTGGGGAGAAGGAGGGGAAAATTTGGAAAACAAGATTTTGCAAGGGTCAGTGTTGAAAAAGTATCCATGCATATGTTTTGAAAATAAAAAGCTTTACTTAAAAAAAAAGAAAAAAATATTTTGCAATCATGTTCATATAGTTCCTGGGTTCCAAAATATCTCTGTAAGGGACAACAATGGCAGCAATCCTGCCTCTGGAACCCTGTTAATAAACTGATTTCACCCTCAGATTCTCACTTGTACTGCCCTGACATGAATCATACATGAATCTGAAAATATATATGGATGAAAGTTGACATAACAATCTATTAATTTTTCCCCAATGAACATTTTATTTTCTCTCCATCTCTTACCCTCCTTCTACTGATTAATTACAACAATAATCTTCTAACAATTAGTCATTAGTCAAGCAAAACAAATTCCCACATTCACCATGTTCAAAAATATACATCTCGTATATTTCTTTAGTCCATATCTTCTCTGTAGGGAAGTGGGCAATATTCTTCATCATCAATCTTTTACAATAATGGATTGCCATTTTATTGATCAGAGTACTTAAGTCTTTCGAAGTTGTTTGTCTTTACAACTCAACTAAGATATTTTAAATCCTTTACATTGTGTGAATAATTCTATTATTAAACTCTGATGCTAGATGTTCAATGTATCTCTTGCTTGAGGTGGATCTTAGGACATTTGAAATAGAAAACTTCAGGCACTTATCTTTAATGATTCAACCTATATACTGAACCCCTACTCTGCAAAAGACACTGTGTCAAGCCTCTAGGAGGATTCAAAGTAATCTAATATATAGTCTTTTGCTTTCAACGAAGCACCCTTCTTCTTAAAGCAGTAGTTAGACATACAGAGATTGTACATGTGGGATTTGACTGAGGAGTAGCTTGGGCTTGAAGGACACAAGCTCACCAAGGCTTGACTCAGGAGGTGAGTGAAGATGAAAGCAACCTTTGCCTTGGTAGAGAGGAAGCAAGAAACCTTGTTTATAACTTCATAGCTGAACTCTTGTTTTGCTTTGGTTAGAGACAGACCAAATATATTTGCCATCTAAGATGATATTTTGATGGTGGAAAATGTGAAGACATTTTTAGGTCACCAGTAGAAATCCTTCTATGAGATACAGAAACTAAAGTTCTATAAGGGACATTATTATGACTTTGTGTTCTGCGGTAATTCTTAATTGGCTAAGTCTTACTGCATCCCCAAGGTCATTTGTAATTAGGGTTAGAATAGCTTGCCTTTTAATTTAATGATATCTCAGTCTTCCAGTAGCATAGTTTTCAGGATTTTCTGCATGTTTTACTAAAATCCTCTTCTAAGGCCTTATCATTGATGGAGGCCACTTAAGGGTTTCCAAAATTATGCCTGTAGAGAGCAAACTTTGGAGGTCCAATCATGTGAAACATATGGACTAGACAATGGACAATTCAAACACTGATTTCACTAAGTACAGAGATGAAGCTTAATCATAGAATGCTGAATTCTTTCCTTCCTTCCTTCCTGTCCTTCTCTACATTCCTTTCTTATTCTTTCTTTTTTTCTTTCTTTCTCTTTCTTCTTTCTTTCTTTCTTTCTTTCTTTCTTTCTTTGTTTTCTTTCTCTTTCTTCTTTCTTTCTTTCTTTTTTTCTTTCTTTCTTTCTTTTTTTCTTTCTCTTTCTTTCTTTTTTATTTTCTCTCTCTTTCTTTCTATCTATCTATCTTTCTTTCTTTCTTTCTTTTTCTTTCTTTCTTTCTTTCTTTCTTTCTTTCTTTCTTTCTTTCTTCTTTCTTTCTTTCTTTCTTTCTTTCTTTTCTTTCTTTCTTTCTTTCTTTCTTTCTTCCTTTCTTCCTGCCTTCCTGCCTTTTTCTTTCCTTCCCTCTATAGGTACTCATTAAACTGTTGTGACACTGAAAGATTTTGATCTGCATTTGCCTGTGTTTAACCTAATTTTTCTGGATGTGAATGACAGGATGATGTTCACCAGTTTCTTACTAATTTAAACTGCCTTCTACTTTATACATGGATGCTGAGAAACACACCTTCCTTATAGTCTTAGTGTGTCATTCCTTGACGCTAAGCTAATTCATAGGCTATATCATGCCAAGGTTCAAAGGAACAGCTTTAATTGTTGTTTTGCTTCTGAGGATAGTTTTGAAGTTTATAGGGAAATAATGTCTCCACCTTTCATCTGGAAAGAGTGGATTTTAAATGAATGTTCTTTGAAGTCCTGAATGTAATGATATGTATAAAAACTTGTTGATAATTAACTTTACAGATTTTTCTTGTGGTGACAAGAATTCTTAAAATAGTAGTGGGAACATAGTAATATTGAGCTGCTTACTTTTTTGTTTTTTAACCAAAAAAAAAAAATGGTAATCCTATAAGATTAGTACTAAATAAATGTGTTCATGAATAATGCAGAGAATGGTTGAATAATCTTTTTTAAGAAGACACACAAGTATGCCAGCTTCTTCAGGCACTTAAAGTCTGCTTTGAAAATAGTTCTGATGGTTATCTACAATGTAGGATAACAATCTACAGAACTGTCATCCTAAATAGGCATTTTATTTCTGGCTTTGTTCCTCTCTTAAATGTATTCTCTAGCAATTAGCCACCAGATTGTATTTTTAATATTACTAATAACTTCATCATGGGTGTGACTATTTTGCAGGAAGTGATATGCAAGGAACATTCCCAATAAATTGTTCTTTTCCAGGAAATCAAAGTTAGAACATTTTTTTTGGAACAAATTTAACAAAAAGAAAATAAAATCTGACATTTGTTTTATTATTTCATGTGAATAGTTTGCTTTTAATAGCACCTTATATTTCTATTTCTATAGTTATACTTCAATTTAAATAAATCTTATATATGAAAATAGGAATTTATATACAAAATAAATGAGAAGGTCAATGTTTGCTTTACAAAAGAATTCTTCACTGAACCAAGAATTGGCAGTATTATCAATTCATTTTGTCCTTAAAATACTGTTTGATTTAATTTAGTCTCTAGGAAACTATAAATATCAGGATCACTGACATATTGCTCCTACTCTATGGCATAACCAAACTGCTTCTATTTTAATTTAAATGATTGAAAATTAAATGACTTTAAGCATGAGAGGGAGCTTAGTGGAATGGAAAGCCTATTGGATTTGCAGTCTGGATTCTAGTTTAAAGTCTTAACTTTACCACTTTCTTCCTCTGTGATTTTGGATCAGGGACTTGATCTCCTGATCTTAAGTTTCTCACATGTAAAATGTTTTTGTACTAGATAGTCTCTGAAATCTCTTCCATCTCTAAATCTCATTTTATGATCCTGCATTGTCAAATATGCACTACATAGTTCAAGCCAAATTCCCAGTTATAAGACAGAAAATGAGATTTTTTCCCCCTTCTGTCTGTTCAGAGGCAGTTTGGTAGACTGAATCTGCTCATGTAGACCTCAAAATCAGGAAATCTTAGGTTTAAATCTTCCAGGTCTTCGAGTCTGACACATACTGGATCTGTGTTGCTAGGTAAATCATTCAATGTCTTAGAGTTTTGGGAAGTTCCCTAAAATTATATGTGGCATAAGATAAGTTGCTGGTAGAGAGAATTTCCTTACTGGGAGTTCCCTACACCAATGGAAATGTAGGTCTTTTATCCTTAATTCTTTTCAGTTCTTCCTCTATACTCTTCCTCTTTGATTATCATTCAATGTAGATGGTTGTTAAATCTTTTAGCTCCTTTCACATAAGCTCCAGTCCCATAAGTTCAATGTATTCTACATCTAAATGTCTTGAAACATCTGAAAACCCTTTCCTCTCTTTCAATCCTCAAGTTCATTTAGTTGACAAGTTCAATCAGTTTTATCTTACAATATGTATCACATCTGTCTCGTTTTCTCCACTTATATTGCCAACATTCTTATTCAGGTCTTCATTAACTCTCACCAGGATTATTGCCAAAGCTATCTAATTTGATCTTCACATTTCTATATTCTCTTTCCATCCTATCTTTTACCCTATGACAAAATAGTTTTCTAATGTACAAATGTTATCAATTATTTCTCTATTCTGTCACTCCAACTACTTACCAAACAAAATACGAACTCTTTATAGCTGATATTCTAGCATCCCCACAATCTGGTTGCAACCTCCAGGCTCGTTGTTTTCTTCTTCATGTGCAACTGTACTCCTTTCTCCATGTCCTTGATTGCACCATCCCCATAAGTGAAATGAACTCCTTTGTGTCCAGTAGCTCTTGTTGAAACTTTTCCCTTTCTTTAAAGCTCAGCTCTTTAAGGAGACCTTATTTCCCCAGCTATGTTATTTTCTTTTCCTTAAATCTCCCATTCCTTTCTGACTTTACTTACATAGTTATGATGTTTTAACTTGGGTTATTGTTACTTGTATATATGTCTCATCCCTTTTGCTAAGCTTTTTGAGCTAGAAACTGTCTTGTTTCATTCTTTGATGCCCATAACTTAACATAGGACTTGAGAAATTTTTGATGAATTAAACTGAATTGAGTGGCTGGCACTCAAGAAATGTGAGTTAACTTTTTAATAAATAAACCCTCTGTTGGACAACATCTAGACTAAAAAATAAGGCATTTTCCTATTCCGTTTAAGTACCCAAGTTTTGCTCTGGGAAACTCTTCATGTATTTATATTCTTTGTGTACATCTTAAGAAAAAATCTGAGATAAGAAGAATCTAAAGGTTCTGTAACAGTAAGGTCCAAGTCAGTTACTCCTCCATGAAAGAGATCCATGGAATTTATTTAAGCACCAGACTAAGTAGCCTTTTTTAAAGGAGGCAATAAACATCTCCAGCCTTTGAACTATTTGCATTCAGTGACATTTATCACCATATAGTTTAGTCATAACAGATAAGTCAAAACATTTCTGGTGACTGCAGAAATAGTCACCAGAAGGCTTAGTAACAAAGGTTACTTTCCACAAGTAACAAAAAGGAACCTTCTCTTGGCTTTATGCCTGAACCCAAAGAAAGAATAGTGATGTGTGTGTCTAGACTATTAATAACCTTAAAGCTTAATTGGCTCATTGATGTCTATTTAGATTTTATTTCATTCCTTCTTCCCACCCCACAACCTCTCTATATACATCACAATCCCTTCAGTTTTAAAACTGATGACAACCTTGAGGTATCACCAGTGACCAGTGCTTAATATATTAATATAGATAAAAAGATAGATTAGAACTCTTAAGAGATTTGGAGATAAATAGAAAACTTATTTCATAGTTGCTAAATAATTCTCAAAGTAGAAGAATCTACTAATTTCAACAAAGATCATGGAATAAAGATTAAAAATAGTACTTCCTTAATGAGGAAATTATTTTCCATCTAACAAGATTTCTGTTTGCTTTATCTTTACAAAACAAATAAAAACCAAACTTGTGTAGTTTGTGTAGCAAAAACATTATTAACACAGAGATCTTCCATGTTTTCCAGCATGGAGTCATTTCATAATAATATAGAATCATAGAATATTAAGAATAGAAAGGATCCCAAAGATCATCTGTTTCAGCCTCCTAGATTTATAGAATCAATTCAATTCAATTCAATAAACAACTTAAAAACTACTATAATGCATGATGTTGATATGTAAATAATTATTATATAATATTAATATATAAATAATAAATAATATAAATAAATCATTGAATGCAAAGACAAAAATTTTAAGAAGCTAATACCCTGGGGGATAGGGACATGCGAGGTATGGTAACATAACAAAAAAAGTAAAAACTAATGTATTCCAACAAGGACAGAATTAGGAACTTAGGGAGCTCAGAAAAAGGCTTCATGTATAAGAAGTAGAATCTGAACTGCATTTTGAAGAAAGAAATGTAAACTAGACATGTGCAAAGACATGGAAGTGAGAGACAAAACTTTATTCATAAATAGCTATTCAGACAGTTTACTTTTTTTCTGTTAAAAAAAAAAAAAAAAGCTAACACACACACAAAACCCCACATACCAGAATACAAAAGAGGATTTTATATGAAACTATGAATCTCCATTTCATACTGTTTTTTTTTTTGTTTGTTTGTTTGTTTGTTTGTTTTTAAATACAATAGGGGCAGCTAGGTGGTGCAGTGGCTAGAGGACCAGCCTTGAAGTGAGGACCTGAATTCAAATTTGACCTCAGACACTTAACACTTCCTAGCTGTGTGACCCTGGGCAAGGCACTTAACCCCAATTGTCTCAGCCAAAAAAAGAGAGAGAGAGAGAGAGAGAGAGAGAGAGAGAGAGAGAGAGAGAGAGAGAGAGAGAGAGAGAGAAAGAAAATATAATAAACCCTATTCACCCAAAACCACACTGCTTTTCTGTCATTTCTTCTGAATTTCCTTTTGTTCTCTTCTATATATTTAAACAAATGTTCAATGGCCTTCTTTTTTTATACCTTTGATGCTAATCCCTCTCTCACCCCACCTCCACCCCATTCTCAATTAAAAACTAAGAAGAAAGAAAACTAATTTCCGCAAATAAGCAGTCACACACAAGATGAATCCATACAATGATCACATACAAAAATGTATGCAACTTTCTGTACCTTGAGTGTATCATCTGACTGCCAGGAAATGGATTTCACATTTCATCAGAGGTCCTCTGATGATTTGGTTGCTCATTGCATTGATCACAGTTCTTAACTCTTTCAAGGTTGTTTACACTTCTGTTATCTTTGTATAAATTGTTCCCTGGGTTCTTCTATTCGTATCACTCTGTACCAGTAAATAGGGCTTTCTTACTTAGGATTTTCTGAAGCTATTTCTTGTGTTTATTTCTTATGGAGTAGTAATACTCTATTGCATTCACATATTATAATTTGTCTAGTTTTTCTTCAATTGATGACAATTTTTTTAGATTCCTCCTTTATCCTCCTTCTCCCATCTCCTTCTCCACTTCCTTTCTTTTCCTTTCCCCTTTCCTTTCCTTTCCTTTTCTCTTTCCTTTCCTTTCCATAAAGAATTTTGGTTGCTGAAGATTATTATTTCTCTAGTATTAATTTCCCTATTAATGCCAATTCCCATCCTCATTTGTTTCTCTGCTGAGTTTCATGTATTTCTATACTAAACTCTAGGTGTGTGGATTCAACTCTGCTTTGTTCAATCCAGAAGAATGAGGATCATCTAATGCCTGGTCTTGTCACCTCTTTGACCATGTTCATATGCTCTTTTTTTCACACTACAATGTACTTCCTTCACGTTCTTATGTACCCCTCCATACTTTTGCATCACCTTCATTCTCCTTTCCTCATTAGTGTATTCCTTTTTCTCTTTCTTCCTTTAAAGCTCTCAGAATAGAACCAATCCATCCCCTCCTTAAAGTTTCCTGCTTTTTATATTTAATTTATTAAATGTCCTATTGTAATAGATGTGAGCAGTTTTCATTTATGCTTTCTTGAAATATAATATCAGGACCATTATAAAATAATGATTTTCAGGGAGTCAAATGATTCTTAAATTTTCTTTCCTTGACCAGTTTATGAGGTTCTATTGTACTTTATGGAAGGAAAGAAAGAAAGAAAGAAAGAAAGAAAGAAAGAAAAAAAGAAAGAAAGAAAGAAAGAAAGAAAGAAAGAAAGAAAGAAAGAAAGAAAGAAAGAAAGAAAGAAAGAAAGAAAGAAAGAAAGAAAGAAAGAAAGAAAGAAGAAGGAAGGAAGGAAGAAGGAAGGAAGGAAGGAAGAAAGAGGGAGGGAGGGAGGAAATGAAGGAAGGAAGGAGGAAATGAAGGAAGGAAGGAAGGAAAGAAGGAAAGAGGAGGAGGAGGAGGAGGAGAAGGAGGAAAGGGAGAGTAAAAGGAAAGAGATAGAAAAGGGGAAAAAAGGGAAGAGGGAGATGGAGGAAAGGGAGGAGAGAGAGGAGAGAGAGGAAAGGGAGAAAGAAGAATAGGGGAGGAAAACAATTCGTCATATCTAATCAACATAACTGAATCAGATAATGTTCCTTCACTTATAGTCCTCCACTTTTGCAAAGAAGGAAGTAAGGTACATTTTCTAATTCCCTCTACCCCCTATTCCCTGAACCCATCCTGATCATTAAAATATATAACATTTGGTTTTAGATTTTTATTCTTTCTACTTACATTTGAACATTTATTAAGAATCTATTATGTATACAAAATTATTTTAGAAGCTCAAGAAACGAAGATTTTAAATGACCATCTTGCCCTCAAGAAATATGTAATTTGGATTGGGAGCAGGGGTTGAAGATGAAAGATGTATAGAAATATAATGCAAATGTTATAAGTGACACTATGATAGTATATAGAGAGTACCATGAGAAAACTCTAAGAGGGAGGAGTCATTTCATGAAATAAATATAGGTTTAGAGACAGAATCCCTGAGTTCAAAGACAGAATCCCTGAGTTCAAAGAATCAAATTCAAATCCCAGCTCTTCTTTTTGTTACCCTTGTGACCTTGGGCAGATCACTTAACCACTCTGAACCTCAATTTCCTTATCTGCTAAATGAGGGGATTTTTACTATTTCAAGGATTCTTAAAATTTTCCTATTCACAATCCCTTTTCTTTGGAGAAATTTTTACTTGACCCCAGGCATATAAGTATATAAAAAAGCTACACAAATCTAACCTTTACTGATTATAAACCATAATTTTATGACCCTTATATTCAGTGATATAATCTCATATAGGATCATGATCCATATTTTAAGAAGCTTTAAACTAGATGATTTCTAAATGTCATTTCAGTCTAAGGTTATGATTTTATGTTAGCATAAATGTAAAGATTAGGAAAGACTTCTTGGAAGATGTGGCCCTAGATCTAAATCTTGAAAAAAATGAAGATGGTTTGCAAACCAAAGCAAGCCTAGAGGTAGAAAGACTTTACCTTTTTTTTAAAAAATGTGAAGAGTGAAATCATCACCAATGAATAAGAAATTAAAGCACTAATTAAGAGACATTTATTTGATTGTTCATGAATGAACCCTTTTTCCCCTAGGACTTTTTCTCTTAGAAAGTTCATTAATATCTTGTTTAATTTCTTTTTCTAAGATGTTGTTATTGGGCGTTCTATTTCCTAATCTGTCATTCTAAGTATTTTATATTTATATCCATTAATTTCATTCAGATTGTTAGATTTATTGGTACCAATAAATAACTTATTTGAAAAAATAGGTGAAAAAAGTCATATCAAACTTCTTTTATGAGATAAATATGGTACTAACACCTAAACCAAGAAGAACTAAAACAGAGAATGAAAATTATAGACTAATTTCTCTAGTGAATATCAATCAAAAATTTTTGAGCAAAACTCTAGCAAGATGATCACAGCACTATATCACAAGGATCACAATACATTATGATCAGAGGGGATTTGTATCAAGAATTCAGAATTGGTTCAATATTAGGAAAACCATCAAAATAATTGATTGTATTAATAACAAAACCAATGGCAATCATAAGATTATCTTAATAGATGCTGAAAAAGTTTTTGACATAATATAGTAACCATTCCTATTAAAAAATTTTTAATAGCTTTTTATTTACAAGTTATATGCATAGGTAATTTTACAGCATTGACAATTGCCAACCTTTTTATTCCAATTTTTCCTCTCTTTCCCCCCTTCCCCTCCCCTAGATGGCAGGATGACCAATACATGTTAAATATAATAAAGTATAAATTAAATACAAAATAAGTATACATGTCCAAACTGTTATTTTGCTGTACAAAAAGAATCGGACTCTGAAATATTATACAACTAGCCTGTGAAGGAAATCAAAAAATGCAGGCGGGCAAAAATATAGGGATTGGGAATTCAATGTAATGGTTTTTAGTCATCTCTCAGAGTTCTTTCACTGGGTGTAGCTGGTTCAGTTCATTACTGCTCCATTGGAACTGATTTGGTTCATCTCATTGCTGAAGATGGCTGGGTCCATAAGATTTGATCATCATATAGTATTGTTGTTGAAGTATATAATGATCTTCTGGTCCTGCTCATTTCACTCAGCATCAGTTCGTGTAAGTCTCTCCAGGCCTTTCTGGAATCATCCTGTTGGTCATTTCTTATAGAACAATAATATTCCATAACATTCATATATCACAATTTATTCAGCCATTCTCCATTTGATGGGCATCCATTCAGTTTCCAGTTTCTGGCCATTACAAAGAGGGCTGCCACAAATATTCGTGCATATATAGGTCCCTTTCCCTTCTTTATGACCTTTTTGGGATATAAGCCCAGTAGTAACACTGCTGGATCAAAGGGTATGCACAGCTTGATAACTTTTTGAGCATAGTTCCAAATTGCTCTCCAGAATGGCTGGATATATTCACAATTCCACCAACAATGTAACCATTCCTATTAAAAACACTAGAGTATAGAAATAAATGGAACCTTCCTTAAAATAATAAGCAGTATCTATCTAAAACTATCAACAAGCATTATCTATAATGGGAATAAGCCAGAAGCCTTCTAAATGAGATCAGGAGTGAAACAAGGATACCCATTATCACCATTATTATTCAAGATAACAGTACAAATTTTAGCTATAGCAATAAAAGAAAAAGAAATTGAAGAAATTAGAATGGGCAGTGAGAAAAACATAACTATCACTCTTAGAGATGGTGTGATAATATATTTAAAGAATCCTAGTGAATCAACTAAAAAAAAAAAACTACTTGAAGTAACACTTTTAGCAAAGTTGCTATATATATTAAAGTTAAGTTAAACCCACATAAATCTTCAACATTTCTATATATAATCAACAAATCCCAGCAGCAAGAGATAGAAAGAAAAATCCCATTTAAAATAATTATAAACAATATAAAATATTTAGGCATATACCTGCTAAGATAAACCCAGGGACTATATGAACACAATTGGGAAAATATCAATTATTCATGGGCAGGTTGAACCAATAAAATAAAAATGACAATTCTGCCTAAAATGATTTACTCATTCATTGCCATATGAATCAAACTATCAAAAAATTATCTTTTAGAGTTAGATAAACAACAACAATAAAATTCATCTGGAAAAACAAAAGGTCAAAAATATTGAGGAAATTGATGAAAAAAGGGCAACTAAATGGCACAGTGGATAGAGCACTGGCCCTGAAATCAGGAGGACCTGAGTTCAAATCCAACCTCAGACATTTAATACATCCTAGCTGTGTGGCTCTGGGCAAGTTACTTAACCCCCAACTACCTCAGAAAAAACAAACAAACAAACAAACCTCAAACTATATTACAAACCAATAATCATTAAAATAATCTGGTACTGGCTAAGAAATAGAGTAGGTAGATCAATGGAATAGATAAGATATATAAGGCATAGTGGCAATGACCATAATAACCTAGTATTATTAAACCCTAAATCCTTAGCTTTTGAGATAAGAACTCATTATACTTGAAAAAAACTGTTGGGAAAGCTGAAAAACAATAAACCACAAACTAGGTATAGATCAACATCTTATACCGTATACCAAAATAAGGTCAAAATGGGTACATGAATAAAGAATGACACTATAAGCAAATTAGAAGAGCAAGGATTAGTCTATCTTCAGATCTATGGGGAGGGTAAGAATTCACGATCAAACAAGAGATAGAGAGCATTATGAAATGCAAAATAGATAATTTTGACTTTTATATATAAATATATATATATATATATATATAAATAACATTTAAAAAAATTTTGTGCAAAAAAATAATACCACCAAAATTAGAAGGAAAGCAGAAAGCTGGGAAACTGTAGCAAGTGTGTCTGATAAATATTTCATTTCTCAAATACATAGCGAGCCAAGTCAAATTTATAAGAATGCAAGTCATTCTCCTATTGATATACAGTCAAAGAATATGAACAGGCAATTTTTAAACACAGAAATCAAAGCTATCTATGGTTATGTGATAAAGTGCTCTAACTCACTATTGATTACAGAAATACAAATTAAAACAACTCTGAGGTACCACCTCACACCTATTAGATTGTCTAATCTGACAAAAAAAAGAAGGAAAATGAAAAATATTGGAGAAGATATGGGAAAATTGATGCTAATTCATTGTTGATGTAGTTGTGAATTGATCCAACCCTTCTGGAGGGCAATTTGGAACTAAGCTCAAAGAGCAACCAAATTATGCATACTGTTTGATCCAGCAATATTACTATTAGATCTGTATCCCAGAGATATCTTAAAAAGTGGGAAATGACCTATATATGCCAAAATATTTGTAGCAGTCCTTTTTCATGGTGGCAAAATATTGGAAACTGAAGAGATGCCCATCAATTAGGAAATGACTGAACAAGCTCTGGTATGGATATAATGGAATGCTATTGTGCAATAAGAAATGAACAGGCAAATTTCAGGAAGATCAGGAAATGCTTCTATGAATTGATATATGATGAAATGAGCAGAACCAGAAAAACATTATACATAGTATCAGTAACATTATCTGGTGATCACCTATGACTGACTCAGCCTTTCTCAGCTACACAATGATCCAAGACCAGTATAAAGAGCTCAGGAAGGAAAATGCTATCCAAACCAGGTAAAGAACTGATGAACTCTGAATGCAGATTGAAGCATACTCTTTTCACTCACTTTTTTTATTTATTTATTTATTTGTGGTTTTTATCTTCTTGATGTGTTTCTTCTTTCACAACTGTAGCTAATAAGTGTTTTACAAAGTAGCACACATTTACAATCTACATCAAATTGCCTATCATTTTCAGAAGAAAGAACAGAAGGGAAAGAGGGAGAAAAATTTAGAACTCAGAATCTTGTAAAACTGATTGTTATAAATTGTCCTGATATGTATTTGGGAAAAAATACTATAAAGAACAAAAAAAAAAAATTAGGCAACTTGTTTTGGTCTCTCATTTGACACGAGAAGGGAGTGTTAAGTATTTCATACTTGGAATTAAATTTTCAGTACTGGGTAAGGTGCTCACTCAAATAAACCTTTGTTTTATAAGTAGTTTTGACCAGCTAACTGCATTGGCATCTACTTTGGGAGGGAGTGGTTGACTGTTCTTGTCACTTCATTTTATGAAGGAGAGCTACTGTTGGCTCACTTAATCTGCTATCAAGAGTAGATGGAAGTGATAAACATTCATAATCACTTTCACTTCATTTCAATGGATAAGAAGGGGGAAAGACTCTTTGGAACTGGAAACTATGATTTAACTTACAAAGTTCTCTCACTCTTGAAAGCAATCATTTTATTTGTTCAATTTTATGACATATATCTTTGTTATATCATTCATTGTCATCATTATTATAAATTTTATTCATTGAAAGCCCTTTTTAGTCCAGTTAGTCCAAACATCTAATTCATGAATGAGGAATTAAGATACAAAGATGGAAAATGGTTTATCCAGGTGGTTTTTCTTTGTAAGGAATGAGTAAAGACATAGAGACAAGAATAAGAATAGTGCGTAGAAGTGACAATGAGTGGAAGAATCAGGATTTGAACCTAGATCCAGTGCTCTTTCATTGATTCCTAATTGCCTTTTATGGAGTTTCTTGTTGTTGTTATTGTTGTTTAGTTGTTTTTCAGTCATGTCCAACTCTTCATGACCCCATTTGGAGTTTTCTTGGCAAAGATGTTAGAGTGGTTTGCCATTTCTTTCCAGCTTATTTTACAGATGAGGAAATTGAGGCAGATAGAAGTTAAGTCATAGGGTCACACATATAGAAAGTGTCTGAGGCCAGCTTTGAACTCAGGAAGAGGAGTCTTTCTGACTCACTACTTAGCAGTCTATCCACTGTTGCATCTAGCTGCCCAAGGTGTTTTTCCTGTGTTCATATTATTATATTAAGATAGACTTTATAGATAATTTATTAAGTGCTTACTATGTACAACTACTGTTTTTTACAAATTTTATCTCACTTGATTCTCACATCAGCCGTAGGAGAGAGCGATGCTGTTATTATTTCCATTTTACAGATGAGATAATCAAGACAAATAGAGATTAACTGACTATCCTAACGTTATGCAGCAAGTGTCTACTGCTATATTTGAATTCAAATCTTCCTTACTCCAAGCCCAGCTTTATAATCACTGTACCACCTAGCTGTTCCTATATATATATAATATAATATAATATATATATATATTTAAATATATATAATCAAATATAATATATAAAAGGGAAGGAATAGGAAAAAAAAATGTTATCTGGTAGATTGAAAAACTGGAGGGAGGCCTAAAGGTAAAATTGGCCCCATTAAAGTCAAAGGACTATATTTTTGTTTCTTAAATAAATTTCACAATATCTACCTTTCTTTTTAGTCCAACCTAATTTTCCACTCTTTTCAACATGTACCCTTTGATCTCATTAAGTAGATCATTTCCTGTCCTTTCCAGGGTTACTCTTACTCTTGTCTGTGTGCCTTTACTCCTGCCCTGCAAAGAATTTCCTTCTTCCTCACTTAATTAATTTAATATTTAATTAATAATTTAATTATTTTTTATGATCTAGCTCAAGACCCATCTCCTCTGTGAAGTCCTATCTGACTCATTCCATCCTCTCCTCCATCTCTTCCTTTATTATAGTTGTACTAAGTACTGTATGAGGATGTCACCATATTGTTCTCGAATGCACGTATAAGCCCGATTTCCTTGGTTAAGTTTTTTGAGGGTAAGTACCATATATTCTTATATTTCCAACATAGTGCCAGTTAGTACTTTGCTATTTATCAATGGTAATCAATAAATACTGGTTAGTAATAGTTTCAAAAATGAACTTAGAGCCTTATTGCTCAGTCATTCAATCATGTATGACTCTTTGTGACCCTGTATAAGGTTTTCTTGGCAAAAATTCTGGAATGGTTTGCCATTTCCTTCTCCAGTGGATTAGGCAAACATAGGTTAAATGACTTGCCCAGAATCACACAGCTATTAAGTATCTGAGGCTGAATTTGAATCAGATTCTTCCTGACTCCATACTCAACACTTTATTGAACTATCTAGCTGCCTCAGAGAATACCTTACAGGCTTATAACATTATAGATTGAGAACTGAAAGGAACTTCAGAAGACATTTGGTCCTTCATTTTTGAAAATGAAAAAAAGAGATGAAATTACTTGTTCAAAGTCATACAGTGTCCTGTCAAGCTGGGCTTTGAGGGCCTCTGACTCAGATCTTGGGACTGTGTTACCTTGATCTAAAGTTTACTTCAAAAGATTTGATTTCATTAAGCAGAGGAGATACACAGTTGGCCTCTGAGTCTAAAACTCCCCACATCGTGCAAGGTCCAAATCTGTCCTTTGATACATTCTATCTATGTGTCTGTGGGCAAGCTTTTAATCTCTTCAGTGCCCCAGAAAGTTCTATAAGATTATAAACCACTGAGCAAGATTGGTAGACAGAATTTCCTCAATAGGTTTTCTTTCTATCAATGAAATCACAGATCTAATCCTGCTTTCCCTTTTACTAAGACAAAATACAACCTTTCACTAATACAGATCACAACTCTCAGCCTCCGGGCACAGTCTTCATGAGTTGCTGTGATTAAAAAAACAAACAAACAAACAAACAAACAAAAAAAACTTTATCTGGTAGCCAACCTTCAAGTGAAAACCCTTTCAAAATTTAAGTGGTCTGATCCTTGGTTGACATAGAGTCTGTGGCCACATATATGCTTGGAAACCTTTTCTAAATTTTGTATTTTGAGGTTTTTGAAAACCCAGGGTTACTTCCTATGCGAATCGAGTTTCAGAAGAGGGTACCCATGTTATAAAACTGAAAATGAAGGAAATGGGAGAAAGGAATGGGAAGGGAAGAGGAAAATTTTCTTTATCAGAGGAAAGGGGGCAGGAGCGTCTTGGTAAATGTTTAACAATCAACTCTGGGAGAAATGTAACAGGATGAAATTTTAAATTTATTCTATAGGATTAAAATTTTTTCCGTTACTTTTTAAAATCTAGACAATCAACAACAACAACAACAACAAAAAACAAATAAAACCTGATTTGGAACATTTAATGCTCCTATCAAAAATTTAACAATTATCTTTCAAGAGTAAGAGCTGACTCCAGCAAATCACTGAAAAGGAGTAAAGAAGCATGACAAGAAAATAGACTTTGGAACAAAGTGGTAAAATGGAGTTTTAAAAATAATCATAAAAGAGCTTATTAAATCCCTTGGATTCCCTCAAGGAAAAGATGATGCAAATAGTTGTGATAATAGTAAAAATAGTTTAAGGGATATAATGATAGCAATTGAAAACATCTTCACTCAAAGGCTTCAAAACCGGTATAAAAATATATTATTGTTTATTTAAACTAGTATTATTTACTTAGCTGCTCTCAAGTAAGGATAAGCAGATACTGGCTATTGAATGTCTAGTCTGGGAAATCCACAAATGCTCCTGGACACAGACTTCATGGGGATTTTGTGCATTTGTAGCATAAAAATAACTTCCCTAACATATCTGGAGACTGATACAAGCTCTATTTGCAACTCTCTGATTCCTTAGTTTTAGCAAGTTAATAGCAGAAAGAGGAAGCTAGCACACCAGTCTGTAATAACTCTTGCAATTCCTAGGACCCAAGAAAGTACAACTTAAAGCAAAGTTAAAAACAGAATTGCTAATTACATCCAAGAGAAAATGTTACTGTGAGCCAAAGGGGGGAGCTTATTTGGAGCCTAAAATATTGTGTTGTCCCAGAGATAATTGTGTTGAACTAGAAGAACAGACAGATTGCTCCTACAACACCAAATTTCCATATTTGGTGGGCAAAAGGGAGCAACAGGAGATTTTTGTGCAAGTGAATGAAATGATCCTTTTACTACTTTAAGAAAATTAAGGTAGAGACAGTCGACTGATTAGATTAGAAGGGTGAGCCACTAGTGACTGGGCAAATAAATTAAGAGTCTATTAAAATAGTTCAAGTATAATAATCTAAGGGGAGGTGTTTGGGCGCCAAAATGTGGTGGTCTTTTTTTCTTTTAAAATAACTGTTCTCTCTGGGAGTGAGCAGGTTTCTCAGAGAGGTTTTCTGGAGGCAGCCTTAGTTTCAGTCAAAAGTAATAATCACCCAAATGCAGCCAGGTGATAAAAGTTCAGATCTTTTATTGTCTCCAATATAGCCTGGTTAGCTTTTTTTAGAGGCCTCTCTCTCTCTCTCTCTCCTTGGTTCTAAGAGCTCTTGCAGCTTTGTCCTTTGCTTCTGCCTCTGCTTCCAGCCAGCACCAAGGTAAAAGTTGTAATGAATCTTTCTTGCCTCTGAGAGAGGGCTTCTGGCTCTCCCAGACTGCTCTGTGTCTGGCCCAGAGTGCTCCTCTCCAATCTAATTCAGCTGAACTCTCTTGACTGGGCTTATATATGACTCTTCTGAGAGAATGGGATTATGGGTTTTCTCCCAAAGTGCTCTCTGGCCCTAAGAGCTTCAAGGGAGGTGTGAATTCACAAAGTTACAAAGTTTACTTTGTGAATCTCCCATACTTGTGAACTCCAATGAGTACAGGTGTGAACACAAACACTGTATCAATTAGTTCTACTTAGTACCAAGTTTCAGGATCTGGCCAAATCATCTCCTTGTAAGATCAGATCAATAATCTATCAACTCTAATGAGTTAGCAGTTTGTAAAGATTCCAAAGCTGGGGGGGGGAGGGGGCAAAATTAGTCATGGAGAAAGATAGTAGGTGAGAAGATACCCCACTCCCCTGCTGTCCTCATAATGTTCATAATCTTGTTTTCTCTGAACAACACATACAAAGAGAAATAGTAATACAGATAATAGCAAAATAGAAAAATATATACTCATTCATCCAATGAACATTTATTGAGTATGTACTAAGTGTTAGGTACCTTAGAGAATAGGACAACACACATAATACTAAGCTTGGCCTCTAAGAACTTACAATTAAATAGGAAAGATGATATGTATACAAATAATTATACAGTATAGACTTGAGGCAGATATATGCTATAAAAATAGAACAGTGGAATTCAGAGTAGCAAAAAATCATTTCAGGTTGGATGATTAAAAAAAAAACTATATGGAAGAGGTGATACTTAAGCTGGGCTTCCAAAAATGGGTAGGATTTTAATAGGTTAAGAATGGCAGGCGCAAAGGTAGACATTCCAGAAGAGAACAGCATGAGAAAAGGCTTGGAGGCAGAAGGGTATGTGGTTTGTTTGGGAAATGTTGGCACTGTGGAATTTAAATAGGGGAAGGAGCAGCAAAAAGGCTGGATAGACAAATTGAGACCCAATTATGGGGACTTTAATGCTAGACTAAATAGCTATTGGAGATTTTGAGCAAGGGAATGACATGATCCTTGTACTACTTTAGGAAAATTAGGCTGTGGACAGGTCAGATTAGATGGTGAGCTACTGGTGACAGGGCAAACTATTTGGGAGTTTATTTCAACAATCCAAGTATAATAATCTAAATTAAGAAGATGGTAAATGACATGGGAAAGGAAGTGACTAATACAAACCAATTCAATTAAATTTAATTCAGCAAACATTTATTAAGCATCTATTATATGCTATGTATTACAGTAAACACTAGGGTTACATAGATTTTAATAAAGAACTGCTGACTCCAAGGAATCACCACTCCCACTCCCCAAACCCCCCACCAACCTTCATAGAAGAGAGAAGGGACATTTTTAAGCTTTCCTGGTCAGGACAGCCAGGCAGGAAGAGTATCATCACCAAAGTGATCTATTCCCTTGTGTTCCCTTTACTTGGGTTGCTCACAGAACTTATGACATGAAAGCCTATAACCCAATTATTTCTGCTGAGATGGAGGATCACCAGACCTTATCATCTGCCCTGCTTCTATGCTCTGCTATCCCCAAGAGCTATCTTGTCAACTAACCATTTTAATAAACTCTGAGCCTTGCCATCTGTCTAACTGGTGAACCTTAAAACTTCTGGCTCTTGCCATCTGTTTTACAGCTTAACTAGCTTTTATTTGTTGGCTTTCTCATTAGAGTGTGTGCTCAATGAGAGCAAAAATTCCTCTGCCTTTTTCTGTTTGAATCTAGCACAAAGTACATGCTCTTTTACTCATGGACATTTTTGATTTCTGTTTGAGCCATATGTATTGCAGAGACCCATTGGAGAAATTTTTACCCAAGATAGTTTTGTTTCTTACCTTCTAGTCAACTTATAGTCTTTTCCCTTGGTACAAAAGAAAATACAAAGTATGGAAGTCAGCCTGGTATTATGGAGAACTGGCTTTTGCCTTGTGAGTTAGTAAGACTCCTGAGATAGACTGCACGTATTACTTGTGTGAATCTAGCAAGGTAATTTAACCTCTCTGTCCCAAGCAATTCTCTTAGTGTCTCCAAAGGAGACACTGTAATTTGCTGGATGGTAGATCCATATTAATAAGGAGAGTTTCCTCACTTAGACTTCCCTCATATCAATGAAGAAATCATAGACAAGATCTCCTTCATTTCCTTCTCTCTCCTCAGCCCCATTGAATAAATTCCCTAATTCCAATTGTTAAAAGCTTAATGGCTAATGGTTTTGGCTGTGTGTGTGTGTGTGTGTGTGTGTGTGTATCTGTAGGCATTAGTCAGCTTTGCTGAGCTTGTTTTGAAATCATGAATTTGTTCTAACTTGATTGATATATTAAGCAATTTGAGCATAACATAAATTTTAAAAATTGCATATTTGTTTATATAGTATTTCATCCTTGAGAAACTGGGGAGAATATAGAAAACTGCCCTGATAATGTCACAAGCTACAATGCTACTGATACCTACTTCTGCGAATAAGCTTGAGGTCTTTTTCAAAGTAAAGTGACAAATTTATTATGGCCGTTGACCCTTGTATCCTAGAGTTGTGGTTTGCTGAGACCACCCACTTTTCTATAGCCATGAGTTTTGCCATCTTGAACCCACAAGAATAAGATGCAGGCAAAACAGCAGCCCAAGACCAGGAGACAGCCATCACTTGGTAGTATTTCTATGTTTCTTAACCAGTTAACATATATGCCAATTGTGCTACTATTTTCACTGGATTCCTATCTTTTTTTTGTTATTGACAAAGTTTTTGAGTCTTTTGCCTCTAACCTCATTTCTTCCATAAGTTTTACACCATAAAGTTTTTATTGCTTGATTTTACATAGCTTTAATGATTTTTAGGAACTTATATTTCATATTATAAGAGGACCGAAATATTCATCACTTTCCTTTCCCCCTGCCCACAAGGCATCTAGTGCTAACAATTGGATTAAGAAGACTGCAATGAGTCATTCTGTGAGGTGAGGCTTGGAAAGACAGCATTCCAGGCTTGGGGGGATAAGTGTAGAAAAGACATGGGAATGTAATGGAGCAAGTAGGCCCTTTGCATTGAAAAATGTGTGAAGGCAAGTAATGGGAAATAAGCCTGAAAAGACCATGAACAAAACTTGATTTTTGATTGGATACAAGACTTGTTTCTTTAACAAGTAGCCAAAGACAACTCATTTGGCAAAATGTAGAGCCCTGAAACATTAAGTAGGATCTATGAGGAGAAATTCTCTAAATAACAGAAAAAAAAACTTTACTTTTTCTGGTTTAAAATTGTTGTGTTAAAGCTATTTAATGGGTTGTTTCTTCACTGACATTTGTCCAAAAACTTTTGAAGACTTTTTTATAAAATAAAAAAAAAGTTGGTTAGCTCTAAATTATTTCTCAAGAAAGCAACCGACCTTTCATATATAAAGAGACTTTTGTATGTCAGAAACATAGATTGTTTCTCTTGGGAAGTGGGTGTATGGTTGAATAAATATCTTGCTGGGGTGAATTACTTTATGTAGATATTCTATTTGTAGCAAAATATTGGGCATGTATCATCTGCCTATTAAGTTTTTTCCCTACTTTAACAGAAATAAATAGTAATATATTATCCTTGCAATACAAAGTGGTAAACTTTAACCAGGTTTCTAATTACAGTTATTAAACATATTTTTTTATCTCATTGAAGATTTTTAGTTCAATATTTTATATAGGACAAAAAAGCAATTCTCAAAGGAAATACAAACTGTTTGGGACTATTGACAAGCTGTTTTTCTTTTTCTTTTCTTTTTTTTTCCCCCCAAGCTGAAAATGGCATAACCACTCATGACCTGATCCCACTGTTGATGTGCTATGGAAGCTTTGGCCTGCTCTGTTTCTGACATGGATTGGTTTGCCCTTTTTCAGGTAGTCTGATGGCTTCTTGTTCTTAAGGTTTCATCTTCTTGGTACCTGAGTGAAGCACTGAATTAACTTTTAGCCAATCTATATCTTAGGCTCCAGAGTTCAAAGGATCAACTAGCCTCAGCCTTCCCAGTAGCAGGGATTATAGAAATGGTCAACCATCCTTGGCTTTTCTTTTTGAAAACAAAATTTTTAAACCGGACCTTTTGGGAATATTGATAAGTTGGGTTTTTTTTTAAAAATATTTTTAAACTGGCTAGAATTCGAACCATTTTTATATTGCTGCTGTCATTCATCATTTCCACCTTGTCTCTTGTTCCCTCTTTCCTTAAAAAAAAAAAAAGAAAAATGGGAAACATTTGACCAACTTCCTTATTGGTCAGATAGAACAAAAGAGATCATAGCCCCGGTTTTTCAAGAATAATTGCTATAAAATTTGGATTCAAATTCTACATCAGATTAAAAGATTGCTCTCTTAGTCCCCAAAATGTCTGCTGACAAGAGGTAGAGAGAACTGAAGCCATTCATTATCCAGGAACTTCTTAGCTAGGAGTTTGATATATTTCCTGGGAGAGGGGCAATATTTGAGAAGTGTATGCAAAAGTGACAATGGGCAAGAAAAAAAAAAAAGGTCAGCTGATATTAGAGAGAACACTTATTTATACTGTAAATGTTATGTACATTTATAGTGTACAGTTATGAAGCTTCATTTGCCCACAAGTAGAAGCAGAAAAAATAGATAGTGGAGTACCCTGGGCTGTTTTAGGGAAGTCTAAGAAGCTATAAGACAAAGAGGTAAGGGTTTGATTCTAGGATAAAAAAAATGTTGAAGAACTGAACTGTTGAGGGAGAAAGGCTGCTTTTTGTAGTGGAATGAATGGTAGAATCAGACTCAGAACATATGAGTATAGCTCTTGACTAACAATTCCTAGCTATGTGACCTTACTTGAATATCACTTTCCTCAGTTCTTCTTACAGCTGGGATGTTGAGTGAGATAACCTGAAAAATCTGTGATACTATGAGTTATATGGAAAACTGTCTCCAATCTTCAGTTTAGTACAGTGAAATTTATTTAGTTTGTGTTTGGTGTAAATCTGCATATATAGAATCTCCCCCTGTTGTGCATTCCATATTCAATCTACAAATATTTTTTCTCGAAGTCTATTTTATTTTTCGATTTATCAGCCATTTTTGTCCTTTCGGTACCCCTCCACATGATATAGGGTATAGGGAATGTTTAGGAAAGACTAGCATCTCTGTTGTGAAGTCTGTTGAGCCCATTACAGGGCTGCTTTCCACTTTTGGTGTCCACCTGATTCACCTAACTCTCACCTGTGGCTCCAAGAAGCTATAACATGCACAGTTGCCACACTCCCATAAACCATTTTGGTAAATGGTCTAAAACAGATTTATGGTAACCAAAGGGTCTCAAACCTTAGGGTGAGTTAGGGGGATGTCTACCCCCAGCATATAAAGATTCCTCCTGGTGGAATAGGCAAATAAGAACAATTTGTTCTAATGGCCATGAAGGCAGATGAAGCAGGTATTGTGGAGCATTTAAGGCTTGGTTAAACATGGAAGAATCTTAGATCATCCTCTGCATCTTGAGTCATCACCAGTTGTCCTGCCACTGGGTTTAGAAGAGAGTGAGGCTGAAGAATTCATGCAACTTTGCCTCACTTAAATCCAATTTATGCATGAATCAAAAGACATCATCATATCATTTTACCATTTCTGCCTGTCTCAAAATCCTGTGGTGACAGGTGAGTTATGAAGCAGCAGATGCAGATACACTGGGAGCTGTAGTCATAACCCTGCATACAGATGGGCTAGACCATAGGATCATCTTCTCACTGGAAGCAGCATTGGGATTCAGCAGCTCCTTGGCTGCCTGAGTAGCCTTTTAAAGACCATACTGCTCACTTCTGTTTGTGAGGAAGGGGCTAGAAAAGGTTCCCCAAAAAATTATCTGCTTACCCAAACTGGCCTGATTACTAGCAGGCAGGGATCCCACTCTGTGGTTGAGATACTAAAAAATGTACAAAAGCTTTTGAAAAGCTGATTCCTCTCCTGATTCCAACCATGATGAATCCCAGCATGGCATGCCCTCATCAGAGAAGCCTGTGCTTTATGAGCAAAGCAGAATTGAATTAGCCCAAAGGAAATTCAAAATACACAAAATTAGAGAAGCTATCCCAAATATTCATATGGACTCTTTGTGTATGACCTGTGGCAGAACATTCCAATCTTGTATTGGTTTTATCAGTCATAGTTAGACATATTGTATCTATGTATGTAGTGATGTCATTTTGGTCCTCTTCGAAAACAAAGCACAACATGATACAACTTCCTTTTTGTCTCCTAGTTGAGGGAAATGGGGTGCTGTCAGCCTCTCCCCATATTGGACCATCAAAATGATGGGATATGGGGTAATACTCCTAAAGTATATTGGGATTACAAACTGATGTGTCAGATTATCTCAAAAGAATTTGTTGCCTTAGACCTCCAAAGCAAGGGGCAAAGATTTTACTATGTTGTTAGGAGTGGGTTAAATACATTGGTGTTTTCAGCAAGGAAAAAAGTTTTAAGTAATTAACAAGAGGTCTACTAGGCAATTAAAGAAGAAGGCATTATTGGGGGATGGCTAACCCCAAAGGGGATTTAGTATCTTAAAAAGAGCTAATAAGCTGTTGATAATTTCTAAATAGGAGAAAAATATAACCTCAAGGGATTGACATCATTACTTGGCTTTCTGATTGGATACAGTGAAGGTTGTATGATTTTGTCAAAGCAAAGTATTGCTAAGAATTCTACCAGAGACCTTCACTTTGGGTGGGGTGTGATTAAGGTCCATTTTAACAAAAGGCCTAATCAAAATCAAAAAGTTCTCTTATAATCCAGGTCTTCCTTCTTGCCCTCCTCAAGAAGTAGCTAGTTTTTCAGATTGTTTACAGTAATTCAGGCTCTCTCCTTGCTACAAAGACCTGGGGGTCTTATTCAGCTCCTAACATCCCCACCCTCCCTTGCAACTAGTTCCCTTTCCAGTTTCTGGTTACTTGTCAATATTTTCACGGCTCTAGGGATTATGAAATAAAGCTTGCAGGGGATGAAATGGACGATGAAAGACACTTATGTAAATCAAGTCTTGTGGAAGTCTTAGCATCTAAATTTACTTAGATTACTTTTTCTCTATCTTCTATTTTCATCTGTCCAAAAAAACTGAATAAGGTAGAAAAAATTCCACCCTCTACAGGAAGGCTTCCCCAACCCCTTTTAATTCTAATGCTTTCCCTCTTTTAGTTAGTTACTACTTTTGCACGTGGCCTTCCTTATTAGTTATTATTAATTAATAATAATAATAATTATTATTATGAGATCTTTGAAGGCAGGATCTACCTTTTTCCCTCTTTTCCTATCTCCAAAGCTTAGTAGGCACTTATTAAATGTTTACTGAATGGAACCGACACATAGTAAGAATATGAATGTTTAGCGAAAACGAATTGGTACGTAGCGGACAATAAACGTTTACGGAATTGAATTAAACCTCTCGTGGACCGTCACAGCCACAGTAGGAAGCCGCGGCCAGAGGGCTGGGCAGTCTGGCCTAGCCTGGAGGGCGCGCTGCCAGGGGTCCCAAAGCCACCTCTCCCCCCACCCTATCCTCAGTTCCTCCAAAGTTTTCCCCGGAGTTCTCAAGAGATTAGAATCCCACCAAACTTTTTTTCTGGAGAGAAGAGAATAGGGGCGGAGAAGAAATTTAAAGGGGAAGTCCCACCCCTTTCGCCAATCTCTATAGGTCCAGGATAGAGCCCCGCCCTCTTTATAGTCGCCGGAGGATTGGCTGGGATGTGGGGCGGGAACCCACGAGGCGGGTCCCTTGGCGGGGTCCTCCCCGCCCGCCCCTCCCCCTCCCCAGGTGGCAGGTGGGGCGGGGAAGGAGCGTCTAGCGCGTCCGCAGCCCCGTAGCCTCTGAGCGCTCGCGCCAGCCGGGGCCGAGCTCCGTACACCATGAAGAGCCTCAAGTCTCGCCTGAAGAGGCAAGAGGGGCCCACCCCAGCCCCCGCCAGCGGGGCAGCTTGCCCGGTAAGTGCCGCCCGCCTCCAGGCCTCGGGGTTCCTCGGCATTCCCTTCGCTCTCCCTTCCCTTCTCCCCGCCCGGGGCCGGAGATCTTCTGTTCGCTCTGACCACCCTCCCCCTAGCTTCTTCCAGGGACCCTCCTGGGGCGAGAGTCTGCCTCCTGGGAACTGACGGGACCAAAGCCCGGGACCGGACTGGGTGACCAGACTCCCAACCTGAGGGACTGAAGAGATATGCGAGAATCTGTTCCCGGGGCAGACCAGATGAAGGCAGGGGGCCGGATGGGGCAAGCGAGGCTACGGGAAAAAGTCCGCTCGGGGCCGGTCCGGTGTGAATGTCACCCTTGGGCTAAACTAGGAAGGGCCTCTTATCCCCGGTTCTCTCCCGGCACCCCCGCTTTCCAGTCACTCGAGGGTCCGGTCTTGGGGACGAGGTCTAGAGAGATCAGTGCAAAGGGGATTGGGCAGCCGGGGTCGCTGGCGCGGCGCCGCGCTAATTTGCAAAGATTTGCAAAGTCCGGGTTTGGCTTTCCAGCTTCACCAAGGCTGAATGGCGTGTTGAAGATGGAAACGGAAGCCGGGATACTGTGGGGAGGTCGGGACCGAAATCGTGGGCTGCGATGGCGAAAACTTCTCAGTACAGTGTACCTGGTATGGAGACTCAATCCTGAGGCTCACAGGGAAGTCCTGGCGTCTTTGGGGAGCTTCAGGACACTTGATAACTTCGACAATTTAAGGCAATGGAAATGTGATCTAAATTCCAGGATGCAAAAAGGAAAACAGTCTTGGTCAGCTAGAAACCTATAGAAAATAGGATCTCAAAACGAGTCTCATTTATTGTTTTCCTAGAATGCTCAAAACAGGATCTTTTTTTATCTTGCTGAAAAAATTATCTGCTCCCAAAATATAAAGGAAGTATTCAAGTCGCTGTAATTCCTGACTTGTGGTTGAAGTTAGGAAGACCTGACTTCAAAATCCTGCCTCAGATACTCAGTTTTGTCTTCTGTAAAATGAGGGTAAGAATAGTACTCTACGGGTTGTTGAAAGGATCAGATGGGAAATTTTATGTAAAAATGATTTGCAGAACTTAAAGCACTATTTCCTTTTCATTTTATATTTTTATCTGGCTTAATTTTTTTCTAGGATTAATTGATTTTTAAATGAAAGTAAATTGTGTTAAGTCCTGGATCTATACCCCAGATTAAGCAAAAAGGTTATTATGAATAGTATGAACATTTGAAGAGGCATGGAGCTGATGCCTTTTGAAATCTGGCTTCAACTTTCCTTGTATATACTTATATAAGTACTTTTATTTATTTATTTATTTGCTTGTTTGTTTTGCTGAGGCAGTTGGGGTTAAGTGACTTGCCCAGGGCCAGATAGCTAGGAAATGTTGAAGTGTCTGAAGTCAAATTTGAACTCAAGTCCTCCTGACTTCAGGGCTTGTGCTCTATCCATTGCACCATCTAGCTGACCCAGGACAATTGATTATCTTTTTGAGTTGCCTCAATAAAGACCTTCTTCTTCTTCTTCTTCTTCTTCTCCCTGCCTCCCCAGGCAATCAGGGTTAAGTGACTTGCCCAGGGTCACACAGCTAGTGTTAAGTGTCTGAGGCCAGAGTTGAACTGGGTCCTCCTGACTTCAGGAGGCCACTGGGCCACTTAGCACTCCCTCCCCCCCTTTAAATACTTTTAAACTTCAGCCAAATCGGACTATTTACTGTACCTCATAATAACATCATCTCTTTCCTTTGTCACTTACCACCCATTAGGAGCTGTGCTCCTTTTCTTCTCTAGCTCAATTTAAGCAGAGACTTACTTTTCCCAGATTTTCTTCTTAGGACTTTCCTTCCCCCAAGGGAAAAAACCCCTTACCATCTACTTATTTTTTATTAAATTATGGAAACACTGTTTTCCTCAATAAAATGGAAGTGCCTTTAGGGCTGGCAGTTTTTCATATTTGTCTTTATATTCCTAGTACCTAGCAAAGTACCTAGAATTGAGTTGGCATCTAATAAGTGTTTGTTGATTAAATGATTAAAAAAGAACTTTGTATGAGCGGCATTGATCTAGATTTAAGTTATATCTGGGCAATTCTAGACTTTACCAGGCAACTGTATACAACTATGAATTAGTGAAGTTTCCATTCCTCAATGGTAGAAGGATTTCTCTCAATAGAACCTTTTTCTGCCCAATGAAATCACAGTTATAAAACAAAAAAGAAAGAAAAAAAATAGTAAAACTAAGGAGAGAGAAATGATAGCCTTCCCTTTCCTTTCCCCTTTCCTTCCCTTTTTCCCTTCTTTCCCCTTTTTCCTTTCCTTTTTCCTTCCCTTTCCCTTTCTTTCCCCTTCTTTTTTCCTTTCCTTTTTTCATTCTTTTCCTTCCTCTTCTTTTTCTTTCTTCTTTCTCTCTGCACTGAGAAATTTAGTGACTTGCTTAGAGGCACACAACCTGAATAGCTTTGATTTGGAATTTACCATCTTTTTGAATGGGAATTTGCCTATCTATGTTTTTAAGGTCTGGGGAAATGTTACTAGTATCAGAGAAAGTCACAATGATATTCTTCTATAAACATCTTACTTCACTGAATTCCAGATTTCTTAGACCAGAGACAGTTCATCACAAGAAGTTTACACAACATGATAAAACACTGCATAATTTCAGACTAATCCCTCCAAAAGCCCAAAAGATATTTGGGATTTTAAAAAAGTATTAGTGTGCTGTTTTACATTTTATAAACTTGCAAGCTCACAGACAACTTTCTGAACTGTTAAACCTTCCAATTTACTGTACGTCTAAATCTCTCAAAGTGAAGAAATTAAATGTTAAGAGAAATTCCCTAAATATATTTTAAAAATGTGTACCTCTGAGTTAAAGTAAAAAATTCCAAAAGGTGTCAAATTATATGGAGGTGATGATTAATTATATAATAATTTTATTTTATTTTAGAAAATTCACAAAAAACAGCCATTTCATTTTTTGCTTTTTTCTTTTAAAAAGAAAACACGTTTACTACAGAAGAGGTGATACAAAGATAAATGTGAAATAACCCCAATTCTCAAGAAGCTTACTTTAAAATTAAAAAAAAAATCTGCATCTAACAGACATTTAAAACAGTATAGATAGATTGTTTTGTTTGAAGGATTTTTTAATTGAGCTGCTTATATGACTACCTCTTATATAATTGTAAATTCCTTTGAAAAATGAAGTGATTTAAAACTTTTTCTAACTAATTAAACTGACTTAATATTTTTTATATTAAATCATGTGCATAAAATATAACTTAAATTTCTCCTAAGTCTTTATCATAATTTATTACCATTGTCATTCACATTTTTAAATGTCCATTTTGCTATGATTTTTCTTAGTATTATTTCTAGATTTCTTTGTTTTCCTCATGTTTGGATTTAATTGCATTGTAATGTAATTTCATTATATTAATATACCACAATTTATTTGACCATTTCTTTATTGTTGTTTGTTGAGGTAGTTTCCTATTTTAAAAATTATATGTAATTCCTTTAAGAAAAATTTTAAACAGTTTTGTTGCAAATGCTTTATAAATCTCAAAGCATCATAATAATGGTAGATATTATCACACACACACACACACACACACACACACACACACACACACACACAGACATACCCACCCACCAACACCCAGCTTTATAAATCTTAAAGCACCACATTATGCTAGCTATTACACACTCATCCAAAAAGTATGCTTATTTTTGTAGCTTTTATTATCTACTGCTAAATTGTCTTTAAAAGGATTTTATAGATTTGCAATCCTGCCACTAGTATTTGTACTTGTTTTTCTCCAGCTTTAAGATTTTGAATTTGGTTGCTTTTAATGATTTTTGATAATTTGCTGCGTGTGAGACACCAAATAATTTCTTGTTTTCTTTGTTCAGCTCTTCTTTGATCTTTTATCCTTTATCCATTTTGCAATAGGAGTTACATTTTGGAATTATTAATAACTCCTAAGTATTTTAGCTGTCACTTTTTTCTGTTATATTTGTTTTAAACATATTTCTAATCTTAATTTTCTTTAAATTCTGTTTTTAATATATAGTCATAACACAATACACATTTTTTTTGCCTCTAATAATTCCTTGTATTTGTTGACTAGGGACAAAAAAGTCTTGACAAGTATTTAAATCGTTAATGTGTGCCAAACACTGTGCTAAGGCACTGGATATACTAATATTAATGGTATGAGAGATCCAAGGGTAGAGTGAATTTGCAGGCTGAGGAGACTTCTCTGCTATAGCAAAGCAAGTCCAGAGAGTTAGGAGTGAAGCCTGGAAAGGAATTAAAGAATTGTCTTCCATAATTGAGATACACTTTTTATTTATTCCATCTTTTTATAGTTGTATGTTCTCTTATCAAGATCAGTCAGTTAAATAATAAACATTTGTTAAATACCTGCTTTGTGATAGACTCGGTCCTAGGATCTAGGAATAGGACAAAAATGAGACAGTCCCTTAGTCACTGATCTCAAGGTGATTACATTCTATGAGGGGGCACAATATGTACATTTGTTAGTTGTGTACGTATACACATACACACATTTTTATTTGTTGTTCAGTCTTTTTTAATCATGTCCAATTCTGTGATCCAATTTAAGATTTTCTTGGCAAAGATACTGATTTGCCATTTCCTTCCTCACTTCATTTTACAGATGAGGAAACTGAGGCAAATGAGGTTAAGTGACTTGCCCAGGATCACACAGCTAATAAGTATCTGAGAACATATTTGAACTCAGAAAGATGAGTCTTCCTGACTTTGGGCATTGTGCCACCTACCAGCATATTTAATACATACTTTTACACACACAATAATAATGTAATTTTTTAGGGGCAAGTCACTAGTAAATTGGAGGAATTGGGAAAAGCATCATGAAGGTATTGGGGATTCTAAGATTTGTTTAAATTAATTTTCTATCAAGCTGTAGAATTTTTCATAATAAAACATTTGAAGCTTAACTCAATTTTGGAAAATTTATCATCAGATTAGTTGTAGGCCGATGGCTATTTTGACGTTAGCAGCTGACGTTAGGAGTTAGTGAGAATTTGTGATCTGTGTTGATGAGGAAATTTCTCTCATCACCAAATCTCAGATTATTAAAGTTTTGAATTATAGTACATTCTCTTGCTTTAGAACATCTTGCTTTCAGATATTTCCTTTGCATTTCCTTCAGAAAGCCAACATCGCACAATCAAGTAAATGCTACATTAAGATGTACCCCAGTTTCTTTTAGAGGTCAAAAACACTGCTTCATGAAACAGTTAATATATCATGTAAAAACTTGTTAATATTTTGGTATCCTGAAAAATTGCTGATAGGAATTCAGAGCAGCTTAATGTGGCATTCTTATTTATCTTGGGGAAGAATTGTTGTGTCCTGCTTTCTAGAGCCCCCACACTGGGGTGATTAAGATATACTTCCTAGTGGAGAAGTGATGAGGCGGGACTCCTGAGGATGGTGGAAAAATGGAGTCCACTTATTTCAAGGACTTTCCCCTTTTTATAATGTAACAAAAACAACACTGAGCACGTGGGACTACATAAACAACTGGCTATTGTACATAGTTTGCCACCTGGTATCTCTCTTCCACCTGTTATCACTCTGCTTCAATCTTAACACACGTTGTCACTGCCCCCCTACTTCTCAGGAAGGCAGAGAGTCCTTAGGGGAGATGGGGAGCCTGACCAGACATCGTTAGCAGGTTCCCTCTGGGCTGAAGGGTCTTATAACTCACCCAGAGTTTCCCTACTGATTGTGACCCTATATAAAGAATTATTTTAATATTTAGCAGAGATTTATTTAAATCATTTAGAACACAAGGCAATATGTGTAATAGATAAGTCATATGTGTGTGTATATATATGCATACATACAAACATGCATATTTAATTTTATTTTGTTTTAGTTTTGAAAATAGATTATGTTCCTTTCACAGAGGTAATTTGTGTATACTTAAAAGCTGATTTTATAATTTTGACTTTTATGTAATGTCTTAATAATTAAAACCACATGTAGTTTAGTTTCAGATTTTGAAATTTAATGAGGTAGTTTGCTTGAATTAATGAATGATGTAAATCTTAAATCAAAACTGAATGTTAACTAAAGCTTTAGTCTGCAATATTTCTCTAGGATTTTTTTTTTCATTGTAGATGCTGTGTTTTTTAATAAAAGTACAGAGTTGAAGCTCTCTTTTTTTATTCTCAGATCTTTAACTGCTGTGTTGCTATGGATCAACGTGTTTTGATTTAGAATGCTTTACTGTGAATTTCTTTGGCATTTATGTTCTGAAGGTGAACCTAAGTAAAGAGCAAAGATCTTAATTTCTCTTTTTCCACTACAGACCTTTTTTCCACCCCTTAATGTCTTTTTCTTTGATGTCATCACATCGAAGTCCCTTCACAATTACATCCTCGGTCCATATGATGTCCCCCTCTTTCTGCCCCAGTGACTTACAGATATTGTTTTCCTGTCTAGGGATGTGAACAGTTCAACCTTTAGATAATATATATTTCCCCCCTGTTTACCTTTCTATGTTTCTCTTGTGTCTTATGATTGTAGATTAAATTTTCTGTTTAGTTTTTTTTTTTTCAATAGAAATGTTTGAAAGTCTCTTACTTCATTGAAGCTCCATCACCTCCCCTGAGAGATGATGCTGAATCTTTCTGGGTAGTTAATTTTTGTTTGTAACCCCAGGTCCCCTGTTTTCTGGAATATGGTTTCCTCTGATCCTTTGTTGTAGAAGCTGCCAGATCCTGGGTAATCCTGACTATTGCTCTCTGTTACTTGAATTGTTTTTGTCTACCTAAGCTTGCAGTATTTTTTTCCTGAGATTGTAGTTTGGGAGTTTAGTAACAACAATGCTCCTTGGGGTTTTCCTTGTGGGATCTCTTTGCAGAAGTGACTGATAGATTCTTTCAATCAGTATTTCCTTCTCTGTTTATAGAATATTGGAGCATTTTTTTTTTAATGATCTCTTGTAGAATGCTATTCAGGCTCTCTTTTTGGTCATGGCCTTCAGATAGGCCAATAATTTTTAAATCATCTCTTCTTGCTATCTCACAAAGTTGTTAGTTTCCGTTTGCCCTATTCTAGTTTTTAATGTGATTTTCTTCAGTTAGCTTTTGTAAATCTTAAAGAGTGATCTAAATTGGTCTCAAGCCCAGAGGCTTCTTTGAATTACTCATAAAAGACTTTAAAAAGCAAATAAGAGAGGTAGAAGAAAAAATGAGAAAGGGAATGAGAGGTAAGCATGAGAAAGTCAACAGCTTGAGAAAGAAAGAAAAAAATTACTCTTTTTACTAGGGGTAGAATAATTGAGGATTATCTTGAATAATATATTTAAGAAATCAAAAATTTGTGTTTTAGGTATTCGTCAGTGTTGCCTCTGACTAAGAAAAAAGAAAGATTAAGAAAAAAGTTATAGTAAAATTTTATGGTGTTTAAAAGCTATAGTATTTGAATTCATTAAGATTGTGGAGTTTGTGTTGAGTAGTTTTCTTGAATTTCTTTATTGATTCCTATTAAAATCTTAAGTCTAAAGTTAATGAAGGGAGAATAGTTTCTATAGGAGGCAGTTTTCATCTTGATTAGTTGACAAGGATTTATAGTGACTTTTTTAAGTCTCCAGCATGATTATATTTTATTTATCTTTATTGACTCAGTTTATAATTTTGTCAGGTTATACTTAATGTGGAGGCATTTTACTTCACCAGATAGAAGACTCAGAAAGATTTACCTTCACGACTCAGCCTCAATATAATTATTGGCAAAAGAACTCTTAACTGAATAAACATTTTCAGTGACTTCTTTGTGCCAGACCAGCTGCAAGAGACAAATACAAAAGTGAAGCAGTTCATTTAAGTCCCGCAGTGTTTAAAGAGCTTTCTTTCAATCGCAGAGATAGAGCATATTCCTAGATGAGTAAAGTTATTGGGGAGGACACTAGCCCCTGGATGCTTCTTGTAGTAGCTGCTTATGAATCTAGTCTTGAAGAAAACTGGAGAAATGAGGGAAATGAGGAAGAGAAATTCTCAAGTTTCAAAGTAGTTGGAGGGAGTTGTCTTCATCAGGAGTGTTAATATCTCCCTAAGTCTGATCATCTCTTCCTTTTCCCTACTAAGACTAATTGGGTTTCAGGTGGGGCTGGGAGTTAAACTGGAGTGGTATTAAGCACTATAACCTTTGGACTTTGCATCAGTTTCATATGTCCTTTATGTAAACTTTTACTGCTTTGCAGTTATGCAAGATGGAAACCTTTGAATTTCATGCCACATAGACCAGTAATCTTTATTGTTATATTTTGTAACTGCCATCTGTATTAGCTTGGCTTAGGTGAGAAGTTAACTTTTGTAGTTTGTGGATCTAGATATAAAATGAATTTTTTTTGATAATAGTTTTTTCTTTTATGCTCAAAGCATAATTTATTTTTTTAAATGATAGCCTATTTTCAAAATACATGCAAATATAGTTTTCAATATTTATTCTTGCAATACCTTGTGTTCCAAATTTTTTTCCTTCTCTTTTCCCATCCCCTCCCCAAGACAGCAAGTAATCTAGTATATGTTAAATATGTGCAATTCTTCATACATATTTCTACAATTATTTTGCTGCACAAAAAAAATCAGATCAGAAAGGAAAAAAATAAGAAAACAAAATACAAGCAAACAACAACAAAAGTGAAAATACTGTGTTGTGATCCACACTCAGTCCCAATAGTCCTCTTTCTCTGGGTGCAGATGGCTCTCTCCATCACAAGACTATTAGAATTGGCATGAATCATTTCATTGTTAAAGAAAGCCATGTCCATCAGAATTGATCATTGTAAAATCTTATTGTTGCCATGTATAATGATCTCCTAGTTCTGCTCATTTCACTCAGCATCAGTTCATGTAAGTCTCTCCAGGCTTCTCTGAAATCATCCTGCTGGTCATTTCTCATGGAACAATAATATTCCATAACATTCATATACCATAATTAACCATTCCTCCAACTGATGAGCATCCACTCAGTTTCCAGTTCTTTGCCACTACAAAAAAGGGCTGTTACAAATGTCAAACGGATTTATTAAAAACATGTTCAAAGTAGGAATATACTGTATATTTATAATGCACTGTTAGATAAAACATCTGGGGATCACAAAGCATTTATAGCTCTTTTATATGGGGAATTAATAGTTTTCATATCTTTTCCAGGCTTAAGTATAGAGATATGTTGGTATTGATTCCAAATTGGTTTGAATAGGTAAGGCAGGTTGATTATCCCATCCTGGGAATAGACAGCCACCTCTACTCTCTTGATTGTTGAATATTTTAAAATTTGAATAAACTTATTTTATATTAATGTAAACTGAAATAATGCAGAGTTGAAGATAGAAAAGTGGTTACTTGCTGAAACAAGCATCATGATGAAGACTGGATTAGGTTATGTTATTTTATATATGCATTGTTCTTTTTTTTATTAAAGCTTTTTATTTTTTAAAACATTCATGGACAATTCAACATTAGTCCTTGCAAAACCTTGTGCTCCAATTTTCCTCCCCTTCCCTCATACCCTCCCCTAGATCGCAAGAAGTCCAATATATGTTAAACATGGTAGAAATATATGTTAAATCCAATATATGCATGCATATTTATAAAAATATCATGCCACACAAGAAAAAAAGAGAAGCAAAATAAAATTCAAGCAAACAGCAACAAAAAGAGTGAAAATGCTATGTTGTGAACCACACTCAGTTCCCACAGCCTTTTCTCTGGGTGTAGATAGCTCTCTTCATCACTGAACAATTGGAACTGGTTTGAATCATTTCATTTTTGAAGAATCACGTCCATCAGAATTGATCATCATATAATCTTGCTGTTGCTGTTTCCAATTTCTGAAGCATGGTTCTAAATTAGAAAATGTCTGACCATTTTGATTTTTTTAGGCAACTAAAATGACAAAAGCCATTTTCCTCTAAAAAGATTTTGAGAGAGAGAGAGAGAGAGAGAGAGAGAGAGAGAGAGAGAGAGAGAGAGAGATTGATTTTTGGTTGCTTATTCCCTATGGTCAGAAGTTAATCTTAGATTCATCTGGCTAGACTTATCTTCATAGACAGCTTGTTGACATTTTAATAATAAATCACATTCTAATACTATAGTATAAATTTTAAAAAGTAGACTAATTGAAAGTAGTTTGATGAAAAGTATATGTGTAGTTAGCATTCAGCATTTGGGCAAAATATAAATTTGTCTCTAAGAAAACTCTTAAATCACTGTTCTTGTGAATAAATATGAGCTACATAAAGCTGTAGTAGCATTTTAAATACTAAAGTATCAATTTTGGGGGTGTGTGTGGAAAGGGGATAGACAGAAGGAAAAAAGATGGCAGTGATTGAACCAATATTTGTATGTTTTAATTAGAAATAATTATTAATTACAAATTAAGATTTTCTGTTCAGCCCATAGATCAGTTTGTTGTGACTTATTATGTGAATCATCCAAGGAAAATGGCAGTGAATTTATGTGGGAGAAACTTGGTAGATGACATAATTAAAAAAAATGCACTTCTTTTTTAAGTAATATTTTATTTTTCTAATTACATGTAAAGACACATTTTAACCTTTATTAAAAATTTTTTTTTGAATTTCAAATTTTCTTCCTTCCCAATTTCCTTCTTAAGACAGTAAGCAATTTGGTATGTTATATATGTTCAGTCATGTAAAACACATTTCCATATTAGTCATGTTGTGAAAGAACGAACATCAAAAGAAAAAAAAAAAACAAAAGATAAAGTAAAAATGGTATGCTTCAATCTGCATTCCGTCTATCCTTTCTCTGGAGGTAGATAGCATTTTTTTATTTTGAACCTTTTTGAATTGGCTTGGATTGTTGAGAGTAGTTAAGTAATTCATAAATGATCATTGTACAGGTTTGCTGTTACTATGTACATTGTTCTCGTTCTGCTCACTTTACTTTGCATTATTTCATATAAGTATTTAAAAGTTTTTCTGAAAACATTCTGCTCATGACTTATAACACAATTGTATTCCATTACATTCATATACCATAATTTGTTCCGCCCTTCCTCACTTAATGGGCATCCCCTTAATTTTCAGTTCTTAGTCACCACAAAAAGCCTGCTATTTTTGTATAACTCTCCCTCCCTTCTTCCTTCCTTTCTTTCCTCTCTCCCTCCTTCCCTTCCTGCTTTTCTTCTTCTTTCTCTTTTTTGATCTTTTGGGAATACAGACCTAGTAGTGGTATTGCTTGTTCAAAGGATTGTTAGTGCTTGATTGATTTTTGGGCATAATTTAAATTACTCTTTAGAATTGTTGGATCAGTTCACACCTTCACCGACAATGCATTAATGTTCCAATTTTAGAGTGTTTTTTATTTGTACTTCTCTAATCAATAGTGATTTAGAACATTTTTCATATGGCTATAGATAGTTTTGATTTCTTTGTCTGAAAACTGTCCATATCCTTTATTATTTATCAGTTGGAGAATAACTTGTATTATTAATATGACTCAGTTCTCTATTTGAGAAATGAGGGCATTATCAGAGACACTTGTTGTAAAAATTGTTTTCCAGCTTTCTGCCCTTCTAATCTTGGTTGCATTGATTTTGTTTGTACACAAACTTTAAATTTCATATAATCACAATGATTCATCTTATATTTATCTCTTCATAAATTCTTCTCTTCTTCACATATCTGACAGATAAACATTTCCATGCTTTCTTAACATGATAATGATATCACCCTTTATCTCTTAATCATGTACCCATTTTGATTTTATCTTGGTATATAGTGTAAGAGATTGGTCTATACTTAATTTCTGCCATATTATTCCAGTTTCCCCAGTAGTTTTTGTTGGGTTTATTAAACATTAGATTACTATGTTTCTTTATTACTGTGTTTTGTGTATCTAATTGATTTCACTGGTCTACCACTCTTATTTATTAGCTAGTATCAGAAAGTTTTGCCGATTACTGCTTTATAATGAAGTTTGAGATCTGGTATGGCTAGTCTGCCTTCCTTTGCATTTTTTCATTAATTTCCTTAATATTTTTTTACCCTTTGTTCTTCTAGATCAATTTTGCTATTTTTTTCCCTAGCTCTGTAAAATTGTTTTTTGGTAGTTTGAATAAGTAGATTAATTTAGGTGGAATGAATAAGTAGATTAATTTAGGTGGAACTGTCATTTTTATTGTATTGGCTCAGCCTATCCATGAGCATATTTTTCCAGTTAATTAAATTTGATATTATTTGTGTGAAAAGTGATTTGTAATTGTGTACCTATAATTCCTAATGTTTGTCTTGGCAGGCAGATTCTCAATTATTTTGTATTGTTTACATATATTTTAGATGGAATTTCTTTTTCTCCCATGCTCCTGGTCTTTATTGATTACTGTGGATATATTTTATGTTCTGCGAGTTTGTTAAATTTGTGAATTATTTCAAGTAGTTTTGTAGTTGATTCTTTAGGATTCTCTAACTATACTATCATATCATCTGCAAAGTGATAGTTTTATTTCCTCATTGTCTATTTTTATTCATTTTTCCTAGCTTTTTTACTATAACTAACATTTCTAATTTGATAATGGGTATCCTTACTTTGCCTTTGGTCTTTTTGAGAAAATTTCTAGCTTATCCCCATTATAACTACATAGGGAGAATTAATGTGTAATAAGGCTACAAGGTAGGTTTAGAACAGATTGTGAAGAGTTGAAAATGCCAGAAGACTTTATATTTGATTCTGGAGATAAAAGAGAATTGCTGAAACTTATTAAATAAGAACATGATACTATTTCTATAGAAAAGTTTTATGCTTTAGGAAAATCACTTTAGCAACTGGGTGGTAGGTGGATTGGAGTGGGGAAAGACTGGAGAGAGCTAAATTAGTAGTCTCTTGAAATCATTCAAGCAAGAGGTGATAAAGTGTAGGATGATGATATATGAACAGTGTAATGAATGTCTGAGATGTTGTGGGGAAAGAAACAACAAGAATTAGCACTTGATTAGATGTGTGGAGTGAATGAGGAGCTGAGGATGACACCACGATTACAGACTTTGTTATCAGGAGGATGGTAGTGCCCTCAATAGTTATGGAGAAATTTGGAAGAGGGAAAAGAAATGAGAATGTTGCAAGAGAATCATGAAAAAAAGAGTCAACAGCTTGATAAAAGGAGCACTCAAACAGAAATTTACTGAAGAAAACAACTCCTTAAAAAGTAAAATTAGCCAAATAGAAAATGGAGAAAATAACTCCTTAAAAATTAGAATTGGGCAAGTGGAATCTAATGCCTCCATGAGACATGAAAAATCAATCATCAAAAGTGAAAGAATGAAAATATTGAAGAAAATGTAAAATATCTCATTGGAAAAACAACTGGCCTGGAAAATAGATCCAGGTGAGGTAATTTAAGAATTATGGGACTACCTGAAAGCCATGACCAAAAACCAGACCTGGACATCATACTTCAAGATTTATCTAAGAAAATAGCTTTGTCCTAATTTTTATTTGTGTAGGCCTTCCCTCCCCAGTGCCTGCAAAAGATTCTCACTAGCTCTGTATCCTGAACTATTGTGGAAGAGTAATTTCTGCATCTTCTTAGATTTCTCGGGCATGATGGAGTCTGATACTCTTCAGTCTGTATAAGAATAATTCTGGGAGAGAGCTGGACTGTACTGCTTTCTTCTATTCCAACATCTTTTGCTAGTTAAGTAAACAGGTACTATTTCACCAAAGTTGTCCCAGGGAACAGATAACACATAATTTTTTTTTCTTAGTATAAATGATGACTAGGACAAAATATTGTTTTCTGTCAGATACATACTCTGTATCAGATATTTTACTTAGCTTTTTATTTTTTGGAACAGGCGGAAAATGAACATGATGAAAAGACAGAAGGCACTAATAAAATGTATATTTTTAAAAAATTAAGGTTGGTATTTTTAGGAAAGAATAGTTTTTTAAGAGTTGCTTCTACTGTTATATCTCTGAGACCAATTGTACTGTTCATTAGGAGAGGCAGCTAGCTTTTATTCTCTTTTTGTCACCACAAATTTAATGTTGTATTAATTAGAAAGGAAACAAATACTTAGGGCAGGAAGAATATCAGCAATAAGTATCTTCTTTTTTGTTAAAACTTTTTATTTACAAAATATATGCATGGGTAACATCGACCTTTGCAAAACCTTTTGTTCCAAATTTTCCCCTCCTTCCTCCCCCTCCCTCCCTAGATGGCAATTAGTCTAATACATGTTAAATCTAATATATGTATACATATTTATACAGTTATCTTGCTGCATGAGAAAAATCAGGTCAAGAAGGAAGAAAAAGAAAAAACTTAGAAAGAAAACAAAATGCAAGCAAATAACATCAGAGAGAGTGAGAATGCTATGTTGTGGTCCACACTCTGTTCCCACAGTTCTTTCTCTGGGTATAGATGGCTCTCTTCATCACTGAACAAGTGGAACTGATTTTGTTCATGTCATTATTGAAGAGAGCCACATCCTTCAGGATTGATTGTCATATAGATTGGTTCTGCTCATTTCATTTAGCATCAGTTCATGTAGGTCTCTCCAAGCTTCTCTGAAATCATCCTGCTGGTCATTTTTTTACAGAACAATAATATTCCATAACATTCATATACTATAATTTATTCAGCCATTCTCCAATTGATGAGCATCCACTCAGTTTCCAGTTTCTTGCCACTACAAAGAGGGCTGCTACAAACATTTTTGCACATGTGGGTCCCTTTCCCTTCTTTAATATCTTTTTGGGATAAAATCCCAGTAAAAACATTGCTAGAACAAAGTTTGATAACTTTTTGAGCATAGTTCTAAATTGCTCTCCAGAATGGTTGGATGCATTCACAATTCCACCAACAATGTATCAGTGTCCCAGTTTTTCCACATCCCCTCCAACATTGGTCATTATCGTTTTCTGTCATCTTAGTCAATCTGACAAGTGTATAGTGATATCTCAGAATTGTCTTAATTTGCATTTCTCTGATCAATAGTGATTTGGAACACCTTTTCATGTGACTACAAATGATTTCAATTTCATCTAAAAATTGTCTGTTCATATCCTTTAACTATTTATCAATTGGAGAATGGCTTGAACTATTATAAATTTGAGTCAATTCTCTATATAGTTTAGAAATGTGGGCTTTATCAGATCCTTTGGAGTAAAAATGTCTTCCCAGTTTATTTCCTCCCTTATAATCTTGTCTGCATTAGTTTTGTTTGTACAACTTTTTAACTTAATATGATCAAAATTACCTATTTTGTGATCAATAATGATCTCCTAGTTTTTCTTTGGTCACAAATTCCTTCCTTTTCCACAGATCTGAGAGGTAAACTATCCTATATTCTTGTAATTTGTTTATAATATCATTCTTTACGTCTAGATCATGAATCCATTTCCTCCTTATCTTGGTATATGGTGTTAGGTGTGAGTCTATGCCTAGTTTCTGCCATATTGTTTCCAATTTTCCCAGCAGTTTTTGTCAAATAGTTAATTCTTATCCTAAAAGCTGGGGTCTTTGGGTTTGTCAAACTACTAGATTGTTATAGTTATTGATTATTTTGTTCTGTGAACCTAACCTATTCCACTGATCAACTGCTCTATTTCTTAGCCAGTACCAAATGGTTTTGATGACCACTGCTTTATAATATAGTTTTAGATATGGCACAGCTAGGCCATCTTCATTTGCTTTTCTCTTCATTAATTCCTTTGAAATTCTTGACCTTTTGTTCCAATTCCTTTAATCTCTTATAAGTATCTTCTCTTATAAGTATCTTCAATAAAGATTTCACTTCCAAGACATATAAAGAATCATTTCAAATTTGTTATTTGCCAATTGATCAACGATCATAATAACCTGTCTGTAAAATAATTTTAAACTATCAATAATTACATGAAAAAGTGCTCTAAATCACTATTAATTAAATTCAAATTAATTTTGATGTTCTATCTCTTACCTATTAAATTGGCAAAGATGACAGAAGAGAAAAGTGACCACATTTGGAGAGGCTTTAAGTAAACAACCACATATTGGTATGCTTCTGGTGGAGCTGTAAATGATTGGTTTAGCCATTCTGGAAAGAAATTTGGAAGTATATCCAAAGTTTATAAATGGATAGTAATAATAATAACAATCACAATCATATAAATAATAACAAATAAATCTCTTGGGTCTATATCCCAAAGAAATTAAAACAATTAAAGAAATCAGTATGTACAAAAATATTTATAGCAGTTTTTTTTTAATGGTAGCATCAAATTGAAAACTAAAGTTGTTTCTTCATATTAAAAAATGGCTGAATTTATTGTGTAATATGAAGTACAATAGACTAATATAATTGTAGCATTAGAAATGATGAAATGCATTGGGAACTATTGATGCAGAAAGAAGCAAGAACTAGAACAATTTGTCCAGTGACCACAAGATAGAGAAAAACAACTCTAAAGCGCTTGAGACTTATGATCAATACAATGGAAAACTATGAGTCCAAAAGAATGAAGATGAAGCATTCTATTTATCTCCTTATAGAGAGGTGATGAATTTAAAATTCAGAAAATGATTTTCTGACATAACTAATGGTGGCAAATTATTTTGCAAGACAATGTAAATGTATATTGAAGGATTTTTAAAAACTTTCTTAGTGGGAGAGAAGACAATAGATTGTAGAAGGAACAGATTAATTTTAAAATGTTTAAAAATAAACATAGCTATTAAAATGTAAACACTTAACAGATTTTGAGTCTTATTCACTTTTTTTTTTTTTTTTTTTTTTGGTAAATCTGCTATGTGCAGAGTAATGTGAATGTATTTAAAGTTGATTAAGATAGTCTTTGTTTTGAAAGAATTTGAAGTCTGGGATGGGAATGGGACAGGAAAATAACACAAGTAGACAACAATTCAGAGTAGACGTTCATAAGATTTTTTAATCTTTGATTTTTTAAAAATGGTGTTTCACAGGTGAAACAACTTTTAGGACGGAAGCATGATTTAGTGGAAAGAGCATTGTACTTGGAGCCAGGAAATCTTGGTCTAAATTCAGGGTTGTAACTAGCAATTCCAGTTCCTAAAGTGGGCAGCACAAAAGGCTTCCTCAAAATGACTTCTTAATTAAAATTCAGTTAACAGCATAGAAAGAGACATTGGACCTTGTGGCCCCATGGGAGTAGAAATCCAGAGATATAAGTTTTTAGGGATGAGATACTTATTTCCGTGGGTGGAGATTCTGAGACACCTGAGGCTGCTGATGGAGAGGCTGCCTTGGGGACTGGAGCAGTGCTGGAGCTTTACGAAGGTTGTTCTTTGAATGAAACTTGTTCCTTTGGTAGTGAGTAGCTTCTTATTTTAATTATTTATTTTTGCTAACTAGTTGCTAAAGTCAGTTTCTGTCTTTTAAAGGTCTGCACGAGATCTGTCAGCTTACATTTAGGGTACTAAGAGGAAAAGTAAAAATTACCTCCATCAGTATTACTATTCTGCCTCTCATTATTGGCCCCAGCTTTATCGTCTGTGATTAATCAGGGACAATCTAGTTATGCTATTTACTTTGACTAGAGAGTTGAAAGGAAAGTACTTTATTAAAGCTAAAATTTGCTATATAAATATGAACTGTTATTACTAAAATATCATAGTTTAAGTATGAATGAGGAAATCAAGTGATGGCATTAGAATTTGGAGTTTGGTTAGGACTTTATTTAAAAACATGACTTATATAAAAATGTGATTTATGAATAAATTAACCTTATTTGTCATAAATCACTATACACTTAATAATTTAGAACAAGTGGAAAAGAATGCTGAACTTGAGTCAGAAAAATCTATACTCAACATATTGTTCTACCATCTAGTCCTTGTGTAACTTAGCACAGTGCCTGCACATAATAAGTACTTAATTCAAACTTATTAACTTGAGCCTCAATTTATATCTCTCTGAAATGACAGACTTGGTCTAATTAACTGATGTGTTAAAAGTCCTAAATCTATGGAACAACTAAGCAAAGAAAATAAAGTATCTTATGTAAAACTCTTAGAAACAAATGAATTAATGGAGAGACAAAACCCAAAAATACTTTTTTTCTGTGCTGCCTCTGCAACTTTCTTCTCCTTCTCCTCCTTCCTCTTTCTTCTCTTTCTCTCTACCCCCCTCATTCCTTTTCTTCCATCTCTTTTTTTTTTCCCTCTTTCCTCCCATGATATCAGTAATACTGGTCTCCATGATTCAGGGAATGATGCTTTGAAACTTTGTTCATATATCTTGATTAACATTAGTAACAAGAAATATTCTCTCTTGTCACTCCTGGGATTATCTACAGGGATGTTTTATGAGAAGATATAGTTGTTTGGAAATAATCAGGCTTAAGGTTGAAGAGCTTTGATTTCATAGGGAAGGAGCCTATACCTTTTATATACTTCTAAAAGGATCATGTATACTTAAAAATTACCCTATTTACCATAGACTCTTGGCTTATTAAAAGCGATATTTGGCATTCACCTTCTGATATTCTTTCATCCTATGAAGTAAAATAGTAGTTATATTTGAATTTAATGAATCTGAACTGAAGTTATCAAATTATATTAACACTAAGATTAGTTTCCCTTTAGTTTCTTCACATCAAATAATAAATAATCATGAAGAAATAAAATATCCTATAGGAATAAAATGTCAAAATGTTGCATTAATTTTGACTTAACAGGATTAAAGAAAACTTTTTTTGTTTGTGGTTTTTGTTATTTTTTGTCTTGTTTTTGTGTAGTCAAGTAAAATGAATGGGGAAAACATTTTTGGGGCATATGATAGACTAGAGTTACCTTGTATGGCAATAGCTCTTATTTTACCCATGTTTATAAAGATTTAATTTTTTTTGATATGTATTATTGTGGAAAACACCAATTTAAAAAATTTCAGATGTACTAAACAGCTCAATATGAGGGTAATTTTTCTTTCTCTAAAGATTTTCTTTAATAGCCTGGTTCTACCAACATATTTATAGTTAAAAACACTTGAAGATGTTATTGCTTTACAAAGTTAGTATTAAATATTTTTAAGAATACTTATCTGTAACATAGTGAGCAGTTTTATAAACCTGAGACTAAAGGAGCAGGTTAAAAATTACTCTTTTCATATGAACTTTTCTTTTGTACTTCTGATGTATTCTTTTTGTAGTTCTTTTGGTGAATTATAGTGTAAACATTTATGTATTAATGTTATTTTTTTATCACTAGTCACATGTTCCACTTGGAATTTTATTTTTCATTTTCTACAAAAATTGTAAGTTTTGAGACAGAGAAACCTTTAGTTATTTGTAAATTTTAGGCAACCTAAGGGAATTTTATGACTCTAGTTAAACTGTATAACAATAATTAAGATTTTTGGTCATAATGATGTTCTATGAGGTCTTTAAAAAAAATACCAGCCAGCATTGCACAATCTCCAGCAACATTGTGTGTTGCTAATTATTCATGATAATGGTGAAGTTTATACTGTGGAATTTTTTCCCCAACTCTTCAAGATGAAATTGAATAGAATAGCATTTCTTTGTTATCACCAGAAGTAGAAAGGTTGACACTGTATCTTGTTCCTAATTATCTCACATTTGACTGTTATTGTTCAAATAATTTTCTCTGTTGCATTTCCACGTGTTAAATAACATTTTTGTTCATTCATATTAAGAACAAATCATTTATATGCTAAATATCATGACTATATGGAAGCTGTGTTCTAAAGTAGTTAAGTTATGTTTTGATGCTTTAGGATTGTATTCTGCTTAGAATATATAGGCTCATTTTTTAACTTGAATATAGAGCCAACAAATATTTGTTACTTTACTTTTGTAATAAAGTTTTTTCTATTAGTGGATGTTAGAAGCAAATCTATGAATTCATCATCTCTGTGGAGGCTTGCATCTTGGTTGTCATCTGGACTCCATTCTCACCTCTCATATCTGATCTGTCAATTTCACCACTTGCTGAAATGTCCCTGTCCCCTTCTCTGCTCTAGTGTAGTCCATCATTATTACATGCCTGGGCTTTTGTAATCATTTCCAAAATCAAATGCAGAATGATCCGTTTGGCATTCAAAGCCCTTTACTTTTCCAATCTTCTTACACCATACTCCTTAACTTATTCTTCAGGCCAATTATACTGGCCTCCTGTTCCATGAAGAAGATACCGCGTCTTTCAGGTTGGGACATTTCCTCTTGTCTGCATGCCAGTAATTGTCTCTCCTTCTCTGCCCATTTATCCCCTTTACCTTCCTTTAAATCCTAATTAAAATCCTTCCCAGCTCCTCTTAATTCCAGTACCTCCCCTCTGTTAATTCTCTAATTTATATTTTATATAGCTTGCTTTTTATCTATGTATTTGCATGTTTTCTCCCTATTAAGATTGTAAGTTTCTTGAGGGCTTGAACTATCTTTTATTCTCATACTCTTAGCTTGAAGGTGCCTGACATACAATAGGCATTTAATATTTATTTGTTGATTAATACATGGACAACTGAAATTCTGTGTTGCTGTATATATAAGTGAGAGACCTAGAGGAAGGTCCTACCTAATATGTTGTTGGACCTCTCTGTACAGGATTTATGTTAAGACATTGGCAAGTCATTGCTTAAGAAAGTGCAGATGTGTTGGCATCTTTATCATCAGAATACCCATATCAGTGAGATCATAGATCTTTTGAAATACTGAGGTCATTATTTTTCTTTTTTGTCTTGTGAATTTATGAGTTGTCATCCCCAATACCTTAGGCTTGCAACTGAAATTTTATTCTCAACTTACTCTCTGACCTCCCATCTGCAAGTCCTGTGTATTTTTGCCTTCTCGACATCTCTTGTATGTGTCCCCTTCTGTCTGTAGACATTGCCACCACCTGGCAGAAAGCCTAATAAGTTCATGCCTGGACTGTTATAATAGACTATAAGTCATTTCCCATTCAAGTCCATGCTTCAATTGGATGTTAAGAGTTACTTAAGTAACTCTTTTGAGGAATTCTGAAAAACGCATAAAAACTTATATGAACTGATACAGAATGAAACAAAACCAGAGAATAATCTATACAATGACTATTGTAATATAAATGACAAAGAATGCCTAGTAGTTTTAATCTTCAATTTTGGCATCAGAGGAGTGATGAGGAAATGAACTCTTCTTAAACATTGCGATCCCTTTTTGCCCAAGAAATTTTTTATATAATCCAAGTATATGGGCATATAAAATAAGTATTCAAACAAACAAAATAAATCTTAATTTCATGAACCCAATATTCAATTCATGACCCCCATATGGGGTCACAAACCACAGTTTCAGAAGCTGGAGATTAATGAATGAATAACAGTAACATGTTTTAGTAACATGGAACTTAAGAACTAAGTGCTAGGATACAAATAAATAATAAGTACAACCGTTTCTGCTTACAAAGCACTTATATTCAAAGAGAAGACTATTAGAAATATTGAGTAAGAATTGGAAAGGGAACCAGAGGAAGTTATGGTTGACTTGGGACTAAGTAAAATCTAAGCTGACTGGTCACAACTAAGGAATGAAGAGGTAACAGACTGAGTTGTGTTGGGGTGAAACAAAAGAGGAGGCCTGAAGGAAGGCATCATGGCTTGTAGGTAGCCTTTAAGGTTACTTTCAGCTCCCAAGATATGATACTATAATTAATTTATAATTAATCTATATTAATAGCTTTTATATAGCCCTTTTCATTACAGTTATCTAATTTTACCCTTACAACAACCCTGGGAGGTTGGTGCTATTATTAAACCCATTTTACAGAAGAGATAGGTACCTGAGTCAGAGATTAAGTGACTTGCTCAGGATTAGTTTAAAAGTGTCCGAGGCTGGAATTAAATTCATGTCCCTACCTTTCAAGAGCCCATAATTTAATGGAGGTAGCAGGGAAGACAACATCCAAACAACTATGTGTAGAAATGCTATATACAGGATAAATAGGAAGTAATTAAATAAAAGTAAGGCACTAGAATGAAAAATGATTGGATAAGACTTGCTGTAGAAGATAGGATTTTAGTTGAAACTTGTAGGAAGCCCAGAGTCAGAGATGAGGAGGAAAAACACTCCTGGGGATTAGCTAGAAAAGGGCTTAGAACACCAAACACAATTTTGTGTTTGATCTTGGGGTATTAGAGAGCTACTGGGGGGGGGGGGAGAAAGAGAAAGATAGAGAGAGAGAGAGAGAGAGAGAGAGAGAGAGAGAGAGAGAGAGAGAGAGAGAGATGCTTTAATCTGTATTAGACAATGGGTATATAGCTGGTTCTATTCATTACTGCACTATTGGAACTGATTTGGTTCATCTCATTGTTGAAGAGAGATATGTCTGTCAGAATTGATTATCATAGAGTGTATTGTTGTCATTGTTGAAGGGAGACACGTCCGTCAGAATTCATTATCATAGAGTATTGTTGTTGAAGTATATAATGATCTCCTGGTCCTGCTCTTTTCACTCAGTATCAGTTCATATAAGTCTATCCAGGCCTTTCTGAAATCATGCTGTTGGTCATTTCTTATAGAACAATAATATTCCATAACATTCATATACCACAATTTATTCAGCCATTCTCCAATTGATGGGCATCCACTCAGTTTCCAGTTTCTGGCCACTACAAAGAGGGCTATGGCATAGAATTCTAAAGCAAGCCAGAAGTTTTTAAGTGTTAACTTGATTTACTCAACAATAGTCTTAATACAAACAAATTTCTAAACTCACTCTCTGGGTTTCTCTGAAATGAATATATTCATCTAGTTTTAATCTAAAACTGCTGCAAGCTAAAGCTTCTAAATTAATTTACTATATTATTTAAGTTGTCTCATTGGAGAATAAAGCAGCCAGCTCTACTAACACATAACAGCTGTTCTGCTAAGTCTTATAAAAACCAAGCTACTTAATTTCAAAGCCCATCAGAGGAATCACTGCAATCTCAAGCCTTGATTTTACCAATGTCTTCTATTAAAAATTTTTTTTGGGGGGAACTATACCTCTAATTTTATAGAAACTTTCTATACTGATGTAAATCACCAGTGCAGATCCAGAGTCATTCTATATTTTAGAGAATTGATTGGGGACACTGAAAAGAGAATTAAATTGTTCAGAGTATGTGTTACAGGCATGACTTAAACTAGGGGTCCCTTATTTTAAATCTGGTTTTCTAACCAGTGGGCCATAATATCTCTTATAAAAATACTGTAACCCTAAAAATCATACCTCTTTAAAAAATAATAAGGGCAGTTTCTTTGCAAACGATATTTTATAGATCTCACTCCTCTTTATTAGTGGTAAATTACCTTTCTAATTTTTGATTTTGGTTTTCTTCCTTCCTTTTTTCTGGTCAAATTAACCAAAAGTTTTTTTTTTTTTTTTTGGGGGGGGGGTCATAAAAAACAACTTGTAGTTTTGTTTATTAATTTTATAGTTTTCTTTCAATTTTATATTAAGATAAAAAGTTTTTGTGCAAACAGCCAATGAAGACAAGACTGGAAGGGAAACAATAAACTTGGAAAAAATTTTCACATTTAAGGGTTCTGATAAAGGCCTCATTTCCAATTGATAAATGGTCAAAGGATATGAACAATTTTCAGATGAAGAAATTGAAACCATTTCTAGTCATATGCAAAGGTGTTCTAAATTACTATTGTTCAGTGAAATGAAAATTAAGATAACTGTGAGGTACACCTCCTAGTTTAGCTAAGATGATAGGAAAAGATAATGATAAATGTTGAAGAGGATGTGGGAAAACTAGGATACTAATACATTATTGGTGGAGTTGTAAACTGATTTAAACATTCTGGAAAGTGGTGTGGAACTATGCCCAAAGGGCTTTCAAACTGCATATTCTTTGATCCAGCAGTGTTTCAACTGGGCCCGAATCCCAAAGAGGTCATTAAAAAAGGAAAAAGGACCTAATGTGCAAAAATATTTGTAGCAGCCACCTCCCCCCCCTTAAAAATTTTTTTAAAATAGCTTTTTATTTACAGGACATATGCATGGGTAATTTTTCAGCATTGACCCTTGCAAAACCTACTTCAATTTTTCCTCTCCCCCCTATCCCTCCTTCTACTAGATGGCAGGTAGTCCAATACATGTTAAATATGTTAAAGTATATGTTAAACACAATATATGTATAAATATTCATACAGTTATCTTGCTGCACATGAAAAATTGGACTTAGAAATAAGATAAAAATAACCTAAGAAGGAAAGCAAAAATTCAAGTTGTGCATTATTTCTAATAGCTTTTTAGTTGATTCTCTGGGGTTCTCTAAATATACCATTATATCATCTGCAAAGAGTGATAATTTGGTTTCCTCATTACCTATTCTAATTTCTTTAATCTCTTTTTCTTTTCTTATTGCCAAGGCTAGTATTTCTAAAACAATATTGAATAGCAGTGTGATAGTGGGCAACCTTGTTTCATCTCTGATCTTATTGGGAATGGTTCTAGTTTGTCCCCGTTACATATTATGCTTGCTGATGATTTTAAATAGATGCTACTGACTATTTTAAGGAAAAATCCATTTATTCCCATATTCTCTAGTGTTTTTAATAGGAATGGGTATTAGATTTTATCAAATGCTTTTTCTGCATCTATTGAGATAATTGTATGGTTTTTGTTAATTTGGTTATTGATATAGTCAATTATGTTAATAGTTTTCCTATATTGAACCAGCCCTGCATTCCTGGTATAAATCCTATTTGGTTCTGGTGTATTATCCGGGGATGATTATCTTTAATCTCTTTGTTAATATTTTGTTTGATTTTTGCATCAATATTCAACAGGGAGATTGGTCTATAATTTGGTCTATAATTTTCTTTATCTGTTTTTGTCCTATCTGGTTTAGGTATCAGTATCATGTCTGTGTCATAAAAGGAATTTGGTAGGAGTCCTTCATTCCCTATTTTTTTCCAATTTTCTTTCTTTTTTTTAAATGATAGCTTTTTATTTACAAGTTATATGCATGGGTAATTTTATAGCATTGACAATTGCCAGACCTTTTGTTCTAATTTTTCCCCTCCTTTCCCCCAACCCCTCCCCCAGATGGCAGGTTGACCAATATGTGTTAAATATGTTAAAGTATTTTTTCAAATTTTCAAAGTTTATATAGTATTGGAGTTAATTATTCTTTAAATGTTTGGTAAAATTCACATGTAAATCCATCTGGTCCTGGGGATTTTTTTCTTAGGGAGTTGATTAATAGCTTGTTCTATTTCTTTTTAAAAATGGGACTATTTAAGTAATTTATTTCCTCTTCTGTTAATCTGGACAATCTATATTTTTGTAGGTATTCCTCCATTTCACTTAGGTTGTCAAATTTATTGGCATAAAGTTGGGCAAAGTAACTCCTGATAATTGCTCTAGTTTCCTCTTCATTGATGGATAGTTCTCCCTTTTCATTTTTGAAACTAACAAATTTGATTTTCCTCGTTCCATTTTCTTATCAAATTAACTAAAGGTTTATCTATTTTGTTGATTTTTTCATAAAATCAACTTAGTGTTATTTATTCAATAGTTTCTTTAGTTTCAATTTTATTGATCTCTCCTTTTATTTTTAGAATTTCAAGTTTGGTATTTGATTGGGAGTTTTTAATTTGTTCTTTTTCTAGCTTTTTTAGTTACAAACCTAATTTATTGACCTCCTCTTTCTCTATTTTATGCAAGTAAGCTGCTGGAGATATAAAATTTCCCCTTATTACCATTCCTAATTATTGCTTTAATTTCCTCTTCTTTGGTGGAAAATTCTCCTTTTTCATTTTTGAGACTTAGAATTTGATTTTCTTCTTTCCTTTTTCTAATCAAATTAACTAAAGGTTTATTTATTTTGTTGTTTTTTCATAAAACCAACTGTTAGTTTTATTTATTAATTCAATAGTTTTCTTAATTTCAATTTTATGAATCTCTCTTTATTTTCAGAATTTCATCTCTGGTATTTAATTAGGGTTTTTTCCTTTTTTAGCTTTTTAAATTGCAAGCTCAATTCCTTTCTCTTTCTCTATTTTATGGAAGTAAGCATCTAGAGACATAAAATTTCCCCTAATAACCGCTTTGGCTGCATCCCACAAATTTTGGTAAGTTGTCTCATTGTTGTATTCTTTTGGATGAAATTATTGATTGTGTCTATGATTTACTCTTTCACCCATTCATTTTTTAGGATGAGATTATTTAGTTTCCAATTTCTTTTTGGTCTGTTTTTCCCTGGCCCTTTATTGAATATAATTTTTATTATATCGTGATCTGAAAAAAAAAATGCATTTACTATTTCTGCCTTTCTGCATTTTATTTTGAGGTCTTTATGTCCTAATATATGGTCAATTTTTGTATAGGTTCCATGAACTGCTGAGAAGAAAGTGTACTCCTTTTTATCTCCATTCAGTTTTTTCCAATGATCTATCTCTAGTTTTTCTAGTATTCTATTTACCTTTTATACCTATTTAACTTCTTATTTATTTTATGGTTTGATTTATCTAGTTCTGAGAGAACAAGGTTGAGATCTCACACTATTATAGGTTTGCTTTCTATTTCTTTTTGCAACTCTCTTAACTTCTCCTTTAGGAATTTAGATGCTACACCATTGGTGCATATATGTTTAATATTGATATTGCTTCATTATCTATGATACCCTTTAGCAAGATATAATTTCCTTCCTTATCTCTTTTAATCAGATCAATTTTTGCTTTTGCTTGATCTGAAATGAGGATGGCTATCCCCTGCTTTTTTTTTCACTTCACCTGAAGCATAATAGATTCTACTCTAGCCTTTTATCTTTACTCTGTATGTATCACTCTGCTTTAAATGTGTTTCTTGTAAACAACCTGTTGTAGGGTTTTTTAATCCAGTCTGCTATCCACCTCCCCTATGGGAGAGTTCACCCCATTCACATTTACAGTTAAAACTACTAATTCTGTATATCCTGCCATCTTACTAACTCCAAATTATACTTTTCTCTTTCCTTTTCCCGTTTCCCTATTCCCCAGTATTTTAATTATGAGCACTACTTGCCTCAACAGTTCTCTCCCTTTAGAGACCCTCCCCCTTTCTTATACCTTTCACCTACTATTTCTTTTTTCCCTTCTATTTAGCTTACTCCTTCTCTTTTCCCTTTTCCCTTCCCACTTTTTTAGAAGATGAGACACCAAATATATCTAATCTTTCTTTGGGCCAAATCTGATGAGAGTAAGATTCACATAATATTCATCACCCTCCCTTCTTTCCTTCAATTATGTTTTCTTTGTCTCTTCCTGAGATGTAATTTCTCTTATTTTATCTTTACTTTCCCTTTTTTTTTCTAGTTTCTTTTTTACATTATAACAGTAAAACCAGATTATACATGTATTTTTAATGTACACCCACAACAGAAATAGTTCTCAAGAGTTTTTTTTTTTCTTTTTCTGTTTACCTTTTTATAAAAGCTTCTCTTGAGTTCTATATTTGGAGGTCAGTGTTTTTGTTTAGCTTTCGTTTTTCGTCAAAAATACATGGAATTCACCAGTTTCATTGAATGTCCATCTTCTTTCTTGAAAGAAAATGCTCAGTTTAGCAGGGTAATTTATTCTTGGCTGCATTCCAAGATTCGTACCTTTCAGAATATCAGATTCTAGGCCCTTCAATCCTTTAAAGTGGAAGCTGCTAGGTCCTGAGTAATCTTTATTATGACTCCTTGGTTTTTGAATTGTTTCTTTCTGGCTACATGTAATATTTCTTTCTTGGTCTGATAGTTCTCAAATTTCGCCACAATATTCCTTGGGGTTTTAATTTTGGAGTCTTTTTCAGGAGGTGTTTGGTGAATTCTTTCAATGGTCATTTTAACTTCTGTTTCTATATCTACGCAGTTCTCTTTGATGATCTCCTGAAAGATAGTCTCTAGGCTCTTTTTTTCATCATGTATTTCAGGGAGGCCAATAATCCTTATATTGTCTCTCCTAGAACTGTTTTCCAGGTCGATTGCTTTTCCCATTAGATATTTTACATTTTTTCTATTTTTTCATTTTTTTTGATTTTGCTTGATTGATTCTTGTTGTTTTATTGAGTCATTCATTTCCATTTGTCCAATTCTGAATTTTAATGTGTTATTTTCTTTATTTACTTTTTTTTTTTACTTTTTGTATTTGTCCAATTGAATTTTTGAATGAATTGTTTTGTTCTATGGAATTTTTTTTTTCATTTCACAAATTCTGTTTTTCTGGGAGTTGCTTATCAAATCTAACTTTTATCTATTTTTTAAAAAAATTTTAATAGCTTTTTATTTAGAAGTTATATGCATGGGTAATTTTACAGCATTGACGATTGCTAAACTTTTTGTTCCAATTTTTCCCTTCTTTCCCTCCACCCCCTCCCCTAGATGGCAGGATGACCAATACATGTTAAATATAATAAAGTATAAATTAAATACAAAATAAGCATACATGTTCAAACCATTATTTTGCTGTACAAAAAGAATCAGACTCTGAAATATTGTACAATTATTCCGTGAAGGAAATAAAAAATGCAGGCAGGCAAAAATATAGGGATTGGGAATTCAGTGTAATGGTTCTTAGTCATCTCCCAGAGTTCTTTCGTCGGGTGTAGCTGGTTCAGTTCATTACTGCTCCATTGGAACTGATTTGGTTCATCTCATTGCTGAAGATGGCCAGGTCCATCAGATTTGATCATCATATAGTATTGTTGTTGAAGTATATAATGATCTTCTGGTCCTGCTCATTTTACTCAGCATCAGTTCATGTAAGTCTCTCCAGGCCTTTCTGAAATCATCCTGCTGGTCATTTCTTACCGAACAATAATATTCCATAATATTCATATATCACAATTTATTTAGCCATTCTCCAATTTATGGGCATCACTCAGTTTCCACTTTCTGGCCACTACAAAGAGGGCTGCCACAAACATTCTTGCACATATAGGTCCCTTTTCCCTTTTTAAAATCTCTTTGGGATATAAGCCCAGTAGAAACATTACTGGATCAAAGGGTATGCACAGTTTGATAACTTTTTGATCATAATTCCAAATTGCTCTCCAGAATGGTTGGATGTATTCACAATTCCACCAACAATGTATTAATGTCCCTGTTTTCTCACATCCCCTCCAACATTCTGCATTATCTTTCCCTGTCATTCTAGACAATCTGACAGGTGTGTAGTTGTATCTCAGAGTTATCTTAATTTGCATTTCTCTGATTAATAATGACTTGGCGCATCTTTTCATATGGCTAGAAATAGTTTCAATTTCTTTGAGAATTATCTGTTCATAAATCCACACCTTCAGCAAAGTTGCAGGATACAAAATAAAGCCACATAAGTGATCAACATTCATATATATCACTAACAAAACCCAACAGTTAGAGTTACAAAAAGAAATTCCATTTAAAGTAACTATGGATTGTATGAAATATTTAGGAATATATCTGCCAAGGGAAAATCAGAAATTTTATGAGCAAAACTACAAAACACTTTCTACACAAATTAAGTCTGACCTAACCAACTGGAAAAATATTAAATGCTCTTGGATTGGGCAAGCAAATATAATAAAGATGACAATACTACCTAACTTAATCTATTTAATTATTATAATCTATCAATCAGACTCCCAAAAAACTACTTTGATGAACTGGAAAAAATAACAACAAAGTTCATATGGAAAAACAAAAGGTCAAGAATTTCAAGGGAATTAATGAAAAAAAAAATCAAATGAAGGTGGCCTAGCTGTACCAGATCTAAAATTATATTATAAAGCAGCAGTTACTAAAACCATTTGGTACTGGCTAAGAAATAGACTAGTTATTCAATGGAATAGGTTAGGTTCAAAGGACAAAACAGCCAATAACTTTAATAATATAGTGTTTGACAAACCCAAAGACCCCAGTTTTTGGGATAAGAGCGCATTATTTGACAAAAAATGCTGGGAAAATTGGAAATTAGTATGGCAGAAACTAGGCATTGACCCACACTTAACACCGTACACCAAGATAAGGTCAAAATGGGTTCATGACCTAGGCATAAAGAATGAGATTATAAATAAATTGGAAGAGTATAGGATAGTTTACCTCTTAGACCTGTGGAAGAGGGAGGAATTTATGACCAAAGAAGAACTAGAGATCATTATTGACCACAAAATAGAAAATTTTGATTCTATCAAATTGAAAAGTTTTTGTACAAACAAAACAAATGCAGACAAGATTAGAAGAGAAATAATAAACTGAGAAAACATTTTTACAATCAAAGGTTCTGATAAAGGCCTCATTTCTAAAATATATAGAGAATTGACTCTAATTTATAAGAAACCAAACCATTCTTCAATTGATAAATGGTCAAAAGATATGAACAGACAATTCTCAGATGAAGCAATTGAAACTATTTATAGACATATGAAAATATGCTCCAAATCATTATTAATCAGAGAAATGCAAATTAAGACAACTCTGAGATACCACTACACACCTGTCAGATTGGCTAGAGTGACAGGGAGAGATAATGTAGAATGTTGGAGGGGATGTGGGAAAACAGGGACACTGATACATTGTTGGTGGAATTATGAACACATCCAGCCATTCTGGAGAGCAATTTGGAACTATGCTCAAAAAGTTATCAAACTGTGCATACCCTTTGGTCCAGCAGTGTTTCTACTGGGCTTATACCCCAAAGAGATACTAAAGAAGGGAAAGGGACCTGTATGTGCCAAAATGTTTATGGCAGTCCTGTTTGTAGTGGCTAGAAGCTGGAAAATGAATGGATGCCCATCAATTGGAGAATGGTTGAGTAAATTGTGGTATATGAATGTTGTGGAATATTATTGTTCTGTAAAGAATGACCAGCAGGATGAATACAGAGAGGACTGGTGAGACTTACATGAATTGATGCTAAGTGAAATGAGCAGAACCAGGAGATCATTATATACCTCAACAACGATATTGTTTGAGGATGTATTCTGATGGAAGTGGATCTCTTCGATAAAAAGAGCTAATTCAGTTTCAATTGATCAAGGATGGACAGAAGCAGCTACACCCAAAGAAAGAACACTAGGAAATGAATATAAACTGCTTGCATGTTTGTTTTTCTTCCCGGGTTATTTATACCTTCTGAATCCAATTCTCCCTGTGCAACAAGAAAACTGTTCGGTTCTGCACACATATATTGTATCTAGGATATACTGTAACCTATTCAACATGTAAAGGACTGCTTGCCATCTAGGGGAGGGGGTAGAAGGAGGGAGGGGAAAAATTGGAACAGAAGTGAGTGCAAGGGATAATGGTGTAAAAAATTACCCTGGCATGGGTTCTATCAATAAAAAGTTATGAAAAAAAAAAAGAGAGAGAGAATTATCTATTCATATCCTTTGACCATTTATCAATTAGAGAATGGCTTGTCAAATCTAACTTTTAATGAGTTACATGCTTTTTCCATTTCACTGCCTATTTTGTGTTGCTTTTTCCAAACTCTTGAAAAACTTTCATTTCCTTTCCCCTTTTTTCTAATAGCTCTCTTTTAAGATCCTTTTTAAGTTCTTCTAGGAGAACCTTGAGTGATGGGGACCAGGTTATATTACCTTTTAGAGTTTTAGTCTCCTCAGGGTTTGCTCATTTTTTAAAAGTTAAGTTAAGGTCTGCCTTTAGGGTGGGAAAGGTTTTCCAAGGGACCGCAGCTGCATTGGGTCAGTGCTGATTCACTCCTTGTGCTGGCTCTGCCATGTAGAGTCATCAGCAATGCCCTGGGATTCTGTGTTATCTGCCCTGTTATTTGTGATTGCAGTCTGCTCAGGCATTCTGAGACTGCACTGTTAGAGGACTCTGAGCTCTCTGTGCTGGTGTTTGTGATCAGCTGTTTGTGTTTCTCTGCTTCTCTCCCATTTCTGCTCAAAACAGATCTTTTCTGGTTTGTTTCTTCCCGTAAATTCTCTGCTCCAGGACTCTGAGCTGTCTGTGCTGGTATTTGTACTGGTTGTCCTGGCTGTCTCCTTCCTATTTCCAATTGAAACATACCTTTTTTTGGGGAGATATTTGAAATTACCTTCTGCTGATAATTTGTTGCACTCCCAATATTTGTGAGTTCTGCCAGTCCAGAGCTAATTCAGAGCCTGGATTTCGTAATTATTTTGAGGGTTGTAAAGAAGATCAGAGAGAAATGTGTGTCGTCTCCGCCATCTTGGCTCCTCCCCTGGAAATCCCTGCTTGTCCTTTCTTATAGCATAATAATGTTCCATTACAATCATATACCACAGCTTGTCTAGCCACTCCCCAATTCATGGGTATCTCCTCAATTTCTAATTTAGCTGCCACAAAAAGCTAGTATATGTACTTTTGTACAACTAGGTTCCTTTCTCTTTTTGGGGGGATGTCTTTGAAATATAGACCCAAAGTTTATAGTAGTGGTATTACTGGATCAAAGGTATGCCCAGTTTTATAGTCCTTTGGTTATAGTTACAAATTGCTCTCCAAAATGGTTGAATCAGTTTACAATTATAAATGCATTAGTGTCCCTATTTTCCCAGATTTCCTTGAACATATAACATTTTCCTTTTTTGTCTTATTAGCCATTATTAGCCAGTTTGATAGGTATGAGGTGGTACCTCAGAATTGTTTTAATTTGCACTTATCTAATCAACAGTGATTTAGAGCATCTTTTCATATGACTATAGATAGCCTTAATTTATTTGTCTGAAAACTGACTCTTCGTATTTTTTGACTATCATCAGTTGGGAAATGATTTGTTGTTTTTATAAATTTGACTCAGTTCTCTACATATTTGAGAAATGAAGCCTTTGTCAGAAGTACTTGTTGCAAAGCTTTCCCCTTTTATATTCCTCTTTCCCCCAGTGTTTTTGTTTTTCTTCTAACTGTGGTTGCATTGGTTTTATTTGTGCAAAACTTTTTAATTTTCCATAATGAAAATCAGCATTTTGTGATGCTTTCTATGTTATCTTTGGTTCTACATTTTTTCATTTCCCATAAATATGACTAAAAGTATTCTATACTTTAAAAAATTTGCTAATGCTATTACCCTTTATATGTAAATCATGTACACATTTTGACCTTATCTGTTATATAGAACGAAATGTTAGTTTATATTTTGTTTCTGCCATACTGTTTTCCAATTTCCCCAGATTTTGTTAATTTTTTTTTTTTGGTCCCAGAAACTGGGGTGTTGGGTTTAACATATACTAGATTATTTAGGCAATTTATTTACTTATTCATTTGATTTCTAAAAATAGTATTTTGTTTTTCTAAATACATGCAAAGATATTTTTCAACATTAACCTTTGCAAAATTTTGTGTTGCAAATTTTTCTCCCTCTCTCCTGTCCTGCTTCCCCAAGAGGGCAAGCAATCTGATTTATGTAAAACATGTGCAGTATTTCCATATTAGTTATATTACCCAAGAAAAATCAGAACAGAAGGGAAGAAAACAAGATAAAAAAGCAAGCAAACAAACAACAACAAAAAAGGTGAAAATACTATACTTTGAACCACATTCAATTTCCATAACTCTCTCTGGATGCAGATGGCATTTCCCATCATGAGTCTATTGAAATTATCTTGGTTCACCTCATTGTGGAAAAGAGCTCAGTCCATCACAGTTGATCTTCTTGTTACTGTGTACAATGTTCTTGGTTCTTGGTAGAAGTGATGAGGTGAAGTCTAGTTTTCGGGGTTCCCTGTATGGGAACAAAAAATATGAGGTTTAGGTTTTGGGGTTCCCTTTTGTAGGGAACCAAATGATAAGGTCTAGATTTAGGGAACCAAAATGAGATTAGGGTTTCTAGTAGTCAGGGAGTTAAATGATATGGTCTAGTTGCAGGTTCAAGGTTCAGGGAACCAAATGGAAAGGGTTGGTTCCTCTGCCCCCCCTTGGGATTCGGTGCAAGGGTGTGGGGAGTTTTGGGGAACTCTCTTCTGGTGGCACAGAGATTCTCTGTAAATGAATTTACAAACCTGAAAACCTAGATTGATAAAAAGAAGTTTATTATAAGGGATTGGAAAGTAAGGTTTGAAATCCTGACAGAGGCATAAAGTCTCGTTAAGGAAATAGGTGAGGATAAAGAGAGGATAAAAGAGCCGATCTAAAAATCTTCTCTTTGCAGAGGTTCCAAACATGCCATGCTGTGCCAAGGAACCCTCTGCCCACTGGAATAGTAAGTTTTCTAGTGTTATCCTCTCTTTATCCTCACCTATTTCCCTAATGAGATTTTATGTCTGGAATAATATTCTTTTCCAGTGTTATCCTCTTATTATATTCCGAAGAAGCATTTTTCCAAAGCAGAAATTTCCCTGAGTCTTAAATTGTTTACTTTAACTCTTCCCTCAACGCTACTGTTGTGATGGATTGATTACTAGTTATTTCTAGTAGGTCAGATTTCCCTTCTCTTAAGACAAGATGTTGTTTGGGCAAGGCACATCAACTCTCTCAGAAATAGACACCTTGTGCAATGCGCCTCTCAATTAGACAAATTGTAAATTGTAAAGTCTTCTCCTTCCATTATAGAATATCTTCTTCTGTGGGAGAAGGATATCCCTTTCCTCAGCCCTATTGAATTGAGTTTTCTCACCTTTTCTTTCCTCCTTTTTCATACTTTTTAACTTTCTTACCATCTCATCTGTTCTTCTGTAGATTCTTTTCTTAACTTTCTTTAATGTGGTTTTGATTAGAGCCTATCACACATTTCCTTCTATCTTCTATCTCTTATTACTCCTTTTATCATTCTATGCTGCAATTCAGACCCACAAAACACATTGATTCACCTATATATCATAGTATACTCTTTTTTTTACCCACTTTCCTTTTTGAGAGTGAGATATTTTTGTTATAGAAGAATACCAGCCTAAATAGCCAATTACTCAACAGTAGTAGACAGCCATCATTTTGCTCCTAAATTTTGACTACCAATTTTTCTCTGTTCCCTATTTCTTAACTCATTCAAGAAATACCTGCTTTTTCTTGTTCTCTCTAGCTACTTTCACCTTTGTCTTAAATATTTTCTAACCTATTTATATCCAATTTGGAGAAATTTGTTCTGGAGGAGTAATTCCCCAAATGTCCTGAGGAGGTAGGGTAATAGCACGTTCCACTTTTCTTTTCTCTTTGTTATAGAAGACTATAGGTGGCATAGAGAGATTTGTTTTCAACCCATTGTGGAATTATTACTATAGACAGACATCCACAGAATTTTAGAAGTGACTTTAGATACAATACAAATAAAACATTCTTTAAGAGTGCCTTTGTATGTGTAGATGGTTTTTAATTGTATAGATCTTTAGATTGCCTTCTTTGCTTTAACTCTTCTTTTTGGAAGAGCTTTTTCCATGACCAGTAGAAAAAGATAGCTTAGGCTCTCCCAAATTTTTTCTGTAAAACAATACAACAGTCCTAAATGAAAGTCTTATCTTTTAGTTTAGCCAAAACGAATTCTTTTTGTTTTCTCACATGAGTTTATGATAATCCTTTAAAAATAAACCTTTATTTATATTTATGATATTTATTTATAAATGATACTTTATAAGACAGAGTTAAGTATATCTGTCTTATTGGATTGGATACAGCCTTACCCATCCCTTAAAGAATGAATGGTAGGAAGTTTTTTTCCTTCTTATTGGTTATAATACAACTTTTAGTTGACATTATATACTACTGTAGCATGATTGTTTGCCTCTTCCTATTGATGATTCTGTGATGGAAATTTTGAATTGAAACTTGAACTTTTGGAGGACATATAAATTACCATAATACTATTGTGGAAGTAATGAATGTAGAAATTTTTTTTTAAAAAACAAGATTGACTTTTTAAAAAAAACCTATTATATAGTACTTTATAAGATTATAGCTAGTCTAAAGATGTTCAGATAATATGCCATACCTAAGTTTAGGGTCAAGATTTATAGAGAAATAGAGTCAATGAGGTATAGACAGTGGTTTTTTTTTTTAAATTACTCTCTTACTAAATAAAAACATTCTGTAGGAAAATACATATATAGATAAGACTTTATAGATCAGGCTTCTTAAACTTGTGACTGCTTTTTGCCTCATGAGGTCTCATATTTTAAGAAATTGTGCTGTAGATAATACATATGGTAATACATCCAGATCACAATCAATATTCCCATGTCTGAAGAATTATATCCATGTTTATGACATTGGTATATTCTTCATGTTCAGGGTCTTTAATGACAGTAGCTTTATTAGTCCATTAGGACCCAAAGTTTGGTTAAAACAAATAAGACTTAAGACAAGGGACTTAATTTTTATTTAGAGTTACCCCATATATTTGGCTTGGGTGGGAGTATAGAGATCTTTTATTTTTATTAAGATATTTTATTTATAGTCTTATTTATGTGATATTTAATGAAATTGTTGGTATTTAGTTAGCTTATTTTTCTTAACTGAACAGAAGAAATTGACTTCATGGAGATAAACTACTCAGGGATCATGATAGTTAGCTGAGGCAAGAAAAGTGGGGCTAGAGTACTAAGTTAAATTTAAATTGTTTGAAAGAGTACTTTATTTGTTTAAAACTGTTAATCATGATGTGATCTATTTAATGTTTTGACAGTGCTGCTGGCTCTTCTCATTTAACATGTTGGGAGACAGACTGGCAGCACTAGTAAGCTGAAACCTGGCTGTATACAGAATGAGATTCATACTTGGAAAGGAGAAAAATTGGAAATGCAAGCATGTGTTTTTTCTAAATTAACGTCTGACACATTTTGGTTAAAATAGAACTTCACACTGTTTGTAGGTCTCTGTAAATTTAAAGAAATGTAATCACCATACTGGAACTTCTTAACATCATTCTGTAGAATGGCTGAGTTCATTTCTTTTTAAAAAAATGATATCTTTTGCTTTTATATCACTTTAATTTTACTGAAGAAGTAAATAAGAAATGAATAAAATAATTTCAAAGGAGAAAGTAAAAAAAAAAAAAAAAAGGTTTAGTCACTTCTACATTATCATCCCTGTATCACAGATTAGTTTTTCTACTTCTTTGGGGTATTATTACTATACCTTACTTCACTTTCCTTCATTAAAATTTGGTTTCTTGAAGGCAGGTATTGTTAATATTTCTACTATACTCCCGTGCCTGGCACATAGCAAGCTAAACAGTTAATAAACACTTATTTATTTGACTTGACCTTGTACCGTTTATAAGTCTGCCTATGCATCCTTGTATTCTTCATATTTGTTATTTTTTTACTGTGCATTAATAAAGTGAAAATAATACAGTAATATATGATATACCACTATTTCTTTAGACATTTATTTTCCATTTTAATGATCATCTATTTCCCATTCTTTTTACTACATAAAGTTCAGTGATAAATTTTTTTTGTATGTGTTACTTTTCTTTCTATTTTTGAACTCCTTGGGACATTTGCCTGGCAGAGAGATCTTTAATTTGAAGGGTGTGCCCCTTGTAGTCACTTTATTAACATAATTCCAAATTGCTTTCCAGAAAAGTTGGACCATTTGTGTTTTTTACCAAAATTGTATTCCTAAGTCTCTCCTTTCACGACACGGTGGAGCTGCTTAATCCCATCTTTTGTCTTGACAATATTTTGAATGTAGGATGAAATCTTAAGATTGTTTTGATTTACATTTGTTGTTATTTGGAACTAGTTTTCATATGGTTGTTTATAGTTTACATTTCTTTATTACTTCTTGATTGAGAATTGTTGGAGAATGGCTATTGCTGTATTTGTATTAGTTGCTGTATATATGTACATAAGCATGCATGTGTACATTCATATATATATAAACATTCATAAACACATAAGATATGTTTAATTTATATAAAATATAAGATTAACATTATATATAGAAAATTTTGTTCAGTCTTCAGTTATGTCTAACTTTTCATGACCTTCAGTTGGGTTTTCTTGGCAAAAATAATAGAGTGCTCTGCCATTTCCTTTCCCAATTCATTTTACAGATGAGGAAACTGAGACAAACTGGCTTAAGTGACTTGTTCAAGGTTACACAGCTGTCTGAGGCCAGACTTCAACCTGGAAGATGAGTTTTCCCGATTCCAGATTTGGCATTTTATCCACTGTTCCACTTAGATGCTTCATATATATAAGATACATTTGAGTTAATTATGTGAGACATCTTGCATAGCAGAACTTTGTTACATATTTGATTCAAAAAAATCTCTCCACTCAATTAATTAATACCTTTCTTTATCCTAGTGTCCTTGAGTTGTATTCATGAAAAAGTTTTTCAACTTTGTGAAATTGAGATTTTCTTTTTTATGTTGTGATGATTTTTATCCCTTATTTGATTAAGATTTCTCTTGATAGTTGATCTGGTACTCTTGAAAGTTGTTTATGGTATGCCCTTTAATATTCAGGGTATGTATACAATTTAAGCTGATTGTGGTACATGATGTAATCTAAAAGGTTTTTTTGTTTTTTGTTTTTTTTAATAATAATATTGCCATCTAGAAGACAAGTGTGACACTCAGGCTGCCAGTTTGGGTGTTTTGACATGTTCCTCAGTAGCAAATTCTTACATATGCTTGACTTATTTGTTCCCAGTAGAATTTAAAATGTGTTACTCAGAGGAAAAAAATGCGCATTTATATCTCCATATAAATATATACACATGTGTATATATTTAGCCATTTCTTTCTAGCACTCAGCTGTCAAGTACTATAGAATCCAAAATAGAACTGTAGCATTGTGAGACTGCACTCTGTTAACAGGGCTAAGCAAATCTAGTCATTAGCAGATCTAGTTATTACCGCCTGGTCATTCCAGTGTCTTTGTTGCAGACTGAAAGCAGCTGGATTCTGAGTTACTTGTGTATAGGATTTTCCACCAAGTTCCTTCCTGAAAAGGATTGCCTCCAAGGCAGCAAATAGAGAATAAGAGGAGGAGTTAAAGTACCTGCCTTAGGCCTGTTCTTAATCAAGCAGAGGGAGGGAGGAGAGAGATTTTACAAGAGTTATGAAGTCAAAGGAAGATCCTGAGGACGAAGAAAATATTGTTAGAGATCCAAGCTAAGCATATAATGCATCAAGATGAATGTCGAACGGGAAACATTATAAACAAAGGTCTAAGCCTTTGGTTAGAAGTTTTGGCTGAGCATTTGTTTTCTGCGAATGGCTGAAGTTTGTAATTTAATGCCTCGTACATAATTTTCTGCTGGCAGCAAGGAGCTCCAAGTCTTCTTTATCATGAGCTGTTGGTTTTCCTGTTCTGCTAAAAACAGAGTAGGTATTAGCTTAACAAAAGCTTGTGGGTAAGATTTTCCCCACCTATTTAATATTACATTATGAATGTTTATTAATTTATTTTGTTTTCAATCTGATTTAGCTGATGGTAGTGTTACTAGCAAAGGTTTTTGTGTTTGTGTAGTTACTAGCGACAACACAATAAGCAGTTGCTTGAAATGCAATCACCACCAATAATTTAAATTTTACTTAGTTGATAAGTAAAAATTGATAAAATGGAAAAGTATCTTAATGCTAAATTCAGTTGTAAGTAGAGAATGCTATATTTTGACTTAGGAAAAATTTGTGATTATTTTGCTTAATAATTTAGAAAGCTCTACTTCCTATCCAAGAAGTTTTATTATAGTATTGATAGGAGTTATTAGTTTAAATTTGTTAAATCAGTGTTCCCTATTTATAGAAGATTGTCTTCTCTTCTCTTTTCTCTTTTCTTTTTTTAGTTGGTAGGGGGCAAAATAGTACTTAATCTTTTTGAGGGCGTTTTTTGAGGACCGGGAACTGACTTCAATCTACTTCTTGTTTTGGGGGGACTTATTTTTGAACAAATAAGAGAGACAAAATACATGAAGGTAAAGTCACTTAAAGAATATCGTTTGGAATTGATGGATTCTTGAGCTGAGACTAGAAGTCTTTATTTCTTTTTATTATGTGTAAATATGCAATATTAAAGCATTTGTGGTTTTTGGATTTGATTTATATCTTTAAAGAACCTAATAACTTTAATATATTGGAAATATTCTTAATTTGGATTTGGAGATTTGGAGCTGGGAGAAGAAATAACCAGACAAATTAGAGAAACTGCTCTGTATTGGGGGCTTGTAGTGTTGTTTTAGTTTATATTTATTAAAATTTAGAAGGCCACAGCCCCACTGATTTGGCCAACATGTCTAGAATAGTTCCATCTCATAGTTTCTGTTTGATAGGAAAAAATTAAAGTTTTATTTCAAGAATAATTAATGTTTTTCTCCAGCCACAACTCATAATGTCTCTATATAATGGAAGTTAGCATGAGGTTCAAGCCTTTAGTGGAATTCTCCATAAATAACAAAACTTTTCCTTTGTTCTTGTTTTAAAATTAATGTTGCCTAAGTGGACTTCTTTTTTTTTTTTTTCTTAGTTTATAGATATGATGGATTTATATTTGTGTCAACTTAATGCATAAAGATAAATGAAATAAAGTGGTCTGAATAACTCTGTTGTGAGCAATATTCATTTATTTTAATTTTTATCATAAGAATGTGAACAGCTGCCAGTTGCAAATATTCCTAAAATTATGGAAACTCCTCCTCCACCAGTCGAAAATTTTAATATGAATCTTATTGCATTTGACCCAGGTCTTACCGGTTTAGTGATTTCCTTTAAACTTTAATATCTCTAAGCTGAGTTGATACATAGATACTGTAATCTGAGTAGATACATAGATATTTAAGTGCCGTTCTATGTGTTACTGGCAAAGAATAAGTTTAAAAAAGTTATCTTCCCACAAATTAAAGACTTTAATGCAGCATTAATTGTCCAATAGAAATAGGTTTTTATTATTTGTAATTCAGTGAAATTTTCAGTCTTCTTTATCATAGAAATGTTACAATAACAAATAGAAAATAGTGCATATTTGCTGCATTTGAAAAGTGTAATTCACTATATTGTACAAGAATACATCATCTAACATGATCATTTGGTTCCATAAAATCATGGATTTAGGCAAAATAACATGAGAAGAAAGCTGAATTGAGCTAGAGGTGGTGAGGTTTAGGTGAGGTGAACGTCAAGGAGAATTATAAATATCTTTGATATTTATAAAGTGTTGTAAATTTTGCAAAATGCTTTATATAGCTAATCTCCTTTTGATACTCATAATCCTAGGAGGTAAAAATATTATTTTACAAAGGAATAAAGGTGTGACTCAGAGAGATTAGATGATTTTCACATGCTCATGCAGCAAGTGTCAGAGATGGACTCAAACCCGTATATTTCCTGACTCCCATCTTTGGATTTACCACATTTTAACAATGTTAGTATAAAATTAATCTTACTTCAGGTGCTATAGGTGGTATACCTATGCTGTTATTGCACTTTTCTTGTGTCCTGTGAAAATTTTCTCATTGCTAACATGCCATAAACTAATTTTTATTTTTCATTTTTAAAGCAAGCAACAGATTGGAACAAATATGATGATCGACTAATGAAAGCAGCTGAAAGGGGAGATGTAGAAAAAGTGTCCTGTATCCTTGCTAAAAAGGGAATCAATCCTGGTAAATTAGATGTGGAAGGCAGATCTGTGTAAGTATCTTCTGATTCAATTATATTTTAGATGGCTTTGGGTTTTGCTTTAAGTGGGCATAGTTAATAAGTGAGTTACTTTTATTAACTTTTCTGTGTTTCTTGGTTAATATTCAAATAAAGTCTTCTGTTCTTTTATACATTCCTCAAGAATAAGTTTGGCTGATTTGTTTTGCCCTGTGTGGAATCTACTTCAATTGATGCAGATCAATAGCTGCTCTGTAATTAAGTTTTAGAAAGCTGCCTGTGGCGTTAAGGACTTGTCTGTAAAGATGCCATAATGGATTGGAGTGTGTGTGTTTGGGGGGGGGGGGAGGGGCAGAAAAAAGAAACCATAAGATACCTGAGACCTAGGGTATGTCCCCTTTTACCCTTCTCTATCTATCTGTTGAGCATTTGGTAACTTCCTATTTTTACTCAGTATTCTTGCTAATGGGGTCCCAAAAGCCTACATGAGATAGTGCAGTAGTGTCAAATTCAATTAGAAACAGATTGTTGTTGGCTACATATTGAATTAGAAAACCACAAATTAACGCTATACAGCAGTGTATTGCATTTTTATTATTTTTTTAAAGTAATTTCCCCCTAAGTATCTGAGACTAGATTTGAGCTCAGATCCTCCTGACTTCAGGATTGGTGCCCTCTCTACTGCATCACCTAGCTGCCCTTGTATTTTTTCATTTAGTTAAACATTTCCCATTTATATTTTAATCTAGTTCCTGCCCTGAATATAGAGAGTTTTGCTGGCTGTGTGCGGCCAGTAGATTATGAATTTAACACTTTGTGCAGTGGATAGAGGAGTAGCCAGCCTTAGTGTCGGGAGGAATCGGCTTCCTCTCCCACCTCTGACAATGCAATCTGGCAAGTTAGTCTAAAAGTGACAGAATCGTTAGTGAGCTGCAATAATAAAGACGATTTCTCTTCATTTCTCTTGGTATAGGCTGGAGCAGTCAGAGGGGAATGCCATGGCAGTGGTATTTCCAACTCAAATGAAGGTTGGGTGAGGAGTCTTCCTCAATATGTGTGTTCTGGGGAAGAGGGTAGGAAAAGTGGTATGTCACTGGACCTTCTCTTTCATATATACATACTTCTTGTGCCCTTATGCATCCCCAGATACTCTCAAAAGGTGGGAAAGTATGAGTAGATCCTCCAATATTAGTAAAATGATCTGTCACTCATTGCCCCATGGTGATTTATTTTGAGATGTCTCAAATCTTTGAGTTTTATTCTCTCATCTATTTTTCAGGGTTGTTCTTAGCTAGGATACTAAAGGCAGGATGATTCCTGGCTCTGCTTATTTCACTCAGCATCAGTTTTTGTAAGTCTCCTGAGGCCTCTCTAAAATCACATTGCTGATTGTTTTTTATAGAACAATAATATTCCATGACATTCATATACCACAACTTATTCAGCCATTCCTTGACTGATGGACATCCACTCAGTTTCCAGTTCCTTGACACTATAGAAAGGGCTGCCACAACATTTTTGTGCATGTGGGTTCTTTCCCCTTTTTTATGATTTCTTTGGGATATGGGCCTAGTAGAGACATTGCTGGATCAAAGGATATGCACACCACTTCTCCTTTTAGCGCCTAGTTACCCAGTGTTCCTTACATCCTTTCATCCCTGTCCCACAATATTCCTTTCTTTCACAATACTTTGTGCCCCAAACTTATCACTTATCCTTTCTTTCTCAATAAATCTGATGGATATAAGGTAATACTTCAAAGTTGTTTTAATATGCATTTTAAGCAGTAGTCATTTAGAGCATTTTTCCAAATGATTATAGATGGCTTTAATTTCTTCATTTGAAAATAGTCTGTTCATATCCTTTGACCATTTATCAACTGGGGAAAGTTGTGTTCATTCCTAATCTTGTTTGCATATAGGTAACACCTTTTTCTTCTCTATTCTTTCTTTTCAGCTCCATTGTATGACTTTTTGCCTATCCCCGTTCTCCCCATTAGAATGTAGCATTTTGAGGGCAATGACTTTCTCTTATTTGTATTTGTATTCTCAGAATTTAGCATGTACCTGGCAAGTAGTTTTTGTTGTATAGTTGTTTCAGTCATGCCTTATTCTTCATGATCCCCATTTTGGGTTTTCTTGGCAAAGATCCTGGAATGGTTTGCCATTTCCTTTTCTGACTTAATTTTTATTTATTTATTTATTTATTTGAAGGATTTTTAAAAAATTTTAATTATATATTTTATTTTATAATAACTTTATATTGACAAAATCCATGCCAGGGTAATTTTTTTTACAACATTATCCCTTGCACTCGCTTCTGTTCCAATTTTTCTCCTCCCTCCCTCCACCCTCTCCCCTAGATGGCAAGCAGTCCTATATATGTTAGATATGTTGCAGTATATCCTAGATACAATATATGTTTGCAGAACTGAACAGTTTTCTTGTTGCACAGGGAGAATTGGATTCAGAAAGTATAAATAACCCGGGAAGAAAAACAAAAATGCAAATAGTTCACATTCATTTCCCAGTGTTCTTTCTTTGGATATAGCTGCTTCTGTCCATCATTTATCAATTGAAACTGAGTTAGGTCTTCTCTTTGTCAAAGAAATCCATTTCCATCAGAATACATCCTCATACAATATCGTTGTTGAAGTGTATAATGATCTCCTGGTTCTGCTCATTTCACTTAGCATCAGTTCATGTAAGTCTCTCCAAGCCTCTCTGTATTCATCCTGCTGGTCATTTCTTACAGAACAATAATATTCCATAACATTCATATACCACAATTTACCCAGCCATTCTCCAATTGATGGGCATCCATTCAATTTCCAGTTTCTAGCCACTACAAACAGGGCTGCCACAAACATTTTGGCACATACAGGTCCCTTTCTCTTCTTTAGTATTTCTTTGGGATATAAGCCCAGAAGTAACACTGCTGGATCAAAGGGTATGCACACCAACTTAATTTATAGATGAGAAAACTGAGGCAAACAGGGTTAAGTGACTTGCCCAGTGTCATTCAAATAGTAAGTGTCAGATTTATTAATTTGCTCTCGGCAAGGTAAGTCTTAATATCCAGATCTGGTTCTTTATATCCACTGTGCTATCTGGTTGCCCTGGTAAGTAGTAAACTTAATAAATGCTTTTTCTAATTTAATTTGCCCAGTTATTGCTGGGTCTTCTCTTTATCCACTCAACATTTTTTATTCTGATTAAATATATTAAAATAAATATTAATTGTCCTACTCTGTCCTAAAGGTGGGAAAAAAAGCAGAAGTCCTGTTCAGTGTTTAGAGAAGGGACTGGCAGTCCTATTTCTTTGCCTTCATGATGGTGAAGATAGTTTTTGGGCTAAAAATTGGGACATGAGCCTCAGGCCTTCTTCCTTCAGTGCTTTCCTTTTTGGCCGCTGTGTTTCTGAACTGTAGTTTGTTGTATGGCTAAGAAGCACCTGAGTGCTATCTCTGTTCTCTCCATCCATGATCCTCCTAGAACCACTTCTGGTGCTATATCTTTCTTGTATGTAAGCAACTGCTTACTTGCTTGTAAGCAACAAAGTCATTTAGCATTGTTATACTCAACTTTTCTCAGTTGTACAATGAGGACATTTTCTCTAAATACTTTTAGGCTCAACTCCTATGAAACCTCTGTTTGAATTATTACAGGCATTATTTAGGAATACTTCCTAATCTTCTAACTCAAATGTCCAAGATGAGATAAAGTTGAGATTTTATTTTCCCCTAAATCCTTATGTGATTTACATTCTTATTTAAGTTTATTGAGGATTTAAAACTATAAAGCAAATAATCATACAAAATAAATAATAGAAAGTTAACATTTTTTTATTGATATGTATAATTCCTATTTAGAATAAAAGCATCTGAATAATATTAATAGAGTTGTGAGTTCCTGTAGAGTTTCTTTTTTTTTTTTTAATTTTTATTTTTTTATTATAGCTTTTTATTTACAAGATATATGCATAGGTAAATTTTTAGCATTGATCTTGTAGAGTTTCTAGTTCACTTCAAGGGTTCAGATTATATCAGGATTGTGACATTAGGAACCAGTGTTCTAGCATGATCACATTATTATCCAAAAGCTCATTTCCTTTTGTGATGAGCAAACAGACCTAGAGAAGTTAAATGACTTGCCTGGACCACTGCTATTTAGGAGCAGCACCTAGATCCCAGTTATCTTTTTTTAAATTCTTTTTTTATTTTATCTTATTTTAAATATATATCATCTTTTCTGATTGCACATAAAAACAATTTTAACTTTTATTTAAAAGTTTTTTTTTGAGTTCTGAATTCTTTCCCTCCCTCATAGTATAGCTTGTTCATTATTCATTCTTTCCCCTAGTTGATGGTCATCTCAATTTTCAATTCTTGCCATCACAAAAAGAGCAGCTATAAATATTTTTGTATGTATAGATCCTTTTTATTTAAAAAAATTTTTTTGGATCTCTTTGAGATATAGACGTCGTAATGCTATTTCTGGGTCAAAGAGATAAAAAAATAATAATGATAAAAAAAAGGAAAATGATCTATTTGTACAAATATATTTATAGCAACTCTTGTGGTACAAACCTTTTGATCCAACATCATTCTTAGGTCCTGATCCCAAAGAGATCACGTAAGAATGATGATGGGAAATAGGTAAAAGAAATGTAAAGATTTGGAGGATTAGGATTTGGAATAACAAATCCTAGTTAATAATTAACTAGTTAGTTATATAACAAAAACTAGTTAAAAAAGAAACAGCAATTAGAAAAGAGTAGAGTTAGTTTCACAGGAGATGTAGTAAAATTTTAAATGACCAGAGGACTCATATCTGGGAATTTGACTAGAGAAACCAGAAAATTCTTAACCATACAATGTATTTGATTCTTATTTCTAAATAATTTTAAGTAATGTAATAATTCACTTAAGAAAACCACAACACTTTTTACCCTGGATTTCATTATTTTTTTTTTCATGGTACCAGAGGACAAAGCTCTAAAACATAAGTAAGTTGACATCTGAACTCTAACGGAACTTTCAAAAGGACTTCTAAGTATTTTAAAGCCTAACATTTTATTTTCAATTATAGGTCCCATGCTATAATTCTAAGTATCCATTTAGTTTAGGATGTCATTATGAGTTCAGTTCAGTCCAATAAACATTTACTAAAGGCCTGATATGTTGCAGTTATTATGTGAAGTCAAAGACAAAAAAAATGAAAGGAAGCAGTCCCACCCAAAATGAGCTTATAAACTTATACTTTACTGGAAGAGGGTATTGACATAATATTTTCAAAGCTATGTAAATATAAGATATGTGCAACCAAATTCATTTTAAAGAGAGAATGAAAATGCAATGTAAAATAACAGTGTACTTTAAGAATCCATTTTAGGCAGCATGTATTTTTCCCCATAATAATATTCAAATATAGCTATTTCAATACAGATTATATTATTATTATTATTATTTTACACTTTTAGAAATGATAGTTTCATTTATCTCTTAATGATCTGAATTGTGTTGCAAACCAATAGGCTAGGGAAGCATCAAGTAGATAATTCTATAATGATGATGTCATCAATTTAAAATCTTTTTCTTCATTCTAGTTTCCTTGAGTTTTAGGCCATAAAACAATAGGACTCAGGAAGGGAAATGCTGACATAATCTAATTCTTGCTAGTGATTTCCACATGTTGTTTATTTTTTCTTCCGGAACTCAAATAGGAAGAGTTTGAAAGCTAGTTATATTTGGGTTTAGATGTGTGGTGAAACTTGTTTTCTAAATTTAGGGTGTGTGTGTGTGTGTGTGTGTGTGTGTGTGTAAGAATGGTGTTTTTTTCCATCCTCCTGTTCAGTTTTGAAACCTAAGTTCATTAGTTTTATGGTCATTTTAACAGTGTATTTTTTCGAACTGTGAACATTAATTTGGAAAAAAGTAATAGTTGTTGGCAATAAATGTGAAGTGAGTTTGTTTGTTTGTGGAATTCAGCAGTATGTTTTTGGCATTTAAAAGTGCATAGATAGAAATTCCCTTTCTCCACCCTTTATACACACACACACACACACACACACACACACACACACACACACACACACCTCTAATTAAAATATCATGTACTTGATCCTATATTAGATATACTAAGTATAATAACTTCCTGTCTTAGCTAAAATTATAGGTACAGAATTTAGTTTTGAATTTTGAGTAACCCTTCTATCTTAAGTGTGTATCTAGGTAACTTAGGTTGAAAATAAACCAGGCTATTAGTAAAGAAGAATTTTTAATTAAAAAAAAACAAATCTGTTATCATCCATATTACTGGTATGTCTTGTTTTAAAAGAAATTTAGAATATATGAAAAATTCAAATTTGTAAAATTGATAAAGTACTAATTTTTTTTTTTGGCATTTTTAAGAAAAAGGGTTTTTACAACAGGATTCATGCCAGATATTCCTCATACAGCAGCTCCCTAATGCATGTAAATGCTTTTAGTAACATCCTGATTTTTTGGAAATTATCTACTACTCAAAATATGCCTGTTTTCAACTATATTATGGCATTGCTTACACATGGGGAAGAGATTTTTAAAATTTTATGGACTAAGATATTGAAAGAGAATCTGCTTTTATGACTGCTGAGAACATAGCTAAAATATATTTTAATGGTAGTTCACTATATGTGTCAGAGAACTTTCTGAGATTTACAGAGGAAATTAATTGGGTTACTCTGAGGAAAATGTATATCCTTGAACTCAGAATTTATTTCTGTCATGGAAACACTGTATTTTTCTTTCATAGAAACATTTTGTTTGCTTTCTTTAAAAATCCACATTGAACAGTTGGTAGCATTTGTTAGGTCAGTTGTGTCCCATAAATTATTTGAAATTAAACAAAATTGTTTAATAGAGTGCCATGTCTGCTTTATGCATTATCTTGGTTAAACCATCTGGCATCTTTATAGCACTTTATTTTTCACCTCCTTCTTTCCCAAGAAAAGTTTCTGAATCATTGCCATCAAATTCTGTATTTATCAATTGGGCTTTGGACATGGATAATCAGGGGATGATTAGGTTGTATCAATTCCTCGATTGACAAATTCAGTCGAGTAATAGTAAAAACAGTCTAATATAGTGGATACACAAATCAAAGATTTGTTAAATTCCTACTATATGCAACACATTATGCTAGGAATTAGGGATGCAAAGCTAAAAAAATAAATTTTATTCTCAGATCAGTTAATATCCTACTTGGGAAGCACATATATATGGGCAAATGTGAAATTAAAAAAAAAAGTAATTTGGGGTGTGGAGTAGAGTGAAATAGGTGGAGGGCAAAAAAGGAATTAAAGAGAGAGACTTTGTAGGAGATGGCAGTTGAGATGAGCTTTGAATGGAGGTGAAGATTCCAAGAGGAAGATAATGAGGAGGGAACTGCATTCTTGGTATGAGGGACATTCTTTGCAAAAGTATAGTTTCTTGTTCTCGGAAGGATAATTAGTCCAGTTAGACTAGAACTTAGATTATATAGAGTCTCTGTACAAAGCACAGTAACAGGCATTAAGTCTTAAAAGATAGGTTTAAATCAAATAGGTTTAAAACACTTTAAGAAGCATTTGCATTTAGTCTTAGAGGCAAAAGTTCAATAAGATCTTTTCTTAACTTTCAAGTTGCTCTGTTGACTTTTGTCCTTTTTTCTTGAAGAGGACTGTAACATCAGGGAGGGGATGCCATGACATGCAAGTGAATTGGATTTAAATGAGGGAGGCTGGGCAAGCTCATCTGCCTCACTTTCTCCTCTAGAGCCAGCTGGGTCCAGTGACCAGATATAGATCAGAGTGACTGGAGATGGGCCTGGGTGCAGTGGGAGATGTTGGCCTTTTCAAGCTAAGGTCTTCAAGAAGTCTCACTCTGACTGAGGCTGTACCATTCAGTGATTAAGGTTAGGTAGTAATTATAGCAAAGAATCTCCTCTTTCACCTAGAGCAAATTAAAAAAAAAAATCTAAATAAATTAATCTGGAAGGGGGAAGACCCATAAGGTTTCTGGCAAAGCAAAAATGATTGCTATTTACATTTAATCTGAATCAATCAGGACTCAAATTATGACCAAGTAGATTGACCTAGAACCTATTGGTGGTCAATAAGAATCATTTGGGTTTGGTTTAAGGCATGGTTTTAAGAAAAAAAAAAACAATAGTTAGTAAATCCCAAGATATCTTGGGGAGGTTTCTGGTCCAAAAGAATGAGTGGGAAAAGAAAGGAATGGAATGGAGGTTTGAGTATATATATTTTACTATCTGTGAAACATACAAAATGGCTTTTTGTAGAAAGTTGGAATCTGAGATTGTGTGATGATCAACTATGAAAGACTTGTTTCTTCTCAAAAGTTCAGTGATCTAAGGCACTCCCAATAAACTGGCTGGAAAACGCCATCTGCATCCAGAGAGAGAACTATGGAGACTGAACATTCAACACGTGCTATATTCACTTTTTTCCTTGTTTTTCCCTTCTTTTTATCTCTCGTTATGATTTTTCTCTCCCAACATGATTCATAAGAAAATGTGTTAAAAAAAAAAATGAATGTACATGTACAACCAGAAAAAAAAAAGTATTAAAAAAAAGAAAGTTGAGTTTTAGAGTTAAAAGAAATCTTAGAAATAATTTAGTTTAACATTATCATTTTATTACAAGGAAATTGAAACCTGGAGATGTGACTTGTCCCAAATCATTCAGTTTATATTTGTCTTTGAACCCAGATTATAACTTACACACACACACACACACACACACACACACATATATAAATCCTGGAAGTCTATTATTATTTTTTGATGCCTTCTGTTATTGAATATTTTTTCAAATTTCCTGATGCGCTCCCCATTCCAGTGAGCCCGCCCTTGTAACACAAAGATAATATTCAAAACCTGTTGAAAACTCTTGTCTAGCAATATATACAACATTCTTCATATATAGTCCTTTATTTCTACCCAGAGGAGAGTAATGCTTTGTCATCTATTCCTTGTGATCAAGCTTGGTTATTGTAATTAATCTGAGTTCAGCAGCTTTTTAGTGTTGTTTTTGTTTATAACATCATATGTAATAATAGAATAATAATAATATAACATCATTGTGTATATTCTTCCCTGATTCTCTATAGGAGTTCAAAAAAAGTCTTTCTGTAGTTTCTTTGAATTTCTCATTCTTATTTTCTAATGGTAATAAAATATTGCATTACATTCACATGTAGGACAATTTATTTCCCAGATATAAATTTTTTGCTGTCCAGATTTCTTGCTATATTAACCAGTCCCCACTAGCCCAACTGTAAATGCTCCCCCAAGATGGACTGAGAGGAAATAATGGGGAAAAAAAGAGGAGGAAAGAAGGGAGCTTAGAAGTACCAGATCTTAAACTTCATTACAGAGCAGTAATTCTCAAAACAGTTTGGTACTGGTTAAAAAATAAAAATAAATGAGTAGAACCAGATACAATATAACAGAAGCAGGTGTACCTAGAAACTTAGAAAGATCCCAAATACTGGCAAAAAGATTTAATTTGACAAAAAACTTCTGGGAAAACTGGAAAGCAGTATTGAAGAAATTAGATTTATACCAGCACTTCACTCCTTATACCAAGATAACTTCCATATGGATCTGTCACCTAGACATGAAAGGTCACATCACAAAGAAATTAGAAAAATGTGGAAAAAATTTAACCTATCACATCTATGGATAGAAAAAAATTTCATTACCAAATGAGATATAGAGAGGGTCATAGGAGATAAATTTTGACTGCGGAAGGATAATTTTGATTATATAAAAAGATGTTTTAGGCACTGTTGTGAAGCACAAGCACTCTCTTGTTTAGATTCAGTGTTGAGAGGCACTTACAAGTCATGATTGATTACAGAACTGAGATATAGAAACACTATGTTTAGTTAGAACTTGGGAACCAAAGCTAACAACACTCCCCACTCCCCTCCCCTTTCTTTCTTCCCCTTCTTTCCTCTTGTGTGTTTATTATTTCAAGCTACCATACATTTTTGTACAGCAAACCAGACATCCTTGAAGGATGGCTTGGTAATGTAAAAATATTTAATAGACCCAACACCCTTATAGCAACTGACATCTCCCAAGGTTAGCAGAATTGTTTGAGGAAAGAATAGAACAGTGACTAGCAAGAGAAGTAGATTTCTCAACTTAATCTCAATACAATTCAGCTGAATTATGTACTCTGTCTTTCTTAAGGGTTGTAGATAGAAAGTAACAAAAGTAAAAATTGAACCCAAGTTCTCTCAAATAAATCCAGATATAAATTAAAAATATTTATAATATGGGAAAAATCGAGGGTCTTTGTTCTTTTCCTGTTCCCTACAAAAAGAATTCTATATGCACATGATACTGGCTATGTTGACCCACTTTATGTCTGTAAGACTATAGTATTAATTTGCCAGAATGGATTTTTTTTTGTGTGTTTTCTGAATTATGCAACACTTGTTTAAAATTTTGTTTCATTTAAGATTTCATTTTAGGGAGTTTTTCAACTTACTTAAAAATGAGCCTTTATAAACTTTATAGTAAGGAAGTTTATAGTATTATCTTTGGTCTATTTTAGGTATAGGGTATATATTATTTCAACGTATTTTAGTTTTTATTTGGCATTTCATGTGCAGTGTTATTTCTTTTTCTTTTTGTTTAGATTCCATGTTGTTGCATCAAAAGGAAATTTGGAGTGCTTAAATGCCATTCTTGTACATGGAATTGACATTACTGTCAGTGATGCTGCAGGTATTATGTTTTCTTCAAAATGTACTTGCAGGACACAGAATAATTTGTAGGTACTAATTGTTTCAGGCTTTTTGAAAGAAGGAAAAATATTGTAAATCCATATACACAAATCAATATATTACATTTAGAAATGAAAATGGTAGTAAATGGTAGTAAAATGTATCAGATGTACTCTAGAACAGATGTTCTTAAATCTGGGGTTCATAACTTGTTTTTTAAAATATTTTCAAAACTTTCAGCATAATTAGTTTCCTTGTAGTCTTATGTATTATTTTCAGAACAGTTCATAAACTTAATCGAAATGTCAAATGAGTCCATGACAAAAAAAGTTAGCTCCTATTCTGGAAGAATTAGATAAAGTTCTTGAAGTTTGATATAATACTTATTTAAAAATGTTTTTGTTTTCACCATTTCCCCTTTCCTCAAAAACCTTTTTAAGGTATACTTTTAATCTTCAGATAAAAATAAGCTAATTTCTGAATCCTGGCTGTTTCCTTTTATAATTTAAATGTTCTCATCTATCATCTTGCTAACTTTTTTGTGCTTATTTTTTTCCTCTTACTGTAAACTAAGCTCCCTTCCTTACCTACTTAAAGACTAATTGAAATACTTACGTCTTTTTACACTTTTTCCTTACTATATTCTACACACATCCATTCAGTGAAATCAAGGGGCTCCCTATTGCCTCTAAGATCAAACTTAAAATTCTCTGTTTGATTTCCAAAGTCTTTCATGACCTAACCTCTTATTTCCCATCTTCTTATACTTTAAGAAGTATTCCACATATTCCAATTCAGAAACACCAATTTCTGCTCTTCTTCCCACACACCAAAACATCTCCTACATTTCTGTGCATTTTCACTGGCAGTTCCCCCATGCATAGAACACTGTCCCTTTTTGTCTCTGCCTCTTGGACTCCCTAATTTGTTTAAATCTAAGGTAGAGTACTATTACAATAGTCTAAATATAATTCATACACTTAAAATCATTCTGAAATCATATTTAAGAGAAATATTTACCTAAAAATAATCCTTTATAGGATATCTTCAAGTGTTACACATGCTAGATATGTGGCAGAAGTGTCACCTACATTTGAAATGTTAAAAAAAAAGAAATAGTCCCTTTCACATAACAAAGTCTTTTCAACAGTGAAGATGATACACATATGAATAAGGCATGTCCTGATCTCAAGGACCTTACTATATATTACTTAGAATAAGAAAAGTGCACAATTTATTTTGATGAGGTAGTATAATGGAGTCTATAAGAAGGATCATATATCTAGTTGAATAGAATCAGTGAAGTTTTCATGAAGAAGTGGCAAAATTTTTACACCAGAGATGGAATATGGAGAGGAAAAAGTTCTGTGAAGGATGTGTTATGAGGAAACTCCAAAGATCTCAGTAATCACATTTTGTATGAATTATATGAGAAGATAGCTATTAATTGGAAACATTTCTTAATATGGTAGGAATTAGTTAGTGAATGTTCCTGTTTTGACTCCAGTCAAATCTTTTTCTTTTATTTTCATTACTTACTTTCCTTACTGCTTTGTCCAGGACATTTGGTAACTTTTTACAAAGGGGAAAAAATAAACCAATTCCTGGTATTTAGGTCCCTATTTCATGGATATTAGTAAATTTGATTTGTTTCATTGTGTTTTCTTTGGTTATATTCTACATTTAGTTGTTCTTTAAGAAAATCTTATTGAGCCATCTATTTCTAGTGACCAAAGTTATGTTTATAAAAAATATATAGTTTCTTATCTGTGTATATTCATTCAAATGTGTTATATGTTAATTATAGAATTTTACTTATAGGCAGAAATGCCCTTCACCTTGCTGCGAAATATGGACATGCTTTGTGCTTACAAAAGCTTTTACAGGTAGTGAAAATTAAACTTTTTAAAAAGAAATTGTATGCTAAGGATTGTTGTATTGTGTTTTTCAAACTTTGATTTAAAGAAAAATGATTTATTCAGATTTATTTACACATTTTGTTTTTTGATAGAGAAATGTTAGAAAACTACAGGGAATTGCATAACAATATATTAAAAACAAATGTTTTGTCTATATGTATATGCTCTAATTTAAAATTAAGATTATTTAACATAAGTAATATTTTCTTTTAATTTTAAAGACTTTTTATAAATTATTGCCTCAATCTTTTATTTAACTAATGTTGCATATAGAGTCTTCCAACAACCAAATGAAACGTTCTTATTCAATTGATTATTTAATGGCAATTTCATTATGATAGCAATGTCTTTTACTTGAATTTGAGATTCCTTGAATTAAATGTTGTAAGTCCGTTCTCGGTCAAATAGACATTGCCATAAATGTATTAAATTAAATGGTAGCAGTTATGACTATTTTTCTGGTTGTTTAATAAGCTTAAGCATAGTTTGTCTTCTGATCAAACATCACAAAGATTTTTTTAAATGTTATTTAATAAATCTTTTTATAGGTTATTTTTATGTTTATAAGTTATTTTTATTATTTTATGTTATTTAATCAATTTTTTCTTTAATGAAATTTTATTACACATTTACTTTATATAATTTGTTTCAGTATTTTTCCATCTCAAACTAGACAAAATGTAAATAGAGTGACTTACTGAACATTGACAAAGTAAATATTTTAAGATCTGATTTTTAATATAGAATTCTTGAAAATAACTTTTTTATTAATTTATTGGTAGTATAACTGTCCCACTGAACATGTAGATTTGCATGGTAGGACTGCACTTCATGATGCAGGTGAGCAAAGATTTCACTAGTGGTAAGAGATTCTTAAATGTTTCTTTAAAAAACTTAAAGTACTTTTAGTTTTAAAGAAGCTATTTAATTTTTATTATTCATGTTTAGCAGATTGTGTTCTTTTAGAATGTTGATCAGTTTCTCCTTTGGTTCTTAAAAATTGTATTTTCATTTTTCTTTTAAACTGCAGTTGAGCAATGTTATGGGTGAGTTCTTTATCATTGCACTGTTTTCTTGCTTTTATTAAGATTTTGAACTAATACTTTTAAAAGTTATAATTAGTACTTGTGTGACTGAGTTATCTGTTTGAAATTTCTCTCTAAATGTCAAAGGAAGGATGGAAATAGAACTGAAATGCAAGACGTTAGCTCAAGTGTTTATACAATCTTAGAATAAAAGAATTTTCAAGCAAGAGGAACTTTAGAAAACATTGTCCATTCATTCATTTTATTAATGAATGAATAAGTTCTAGAAGGTAATTTCTTCAGGTTCAAAGAGATTATTTCTTTGCCTTTTCCCACTGTTCTATATTAATTTGCTCTCACTTGTTATTACTTAATTCAACAATTCTTAAACGTTTTTAGCTAGTTTTCCTTATTATAGTTTTATTTAGTAACAAGATACAATTTTTATTAACATGAGAAATAATATAGTAGGACCAAGAAATTAACTTTTAACTAACAAATCATCCAATTTTTATTTTATTGTTGCTTTTATAAAATATATGTGCCAGTTTCTTTAAGATTTTTCTTCTTATTTTTCATTCTTGTAAGACAAAATAAGTTTCTGAAACTACTTTGACATATTCAAAGCAGACTGATAAAATTAAATATTACCATGTATTTAATTATAATTATATCTTTGGATCACATTTCATTTGTTTAATGTCAAATGACATTTAACATAATGTAATTAAGCATAACATTTTACGTTTTAAGATATACAATAAAACTGAAGGATGGTTTTATAGTTACAGATTTATGAATTAAGGTTTTTTTTATGCTTGGAATAATTGTTTTGAGTAAAATGTAAAATTTTGTTCAAAAGACATTCAGAAATGAAAGTTGTAACTGAATTTTACAATATAGACACTGTTGAGCCTATACTCTTTTCATCTTGGTGTCTCAGAGGGATTAACAAATGCAGTTTTTCCACAAGATTATAATTTTTTTTGATTCATGAATGTTATTTTTTCTCTATTTTAGATATTAGAAATAGTCAGTTTTTTTTTTTCTCCCTAAAAAGCTTTTGGTAAAGACTAGGATATCTGACCCTTCTGCTAAAAACATTGGAAAGAAACCAGCAGACATATGAGTCACATTTATTTAATACATCCTTGTGAGATATATTTGACTTTTTGTTTTTAGATTGAGGTAATATATGGAATTACAGGCCAGTAAATTACCATGTGAAAAATGGAGAACAAGTAGTAAATTTAAATTTGTTTATAATTATTTGTATTTTTTCTATGCATGGTAACACATTTCATTCACAGCTCAGAAAATTCTTATCTTAATTTCTTTATTCAAAATGAATTAATAAAAGTATTTTTAAAAATGATTTACTTGAACAGTTCTTAAAATAGAAATGTGATTATCTACATCCTTGAGATCAATGTATTAGGTTGTGAAACTTTTTAAAAGGTCGAAACAGTTTATGTATTACTTTGATAGAATTTTAAATGTCTCATCAGCTTTTTCTTTCTGATGTGTAGCTATGGCAGATTGTACTTCTAGCATACAACTACTTTGTGACCATGGAGCCTCAGTAAATGCCAAAGATAAGGTGAGTTAATTTAAATACATTCCACAATTTAATTAATATAAGTAATATGGCTTTTTTCTGTTTTCCTCTTGATTTACAGATTGTTTCTTTATAATTCCAGCACTTAACCACACTGGGGCATGGTAGGTGCTTAATAAATGTTTGTTGACTTTTCCATTTGTCTTATCATTGTTTAGGATGGGCGGACACCGCTGATACTGGCCACTCAGATGTGTAGACCAGCAATATGCCAACTTCTGATTGATAGAGGTGCAGATATTAATGCCAGAGACAAACAAAATAGGTAATGACAATTCAGTAATTAAGTAGCTAATTCTTTTAAATTTAGTTTCATATTTATATGGGTCTACAAACTAGAAATTGACAGCTTTATTTTATACACTAGATGTATATTCCTGAAAAGTTCTGTATAAATTGAATTAAAACAGAACTTACCTGCATTAAGTCCTGACTTGTGTAATCTTTTGTAGTACAAATGTCAATTGATCAAAGTTATTATTATTATTTTTTTTTTGGTAAATATAACTTCATGGTACATGTATTCAGAACTTCAAACACCTTAAATCAATGATTTAAAATGATAAAATTTAGGTCCTTTTAAACATAATTTCATAAAAATTAGCTTAAGTTAAAAATAGTAAGATATACAAGCTAAAAAATAGACTTGTTCAATAGCCACATGAAAGCTACTCAAACCTAATCATTCAATAAATTGAATTATTAGTTTATTTAAGATACCTAAAAAATAGAATTTTGAGTGTTTTGGTTGAATTTCGAATATAATTTTCTGATTCATTGTAAGGTAATGTAATTTAAAAATGTAAATAATATAATCTGAATATATGAATTAGTTATAATAAAAAGGAAAATTTTCAATTATATCAATTGCTTAAATGACTTCAATTAGGATAAAAGAGCAAAAGGAAAGAAGAGAAAGAAATGATGATTTTCATGATATTTCATTTAATTAAACCTCCTGAAACAAACATGTTGTTTTTCAAATAAAGCCAACTATCTTTAAAACAATACCTAAATTTCTTAATGTATTTGAAACAATCTTGGTGTGTAGTATATAGAATCAGTAAGACCTAATTAAAAATCCCAGTTTTGACACCTTAGTAGCTATATGTCTAGGCTAGTCATTTAACTTTTGTATTATTTCTCACACAACTTTTTAGGATTTATTTGATGAATCATAGTGGGATTGCAGTCTGCACTTTTCTCAAATTCTATGAAATGTTTTCTTACAATGATTGATTATTATGGTTGTGTCTTGTTCTAGAACTGCACTTATGTTAGGTTGTGAGTATGGTTGTAAGGATGCTGTGGAAGTTTTAATTAAAAATGGTGCAGATGTCAGCTTGTTGGATGCCCTTGGTCATGATAGTTCTTATTATGCGAGAATTGGAGATAATTTGGACATTTTAACCTTAATGAAGACTGCAGCTGAAAATGCAAACAAAGGTACCCAGAAATTTCCTTAACTTTGAATGAATAAATGAATGGATTGGTAGATAAAATTGGTATACTTGGCAAATGAGAAATATTTGTTAAATGCTTACCTTGTCAGGTATTGTGCTAAGTTCTAAGGATAGAAATACAAAAACAAAATAGTGTCTGCCATGGGAGTGACCCAGGAGGGTTGATTGACATCCCTTTCCAGAATCAGTGGTAGTATCGATTTGATTTCTGTTCTGGACAGTGGGATGGGGATGCTGTGGTATACATGATGTAAGAGCAAGGCTGACAAGGAAATGTCACTTTATTTACTGAAGAAAGTTTGTTTCAATTTGTAAAACTTTTAAATATCTATCTCCTTATATCTATTTTAAAGAATATAATTATACATACATACATACATGCATGCATACATACATACATATATATTACCTAGTTATTTTAGATTCTTTAAAGTAGAAATTATTGCTAGTTGTGCTAAAAGAGTCCTGGATTATTGTGGCAACATCTCTTGGGAAATAATTAAGAAATCTGAAGAACAACTATCAAGTAAAGTTATAATGATATTATTTGTAGGGAAATAGTATTGTCCCTGTTAGGTAGGTGTATATTAAAAATTCTCTCACTTTTTCCTTTGAATGACATAAAATTACAATGAATGAAATGATTAAATCAGCCTTAATTTGAAAAAAAAAATAATAAAGGTAAAGGAGGGTAGTGATGTGGAGGGAAAAGCAGTATAGAAAAAAGATATTGGTATCTCCCCTCTGCCAGTATAAACTGTGTGACCCAGATGAAGTCACTTTATCATTTAACTCTGGTTTATGAGACCAGATGCTTTCTAAGGTCTCTTTGAGCTCTGAATTTCTGTAATTCTGTGAATGTATATCTAAAAATCCATAATTTGTTACTGCTTTCATTCCTCTCTTTTTTGTTCTTTAGGGAGAGACCCTTCCAAGAAAGGACTGTGCCTCCAGCAGGTAAATCCTTATTCCAAAATTTGATGAAGAATAACTAACTACTCATGGGTTACTAGATTGAAAAGACAAATGCAAGTAAATTGACACAAATTGGATGTCATAAAAATCTAAATAGGTTGTGGTTTTTGTAATGACTTTAGGGAGAATTTTCAGGTTTAGGCTTTTTACCCGGTCATTCCTAGATGGACACTGAAAGATTCTTTAATTTTTTTTCAATATTCCCTATCAGTTACTAGATGTTTATCTTATATTAGATTCCCAGTGTTTTAGAAACATAACATACCATATATGTTAGATTTAGATTGTTGACTTGTTGATGAAATTTAACATCTGCAGTAATTTTTTCTGGACACATATATGAATCAATGTTATCTTATGCATTGTTGTTTTTTTTAAATGAATTTTGCTGATGTTGATCTCCTCCATATGAGATCCAAGATAAAGTCTTGTTGTCTTGTTCATTTTTTTTTTTTTTAAGATAGATGTGCTAGTTGAAAATGAAAAAGCTTACAAGTTTTGTTTTTCCTGGTCAACCACAGAAATGCTTTGTTGATTGTCATTCATTCAACAAGCACAATGTGCAAAGTGATAGGAATACAAAGAGAAAAGTCAATATAGATTTCATTCCTGGGTTGTTTTTTTTTTTTAATTATTATTTTTAAATGTAACTTGGCCTCATTTTGTGAGAGTGAATAATTGGGATTAGAATGTGTACTGTTATACTTGAACAAATTCTTTTTGATGATTTTTAGTTTTGAAATTATGTGATCATTTCCTTGAATACATTTGGTAAAATAAACTATTGTTGATTTTAAGTTGATAGATTTAAATAAGATTCTGTTTTAAAATATCTTTAATACCCAAATAATTTAGTATTTTGAGATTTTCATATGATAGGTTAAAATTATTTAAATGACGGTTATTTGAAAGTAAATATCATTTTTAGTGAATGGACTCTTTTGATTATATACAGATAGAAATACTGCCACCTTGTGTAATACAGAGCAAAATTTAATCTGAGATCATAAGGCAAACTATGCTAGATTTAATGTTTTCTTCAAAATAGGCTTTTAAAAAAGCTCTTTATTCATTTATGACTTTTTATTTTATCTTTTATCTTAATGTCATAACTTAGATATCTTATATTCCACCGAAAAGAAATCTGTTGCATCTGCAAGATGAAGTTAATATAAATCCATATCAGAGGGAGCAGAAAAATGTTCAGGTAATGCTCTAGAAAATGAGCTCAAAGAAATAGTATGTTTCTTTGAATAGTAAAATCAAGTGTTTAGATAGGTTTGTTTCTGTTATTGTGGAGCTTCTATTTTCCTTTAATAGAAAAATTAATTATGCTAACATTTCTTAGTTGACATAATTTAGTCTACATAATATTTGGAAGTACAAATTTTTTATTGGGACCTTTTTATATCAATGAATCACAGGTCTAAACCGAAACTGTATCCATCCAATTATATATACTGTGTGTGTGACTATGTATCTTTATATATGCATACACATTTGGTATATCAGTTCTGATTGATACTTTTTAAATAATGTACAGTATATAGAGTTGCCTGGTGCACAGAGAAATTGTTACATCACTTACCTAAATCTACATATTCTGTCAGTATCAGAGGCAAAACATAAACACATAATGTATTTATTTCAGGATATTAGCATATCTACTTTGTTGATTGAACTGGGTTTGTTTTGGTTTGCCTTGTTAAAGTTACTTACTCAAGGTAGTGATATCTTATAGCTCTTGGGTATGTTGAGGGGAAAAAATTTTGTTAAAAAAAAAAAAACCACAACCTCTTATAGGAGAAACAGGAACTGTGGTTTATATAGTGGAAGCACTGCAACACATGAAAAAATAATTTATATGTAAATGTCAGTCTGCTTTTATAGCTGATTTTGTTTAGTAAAACAAAACCAAACTTTATTTTGGTTTTCATATTCTTGTGTATTTTCTGTATTGTCCTTGGGAAGAGAAGTTTATAGATGATATAATAAATATTTTTAATATAGTTCATTTGTTTTTACCAGATGGCTGAAATTTTGATAAAAAGTAAAATATTATTATTCTTAGGCAGTTGGGATTAAGTGACTTGCTCAGGGTCATATAACTAGAACACCTAATGGTGAGTGAGGCCAGATTTAAATTCAAGTCCTCCTGACTTCAGAGCTGCCGTTTCATCCACTGCACTATCTTGCTACCTCAAAAGTAAAATGTTATTAAGAGTGATCTTATTATAGATTTTTGAAACTTAAAACTAAAAATAATGCTGTTTATTTTGGTTAATAGACTGACTCTGTTTACCTTTTGTCAGGAATAATATCTTTCATGTGCTAAATTTTAAGTATTAGTATTTATTTATTGTCATTACTATGTTACAGTGGCAGCATGGGAAGAGTGAGTGAAGTGTTAGCCTCAGAGTCAGAAAGACCTGGGCATTAACATCTGTGTGTGTTTTCATATAGCTCAGTTTTCAGATAATCTAAAATGGAAATAATAATATCGTTATGATCTACTTTACAAGGTTGTTGTGAAATTCAAATGAGACAATGCAGAAATTCCTAGACTTTCTCAGGTCACGGTGCCATTAATATGTGTCAGTAATTTTTTATGGTATATCAATGGTTGTACCATGGTATACCATCAAATAATCAACAGTTTAATTTAAGTACTTAAATCAAGCAACGGAATAAGTATGTCCTAACTAATAACCAATTGAAAAAATAATACATATAAAGTAAAAGAAAAAGCAATATTTTTATTTCATTCTTAGTCACATCTCACTTAATAAAACGTATGTACTGTCAGGCACTGAACAACTTCTCAAATCTTGGAATCGGATTGGATACTGATTTATACATTTCTTTTCTTTTCTTTTTTTTTTTAAACATTGATTTTTGCATAGTACTGGAAGTACTATGTATCATAGCAGCTGCTAAAAACTCAACTTTACAAAGACAATGTTTCAGATAAGAAAGTTGGAGAAGCAAGTGGCATAACTGAAAAGTACAAATGAACAAACATATCTAAAATACAACAGTGAAAGAAGAAATGTAGTCTAATGTTCTAATGTTGAAACAGTAAACCACATGCTCAGAGGCCAATAGATGTTTATCAGTGTGTTTCCTTTGAAAATTTAAAATATCCTATTGTGCCTCTGAATTTTCCATGGTACACAGTTTGAAAACTGCATTTATAAACTTTTTTGTAAACTTTAAATTCCTAGGCAAATGTTAGTTATTGTTACTACTTGTGTTTGTTTTCTTAAAAGTTAACTTTTAATTTGGTTGACATTATATTACTTATTTTGTGTATGACTTAAGAGACTGAGAAAATGCATTTATGGTTCTATTAACAAGAAATTTTCTTTTTAGAGTGTCCATTTACATGTTATCCTCATTATTTCTCAATGTGTTTTTAAGGATCTGGAAACTGAAAATGAAGATTTGAAAGAAAAGTTGAGAAATATTCAACAGGAGCAAAGAATATTATTAGATAAAGTCAATGGATTGCAACTACAACTAAATGAGGTATAGTCTTTGTATAGTATCATGGTTACATTAAAAAAGATGATTCCAAGTCGTCTTCATCATTAAGAAAATATTTATGAAGCACCTGCTAGTTCTTGTAAGACATTGTGTTAGCCATATGGCCTTTCTTCCCTTATTGAGCTTATGGTTTAGTTGAGGAGCCAAGACAGATATGCAGAAAGATAAGTTATACAAAGCAGCATATGCATTAAGTGTTATAGGACTTTAGAGAAATGCGAAGTTAAGTAGTGCTTAGATGGTTAGCAGAGATAAAGAGAGAAGGAAGAACTTGACATATCATCCTTAAAGGATGAGTGAAATTTGTAGTAGCAGAAGCAGGAAGAAGGTTTGATTGAATATGTCTAGAGTGAGAATGGGAATTCAAAGATGATGCCAGGTTTTTTTTTTATCTAGGAGACTGGAAGTTCTCTCCCCCCCGCCCCCCCCCCCATGAGGCATTTTATTAGGCAAAAAATATAAGGATGATTCAAAAAATTTTCCCTGCTTTCAACAAGCTTCCAATCTAGTAAGGGGCAATTTAAACATACAAGTACACAAGAGGTGATGATATAGCATCTTTCTCAGAATAATTATGTGTAGGATAAATTCTCTAGATGGAGTCAACACTAGAGATCTGACATTCTCAAATACTATGATTCTGCATTTCAACCTTATCAGAAAATGAGAAGCCTCAAACTCTGACTCCAAATCAACCATTGGATTAAGACTTGAAAGACTTCAGTGTCCAGCTCTCTCATTTTTATAAATAAATTCATATGGTTAAAGACATGAAGCATCTGTGGCAAGGTCACACAATTGAAATGTGGCAAATTCATACTCAGATACCAAATCTGGTGTTCTACCAAACCAAATTTGATGTTCCTTTTATTCAAATACACAAATAGTAGTAGGATTTTTTTTTTTAATAGTGGAGATTACATTTCAAGGTTTCTTATCTTGTTCCTAAAAGTTTCTATCCTTTTAAATCAAACCAGCAGTTCTCTCTTTATGTATTTCCCCATTTAATGATCTTAGCCACTCCCATGATTACAATCATCCTGCCCCCTCTTCCCCTCAAGACAGGAAATTTATTAACTCTAGATCTAAAACACCTCTATGAATCACTTCAGACTTGAGTGGATTGAGGCATAACTAGCACCTCTAATTCAAAAGTTGTAAATGACCTTGATCTATCCCCTCAAACTCCTCTACCCCCTTCTCAAACTTTTCAAAGAATTAGCAACAAAGAATTGGCTTGAAGGTGGAGGGAAGGGAATTTAGTAAAAACAAACAAAAACCAGGGATTTGTAACAGTTGCTTTCATAAGGGTAATTTTAAATTTGGAGTCAACTATAGTTACAGATATTCAAGAGGCTGAATAGCACCTTCTTCCACCAGAGAGCAACCACCACAAAAAACCTGCTATTTGAGAGTTTTCTGGAAATCCAGAGCTAACCTAGGTAGCTTTTTGCAACAGATGCAGTTATAGGTAGAGTCCTAGATTTAGAGTCAGGGAGAAATGAATTAAAATCCAGCTCCAGACCCTTAGTAGCTGTGTGGTTCTGGGCAAGTCACTTCATTCCTGTCTGCCTCAGTTTCTTCATCTATATAACGGTGATAATGATAGCATCTACCTTTCAGGATTGTTTATGAGGCCCAAATGAGATAACAATTCCGAAGTGTTTTAGCACAGTGTACAGAACATAATAAGCACCTTAAAACGCTAGCTATGGTTATTAATATTAAGTCAATTAGACCTAAGTTTAAATTTGCCCTCAAACTTATTAGCTGTGTGTGATCCTGAGCAGTCACATAACTGCTTTTTGCTTCAGTTTCTTCAACTGTAAAATGGGAATAAAGATAGTATGTATTTCCCAGAGTTGTTGTGAATGAAATGACATAATATTTTTAAAGCATTAGCACAGTACTTGGCATATGATTAGAGCTTAATAAATGCTTGTTCCCTCCCTCTGGACAACCATATTTCTAAGACAGCTAAAAGCCTCATTTATCTTTGACTCTCTTCCCATTCCTTGCAGGGAGACTGGAAGTTTTATGGGTCTCTTCATAATAAAATAGGAGTTTGGAAGAGAGTGAAGGAGACAAAAGGAGTGATAAAGAATTGTATTTTTAATATATTTATTTTAAGATGCTTACCAGAAATCCTGCTAGAAATGTTCATTATATAGTTAGTGAGATTGGTTTGAAGCCCAGGGGAGAGATTGGTCTTAAGTATTTGTGAATTTATACAACAGTGATAATTAAGGCATGGGAGCTAATAAAATCATCAAGTAGGGGGTTTAGAAGGGAAAGAGAAGAAGGCATAAGAACAAATCTTGGGATGCATTCACAATTAATAGGTGTGATATAGACAGTTATAGCACTTAAGGTACAGTTTATAGAGACCTGATGTCTTTGCAGTTTAATTCAGAATTATGTAGAGATATAGCAGTTGATATATAAACTATTTCTGTCTACTTGTAAACAGAAAACTTAAAAAATAAATTTGAGGATTTTCATTTTCAAAGTAGAAACTAGATAAAATTGTTGGTGCCAGAACTAATCAGAGCTAGTAACAAAACCCAAACCAGAAATTTAGTAACCAGTGAAAGTTTATTGAGTTCACTTGGGAGGAAACCTTAGTCATAGTGGGTGAAGAGGAGACTGAAAACCAAAAGGACAAGGCTTGTATGAGTTTCAATCTATGTACAAGGTGAATTGGATTATAGAGGTAACTTTGGATTGGAGAAGGGCTTATTTCTGGGGACTTATAGGGTAGGACTAGGGGATGTATAATCCCTTGATTGGCCAGAGTTTGTTGTCAGGGGCTAACTATCTCTTGTAACTCCTTCCTAATAGATAGAACTATTCTTGTTGTTTCAGCTATTAAAAAGGTCAAAGACTATAACTGGAGCTATAAATAATGTCAGAGGCAAAATGGAATTGCCTTAGTTTACTCTGCTACTGATAAAACAAGTCTTTTAAAATGCTAATCATAAGTTTTATTTTTATAGCTTGTGGCATTTAGGGATCTTGAATAATAATGAGAATACTAGAGTATTTTTTCCAAATGAAGGTATGGGATGAGGTATTGGACTTTTAAAATATTTTGTAATAGCTATTCTTCATATAAATAATTCTAGGAAACTTTGGTTCTGCCAGAAAATAATTTGGAACCCATCATAAAAAATGTCCATTTCAATTTCAGTCATTGCCAAGTGTAAAATACAGTTTTTATAAAGAATTTTTTTTAGTTGAATGAAATAAAAAGCCATCTTGCTAAATAAGGAATTGAAGAATTAAATATGCATATAGAATTATTACTATGCTTGTAATCCAAATATCTAACATTTTCAAAGATATTTTTGGCATAATGAGTATTTGTTCACATAGTTTTAAACATATAGCATAATTGTGGAGAAATAGACAACAAATAAACTTAATACTCAACCCAAAAAATTTTAGTATCCACTGTGTATAAATTCATTATATTAATATCTATAAGGTAAAGAAGGAATATAAGGCATATTCTCTGCTTTTGAGAATCTAGCAGTTTTTTAAGGGACTTATTTATCATCTGTTATGTTCAAGGCATGGTATAAGGGATAATAAAACAAAATTCTGTACTTTTATAAAACTGGGTAAAAATTATATTTCAAGTTATAGTCATCCAAAGTATATATTCTCAAAATCACACACTTCACTTGGCACCTTCAGCATTTCCAGTTTTATGTGTCTTGTTGGTTTTAGTTGACAGAATGAAAAATAGTCCCTGCGTTTAGGGACCTGAGAAGGCAAGATTTGTACAAGCAAAAGAGAAGTGATAGAAGGCTTATTTTTAATAGGAATCAAGAGGAGGAAGAGATAATGTAAACTACTTTGTTAATAGAAGACTTTAAAAAAAAAAAAAAAAAAGATGTGACTTGAGCCAGACTTTGAATGACGAGTAAGGTTTAGATAGGCTTAGAAAATAAATTTTAGAGCTGGAGAAATCGCAGAAGACATTCACTATGCCAGAGGAAATTAGTATGTGGCTTTGGAGACAGCAGTGAATTAGTATTATGTAGGGTTGGAGTAAAGAATGGAGGAGAAGGTTATTAGTGATAAAAGTTAAAATTTATTTTGGATCTAAGTTGTAGAAAAAGTTGGATGGCATATGAGAAGTTTGAACTGGAAGGTTTTTAAACATGTTAAAAACATCATTTTAGGGAGATTAAGATAGGGGCAACATACCAGATGGGTTGTGGGAAAGAAGTGCTACAGGCAAGGTGACTGACTAAAAAGCTAATTGAGAAGTGAAACTAAGATGGCAGAGAAAAGATAGGGACATCTCCCAAAATTCTTTACATAACTAAATGATTTGAGAGTGGCAGGACCTACAGAAGGACAAAGTGAAGCAATCAAGACAATATAGAAGGTTGGCAGGAAAGATCTGTCACACTGGAGTGAGTCCAGAGCAGGCAGTGCCTGGGCAAGGCTATGCCAGGCTTTGGGCAGCTGAATTGCAGCAGCCACCTCTGGAGCTGTAAGTGAGAGGGGAGGGTTGGACACCTGTGTTCAGAGCATACATTGAGGACTGAAGTGTATGTGCATGCATGTGTGCGTGCGTGCATGTGTATGTTTTGAAGACATAATTAAGGAAAAATTTTGTTTTTCTTGATTATATGTGCTTGTATCAGGGGTTTTGCTTTTTTTTTTTTTTTTTTTTTTTTTTTTTTTTGCTTTCTCAAGATGAGAAAAGGGAAGGAAGTGAAAGAAAAATAATGATCTTCTCATCATAATAGCTTACATACACAGTGCCTACTGTGTACCAGGCAGTATGCTAAACGCTTCACTGATATCTCATTTGATTATGCTGGCAATGCCATGAGATAGTGATAACATGTCCTGATTTTAGAGATGAAGAAACTGTCTGTTGTCCATCGTGAGTTCTTGCTGACTCCAGGCCTAGCACTTTATCCACTGTTCCACCTTCCTGGAAAACTATTCTTTGAAAGTGAAATAAAACTTAATTTAAATAATTTAGAACTTGAATGGACATGTAGTCCAGAGGCCAAACGTGCCAACCCCTTACTCTACAGGTCAGGAAATAGAAGCCAGAGAGTTTGAGTGCATCACCAAAAGTCACACATAAGGTAGTAAGTGTGACAAGAGCCTGAATGAACAATAGAAATAGAAAGGGAAAGTGGTTTGGGAGGGATATGAAAAATTCATGGAACTGCATTATTGACTTTATATGGAAGAAGTACAGGAGTTAGAGATAACTGAAACTGAATGTAGGTGAAAGTAGGAGGGGGATAGAGAGAGACTGAATTTGTGATTTCATTGATACAAGGAACTCCTTTGTAAAGAAACTCCCTCTATCTGTTCAAGTTATGCCTAATCCACTCTTTTTTTTTTTTAATCTTTATTTATTTATTTTTTTATTTTATAATAACTTTATATTGACAGAATCCATGCCAGGGTAATTTTTTACAGCATTATCCCTTGCACTTGCTTCTGTTCCAATTTTTTCCCTCCCTCCCTCCACCCCCTCCCCAAGATGGCAAGCAGTCCTATATATGTTAGATATGTTGCAGTATATCCTAGATACAATATATGTTTGCAGAACCGAAGTTTTCTTGTTGCATAGGGAGAATTGGATTCAGAAGGTAAAAATAACCCGGGAAGAAAAACAAAGATGCAGATAGTTCACATTCGTTTCCCAGTGTTCTTTCTTTGGGTGTAACTGCTTCTGTCCATCATTTATCAATTGAAACTGAGTTAGGTCTCTTTGTCAAAGAAGTCCACTTCCATCAGAATACATCCTCATACGATATCGTTGTCGAAGTGTATAATGATCTCCTGGTTCTGCATATTTCACTTAGCATCAGTTCATGTAAGTCTCTCCAAGCCTCTCTGTATTCATCCTGCTGGTCATTTCTTACAGAACAATAATATTCCATAACATTCATATACCATAATTTACCCAGCCATGCTCCAATTGATGGGCATCCATTCAATTTCCAGTTTCTAGCCACTACAAACAGGGCTGCCACAAACATTTTGGCACATACAGGTCCCTTTCCCTTCTTTAGTGTTTCTTTGGGATATAAGTCCAGAAGTAACACTGCTGGATCAAAGAGTATGCACAGTTTGATAACTTTTGGGGCATAATTCCAGATTGCTCTCCAGAATGGTTGGATTCATTCACAACTCCACCAACAATGCATCAGTGTCCCAGTTTTCCTGCATCCCCTCCAACATTCATCATTATTTTTTCCTGTCATCTTAGCCAATCTGACAGGTGTGTAGTGCTATCTCAGAATTGTCTTAATTTGCATTTCTCTGATCAATAGTGATTTGGAACACTTTCATATGAGTGGTAATAGTTTCAATTTCATCCTCTGAAAATTGTCTGTTCATATCCTTTGACCATTTATCAATTGGAGAATGGCTTGATTTCTTATAAATTTGAGTCAGTTCTCTATATATTTTGGAAATGAGGCCTTTATCAGAACTTTTAACTGTGAAGATGTTTTCCCAGTTTGTTGCTTCCTTTCTAATCTTGTTTGCATTAGTTTTGTTTGTACAAAGGCTTTTTAATTTGATGTAATCAAAATTTTCTATTTTGTGATCAGTAATGGTTTCTAGTTCATCTTTGCTCACAAATTTCTTTTTCCTCCACAAGTCTGAGAGATAAACTATCCTATGTTCCTCTAATTTATTTATAATTATAATCTATAATCTTTATGCCAAGGTTATGCCAAGGTCATGGACCCATTTTGATCTTATCTTGATATATGGTGTTAAGTGTGGGTCCATGCCTAATTTCTGCCATACTAATTTCCAGTTATCCCAGCAGTTTTTATCAAATAATGAATTCTTATCCCAAAAGTTAGGATCTTTGGGTTTGTCAAATACTAGATTGCTATAGTTGACTCTTCTCTCTTGTGAATCTAACCTTTTCCACTGATCACCTAATCTATTTCTTAGCCAATACCAAATGGTTTTGGTGACTGCTGCTTTATAATATAATTTTAGATCAGGTACAACTAGACCACCTTCATTTGATTTTTTTTTCCCATTAATTCCCTTGAGATTCTTGACTTTTTATTGTTCCATATGAATTTTGTTGTTATTTTTTCTAGATCATTAAAATATTTTCTTGGAAGTCTGATTGGTATAGCACTAAATAAATAGATTAGTTTAGGGAGTATTGTCATCTTTATTATATTCACTCGGCCTATCTAAGAGCACTTAATATTTTTCCAATTATTTAAGTCTGACTTTATTTGTGTGGAAAGTTTTTTGTAATTTTGCTCATATAATTCCTGACTTTCCTTTGGTAGATAGATTCCCAAATATTTTATGCTATAACAGTTATTTTGAATGGAATTTTTCTTTGTTATCTCTTGCTGTTGGATTTTGTTGGTGATGTATAAAAATGCTGAGGATTTATGGAGATTTATTTTGTATCCTGCTACTTTGCTATGAACTTTTTCTAATAGTTTTTTAGTAGAATCTCTGGGGTTCTCTAGGTTTACCATCATATCATCTGCAAAGAGTGATAATTTGGTTTCCTCATTACCTACTCTAATTCCTTTAATCTCTTTCTCGACTCTTATTGCAGAGGCTAATGTTTCTAATACGATATTGAATAATAATGGTGATAGTGGGCAACCTTGCTTCACTCCAGATCTTACTGTGAAAGGTTCCAGTTTTTCCCCATTGCATATGATGCTTACTGATAGTTTTAAATATATGTTCCTGACTATTTTAAGGAAAAGTCCATTTATTCCTATGCTCTCAAGTGTTTTTATTAGGAATGGATGTTGGATTTTATCAAATGGTTTTTCTGCATCTATTGAGATGATCATATGGTTTTTGTTTGTTTGGTTATTGATATAGTCAATTATGCTAATAGTTTTCCTAATGTTGAACCAGCCCTGCATTCCTGGTATAAATCCTACTTGGTATAGTGTATTATCCTGGGAATGATTTTCTGTAATCTTTTTGCTAACATTTTATTTAAGATTTTAGCATCGATATTCATTAGGGATATTGATCTATAATTTTCTTTCTCTGTTTTCAACCTACCTGGTTTAGGTATCAGTACCATGTCTGTGTCATAAAAGGAGTTTGGTAGGACTCCTTCAATCCCTATTTTTTCAAATAGTTTATTTAGCATTGGAGTTAATTGTTCTTTAAATGTTTGGTAGAATTCACATGCAAATCCATCTGGTCCTGGGGATTTTTTCTTAGAGAGTTGGTTGCCTAATCCACTCTTAAAGAATATAGCCTCAAGACTGAGATGCTGTGACTTTCTCAATACTACTCAACTAAGAATTGTCAGCAGCAGTATTTGAACTCAGGGGATTACAGTTTTAAAGCTAGTCTTTTCTATCTACTACACCAGCAAGATGACTATATGAAAGTAATTCATAAGCTCATATAGAATCACAAATTTTTTGGCATAAGTATCCTGCCCCTGTCATTGATAAGTTGTTGTTTTTTTTTTAAATATGAATTATTCTTTTTTTATGGATGGAAATCTCATTTAAAAAAACTTTCAATGGATATTGAAATTAATTTTCTTTTTTTTTTTTTCTAGGAAGTAATGGTTGCTGATGACCTTGAAAATGAGGTAGGAGGGGAAAGAAAGCTTTTCAGAGAAAAAGCATGTATATACATACATGCTTATGTAACATTTCTACATAATGCTATTAGAAAAAGAACTAGATTATTAATAAAAGACTTGGATTTTAATTCTTGTTTTCAAAGTCAATAAACATTTATTGAATGCCTACTATATTTCAGGCCCTGTGTTAAGTACTGGAAATAGGAAAAAAGTATAAGCCTTCCCCTTAGAGAGGTTACAGTGTAATGGTGGGGGAGGGTGATAGTGGTGCTGGTGGTAGTTATAGTGGTGCTGGTGTGCGATGCTTCTAGCTTAGGCATGATCCAGTTCTGCAGCCAGGATGTAAACTGATTTGAGGAGGTATATTTCACAATTGACTTTATCTTGCAGACTAATGAGGATCTATAGATGATGAAATTTGGCTAAGTAGCCAAAAGGTTTGGGGTTTTTTATAAATTAATCTCTGAGCTGTTTAGTAAAGTTGAGAGAGAGATTGAGAGGGAGGAAGGGCTTACTCTCAAGGTGCTTACATTTTTAGGTTATCTAGAAAGTGAGGGAAATAAGGCAGCTGGTGGGGACATAGAGAAGTATAGAGAATGAGCAATGAAGTGAATATTGTAAAGGCCCCTTATGAAATTGTAGCTCTTGATTGAGAGGTGCCAATCTGGAGAACAGAATTTGGGGCATATATTTTTCTTGGAAAAAAAAGTGGTAACTACAGAAGACTAGAGTATGGGTTGTCAGGTCTAGATAATTTATAATAGTCCTTTCTAATGCTAAAGTTATTTTTAAAAAAATCTTTCAACAAGTGTATTTTTGCAGTGGTAAAACATTGTATAATCACAACATCATGAAATTTTGCATTATTTGAAGTCTTGGGTAGGGTAGGAGTTGGGGAGGGAGTATCATTCTGAACTGTGGTTTCAGTATAGAGACTTTCTGGTTTTTAGTTTGCTTTTGTTTTTGTTTTCTTTTCATTTCAGAAAGAAAAACTGAGAACTCTTTTGAGCACCAAGGAAAAACAGCATGAAGAAAGCTTAAGGACTATTGAAGCTCTGAAAAATAGATTTAAATATTATGAGGTATCAATGTTGAATCATGGGTTGACTTTAAGTTTAGGGGACAAATTTAATTACTTTTGAGCTTTATTTTATTTTTAAAAACCTGTTGATCATTGTTGTTTTTCTGTAATTTTAGATATCTCTATATGTAAGTTCATTAAAAATAACATATTCCTACAAATAGATAGCAAAATCTCAACTATTTTATGCTTTCATAAGTATACTGTTTCATTTGGAGCACTTAGTCAGACTTGGCTTACCATTCAACTAGTTAGCTTTTTTCTATTTCTTAACTACAGATTTGCCCCAAATGGGCATATTTCAGATGGATACAGGAGAAAGTATAACTTAGGATATATCCATAAATATTACTGGGAAAACAGTTTCAAAAATCTTCCTAAACCTTAGTATGATGTCATATTTGAAGACAAAGATAATAATTGTCTCTACTTTTTTGGCCTATTTTTTGTGCAAGATTGAATAGCAACTAAGATTTTAACTGTTTTATTAGAATTGTGATTATCCACTCCTTTGATATATCCTGTTTATAGAAAATATTTTTCTAAAAAACTTCAACAAATTAAATAAGAAAATTCTTCTCTCTCTCCTCTCTCTGTTTGTAACCTATCAAAATACAGAATATATCTGGGGACCATGCATCTAAAAGAGTGGCCATTTTTTGGTTTAAGTCAACTTATTTTAATTTTGGTTTAAGTTTATATCAACTAATAAAATATATCTAGTTTGCAGATATCTTTAATAAAGTGTTACTGAAAAACTATTTGCACTATCTCCAGTATACTGATAATTTACCTTAAAAATGTATTTTTTGAATTAGTTTGAAAGCATATTGCTATCATTTTTATATAGATAAAATAGTCATGATAAAAGGACCATATCTTGCTAATAAGTAGGTTAATAGAAACTTTTTTTTTTAAAACACAAGACACAGATAGAAGCTCCTTTAAAAAATTTTTTACATGCCTCTTAAGAATAACAGCTATTTTCTATTCATAACAATAATAACAATAACTTTTCTATAGCATTTTTTATGTGCCAAAGCACTTTATAAATATTTCATTTGTTCCTCATAACAAACTGGGAGATAGGTGCTATTATTATTTCCATTTTATAGTTGAGAAAACCAAGAAAATAGGTTTAGTGACTTTCACAGGATCACATAACTAGTAAATGCTTAAGATTTCATTTGAGTAGTCAAGAGTTCCTCACTCTAGGCCCAATTGCCTTATTCACTGTATTGCCTAGCTGTCCCTTAACTATTGGCCTTTGTCTTACAGGCAGGCTAATCTACATTTCAGCCTTGCTGTAAGATTTTTATGATTGTCTAATGACAAGGAAATGCATGGAAAAGGTTTTAAAATACCAAATGTTTGCCTTCTTATTTTGGATAAAATAGAAGACAGTTTCCAAAACTCACTCATGTTACAAAAAGTTACAGGAAGTTAGCTGGGCCTCCACTCTTATTTCCACAGTGATAGTGAATGACAAGTATGTTGAAAGTTGTTTGGAAGTTATTTCCATTCTGTTTCTTTTAGATAGGCAAGTATATTAGTTATTCCCAGAAATTGTGTTTCTTGTAATATTGTTTGTTTGTCAAAAATGCAGTAAATTCCTTTATTTCTAACAGATTTCTAATGATCTCTAACAAATGTCAGGGATTTTGAGCAAAATTTTGTATAGTGGAAAAAAGTGAAGTATATCCCTAGTGTCGTGGGAAAAAACAAACATCAAATTTGGTGTCAGGTGATTTGAGTTTTGAATCCCAGTTCTGATATTTGCTAATTCATTTCTGTATATATAAAGTAGACTGAAGACCTAGTTGTATTACCAACTTTACCGTCTTAGGTAAAACACTGAACTTAAAAAATTAAAATGAATGTAAGCTATCTTTATTATTTTCTTGATACCTTGATAGAAGGCCTTATAGAATTTGTTTAGATGTCATACCAATGCAGAATTGAATAAATTAAAGCAGCTTCTCATTTAAAATTTTATAATTTGTATTTCTCATTTCAGAGTGACTATGGGGGAGCAGGAAATCACTTCAATAACCGTAAGTAATCTAAATACAAGTTAGATTTTATATTTAGACTTTAGACTATATATCTATATTTTCTCCTTTACTCTGCTGGCTCATTTTGATGTGAAGTATTGGTATGAAAACCAAAGCCTTGGTTTTCTAATAACTGTCATCAGAATACAAACTCTGATGGTTTCCACCAAGCTGAAAAGGCTTTGAGTATCAACTTGTTAATGAAATTTGTCTTCTAAGGTGCTATTTGGAGAGACTTATCCCCAATTTAGCTATCAGCTAATTGAATACTTTGAATACAGTAATTTTTAATAACCATAATTACTTTTTGAAGAGATTAGGATTAATTTTAGTGGAGGGAATAACCATACTGATGGAATTCTGAAATTTTAAAGTACAAAATAGCATATTTTAATATACAAAATAGCACCTGTGTGCACGCACACACACATACATACATATATACATATACACACATGCACCCCTCATAAAGATTTAATGGAGAATTATCAAATTATATTTAGAGAAACAAGTTTATTAATATTCTGATCATATGTGAGTTAGTACCTTGAGTGAATATTCATTTTTCATAGATATGCTGTAATTTTTGTGAATTACTACACGTGTATTAATCCCTTACTGTGTGCAAAGTGCTGTACTAATTGCTGGAAATACAAAAAGTAAAAAGCAGTAATCCAATCCATGCCTTACAAGGAATTTACAGTCTAATAGAGGCATAAGAAATAAAATTAAGGGCTTTGGACAAAAGTTCTAAAAGGAACATTAAGAACTTAAAAAAAAAGATTTTATAAGCAAGTTTACAGTCATTTTGTTTTATGATTCAAGCTATAATTTGATTATTTTAAAAAATCTACAAACTTTTTTTGTTAACAAGTGTACAAATTATCTACTATATATTTTTGTTGGAAAATCAGGAAGTGCTTCATTGTAATAGGATGGCTTGCATTTATAAAGCACCTAAAGGTTCAGAATGTTTCCTCATAAGGAAACTAAGCTTTAAGCTTTAGCATTGTATATATTGCATCATTATAATCATCTCATTTATTCTCCCCCAACATACCTAATAAGTTGCCAAAACTTACTAATTTACCTCTAAGTACCATCTCGTATAATGTTGAGTGCATTTTGTGTATTCACACAACTAATACTACTGCTTACCTTAATCATTGCAATGGCTTCTAAATTTATCACCTTGCTTTGAGTGTCTCTCTGTTGCTGCTGCTAAAGTGATTTTCCTTAAGGACAAGTCTAACCGTGTCACTTCTATACTCAGTAAGCCCTTTTGGCTCCCTGTTCCTTCTAGGATCAGTGCCCCCTTTTAACTTTTCACAGCCTGGACCCACCTTACCTTTTCAGCCTTACTCTAGAGTACTTCCGCTCCTGCACTCTACTGTCCCACTAAACTGCCCTTCTCTCTGTTCCTCACTCATGCCATTCCCCATGCCTGGAATGGGTTTACCTGTGCCTCATAGGACCCTCTCTTTCTTCAAACCCTTTGTGATTTCTTATTTATTTACTAGTGCCCTCTCATCCAAACTGCCATGCATTTAATTGTTTTGTATTTATTTTCATTTTTAGATTTGTCCTTTAGATTTGTTGAGAGTGGGAATTGTTTCTTTTTTTTGTATTTATATCCCTATTGCCTAGTGCAGTTTGTAGCAAATGCTGACTTATAGAGGTGTTTTGAAAATCAAAAGATACAATGAGTATAAAGATCCTAACAGATCTTAAATCACAATAGAAATATCCATTATTATTATTATTATTACTCCTGGAAGTCACAGAATTCCAGAATTAGAAATTATTTCAGGGATTTTCAGGCTAGCCCACACCTGAATTTGAAAACTCTTTTTGATATATCTGACAAATTTCTGTCTTTTTTTTTTTTTTTAAAGAAATAACAGCAATGATAATGCCAATAATAGCTAACAGTTATAGAGCTTCAGGATTTACAGGTACTTTACATATGTTGTCTCCTTTGATTCTCATAAACACACTGAGGTAAAGGTGCTATTATTCCCATTTTTCAGATGAGCGAAGTATAGAAACCCACTTTTGGAGAATTAATTATTAGAAAGTTATTTCTTAAGTCAAGCCTGAATTTGCCCTTTTTTTTTTTTCAACCAATTGTTATGAATACTGCCTCTAAAGACCAAGTGGGGAACAGAGATAGTCGAGTTATTCTGGCATATAGGGTTCGTGATGAGAAATAATATGAAAATAAAGTTGGAAAGAAGATATTGTGGAGGACATTAAATGCCTGACTGAAAAAAGGAAATATTGTTCAGTGTGCTCTTCCAGGACTGCCCAAAATTCCTTATCTTTGATCTGTTTTCTTTCTTTCCTTCTGTTCCCTTTCTGTCCCTTCTTGCTATTAAATCACTGTCAACTGCCTCCCTAACCCTTTGTTTCTCTTTTCTTTCCTCTATTTTGCATGACCTTAAGTTTTTCCAAATTTTCTTATTTTTTTAAATAACACATATTTCACCATATTAATATACCATGATTTATTGTTGTCCTCCAATTGTTTAACACATAGTTTGTTTTCAAATTTTAGTTATTACAGATAAAGTAGATTTCAAATTTTTTTTTCTTTTAATGGATAAATCCTATTTTCTTCCATAATGATTTTTGGGAGGTTAGTCCTATCAGTGGAGCTACTAGATAAAAAGTATAATCAGTTTTAGTGTTCTTAGTATAAATTGGTATTTTGCTCTCCAAAATGTTTCGGATTTTTTTCTTTTTGAGGCAATTGGGGTTAAATGACTTGCTCAGGGTCACACAGGTAGGAAGTATTAAGTGTTAGATTATTCTTTAGACTCATTAATAATGTATTAAAATACCTGTTTCCCCACAGGTAGGACGTATTAAGTGTTAGATTATTCTTTAGACTCATTAATAATGTATTAAAATACCTGTTTCCCCATAGCCCTGCTAATTGTAGATTTTATGTTTAAAAATATTTTGTAAATTCTAGTAATATAAAGTGGATTTTAAGCTTGTCTTTTAAGTATTTTGGTCACTTTTTTTTTTTTTTTTTCTGAGGCAATTGCGCTTAAGTGACTTGCCCAGGGTCACACAGCTAGGGATAGGAAGTGTTAAATGTCTGAGGATAGATTTGAACTCGGGTCCTCCTGACTTCAGGGCTGGTTCTCTAATCACTGCACCACCTAGCTGACCCTTTGGTCACTTTCTTTTGGGAAGGTAGCTTGGCATAATAGCCAGTGTGATGGATTTGGAGTCAGAAAATCTGACAATGTTCCAGCTGTGCTCTTTATAACCCATGTGACCTTGAGCAAGTGCTGGGAGGTATTTTTTGTTTGTTTTTGTTTTTGTAAAAATCTGCAAAGCGAGGAGTTTGGGCTAGTTAACCTCTAACGTCTAAATCTGCAATCTTTTTAACTTTTCATATGGATTTTAAACATTTTTTCTCCTTCATAAATGATTTTGTTTGGTCCCTTGAACACTGATCCTTTGGGGAAGTGTCTATTTGGTTTTAGAGGCAGATAATATTTCTTTAAATATAGATTTAAAAAAATTGTTTCATGAATTATACACACGGTTGTATGTGTGTATAAAAGGCAGAGTGAGAAGCAATTGTAGAAAGATTTAGAGTTAATTATGAATAAGTTAACTAGTAAATAGAATATAGCTTCTTAAGGCAGGATCTATTTGGGTTTTGTCTTCGTATCACTAATGCCTAGCACAATGTAGTTGCTAAATAACTGCTCACAGAATTGAATTGAATGAAATGGAATATACTGCCCCCGGAGGAGTGGATTTCTCCTTATTAGATGTCTTCAAGAAAAGACTAGATGATTTTTGTTAGGTAGAATATAGACTAGATTTTTGGCAGAGATGTCTTATATGTCCCTTTCCAATTCTGGGTTTTTTTTTATCTGTGATTTTAATAACTTAATGGAGTTGATTCTTATGTAAAAACTGTTAGGATTAAATATATTTTGACATTTCTCTCATTTTTTTTTCTTTTCTTTTGTATGTAACAAGTTAAAATTATAGAACCAAGCTAAGATTTAAATTTTGCTTTTGCATGAAAATTTAGATTTAGAAATTAGAAAATATAGATAATTTCTTTTTTTGTTTGTTAATTTAGGAAAAGAAGACATGCTTCATAAGCAGAATCAAATTTTTGTTTCAGAATCACAGGTAATTATTTCTCTTGAACAAAATCCATTCTTGCATACTTGTGGTTTATGCTGTTTTTTACATTAAACAAAATTTACATATTTAGAAAATTATTTATTGGAGAAACAAGTTCTAATGTTTTGTAACATATTTGTTTATTGTTAAGCCTAGTTTGAAAAGATTTAGCAGCTTTTGGTGTTCTGTGAAGTAATTTTAGTGAGAGTAACTTAAACTAGTCAAGATTCTTTTTGTTTGTGGTTAACATGTTTTCATTAATAACTCTACAGTCAGCTCTTAATTATTTGTACATAAGGAGAGCAGAGACATTAATACTTTTTAAAAAATTCTTTCTTTTTAGAATTAGTGTAGTTTATATTTGCATTTAAAAACAAGATGTTCTAGGGAATTATCTTCAATAAAAATCCAATTTAAAGTGAAAAAACTTTGGATGAGTTTTTTTTTTTTTTTAGCATATACCCTACTGTTTACTTCTGTTTTTTTGCCATCTTGTTCTGGAAAAAGACCCTTATTTTCCATTCACCTTAGGTAAGTTACTTAATGTCTCTTGACCTATTTTTCTCATCCATATAATAGTTGTGCACTATGTAATCTACAAGTTACTTGATGCAAATTTTATAAATGAATGGCTAAACATTTATTATAAACTTGATATGTGTAAAACTTTATACTAAGTGCTGAAGATGTAATCAATGAAAAAGTAAGAAATCTCCGAATCCCCAAAAGCGACATTTTGCTGAGGGAGATAACACATAAGGAAGCTATGTTCTATGATTTTTAAAGGGAGTATAAAATGTCAACAAAACATAACAAAGAATCTTGGGCATAAACTTTTAAGTACTGTTAGTGTAGGTGCTTTTAATGTATTTGATATGAACATCCAGGTGGCCATAGTTTAAGATTTGTTTTATAAGCACACTTAGAGAAAATTCTTGCCACAGATTTGCCTCTATGTTGTCAGCTTCCTTTATCTCTCAGTCTATTTGAAGATAGTTCAAATTTAATTAACATATATAATCATACCAGATTAAAGTACTTAAAATAATCATGTTTTTATCAAATATTTGTTGAGAGACTTTGTGGCATAATGAATCTCCAAAGGGCTAGCCTTGGAGTCAAGAAGACTTGGTATTAAGTCTAAGGTATTGCCCCTTGTAGGGGCAAGTCAGTCTTGAAATGCATGAAGCAACTCAGTAAGACTATAAGTGTTAGATGAGGTGCTGTTCTGCTTCTTGGGAAAGGAGTTTTTTTTTTTTTTTTTTTTTTTTGATAAAATCATAGAATTCTGACCTTTTTCTCTCCTAATTTTATGCTTGCTATTGGGAGTGAATTTCCTTTTTAACCTTATTTTTAAAAGCATATGATAGTTTCAATATACTGATTTATAACTTATTCAGCTTGTTGGTTATCTTTCTCTGAATATCCTTCTACTTTTTTTGTATTCTTGTTTTCTTGTATTCTTTTAAATGTTTTATTGGAGTTTATTTCTCTGAGGTTTTTTTTTGGATCACTATCTACCTGTCAAAAAAAGAAATATAACCTTCCTAAAAAATAACCCATCTTTTTGTCATTTCTTATGATATAACCATATTCCACTATTTGTCCAACTATTCCCCAATCGTTGGGCACTATCTTCGTTTCCAGTATTTTGCTAAAACAAAAAAGGGCTGTTAGTAATATTTTTGTATGTATGGGTCCTTTCCCTCTTTTTTTGAACTTGTTGTTATAGATGCAGTAGTGATATGACTGGGTCTAAATCTGGGATCCTCTACAGAATTTAAGGAGACAAGATCCAGTCATAAACACAGATGAAAATAAACTTTTAAAAGTTATTTTTGGTATTTTTGAATTTGATAAAACATCAATAATCAGGAACTTTCATATATAAAGAACAGAAAAGGAGGATTATATATGAAACCATGATTTTATTTAACATTTAAAAAAATAAACTGTATAAAGTCAAGTTTCAAAGTTGTCCTTATTTGTGTTTTCATTTAAATTCTTTCTGTTCTGAGCATTAAAAAAAAAAAAGCTCAGTGACACATTTCTTTTTAAATCAAAACATGTCATATTCTGCATCTTTAGTGTTATCAAGGTTGTTTTTTTTTTAACTATATTATATATAGTCTTTGAATAAATTATTTTTCTTGTATTGCTTATTTTACTATGCATTAGTTCACATAGATCTCAGATTTCTTTGAATGTTTTTTCATCATTTCTTATGGTTTTATAATGTTCCATTTCATATTTATTTAGCCATTCTCTAGTTGATAGACACCTGTTAATTACAACATTCTTTAATGTTTCTAATAAATAATACTTTTTCTTTTCTTTTTTTAAAGGAAAATATTTTCTTCCTTTCTGGTATAGTTAGGATTATAAACTTTCTACTACAATGTTTACACATCCTACTTTAGAAAATACTGTAATTATCATTATGCATAATTGATATATATATATATTTTTAAATAAAATGAGTTAAAGATGAATCCTGGTCACTTAGTAAATTTGTGGGTTAATACATTATATTTGGAAATTTATTTGATAAATATAGAGGATCTCTTTCATCTAAGGAATCTTAATTCTGTCAATATCTTGTAGCACTTTCAACCTGTGTTCTGTATTTTAAAATGGGTAAATTGTAATACAAAAAATGAGTTGTATATTTATAATATGGTACTGAATTGTGGCCTATGGATAGGGGACAAAAGAGAAAAAGACTATATTGTATCTCTATGAGGTTGTTTTTAATCTGAAATCTACAACTTAGGATTTTTTTTTTTTTTTTTTTTTTTTTTTTGCTGAGCAATTGGGGTTAAGTGACTTGCCCAGGGTCACACAGCTAGGAAGTGTTAAGTGTCTGAGGCCAGATTTGAACTCAGGTCCTCCTGACTTCAGGGCTGGTGCTCTAATCCATTGTAGCACCTATTTGCTCCTACAACCTTGTTTTAAAAATATTTTTACAACTATGTCAATATAATTGACTTCCTTTTTAATCCTATATTTTATTTTATGCATTTAAAAACATTACTTTGAGAAGTCCTTGGATTTTACTAGACTGCTAAAGGGAGTCTATGCCACAAAAACAAACAAACAAAACCCCTTAGAATCCCTCTATTAGATTAATGAAGAGAATTAATTTAGTGTTATTACTTTCCTGTAGAATTTCTCTTAGGACTAACTAGATGGCACAGGAGATAGAGTGTTGGATCTAGAATCAGGAAGGTTCTTCTTTCTGGGTTCAAATCTGACCTCAGGCACTTGCTGTGTTTTCCAGGTCAAGTCACTTAAATTTGTTTGCTTCAGTTTCCTCATCTGCAAAATGACCTGGAGAAGGATATGAAGAAGGATTTTTGCCAAGAAAACCACAAATTGGGGTCACAAAAGAGTTGGAAATACTGAAACAATTGTATTACAAAAAATTTCTCTTAAGCATTTCAAATAAATTTCTCTTTAACCAGTAACTTTTTAGCTAAACAGTTCAATGTTTTTCTTTTTTTTTTTTTTTTTTGTAAATCCAATAATCAAGTATATTAATACTTCTTCTTTAGACTTTATATAATCAACACATTTTTCTCTCTTTCCTTCTAGTATACATCATCAGGCATTCCACTGCCAGCCCACATACAAACAAGATCCATGCTAAGACCACTGGAACTGTCCTTACCCAGTCAAACTACCATTTCTGAAAATGAGATTTTAAAGAAAGAGTTAGACACTATGAGAACCTTTTGTGATTCAGCTAAACAAGAGAAATTTAAGCTCCAAAATGAACTGGCCCATAAAGTGGCAGAATGCAAAGCTTTGGCATTAGAATGTGAAAGAGTAAAGGAGGATTCTGATGAACAGATAAAACAATTGGAAGATGCTTTAAAAGATGTGCAAAAGAGAATGTATGATTCAGAAGGTAAAGTGAAACAAATGCAAACTCATTTTCTTGCTCTGAAGGAGCACTTGACAAATGAAGCAGCTTCAGGAAATAATAGATTAACAGAAGAACTAAGGGATCAGTTGAAAGAAATGAAAGCAAGATATGAAGGAGCTTCTGCTGAAGTGGGAAGACTAAAGAACCAAATCAAACAAAATGAAATGCTAGTAGAGGAGTTTAAAAGGGATGAAGGGAGATTAGTAGAAGAAAATAAGCGATTACAGAAAGAATTTAGCATGTCTGAAATAGAGCGAGAGAAGAGAGGAAGAAAAGCCTTGGAGATGGAAGGTCAGATAAAAGAATTAGTAGCAAAATTGGCCCTCTCCATCCCTACAGAAAAATTTGAAAACATGAAGAGTTTATTATCAAATGAAGTGAATGAGAAAGCAAAAAAGTATGTAGAGATGGAAAGAGAATATGAAAAATCACAAACTGAACTTAGACAATTAAAGAGAGAACTTGAGAATTATAAAGCTAAGCTTTCTCAACATGTAAGGCCAGAGGAACATGAACAACTTAAGGACAAATTTGAACAAAAATCAGGTGAATTTGGAAAGAAGATAACCGAGTTAACTTTGAGGAATCAGACATTACAGAAAGAATTTGAGAAGGTTTGTGCAGATAATAAACTACTAGACCACCAGTTGCAGAGTTTATCGACTGAGATGAAAACTAATTATATTCCTTTAAAATTAAATCAAGAAATGAAAAAATTGCATGCTTCAACAGTTGATGATTTGAATAAAAAACTAATAGATGTGACACAAAAGTATAAAGAAAGGGAATTGGAAACTGAGAAGCTGATAGTGGAAAAAAACAATTTAACTAAAAATGTCAGTCATCTTGAAGCTACATATATTCCTCTAGAAAACCATGAAAAAGAGATAATGGCTCTAAAATCCAATATTGTTGAACTAAAAAAAGAACTTTCAGAACTTAATAAAAAATGTGGTTATGGAGAAGAAAAATTGCATGTAATCACATCTGAGAATGCAAAACTGAAAAGGTCTATAAATGAACAGTATGTGCCAGTTACAACCCATGAAGAAATTAAAGCAGCGTTAAGTAGCACATTGGATAAAACTAACAGAGAATTGACAGATGTGAAAAGAAAACTTGAAGATATAAAACAAGAATTTACACAAATAAGAGATGAGAATGGAGCATTAAAAAAAAAGTTAGAGGATTCTAAAAACCAAATGAAAGCTGAATTTATTAGCATAAAGGAGCATGAGGACAAAATGAATGCTATTAACAAAAACCTAAAAGAAACACAGGAAAATCATGCTGAAGTACTTACCAAGTATAATAAGGGTCAGAAAGAGATTTTAGCATTGCTTGTTGAGATTGAAGCCCAGAAGAAGGAACTTGACACAATACAAGAATGCATTAAGCTAAAGTATGCACCGATTGCTAGTTTTGAAGAACGAGAGAAAACTTTTAATGCCACTGTGAAAGAACTTAAAGATCAATTGCTAACACAGACACAAAGATGCATTGTAGAGGAAGAGGAGACTCATAAATGTCAGCAGGAAAACGAAAGGTTAAAGAATGAAATCCTTATAATCCAGAAAGATCTAAAGAATAAGGATATTCTCATTGAAAATTCCCATGAATTGGAAAAAACTTTAAACCAAAAAACAGAAGAGTTTAGCAAACAACTAAAGGATTTGTCTGAGAAGTACACAAAGGTAAAAAGTGAGAAAGAGAAGCTTTTGAAAGAAAATGCCAAAAAGACCTCTGAGATACTTGCAGCCCAAACAATTTTACAGGAACAACATGTTCCCCTAGGGCAGGTGGAAGAGCTGAAAAACTCCCTTAATGGCACAATTGAGGCTCTGAGAGAAGAGCTCCAGGACAAGAAGAGACGGCATGAGGAAGCTGAGCAGGCAGCAGCTGAATGGCAACAGATGCTCGAGAATCAAAAACACTCTTCTGTGTCCCTGGTAGAACACGTGCAGATAAAGGAAGCATTGGAGAAAGAAGTTGGATACATGAAAGGTAGATTGAGTGAAAAAGAAAAAGAAAGTCAAACCAAAACAGAAAAGATCTCTAAACTCCAGGATGAGATTCAGACTTTGAAGGAAGCATTTAAGAAATTAGAATCTAGAGAGATTATTGATTTATCAAAATACAACACAGTGAAAAATGCTTTAGAAGCACAAATTACCAACATGACAGAAAATTTGACCACTTTGAATAAAAAGTATGAGGAAGTGTGCGAAGAAGCGGCACGTGCCAAAAAGGCAGAACTATCTGCAAAAGAAGAGAAGGAATTGATACAGTTGAGGAGCTTAAGCATTGAACAAGAAATTAAGGAACAGAAAGAAAGATGTGATAAGTCCTTACTAACAATTACTGATTTACAAAGAAGAATGCAAGAGTCTGCCAAACAAATAGAAGCAAAAGACAATAAGGTAGGCAGTAAATTAAATCTGCATGATTATAAGTTAGAAAATAAAAGCAAGTATTATATCATAATAAGTTCAGATTCATTGTGGCTCCTCATTGTATGTAAAATACTAATTATCTACTGTTAAAAATGTTTTGGGCAATTAAAAAAAAGTTCTTTATGCTTTTCTGTAGTAACCAGGTGCTAAGCATAGTTTTGTAGAAGATACAAAGCCATTTGAAAGGCCTGGCTTCCAAGTTTTTACAGTCTAATTTAGGAAATTATACAAATAGGTAGATAAATAGATTTACACAAACCATCCTTTCCCCACTCAAAAACAAAAACAAAACAAATTAAAACTAAGAATTAGTATTAAAGTGCCACATGAAAGGCACTAAGTATTCTAGGAGTTGAGAAGAAAAGAAACCTATTATGGGCTTAGGTGACAGCTAGAATTAGCACAAGATGACTGGGACTATTCTGTAGATATTGACATCCATGGAGTTCCTCTGTCACCTCCCAATACCAGTTGTCCTAATGGCACATTCCCTTGTCCATCAATGACTGCTAACTAACTTGAATCTTTTGGATATTACATCCCTTTTTCAGAGTGCTATCTCACTTCTGTCAAGCATATCTATCACCCCTTTTAGTAGGCACTTTTATCTTACTTTCCCCTAGTCAGTAATCTTTTTTGCCTTATCTCTCACTGTGCCCTCAGTCTACTTCTGTTGTGATATATTACAAAGATTGTTGCATCCAGAATCAAAGGATATGAATTTAAATCCTGGCTCTGCCAGTTATTACTTGAGTGACTTTCACTTATATAGTCTTTCATTTGTAAAATAATGATGTTGAACTCAGTGACCTGTTTCAAAGTCTACAATTTTAAACTTCTCTTTATCTTGAATTTCTTACATTTATTATTGCTCATTCAGGTTTGGTTTTCTCTTGAAGAGATCAGAGTTAATCAATAAACATTATGCACCTACTATACATAGGAACTTTATTAAGTTCTGGGGATACAAAGAAAGGAAAGTCTGAATCCTCAGAAAGCTCAGAATTTAATAGGAAAAGACATTTAAAAAGAAGCAGAGAAGGGACATGGGGGAAGGTGACCTCTTATGTAGGACCATGATTGAAGTTTTGTAGCAACAATAGGAAATAATCTGAGAAAGGGACAATTTCAGAGTTTATGTCGTCTTAAATAAGAATTTCTAGCTACCATGAAGTCCAGGAAAGAAGCTGGGTGGGAACGGATAAAGTGAATTCTCTGTCCCTTCTTTAAGTGGTGGGAGATCTCTTGAGACTCTCTAATAATGTTTTTTTCACATCCTATAATAGAGAACCAGAAAGAGCGTTATAGTTCTACATTTGGAAGGGACTTCTAGGTTATTTGATCTAGTCTCATTTTACAGATAAGGAAACTGCACTCAGAATGATTATTATTGACAAGTCTTACAACCAGCAAATATCAATTGGGGTTTAAACTCAGATCCTCCAACCTCAAGTATATCAGTGCATCTATTATGGCCTGCTAGTGCTGTGAAATTGGTACATTCCTTGTTTTCTACTGAAATTTTCAGACTCTTCTGTCACCATTAATCAGCAACCACCTCCCTGAAAAAAAGCTTGTCCAAATCCTTCTGCTAATATCTGCAGACCTACGAGATTCTCTCCATTCTTCCCAATAAACAGTACCAGGAGGACAAATCTTATTCTTTACCTCAGTCCTGACCTTCAAATACCTTTGTTTCCTTTTTCCTCAATTGCTCTTCAACTCTCATGACTTCAGTCTACTTCAAGCACAAATAAGAGAATAGTGGCCATACTTTTAACCCCTACCTCCACCTTCCACTCATATAGGTGTGTCCTAATTGCTGGAATTCCAGATTGTTCTGGGTGAAGTCAAAGGGAACCTTCATAGAGGTGTGAGACTTGTAATGTTTTCAAGTGAGTGTTTAGTTAATGAGATAATAATAGAATAGAATAATATTCTATATTCTATTAGGATATATATTATATATATAGAATATATATTAATAGAATAATATTATAATAATCTAGTAATAGAATATATAAAATAGAATAATATGTATATATGTAATATATATAAATAATAGAATAAAAGAATAATAGAAACTATTTTCTTCCTCTTAACTTTTTCTCTAAGATAACAGAACTGCTTAATGATGTAGAACGACTAAAACAGGCCCTTAATGACCTTTCACAACTTACCTGCTCAAGTGGGAATTCTACAAAGAAAGAAAACCAACAGGTGGAAACACTCCAGCATCAGCTAAAGTCTCTGCAACAGCAGCTGGCTGTAAGTACCTAATAAGACATGAAATTTAGACTTTTACAGCATACTCAGAAGTCAAAAGATCTGAGCCCTTGTTCTGATACTGTAAATTCATATAGCTAGTGAAAATTATTTACCATGGTAATATTAAAGTTCAACTAAATTTCAAAGCCTCTTTCTTTAAAATATAGATCCTTTTTAAGGCATCTTGAAGTGAAGAGAACTTCTAGAATTGTCTACTCTCTATTAACAAGGTAGTTCCCATAGCTTTACATATACCTGAAAATGGTATTATTTACCCCACTGTGTTCATTGCTCTCTATTTGGTTCTGTGCATGCTATGTCTTCAGGTCAATTATAATCAGCTAGGGAGATAAGACAAAATCCTGTGGAAAGTCAAACAATTTTATGAGAAATATTACATGGCAGTATATAACTAAAATGAATAAATACTGTGAGTTTTGAGGGAAAAAATGTTACTGTAGATTGGAAGGAAGCAAAACCAATAGAATGATATTTAAAACTCTGATAATTCAAATGAAAACAACACTAAAAAGTAGATAAATTCACATTAATTGTAATAAATAGTTTGATTCTATGGAATTAGAACTGTACATACCTTTGCTTTTCACAGGAGATATGAGGGGTTAAATAGCAAGGCAAACTAACAAAGTGCTCACTGTTCCAGGAGCAGTGATAAGAGTTGGGGATACAAACACAAGTAAAAGGATACTCCCTGCACATAAGGAGCTTACCTTTAACAGGAGAAGATAATATTTAAAAAGGAAACTTTTGTTGGAAGTGGGGAAGTGCAAAGGGCATAGCAACAAAATCTCAGAAGCACAGGCAGGGGATGCAGGTTGGCCAACCTCAGTCCTTTCCCAAATTGAAGGTCCTTGAAGAAACTTATCCCCAGAAGGGGGATGGCATGATGGATTGATGTCTCTGGATGAGGATGCCCCAAGTATTGAAGAAAGTTTCAGGGTGAATGAGACTGACACTGAGACATGTTGTTGAAGCCTGGAAAGTCAGAAGCTCAGCCAAGAGAGAAATGAATGGGGTGTTGCAGATACTATCAGAAGTGTCTCCTTTGAATAAATAGGATCATTTAAAAAAAACAAAAATAAGAATTCCTGGAAGCATTTAAAAAGATAATTTCAAAATCAGTTAAAAGTGGTAGAGGAAGGGTAGCTAGGTGGCACAGTGGATAGAGCACCAGTCCTGAAGTCAGGAAGACCTGAGTTCAAATCTTCCCTCAGACACTTAACACTTCCTAGCTGTGTGACTCTGGGCAAGTCACTTAATCCCAATTGAAATGAAAGCAAAGGAAGAAAATTATGAAAACAAAATTTACATCTTGATAGAAGAGGCATAGAAAGTGCTGAAGAAAATAAAACCTTAAAAAACAAAATTAGCCAAATTTTGGCTAATAAAAGAGGGGGAGTGGAAAAAAAAGGGGGGGAGTGGGAAGCTTCACTAATGTAAATAATCCCTTTAAAAAGAGCAAGAGAGAGAGAAAGAGAGAGAGAGAATTGACCAAATGAGAAAAGTTGCAAAACTTAATTGAAGAAAATAATTTCTTAAAAATTAGAATTGGGCAACTGAAAGCTAATGATACATGAGACATCAAGAAACAATAAAACAAAGTAAAAATGAGTGAAAAAGTAGTAGAAAAAGTTAGAAAGAGGATAACTTGATTATATTGGGATGATATTAAAAAATGATAAGAGAGGGACCCTCCAGGAGAAGGGGAAAGGAGAGAGATATCTTCCTTTACCAAATGGTAAAAATTATCTCACATAAAAGAGGCATGAAAGAAAGTTTTCAGAAGAGGGGGAAATAATGGGAGGGGGGAAATGATGGGGAGAAGGCAGGCAATGCTTAAACCTCACTGACATCTAAATTGGTTTAAAGAGTTCTCTCTCAATTGGTAATAGAAATCTATCTTACCCGAAAGAGAAGTAGGAGAAGGAGATAATGAAAAATATGTGTTTGTGGTGGAGTAGATGTGGGAGTTGGAGAGTGATAAAGGGGAAGACAGATAAAAGAAGGCAGTGGTCAGAAAGAAAACAGACTTTAGAAAAAGGTTAACAGAAGTAAATTGAATCGAGGAAATGTACAGATAATAATCATAACTATGAATGTGAATGAGATGAGTTCACCTGTAAAAACAGAAGCACACAACAGAATGGAATAGAAAGCAGAATCTAATAATATATTGTTTACAAGAAACACATTTGAAGTAGAGAGTCAGACACAGCTTAAAAATAAGGGGCTGGAGCAGAAGATATGCGTTGACTCAAGTTAAAAAGACAAGGGGGTAGCAGTCATCTCAGACAAAGCAAAAGCAAAGATAAAGAGAGAAATAATATCTCACTAAAAAGAACCGTAGGCAATAAAATAATTTTTAACACATACACTAAGTGGCATAGCATTCATATTCTTCAAGGAAAAATTAAATGAATTACAGGAGGAAATAGTAAAACAGTACTGGTGGAAGACCTCAACTTTTCCCTCTTAGAGCTAGATAGATATAACCACAAAACAAGAAAGAAGGGAAGGAGATAAATAGAGTTTTAGAAAAGTTATATGTGATAGACCTAGAAAAAATTGAATGGGAATAGATCTTTTTCTCAGCTATACATGGTACTTTCACAAGTTAGGCGTAAAAACCACACAACTAAATGTAGAAAAGCAGAAATAGTAAATGCATGATTTTCATACTTAAATACAATAAAAATTATATTTAATAAGTATCATGGAAGCATAGATTAAAAATTAATCAGAAATGAAATAATCCAGTCCTAAAGAATGAGTAGTTCAAAACAAATTTTACAAACATAGAAACAGTTTCATTAATGAGAATGATAAGACAATATACCAAAATTTATGCAATGTAGCCAGAACAGTACTTAGGGGAAATTATGTACATTAATTAAGAAATTAAAGAGTGATCAGTGAATTGGGCAGGCAGCTAAAAAAAAAAAAACCTAGAAAAATAAATTTAAAAAAATTTAAAAATCTTCAATTAAACACCAAAAATTAAATTCTGAAAAATCAAAGGAAAGATTAATAACATTGAAAGTAAAAAAAAAAAAAAAAAAAAAAACTTGAACTAATAAACAGAATTAGAAGATCATTTTATTTTTTAAAAAGCAGCACAATAAAATAGGAAACCAATTTTTTTTTTAAAGGAAGAAAAAAACCAAATTGCTAGTATCATAAAAGGTGAATATATCACCATGAAGATTAAAAATAAGGCAATATTATTAAGAATTATTTTGCCCCAATTTTATGCCAGTAAACTAACAATTTAAGTGAAACATTTTGAAAAATATAAACTGTTTAGATTAGCAGAACAAATAAAATACTTAAATAACCTCATCTTAGAAAAAGAAATTGAAGAAATCATTAATGAATTCCCCAAGAAAAAATTCCAAAGACCAGGTGAATTTACATGTGAATTCTGCCAAACATTTATAAGACGGTTAATACAATAGTATAGAAACTGTTAGAAAAAAATCCTACCAAATTCCGATTGTGACCCAAATATAGTTTTTATGCGTAACCTAGGGAGAGCAAAAACTGAAAACAAAAACTATAGATCAGTTTCCTTTATGTTGATGCAAAATTTTTAAATGAAATGCTAGCAAAGAAATTATAACAATTTTCACAAAGATCAAATACTGTGAACTAGTAGGAATTATAACAGGCTGGAATTATTCCAGGCAGGAATTATACCAGGTTTAATATTAGGAAAACTGAACAAAATTTTTAAATTATGTGATTAAATTATAATAAGAGCCTTTGACAAAATATATTCATCCCAGTCAAAAACACTAGAATTATAGGAATCAATGGATCCTTTCTTAAAACCTAAGTAGTATCTATCAAAAAGTAGGCATTATCTTGAGGAAACTCCAGAGTAAGCATTATCTGTAATGAGAATAAATTGAAGCCTTCCCAGTAAGATCAGAGGTGAGAAGCAAGGATGTCTATTATCACCACCAGTCAATATTGTACTAGAAATACTAGCTATAGAAGTAAGAGAAGAAAAAGAAAATGAAGGAATAAAAATAGGCAATGAGGAAACAGTTACCACTCTTTGCAGATGATATGATGGCATATTCAGGTAACCCTTGAGTATCAATTTAAAAACTAATTGAAACCATAACATTCACAGGATATGAAATAAATGCATAAAAGTCATCAGCGTTTCTGGATAATGCCAACAAAACCCAGCACAAAGAGATAGAAAGAAAAAGTCCACTCAAAATAATTGCAGACAATATAAAATACTTTGAAGTTTACTTGTCAAAATAAATGTAGGGATCATATGAATAAAATTACAAACCACTTTTCACACAAAGACAGATCTGAACAATTGGACAAATATTTGTTGCTTGTAGGTACTTTGAGCCAATGTAATAAAAATGATGATTCTAAGATTTTCTGTGCCACGTCAATCAAGCTACTAAAGAATTATTTTAGAGAGCTAGAAAAAGAAATAGTAGCAGAATTTATCCAGCAGAACAGATGGTCAAGAATATCAAGGGGATTCTGGGAAAAGAAAAGTAAAGTAAGGTAGCTTAGAAGTACCATATTTCTTTTTTTTAATTTCTTTTTTCTTTTTTCTTTTTTAATATTTTATTTTATTTTATAATAACTTTATATTGACAGAATCCATGCTAGGGTAATTTTTTTTGCAACATTATCTCTTGTACTCGCTTCTGTTCCAATTTTCCCCCTCCCTCCTTCCAGCCCCTCCCCTAGATGGCAAGCAGTCCTATATATGTTAGATATGTTGCAGTATATCCTAGATACAATATATGTTTGCAGAACCGAACAGTTCTCTTGTTGCACAGGGAGAATTGGATTAAGAAGGTAAAAATAACCCAGGAAGAAAAACAAAAATGCAAATAGTTTACATTCGTTTCCCAGTGTTCTTTCTTTGGGTGTAGCTGCTTCTGTCCATCCTTTATCAATTGAAACTGAGTTAGGTCTCTTTGTCAAAGAAATCCACTTCCATCAGAATACATCCTCATACAATATCGTTGTCGAAGTGTATAATGATCTCCTGGTTCTGCTCATTTCAAGAAGTACCATATTTCAAACTACATTATAAAGTGGTAATCATCAAAACAATCTAGTATCAGGTAAAGAATAGATTGGTGGATCGGTGAAATAGATTAGGTATATAATAAATGTAGCATTTGATCAACCCAGAGTTCTAAGCTTTGGGGGTAAGAATTCAACATTTTACAAAAACTGCTAGGAAAACTGAGAAGCATGTCTTCAGAAGGTAAATAGAGACCAGCATCTTATACCACATAATAAGATAAGATCAAAACAGTTAAACGATTCAGTCATAAAGGGTGACATAACTAAATTTAGGGAAGCATGGAAAATGTAAGAATGATCTGGTGAAAGACTTAGCTACTTTGAGCAAGAAAATGTTCTAAAGCATTTCCAAGAGTACCATGATGAAAAATCTTATTTACCGTCAGAGAGAGAATTTTGAACTCTGAATATGGATAGAAACACACTTTTAAAAACAAATGTGTTCTTTTGAAATATGTCTAATATCTAAATATGTTTTGCATAACCTCATAGATAAGTGATATCAAATTGTTTGCCTTCTCAAGGACAGAGAAAGGGTGGGAGAGAATTTGGTATTTTTAAAATTTTTAAATTTTTTAAATTTTTAAAAAATGTATAATTGGTAAATATTTAATGAAAAAAAATTAAAATGTATTTTAATTGAATTACAAACTTTTAGCTATGAGGTTACAAATAGTAATGAAACATGATGTAGGGATTTGATATGTTTAGATTGGTTAAGTTGAATTGAATCAAATTTTTGGTCAGAGGATGTTGTTTTAGCTTACATAATTTTCACTGAATGTTAAATTCAAGCAAAATAATTCAGGTTTAGATAATCAAGTGAAAAGTGTATTAAAAAAGAAATTCTTTTTAAAAAACTGCTTTTGATGTATATACTTTAAATATACAAACTCAAATCTTTGAGTCATTGTTTTTTAGAAAAAGTTGTAGTATTATTAAAATTGTACTGGAGTGATGGACAATAGTCCACTAATTGAGGAATTCTCCTTAAATTGGGGACTGGCTGAATAAGTTGTGGCATATAAATGTAATGGAATACTATCGTGCTATAAGAAATAACGAACAGTTTTCTGAAAAACTTGTAAAGAGTTAATAGGAACTCATATCGAGTGAAGTGAGCAAAACCAAGAGAACAATTATACACAATAATAGCAGCATTGTGCAGTAATCAATAATTGAATTATCTCTCCTCAGTAATACAATGATCCAAGACAATTCCAAAAGACTCATGATAATGTCAGCCATATTCAAAGAAAGAACTGATGAAGTCTGAATGCAAAAGCCTACTATTTTCACTTTCTTTATTTTTTTCATGGTTTTTTTCCTTTTTTGTTGTTTGTTTTACAATATGATTAATAGAGAAATGTGTTTTACTTGTATAACCTATAACAAATTGTTTACTATCTTAGGGAGGAGAGAGCTGAAGGATGGAGGGAGAAGAATTTGAAACAAAATCTTAAAAAAAAATTGAACATTGAAAATTGTATTTAAATGTAATTTGGAAAAAAAAATACCATTTAAAAAATCCACTATGTTGACAGTTTTTGTCCCTGGTAAAAGTCTCATACCATACACAGAATACTCTCAAATCAAAACTTATAAATACTAGTTTGTTTGCAATTAGAGAGATATTGGACTCACAAAGCCTTTGCTGAGGGGTCAGGAAGAATGCTGTTTCAGAGGGGGATTAGGGAAGATGATTCTGCTCTCCATTGTGGCCATGAGTGTGGAGTGGTGGTATGAGAGAGGTGATATGTGTCATCTGGTATCTTTATAATGAAGGAATACAAATAGTGTGAGCATTGCCTGAGTACAGAGTATCCCAAAAGTTATAGTGTAATTTTTGGGACATTTTATTTTGATGAATTGTAAAAACATCCAGATCATCCTCTCCTTGCTAGAGCTCTGCCTAATTTATCATTCTTCATTAAGTGGTTCCAGGTTGGTTCATTACTACAAATGCTAGAGACTTCATGGTACCAAAGTGTAATATTAAAATAAGGTTCCAGGGTCTGTGGGAAAATAAACTAGCTCTTTTCCCATTTCTTTTTTTTAGGATGCTAACAGACAGCACCAAGAAGTGATTGCAATATACCGGACACATCTTCTTAGTGCTGCACAGGTAAACAGCTCCTTTCCCTACCTTTCTTAAATAAACCTTTGTAAAAATAATTGATGAGTAGCTGCACCCCATGTGCTTATTTAAAAATAATTTTGTTTCTTTTAGTTTTACTTGCGTATGTTCAGAAGGAAATTTTAAAAGCTATATGGTAACACAGCATATTAAATTTAGTGTTGTCTCCATCTGCTCATAGCTCAGTTTATAGACAGTTTGGCAACATACAGTGGTGACATATTAATGGTGTTGCTATCTGGAGATAATGCATTACCAACAACACATCTCCGTATGCTGAAAAAATGAAGTCAAAAGACCTTAGTGAATTTTTGAGAGGATACAAACATATTCCCTATATTTCAACAGAGGGCTTTGATCATTTAAAAAATAGCATGTTCACAGAACTACATTGGATTTTAAATAAAAGAATAATTTGATTTGGAATTTTTTTCTTTAGTACTGAGCTCAGCAAAGTCCAAGAAGAATTCTTCATTTGCGTAAAATTAATATTTAAATGAGAAAAAAAACATACTGAGAAAAGTAGCTGTATATGAATACTGTATGTCATTCACTCCAGAGACACTTTAACAAGTATAATACTTTATCTGCCATATCCTCAATTTTCCTCTCAATAAGTCTTAGAGGAAGGTTTGTTAAAAAGACAGAATAGTTACATGTTAGATGAAAAAAAAAACAGGAATTGTTTTTATAAATGGATAGTATTAGATCATGGAGACATGGATAGCAGAGATGTAAGGAAAGACGAGATAATAAAAGCACTAGGTGAATAGTATAAACAAGAATAAGCATAATAGATGATAAGGAATTCTTAAAAAGAAAGATCTTGAACTTGAAGGATGAATGTTGTGGGAAATGGGTACTTTTTACAATATTATACTGAAATAACAGAAAATATGGCAGTTTGATACAGGAGCTTGATACACAAGTGAGGAGTGAGGAAGAAGAGGTGGAAATTGGTAGAAAGAGTGAGTCATTTGGTTTGCATATTGACAAGAATAGACAGAGCAGCTTCTTCCCTGTTGGATAGTCCAGACTAACAGCCCAGATTTCATGTTTATTTCTTTTGAAACAATAATAATGAATAACTTAGTATATTTCTGTTTTAAACTTTTTTTTCTTCTGCTGACTACTAATGCAACACAAAACAAAAGCAATTGGCATCTGAAAAATATTGCCTTCTGGCATATAAAGTTAACTAAGAAATTCAGTTTAGTCAACTATGGCTAATGTTTGAAATTTAAACATCCTGCTGTTACAGAAACAGATTTTGGAAGAGAAACCTTTTATATTAATAGGAAGTGTTGTGCTGTAATCTATTTAAGTTTTGAAGCTGAAAATGGGATGAAGGCCATATTGGCTTTTTGCATTTAATCACCAACTCTTTTTAAATTTGTGATTTCTTTAATTTTTTCCCCCAAGTTATAATTTAATGCTATCCCTAACACCTTAGTCTGCTTACTCAGAAAGATAATAATGATATTTTTTTCTGTAGAGAGGGGAAAAAATCCCCATGTTCTGAAAGTGTATTGTTAGTCTGTGGTCTTGTGTTGGTATTGCTCCCCTACTACATTATTCAAATATTATAATACTCTATATGTTTAATCTTTATGCCAAGGATTAGGCTTTTGATCAGTCATACAGCATATTGCACTCTTCTAAAGTCCTTTTTAATTTTAGCATTTTGTATAAATGAAGGTGATTTAAATTCTTTTTTCCCTACTTTGAAGGGTCATATGGATGAAGATGTTCAAGCTGCCTTGCTCCAGATCATCCGCATGAGACAGGGACTTGTTTGCTAGAGTATTTAGTCCTGATGTGATGAAGGCATCACCTGACTGAGCCTGTAATGTATCAAACTCTAGCGCCTTCTCTTCTTGCTATAGATCTTATTGTGTTAGTGTAACTGAAAATAAATGTACTTTTTTTTTTCTAATATGACAAAAATGAAATGATAAAGATGATTCTGTTGCTGTTACAGGATCATCAATTTGTTATATTCCAAATGTATTTATTGTGTATTTTGAGGAAATTTAAACTATTTAAAGGTATTGCAAATTTTAGCAGTCAAAATGATGACAGAGTTGTTTGTTGCTACTGCTGTCATAGTAACTACTTTTAAAAAAACCTTTGCTGCCCATTATAAAACATGAATTCAGTTATAAACAAGCCCATGTAAAATTTTTTTGGTTAAAACAAGTTGTTTAAAAAGTTCTTTTGGAGGATTCATGAATCGAAATACCTTCTGGTTTTTAGTAAAGCAATATCAAATAAGATGTTATGTGGTAGTGTTGTAACTTGGCTGGCCAAGTTGTCTTTGTATTTAAATAACTTAAATTTAAGTGCCTTTTCCTTTAGTAGAGGAACAGATTTTCTCCTTATACACTAATAAATTTTATGCTTTTTTACAGAGATATTTTTTCATTAATGCTTTGTAACTGATTCCATTTAGATTAAGAGTAGCTGGTCTGGATTTTATCAGGAGATTCGAAATGATCTATTGATTTCTAGTACAGTATCTTAAGTTTTACTTAAAATAGTAATTTTTCATGCTCTAATGATTAAATAACTGATAAATTATATGCTAGATTCCTTAAAGTGTCAGATCTTTAGCAACAACTTTAAAACTTTGTCACTATCATAACCAAAATAGATATTAAGTGTATCAAAGCAACTTTTTCAAATTTATTTATAGGAAAGTTGCATTCGGAGATAATTATATTTTGAGGTTACATTTCTTGCAAATTGAGGATAGGCTTATTAATTAAAACTTGCCTTTGTGGGTTTTAATTGAAAATACAGTTGTTAAAGGTGAAAATTATAAGAATTATCCATATCAAAACATTTGATATGCTATTATATAGAAAATTTAGTGAAACGTACTAATACATCTCACTATAAAAACTTAATTTTATTAATATTGTTTTATTATTTTATTAATATTGTTTACTATTCAAATGGGGAATGGGCAATTACAGGAGTTCACTGTTTATATCAAACAAGGCCAAAAGAATAACCATTTCAGCCAAGTTTTTTTGCATTAAAGGGAATGTGACTTTCCCCTGGAGGGTCAGTGCTTCCTGAGGCAGATTTTGAGTCTAGCTGTCTGAGAAAGCTCAGGGCAGAATGCCATCAAAATAGAAACTGCCGCCTAGAGAAAACTAGCCTCGTTTACTAAATGGAGAAAGCTACAGCAGTACTAGGAATTTCTAAACTGTAATTTTCAAAAAATCATTAATGTAGAGTGTTAAATTTTACATGAGAAATATTTAACTTTTTATTAGCATGATTAAATGGTGCTCTTTTATCATATTATCTAAGTGGAATATCTTAGAATACAAATAGTAGAGATCCACATGTTAAATTTAAGTTTTAATTTGTCTTTTGTAATTTTATTGAAACTCTTACTAGAGAGAACTTGCTAAACTGAAACTGACATTTCAAAATTGTATTTTCCTAATTTGTGGGAAACTATATATTTTATTTCTCCTATATCCATCAATAAAATGCTGCTTTCAATGAATTGTGGTTTTAATGTCTTTATAATAGAGAGATTGATTAAAATTACTTCCTCTTAGCCTCTTGGATTACAACAGAATGGGAAACTATTTCAAGGTCTAGTTTTAGCCACCTAAAATGAAAACACAAGAACCTACCTGGATCAGTTGTATTTTTTCCCTTGGTTTTTGATGTTTTTATTTAATACTCCATTTATAAACATAAAGCCTTTTTTTTTTAAGTTGGTAAAATAACTTAATCACATATAATCAGATGATTTTGGTTTTTCCTTACTTATGTGTTAAAGTGTTCATGTAGTATGAGTATAGGTTAAAAGTAAAATAAAACATTGACCAGAGTTTTATGAGTCCTTTCTAAAAGCCGCAAAATTTCCATTTTATTATAGGACATTAATGAAGTTTTCTTAATGTTCTCTCTCCCTCTGTCTTTCCCCTTTCCTACACAATAGAAAAAAAAAATCGAATTTTTTAAAGCAAACCAGTGTTATAAGAATTTGATATAATAAAAAGATCAAATACCTATATCAGAAAGTATATTAATTTTTAGTATTGTGCTGAATGTGTATGTTAACTCTACTGGTATTGTTTCTAAATCATAAAAGGAATTTGATTCAATTTTAAGGGTGGATTTTAAAAAATTAAAATAGATTATTCTCACTTTATCTTGATAAAGTTCCACATTGTTTGAATTTTCCCATTATTCTGAATACATTTTCTTGTCTCTGCTTTTAAAATCCTCTAATTCATAAGGATGAATGCTTTTTACTTAATATCACCAACTCCCTTTTGAGGACTCAAAAGACAGTCCTTACCTATAGCTATGTACCTATCAAACCATCAGTATTCTTCTTTTTATTTGTTCTAATATGGAAAAAGGAAGAGGTTTAAGATGTGGGTTTTGTTGTTGATGTTGTTTTAAAGATTTTGATGCGTGGGTTATGCCATTGAATTGATTATTTTAAATATCCCAGGACCAAGTAAAAACCAACACTTCCTAAAGCTTTAGGCCATGCATCCCCCTTTCCCCCCCAATATATTATGAAAGCTTTTATTTGTTCCTTCTTCTCTTTTCCTCCCTCTGCCACCAAGTTCTATCTTATTACCTAGTAGTCACGTTAGAGAATTTAGAGAAAAGCTACCATTTACAGAGTTTAAAACATTTGATATAGATTTGGGGTTATATATTTGCATGGACTGCTACCTTCTCATTGTAAGGATATTAAGTAGCCCACCCTCCCAGACGGCATCAATGTCTTTTATAATGACAGAAAATGAGCAAAAGTTAGAATTGGAAACAGGTGCTGTTTACACTGAAGAATTTGTTCCTTGGAAACCACAAATTAGAAAAAATAATTTGACCTTTCAGTTCTCCCTTAACTCAGTGGTGTTCAGGAGTATCTAAACCAGCTTCATCAATTAAATATTAACATACTTCTTGTTGCGTGGTGTCTGATTCTTTCTCGTTGGACTTTTAGCTCAAATAAATCAAGAATGCAGAATGAGGAAAAAAGGGCAGGCTTCTATGGTGATCCTGACATCCCAGGGAGCCTTCCTTCGCAGGAGTAATGCATCTATTTAGCATAATTAGGTATGTGGCATCACCTATGTATTAAAGGACATTTTCATTATTTACGCCTTCCTGAACAAACATCAGTGATGAATGAATTCAAACAAAAAGGGAAGGTCACCAAAATGTCATATGTAAATAAAATATAGACCAGAGCAGTGAGGATTGTTTTCCTTATAATAAATAAATAATTCTATTTTGTTATATTTAGTAAAACAGTGGAAGAAACATCAATAACAATAATATTCCTTATAATTGATAGTTGGTACCAAATTGTTGTACTTAATGGACCCAATTTTTATTTTATTTTTAAAGCTGGTTTGTAATTTTTTTCCCCCCCAAAATAGCAGCCTTGGGAATATTGTGAATTCTGCAAAGAGTTTATAGAGGTTATTGCCTTCTTAATAATTTATAGCTCCTATTGCTCTGCCAAGTCAGAAAATTAACATTTAATAGAAAAAATTATATATCTATGATTCAGTCACAGCTATTAGATCAGATGGATTTTACATTAAGTGAAAAAGATGTTGAGCATTTAAGGGCCATTAAACTACAGGACTCTTTTATTGGATTCTGAAGCCTTCAAGCCAGGACCCTGCTGTGAAGAGTATTTATTTTTATATATACAGAATACATTAGATGATAGAAAAAGGGCACACATCTTAAAAGAAAATAGGGCATGAAAAAGTGTGATTTTCCACATTGTGAGCAACTGCCATACAAATTCAGTCTTGTTTCATAATAATTAGTTTTATGCATCATTAAGTAATAATTTTCTTATGGGCTGAAATAATACAGTGGAGACCACTTTAAAAGTGGTACCTGTAGGAAATTTTAAAAAGCCTACTACACTCTAATGTTGAAATTTCACTGCAAAAAACATACTTGCAATAGCTTTGGAGATGATCATGGTCACTCTTCTATTGGAAAGGATTTTAATTTTAAATAAATGTCTTCTGTATTCCATGAAAAAATAATCATTGCAAATTCAGTAAAATCTCATGGTATTGACACCTATGTTTTCCTGCAATTTGCACATATAATTGAAGAATTCCATTTTCTATATTGCTAATGTAAAAAATTTAAAATGTTCACTTCAGAAATACATGGCAAAGAATTTCATTGCTTTGAAATTAGTCCTGATGAATAGGCTAAGTGAATCCTTTACAAGATGCTTAACACCCTTGAAGTAGGAACATTCCAGAGAGAGGAGTCTGCTCCACAAATGCTGAGTGGAACAGGACATTAGAGATCCTCTAGTCCAATTGTCTTATTTTACAGATCAGAGAATAGGCCAGAAAAATGAAGACTTGTTCAAGGTCACATTACTATTAGTGATAAAAATGGAACAAGATTTCAAATTTTTTAACTGAGTAGTCTTTATTGTATGTTCTGCCTGTACAAATGATGTTAGCAAGTACTTAATTCCTCTTGAGGTGCCTTTTGAACCGATGCTCATATTAATATCTAGGAGAAATCTGAGAAGACTCTGCAGTGTTACCTGGGTAAAGAAAGTCTATAATTGTCATTTCTATGTTTACATTAAGGAAGTGTGCCCAGTAACTTTTAAAAATTTCTTAATTTGAACTTAATATTTACAATATGTCCCTTACTTTAAGATTTAAAAAAAAAAAAAAATCGAAAGAAGAGTCTTTAATGTAAGGGAGTATGAAATTAGCATTGCTTTAACATAATTGAATGCAGTTTGCAAAGCTTTTTCCTTTTCACAAGTCAAACAATTAGACATTGTGACTTTATGTTCCTGGGATCCCTTGATTGTTGCTAACTCATGTGGCACCTTATGGTCTGCTTTAAAAATTCTTTGCATGGTTTAAAAATGAAACTATTTCTTATTCAGATATTTCCTGATGAAATGTATGCTAAGCCAAAATAAAAGCCCAACTGTTTCCTTTTTATATTTCCCTCCACATTGCTGCCTTACATTGTCTCACTTCTTATGGGAGTTTGAGTATCTCATTTATGTAGATTTTAAAAATAAGTCTTCTCAGTATAAATGGTGGGAGAAGTGGGGAATGTCCTACTGCATCCAACTCCACTAGTATTAAAACTGATTCATACTTCTCAAATGGCTGTTACTCCCATGAGCATAAGGATTTTTCAAACTGAATTGTTCTAGTTATTTGGTCTTAATCCCTAAGCAATTTTGTTCCCTTTAAAACCATTTCTTTTTGATGCCACCCATTCATATTGAAAAACATTCCCCAGCTACTAACACACATCTTTGTATGAAATCATCTGTTTCAAACAGATATATTTAAGAGGATTAGTAGTTACCAAGAACACTATTAAAATGGTTAGTATACAACTATTTCTATTATCTATTAATTTGTATTGTGTGTGACCACTATATTGCAACAGAATTTAACATAATTGAAATTATGAGCACTGTGTTGAAGAGCTGATATATTAATCTGTAAGTGATAGAAATTAAATGTTTAAAAATTATATTTATCATTAATGCCTTTGAAATTATAACATGTTTTAAATGGGGAGATTATGATGACTATTTGTAGTTCTGGTGATAAAGATATAGTGACCATCTCTTTGTTAACTGAAAATTATAAATTTACCAAAAGAAATAAAAAGAACCTAAGATAAAACAAAAGGGCTGAGTTAACTTAAAAAGGATTTTATTTTGACCTAAGTATAGTTACATGGCTTTCAAACCTTTAAACTATTTAATATTCAACTCTTTTGCTCTTTCTTCAGAACTTTTTGGTCAGTCTCTTCCTTTACATTTTCTGTAAAGAAGAGATCATTCTCTAAAAGAGAATTTGAAAAAAAAAAACTTAAAAAATCTAATTTAAAGTCTGACAGAATAGGTGAAAGAACCAATGTTATAAATTAGTTTAAATTCTGGATCTGCTAGTGAGTATCTAACTAAGGAGAAGAATCCTTATAAATTCTCTTCCATTCTCCCAATAATCTCCAAATCATGTCCAGCAGATGTGGGAATTATGTCTTTTTATGGGCCCTATATGAAGTCTGCTTATGTGATATTAATCTAGAGTTTGAGATGAATGTAAAGAAAGGAAATGAGTTTTAACCCATTCTTCCCCACTACCCTACTTCTAGGAAAATGAAAGGTAATACAAATAGGAAAATAGAAAAAGGAAAAAAAAAAAAAAAGTACCCTCCCAGTACTTTTGCAAAAAGAAAGGAGTAAAAATTGCCCAAAGAAGACCCAGACTGTTGTTTCCTTGACTTGTACTTTTCTCCTTAATTTTGAAACTTAAAGTGTTATCTCGAATCTCAACTAGGTAACAAACCCAATTTCTCTTCTTTTTCTTGTTTGGCTAACTTAGCTTCTCCTAGAATTCTCCCAGATGCTTACAATTCCCCATTTAGAAATTCAAGAATTCCTCAATTTCCAAAGAATTGATGCTCAAAAAGTTAACATTAAAGTTATTTGGAGTTCAGAATACATTTTTTAGTAGAAATAAATTCACATATAGTGATTAGAGTTCTATCCAGAAACAATTGCTGGGGCCACACTGCTGTGTGTACCACAAAGTGATATCACTGGCTTTTTTACTTCCAAGAGATTCACTTCTGGTTTAGCCCACAAGTTTTATTAATCTGCCATCCCATGCATAAGAATTTTTTCTTTTGATAACTATTTCAATATAATTGGTTTCCTTTGTAATTCTATTTTATGCATTTAAAAACATTCTGAGAGGGATCCTTAGGTTTCACAAGATTGTCAAAGATTTGGAATAGTCTACAGCATCAAATCTAGATGTTCTGTTTCTCCCTGCTTTCATCTAGTGCCTCAGTTTGAGGAAAAAAATGTCCTCTTTAATAGAACTATTGGCAATAGCTCCTGCTTTCTTGTCCCCACAGGTCAATTACTTTGCTTTTTTAATTGTGGTAACTTTTCATTAGAATCTGATGATTATGATGGTCTGTTGAAATCTTTGATTTTGAGTCTGTCATTCACCTTATCAGTAATGCTAGCATTATGTCATTTAAATTTAATAAGTCTGCCAATTCTGCTTTCATCCTAGAAATTAATAAAAATCTTTAAAAGAACAGTATCAAGGATGAAACCTTGGAACATTTCACTTGAAACAAATTAACATCTTTTCATTAATCACACAACTTGGATATGTTCATTCTATTCCAAAATACCCAAGAGAAAGACTGACTAATGCTTTGGAACAGGTTGAATGACCAGACCCAGGGAATGTCTTTTCTTTCTCCCTTCCTTCTCTCCTCTCCTTTCCTTCTCCCTCTCTACCTCCTTTTTTCTTTCTCTGTCTCTCTCCTCTCTCTGTCTCTGTCTCTGTCTCTCTGTCTCTGTGTGTGTGTGTATGTGTGTGTGTGTGTGTGTGTTTCTGTCTCAACTTTCTCTCTCATTGCAAACAAAATAATTCCGAGATTTTACTTCACACCTGCCAATGTTGAAGAACTTGTGGTAAGATGAGTATGCGCATTATTCTGGAAAACAAACAAAAAAATTATTCTAATGTTTATGCCTTTGGCCCAGAGATTTGCTGCTAGATGTATTCTCCAAGGATATTATTTATTTAAAAGTGATTTCCATATACACTCAGATATTGATAGCAGCACTTTTTGCAGTAGCAGAAGTCTGGCAACAAAGTATCAAGTGGGGTATGGGTAAACAAATGTAGTACATGAAAGTAATGGAATATCACTATCCTGAAAGGGTAAAAAAAAGGAATTTGATAAATAGAAGCATGAGAAAACAAACTGATATAATTAAGTAAGAACCAGGAAAAAATACAAACTAATTGAAACTGAATGCTATGAAATTATAAAGACCAAATTTGATCACAAAGAAATATGAGAAGGCTCCTTCCCAATTTCTTGGCAGAGATTGGGTAGGGAGGTAGGCAAATGTCAGATATTAAAATATGTTGGCTACTTTTGTTGAATTGTGTGGCTTTTTATCTTTATTGGGAAGTATAGATATTATAAAAACAATATCAACAAAATTTATTTTACAATAAATGGAAAATTAGTTTAAAATTTAATCATTTAAAAAAGTGGCAGACTAAAAAAAGAAATCTTTTTTGAACAAGTAGATCAAGAGAATGTTTTAGACATAGTGTTCCTAGATTTAAGCAAGGTATTTAGCAAAGTTTCTCATGTTATCTTTGAGGGCAAAATAAAAAGATGTTGGTAGATGATAATATACTTGGGTGGACCAGAACAGGTTGAATATTTAAAAGTAAATGGTAATTTAAAAGAGAAAGAAGAAACATTAAGAAAATTTTTATTCTAATCTTGGTTCTGACGGGCAAGAAGGATTTGGTAGTGAAGTGGAAATAAGGAAAACCTTGTTTTTTCACTTCTGTCCAATTTACCAAACATTTCCTTTCACTTCATCCCTGCCTCAAAAAATTTTATTCACTTTCTAGGTCCAAATTCCACCAGTGGAATGATCTCCAAACAGAAATGATCTCCTTTTCTTTTGAGCTTTTCTTGTAATACATATTATCCATATATCTATATTCTACACTGCTTTGGCGTCATTGGTTGGTCACCTATTTTAACTTCATTAGTTTATCCTTTTTTGGAAAATAGCTGAGTCTTGTATTCTTTTGTATATCCGTGGTATACAGTAAAGTGAAAGAAGGAAGAGATGAATGAGTAGAAGAACTGTAAGTTTTTCCTGTAAGGTTTTTTGAATTGTCTTTTCAGTCTGTGGGAAATGAATTGACCCCAAGTAGTGATGAGGAAGCAATCAATACTCACCTGTATTTCCCTTGTTAGGTTGAAAAAATTCAACATTTCCCCCTACTTTTGCCCTAGAGTATGCTATTGTGCTTTTGGAGATAGCTTGTTTTGCCCAAACTGTTTGTGCTGTGAAGATCAGTGAGAAAAGGAGTAGTTTGATTTTCCAAGTGAATATTCAAAGATATATTTTGTTAGATGGCAAAGTATAGAAAAATAATTTTTAAAGATAAATGAAGAAATATGATTTAATAGTTACCAATTGGATAGGGACTTAAGGATCATTTTATCTTTCTGGACCTCAGTTTCCTAATTGGAAAAATTAATAGCATTGCTCAATAAAGTCACGGTTTTCATGTTCTCAGGTGATATTCCTGATTTGTTTTCTGATTTGCTATGTAACTGGGCTAATCATGTCCCTGCTATTTCATCAATTTATAAAACTAAAGGTACATTACTAATATGTGCAGAAAGAGATTGTCTTCTCTGGTGCACAGTAAAACCATTATGTGTATAGCTCCCCAGCCTTAGCAGAAAGGTAGTAAGAAACAGGTCTTGGTAATATAAATAATCCCATCCAATTAATTGTTCCTTAAGGGCTAGGCTAATATAATTAGAGAGGAATGGGAAATTCCCTCAAGATTCTAGACCCACTGAAAGTGCTGACATGGGTGGGAAATTTTTTCCCATGCCCAAAAAGAGGAGAGAATGGAGACCTAGCTAAGAGATGAGAGCGGTAATTATGTTTTTAGTACTTACTTAGTAATTCTTAGCAGAATTTTGTATAAAATCAGAAGCAGTGGGACCTATTTAACTTGATATAACACTTACCTTTGAGTTCTATACAAAGACAACATGTGCTTTGTCTTTTTTGAGTTTTGTGAACTGCTTGGAAGAGTGATTGGTGAGTGGCTGGTGATAGTTCACTAGAAAATGTCATACAAGGAAAAACACAAAATTTCTGGGTTAAGAAAAGTAAGAGATGGAGCCAAGATGCCAAAACTAGAGGGGCCATTACATCTAAACTCTTCTGATGTTCTCCAACCAATTTTAAAATAACCAGTCAAATCGAATTTTGAAGTGGCATAGCCAGAAAAAGATTGGAATGAGACATTTTTGGAACCCAAAATAATATAGGTGGTTAGAAAAATTGTTCTGTGATACTAGGGTTGGGGGTGGAGGTTGCTGTTTGGTAGTTGGGGCTCTTCTTGGATAAGATCAAAATGCAAACCAGTACCCATAGCTCTTTCCAGATCATACTGCCTTGGAAGGACCAGAAACTTACAGAAACTCAGTACTAGCCGTGAAATTAGTAGGGCAAAAAGTTTGAAGCTTGGGACAGGGAACCGCTTTTTCCCCTTCTCTTCAATTCCCCAGTGAGCAAAACCCAACTCTAACAAAGTTCAAAGTCAAGAAATAGAGTAGAAAAATGAGCTAACAAAAACAGCAACAACTACAAAAAAACTGACTACAAAAAGCTATTATGGTGACAGGGAAGCTGAAGACACAAACTCAGAAGATGATATGGAAAATATCTACAATCAACCTCAAAGAAAAATGCAGATTGGACACAACTCCTGCAAGAATTCATAGAGGAATTAAAGATAGTACTGAAAAAGATGTTTAAAATCAAATAAGAATGAAGGAGAAAGAATTGGGAAAAGCAACGAGAACAATACAAAATTTATGAAAAGAAAATTAATAGCTTGGTAAAAGAGGCATAAAAAATTACTGAAGAAATTAACTCCCTAAAACAAAAGAATTCGCCAAGTAGTGGAAGGGAAAAGGGGGAGGAGTAGTGAGCACCACTTTACTCTCACTCATCTGAACTGGTTCAAAGAAGGAAGAATACACACACATACACACACACACACACACACACACACACACACACACACACACACAGCTGGATGTAGAAATCTATCTTATCCAACAGCCAAGTAGGGAGGGAAAGGCCTGAGAGAAAGGAAATGGGGAAAATAGAATGATAATACTTATAACATGGGATGAACTAACCCTTAAAATGGAAGCAAATGCAAATTGGATTAGAAACCAGAATCCAACAATATTTCATTTCCAAGAAACATTTAAAATAGAAAGACACACAAAGTTAAAATAGGTGGATGGAATAGAACCTATTATACTCCAGCTGAAGTAAAAAGGATAGTGATAGCAATCATTATTTTTATTTTTTGCTGGTTTTTTTAAATTCTTTTTTTTTTTAGGAATACAAAACAAAATAAAACAAAAGAGAATATTATCATGTGCCCAGCAGAGCAGCAAGGAGGATTCAAAAAATATAACCATGAAATAACAATTCAAGAAAGTATTTACATATATAAATTAGTAGAATAAATTATATTTATGAATGTCCATCTTTACTTCCTTGTAAATTGTTCTTTTGTTCTCTGCTGTGCACCTTTTTTTACTTTATTCTCCCCTTTCATCCCTCACCCCAAGCAGACTAGTTAAAAAAGGATATGTTTATGTATACTTATATAGATACACACACTCACACATACAGCTTCACCCCCCCCCCACATATCTTTCCTATCCCTGCTTACTCTTTGCTTTAATTCTGCTCCTTAACTTGCCTTGTGATTACTTAATTTGCCCCCAACTATGAATCTTTCCCTTTGCCTTCTTCCCTCATCCTTTGCTTTCCTGACTGCCCATCCCTCCCCCTTATTTCTTTATAGATTTTGGAAGATGCTATATCCTTCATGGCATATATGTAGTCTATTTAACCCATCCCTGATGTGAATAAGATTTCCGAATGACAAGCCCTCTTCCCCTGCTAATGCCTTTGTGTCTATTGTTCCTCTGCACTTTATTTGTATAACACAATTAATATTTTTAATTAACTTTAATTAACTCTGCTCCAATCTTTCTTTTGAGCTACCCTAGTGCTAATATCAATCTTAAACATATGGTATACATTTTCCATTTTTGAAAATATGCAATTTATTAATGTTAACTTCCTTGAAATTGATCTTTGATATTGGCTCTTATATGTTAAATTTTTCTATTGAGTTCGAGTTTGGTTGATAGAAAGTACTGAAAATCTGTATGTTCCTTGAATGATCATTTTTTTTTCTCATTCAATATAAATGATTTTGCTGGATATGATATTTTTGGCTACAAGCCTAATTTTTTTGATTGTCAATAGATATGATTCTAGGACAGATTAAAATGAATTGACAAACTAGATAATTTAATTTGGAATGCTCAAAGAGCTACTCTTTGGCCCAGCAATACCACTACTAGGTCTGTTATCTCAAAGAGATCAAAGAGAAGGGAAAAGAATGTAAATGTATGAAAATATGTATAGCAGTTCTTTTTGTTGTGGCAAAGAATTGGAAATTGAGGGGGCGCTTCTCAGCTAGAGGAGAATCACTACTGAACAAGTTGTAATGGAATGTTATTGTACTATAAGAAAGGATGAAGGGATGAATTCAGAAAAATTTTGGAAGACTTATATGAACCAATGGAAAATGAATGAAGTTAGCAGAACTAGGACAACATGGTACACATTCACAAATATGAAAGACTTAAGCAACTCTAATTAATACAATGATCTAAAACAACTCATGATAAAAAATGCCATCTACTTTCAGAAGTCTGAATGTGGAATGAGAAATTTTTTTTCATTGTATTTTTCTTGCTTTTTTTTGAAACATGAATATGGAAATGTTTTACATTCACATGGATAGTTAGTATTATATTGAAGGAAGGAGTTAGACAATTTGAAATTCAAAATTTAAAAAGTCAATGTTTAAAAAAAAAAGAACAGTGAGACTTTCCTCCAAATTGCTTGGTATCATGTGAAGGAGATTATAATACACTAGAAAGAGCACTGCATTTGGAATCTGGAGATCTGAATTTGAATCTTAGTTCTGTCATTTATTAATTAAATTCATCTTGGATTTATCTTGGAGAAGACACTAAACTTATCTCAGTTTTCTTATCTATAAAATGAGTTGGTTGAGACAGATGGAATCTATGATCCCGTCCAGCTCTAAAGCTAGGATGGAATGTTACAAGAATTCCATTAACAAAATGATAGCTCATTTCCAGGCTAACATCCGAAATATACATATGCATTGAACTAGTTGGTACTCTTTGGAAAATACTATCTTTTTTATATTCAACCTTCCCAATACTGGTAGTTTAGGGTTAGCTCTTGGTTAAATAAATTAACAAAAGGGAAGAAACATAGACAAAATAAAAGCAACATAGGGAGTTCCTTATGTCCTCTACATTGTCTAGCAATTAACAAACACTTATTCAGTACTTTCTTACTATGTGTTAAACACTATACTAGGGGATACAAAATTTTTTATAAATCCCTATTCTCAAGGACCTTATAGTCTGTAGAGGAGGAAATAATCATATAGCTGTTATATAGAATTATATAAAGAATTAATATAAAAGATCTACAAGGTAATTAAATAAAAGGTAGTTAGGCAAGGAGAATATCAGCAGTTGAAGGGATCAGAAAAGATTTCAGCTACAAGTTAATATTTGAAGTTGATTCTTGATGAAAGTGAAGAAGGAACACTTTCTAGACATGGAAGGGACTGCTACAAGGTAAGGTTCTGCGATGGGTGATGGTATGTGAAGAATAGAGAGAAGGATATTTTGTCTGGATAGAAGAGTATAGGAAGGAAGACTTGACCTAGATAGTGAAAGCAAAGATGATAATGTGTCCAAGCGCCACTGGGGCTTATTGAGAAAGAGTGATATGATCAGCTGTGCTCTAATGCAAGATTGCTGTGGCAGTTCTGTAGAGATAGACTGGAATGAACAGAGCTGAAACAGCAAAACCAATTTGGAGACTATTGTAAAATTCAGGTGAGAAAGGTTTGATCTAAGGTGGTAGCTGTGTGAGCAGAGAAAATGGGTTACTTCTAGAGATAAATAAAATGACAAGATTTGGCAAATGAGTGAATATGTGAGATTAGTTGAGTGAGGAGTTGATAACATCAAGATTAAAAAAAGCCTGAGAGAGTGGAAGAATGCTGAGGACTTGATAAAAATAGGGAAATTTAAAGGAGTTATAGGTTTATTGGGAAATCTGAGTTGCATTTTGGATCTGTTTGAGACATCTGTGGGTCATCTAGTTTTGTTGCTGATGGATTGTAGCTGAGGAAAAACTGGGCCTGGACACACACACACACACACACACACACACACACATCAGTGAATCATCTGCAAAGAGATGATAGTTAAATCCTTGGGTGGCAGATGTAATTAAAATGAAAGGACATAGCTTCAAAATATATGCACAAGTTGGGGCTATCGTGGGGAATTATGAACCAATTAAGGCAGATTAAGAATTGGTAAAGCAGAAAAGAGTAGGATTAGGAGAGAACAGTATCTTGGAAAATAGAGGGGAAAATGTATTCAGGAGGAGAGAGGCAAAAGCTGCAGAGAGAATAATGATGAAGATTGAAGAAGAAATACAGTTTGCTCCTTTTCCCTCACTCTGTCATTGTCGCTACAGAAGGATATCATTTGCTTCTTTTTCATCACTGTACCACCATCACTGCAGAGTGGCCATTAAGTTTTTTTTTAATTTAATGAGTTGTGATGGTCAATGAATTCATCATTTATGACCAATTGATTGGTCATGATAGGTCTTCTTCCATTTAATTGAGAGATACTGAGGGCAGAGAAAGACATCAAAACATAAATTCAACAGCAAAAATAGCAACGAAATAGTCGAAGCCAGCAGAAGAAATTGAACTCTAAGTTCTTAAAGTCATGAATTTGCTTCAGCTCTGTGTTTACTCAGCCTATATGAACTGGAGATGCAATCTGATCTTTTGCCATGTTAGGGAGTAGTGATGACAAAAACCTGGAAGCATGCCAGTGAAGGGGAGGGAGAAGCAATAGTTCATAAATCATTTAAACTTGGCTTTGGAATGCTATTGTACTCATTTTCAAAGTCTCAAAGAAGAAAATCACTGTGCATAAAAAGTTAACAGTTCAAATTAATGCTTAAGGGACCTGGAAAGAAAAAATATGCAAAGCCTCTTTAAGAACCCAAATTTTGGGAGGGTGAATGAGGTGGTAGGAGAGAGACATAATTTCAGAAGTTATAAAGTTCAGTTAATTAGTAATTGTTACTATTTTATGTAAAATATTTTAAATAAAGTGAATGATTGATGGCATGGTTGCCTAGTAACTAAGGCAAACTTTAATCTTGATTAGATAAGAAGAACCACTCAATACTGTTTAGTATATGATAGCCCTACTTTTCAAGGGAGCAGTTTTCAACCAGGAGATGCCTTAGAATGGAAAGAAAAGAGCCAAATTTTGGGTATTTTGTAATTTTGCCTACCAAAGGAAAATAATTGAGTGAAAGTTATGTGCTACAGTTAATTAGTAAGAGTCATTATCAAAAACAAAAACAAAAATAGAAACAAAAAAAAAAAAACCAAAATAGATAAGATCACAAAGGGTCAGACAGGACTTGACCAACAAGGAGACTACTCCACCAAAAAAGTCATTCAGTTTTTGCCTAAAGACCTCTAGTGAGGAGTTCAGTACCTCCTTAAGATAGTCCTCTCTATTTTTGAATAGTTCTAATTGTTTAAAAAAAAGTGGAATTTTTCCATAAAAATAAACACAGGTGTGTGTTTATGGGTATGGGTATGTGTAAATAGTAGCCAAGTATTAAAGAAAGAAGATACCCACCTACAGTTTGTAACCTTCTTATTTTATATCACATTAATTACTACTCAACCAAATCTCTTGATGCAAATTGCAATGAATTTTTAGATACAGAAACATTTCTGAACTGTGCTCAGTTGGGCAATATTTCCTGGGCTTAAAATTTGCTCTATGTTATTATAAAAACAAACAAAAAAAGCTCCCAGGAAGATTTTAAAATTGATAAGGATAAACAACTAGTTTGACATTTCCTTTTACAGTTGAGGAAATTGAGGCAAATAGGGTGAAGTGACTTGCCCAGGGTCACATAGCTTATATATAGTATCTTCCTGAATCCCGCCTGACATTCTATTCATTGTGCATAGCATAGCTATCAATAAGAATCTTCCAGAGCAGTGGTTTTTATATTTATTTTCAGTAACCCTTTAAACATTAAAAATTTTTTGAGGACCTTCCAAAGAAAGAGTTTTTGTTTATATGATTTATATCTATTGATATTTGATATATTAGAATTTTAAAATCATATTTTTTATAACAATAGTTTTTAATTTGTCAGACCTCCTGAAAAGAATTCAGGGACTATAGGGATGCCTAGATTAAACTTTGAGAACTTTCTACGTACAGGCATGACTTTGACTAGATAATATATAAAAACCCTTCTCATTCTGAAATTCTATTATTCTTCTGCAACTAATTTATATGGTTATTGATAAGGAATAGTTTATAGTATCCTTAGTCTTAACTACCACAAGACCATACGATGTGAATTACTTCAGACATGCAATAATTTTGAAATGGTTTCATTTAGACCCATCAAGAATATTTTGTTTTTGATGATATAATATTTACTTGGAATGTCTGATCTTGATTATATAAAGCTAAAGTGACCTAATTTCCCCACTTTTGTTAGTTTTATGTCAGTTTAATGTGGAATTTAATGTCATAAGTCTGTGTTTCAATGTTCCCTTTTGTTGTTTAATGTGGTTTTAAAGAATGAATAGTATTCCAAGGAAACATGCAAAAATCTCACAGTTTAAAGAGAACACTTCAATGACCATTAGAGATATTGTAGGGGCTGTTTGGTGTGGAAAAGTCAAGCATTTCAAGAATCATTCAAACCCACAATGAAAACAGGATCAGTTACACCAAAACTAAAAAGAAATTATGGTCAAAAATGAAAAAAGTACATCAAAAACATTTCCTGCAAAACAGTTTAATTAATTCTGAGGCTTTCAAAGGGACCTGGCATCTGGAACGGTTGCTAAAATTTGAAAAAAGCTCAATTTTTAGAGACAGATTGAGGAAATATAAACTTAAATCATAACTTCAAAATGTGAATGGATCAAACAACCCAATAAAATGAAAAAGGGACAGACTGAATGAGAAAATAAAACGCTACAATCTGTTGCTTACAAGAAATACATTTTAAAAGCAGTCATATACAAAATATGATTCAGGGATTAGGAAAAAATATTTACTATGAATTAAGTGAATAAAAAAAAAGTGGAGTTGCCATCAAGCTACCACCCAAAGCAAAAGCAATATTCACTCCTTTCCTCCCCCCCAAAAAAGCAGACAACATAGTATGCTTAAAGGAACCACATATGATATTGTTTGAGATCTGGAAAGTCTGTTGCCTTACTTCTTTTTATAATTGCATAATATGTTCTGATTATTCTTTTTTAATTCTAATTTTGCTATGATTATTTGTTGGCTACTTTATCAATTTGATTTTTTGCTCTCTTTTTGATCAGATTAGTCAAGGATTAGCAATTTTGTTAGTCTTTTGTTCTATTTTTATTTATTACATATATAACAGCATGTCATATTTATTCAGAAAATTATATATTTATCATTTTTATTATTTCTATGTTTTTTGTTTCTAATTTATGTTTCCCCTCTTTTAATATTTCTTCTTTTGTACTTATTTTAGGTTTGTTGAATTGTTGATTTTCTATTTTTTAAAGAATGAGTGTTCAGTTCATTAATCTCATTTTCTATTTTATTAATTTTGTTAAATACACGATTGTGATAATATTTTTCTCCTGAGGACATTCCAGAAATTTTGGTATGCTGTTTCATTGTTATCATTTTCTCTTACATAGTTAGATTTGTCCTTTGACCTCCTCATTATTAAATATTTCATTGTTAAGTCTCTATTTGAGTTTGTATCTTTTTTGTGGTCCCTGAATCAAGTACTATTTTTATTGCCCTATGATCTTTACCGAATATATAGTGACGATTTCTGCCTTTTTTTTTTTTTTTTAAATCTCTGTGCTCTAGTACATGGTCAATTTTTGTAAAAGTCTCATTTGAGCCAGACAAACATGTATATTCTTAGTTGTCCCATTTTGATGATGCCTAAGTTGCTTGTTTTTCATTTTACTCGTTTCTCCAGAAATTTGTTGAGTTTTGATAGAGGAATATTGAAATCTCCTGTCACTGTTATATTATTATCCATATTTTTTTGAAGCTTAGATGATTCCTTTAAGAATGTGGACAATAAAGCATTTGGAGAATAAACTTATTACTTATATTCAGTTAAGATCATAGGGCAATAAAAATAGTACTTGATTCAGGGACCACAAAAAAAAAAATACAAACTCAAATAGAGACTTAACAATGAAATATTGAATAATGAGAAAGGACAAATCTACCTATGTAAGAGAAAATGATAACAATGAAACAGCATACCAAAATTTCTGGAATGTCCTCAGGAGAAAAATAATATCACAATCACGTATTTAGCAAAATTAATAAAATAGAAAATGAGAACATTAATGAACTGAATACTCATACTTTAAAAAGTAGAAAATCAACAAACCTAAAATAAGTACAAAAGAAGAAATATTAAAGTTAGAGGGGAAACATAAATTAGAAACAAAAAACATAGAAATAATAAAAATGATAAATATATAATTTTTCTGAATAAATATGACATGCTGTTATATATGTAATAAATAAAAATAGAACAAAAGACTAACAAAATTGCTAATCCTTGACTAAGGATTTGATCAGATTAGATAAAAAAAGAGCAAAAAATCAAATTGATAAAGTAGCCAACAAATAATCATAGCAAAATTAGAATTAAAAAAGAATAATCAGAACATATTATGCAATTATAAAAAGAAGTAAGGCAGTAGACTTTCCAGATCTCAAACAATATCATAAAACAACAATTATCAAACCATCTGGTTTTGGTTAAAAAAGAGAGAGAGAGAGATAAATCAATGTAACAGATTAAACAAGGAAGATTCAGAAACAAAAGAACTAAACAAGTTTTCCAGAGGTAAAAACTGGAAAATAGTATGGTAGAAAAATAGGCTTAGGTCAATAATTTTCATTACCCTCCACAATACACTCTAAATGAACATGTGATTTTAATATTAAAAATTTCATTATAAAAAGACTAAAAGAGAAATAGATCATATATGTTTCACAGATGTGGGTAAGATGCATTCTTAACTAAGCAAGAGATAGAGGCAATTAAAAAACATAAAATAGTTAACTGATGACAACTGAAATGCTTTTGTATAGACAATATTAATGCATCTAGGATGAGAAGAAAAGTAATAAAATAGAAAAATAAATCTTTATATCAGATTTTTCTGATAAGAGTTTAGTGTCCAAGATATAAATCTAATCAGTGTGTGTGTGTGTGTGTGTGTGTGTGTGTGTGTGTGTGTGTGTGTAATAGCCATTTCCCAATAGGTAAATGGTCAAAAGAGATGAACAAACAGTTCTTAAAAGAAGAACTATAAAGCATTCGCAATTTTATGAAAAAAATGATCTGAATCAGTAAGAGAAATACAAATCAAAACAAGCCAGATGGCTCACCTTGTACCCTGCAAATTGGCAAAAATGACGATAGTTAATGTTGGATGGGTTGTGGAATGATAAGCACACTAAAACATTGTTGGTGAAGCAGCAAAGTAGTACAGTTATTTTGGGGAAAAATGTGTAGAATTATGCAAATAAAGTGACTAAAATGTCCACACACTTTGAAACAGACCTTAAGGAGATCATTGAAAAGAAACAAAAAGTCCACATATACCTCAAAATATTTATAGTAGCACTTTTTGTGATAGCTAAGAATTGGGAAAAATATTAGATGCCTATCTTTTTGGGAAGAATAAACAAATTAGAGTACATGAATGTAATGGAATGCTAATGGATTATAAGAAATGACATATGTGATTAATACATAGAAGAATGGAAAGATCTATATGAGATTCAGAATGAAGTAAACAGCTAAAAAAAAATACAGTAATTACAACAATGTAAATAAAAATAAAAACAACAAACCAAAAAAGATCAAAAGTAAAAGTAATAAAATCATAAAGATGAAGTGGAACTCGAATGAAGATATATGAGAAGATACCCCCAAATTATCCTTCCATTGAGATGGAAGGTCCACAGATGTTATACATTACAAAAATTTTCAGACTTTTTCAATATATAGGTAAGTTATGGTGAATTTTTTTTTCCTCTCTAAAAAAGTACTACTTATCATATGGATGGTTCTCAGACAAGGCAAGAGAAGGAATATATGATGTACTATGGTGATATAAAAATAAATACTTTTTTTTGAAAGATAAAATTAGAAGAACAAATGGTCTAAACTAGTATACAATGAGGAAACTTGTGCTGGAGGTGACACAATCATGAGATCATTAAAGGATTCTCCCACATGATATCTCATGGAAGGAATAGTAAAAGAGTTAGGAGAAATGCAAAAAAAAAAAAAAAAAAAAAAAAAAAAAAAAGGTTATTAGTATCTCAAACAGGGAGCTAACAGGAAATCAATGATTATCAATTCATAAGCTCATTTTATAAAATATGCATGCAAATTACCTGTCTACCGAAGGTATCTTTGATGAGAATGAGGAAATGGGCAAGCTTTCACAAATGACTGTATGTAGCAGACCAATTCTTTACAATTATTCAATTTGTCTGAAAATTTATTAACCTATATACTATCCTGTTTGCTGATGGTCTATAAAAATGCTTGATTTTATAGAGCAAAATTCCACCTTAAAGACTTTCTTTCCTTCAATAAGTTATCATCTATACATGTGTCAAAATAAATGATTCCTGAAAATGAGTTTTACTTTATGAATCTTTGGTTAAACATCAAGCAAGTTGTTAAGAGAAAGATATATATTCACCAAAGGTATTTGCTGGTAAAATGGAGAATATCCAGCATGGAGTTCAATTTTTGGCAGGTGGAGTGAAGAGCTTCCCAAAAATCTCTTTAAGAAGGGAGCCTGGGGCAGCCAAATATTTATTTCTTACCCAGATGTACTCTTTAGGACTTCTCCCTTTCTTCTTCCCTCACTTCTTTAATAACTGCCTTTTGTATGTTGGCTTCTTCTATTAGATTATAAGTTTCTTAAGGTCAGGGACTCTTTCTTTTTCCTATGTGTATTCCCAGCACTTAAACAGATGACTGGCAACTGGCAACTGCTTAATAAATGTTGATTTACTGACTGAAAAGGGATTTCTTATAGATGGTAAGATCCTCTACATTTGAATTTGTAAGTAATATGGCAGTTGTTGTTCGTTCTTCATTTTTGAAGAGAACCAATGGTATTACTAAGTAATGTCTTGATTTGTGTGTGTATTGTATTCAAGTGAGGCAAAGTTGCACAAACTCATCTGCCTCACTCTTTCTTCCAGAGTCAACAACATCCAATAGCAAAAACCAAAGTCAAATAACTCATGAAGGCTTGGAATGCAATGGATGACCTTGACTTCTGATGTCTGACCAAGCTCTATACTCCACAGTACTTGCTTCGGCCTATTTTATAGCTGTTGATAAATCATTCCTATCTAGTCATTCCTTTGGGAGAAACCTTCACATGCTTGGGGTAGAGATCCCTGTCACTCAATGACAGTTTTGAGGTCTGTCGGTTACCCTTTAGCTAGTTTATCAGCATCTGCTAACACAGTTTACCAGGTTGTGGCTGCTGAGTGTGAAATAACTTCTTGAAGCCACAATGTTGAGTGTTAGACAACAAAGGTATTTAAGTAGCTCTGAAGGGCTTGGTAACATGGTGTAGATTAGGGTTTCTTAAACTTTTCCTACTCACAGCACCTTTTCATCTGAGAAATTTTTACAAACCCCAGATATATATGTATACAAATGAAACATTTACTATTAATATATTTATTTTATTTTAATTTTAAATTAAATTAATTTTATTAATTAAATTATCAATTATTATTTATAATCAACATATTAATTATATAATATATTAATAATGTATTATTATATAATGTATTGTATATTATTATATAACATGTATACAATAAATAACATAATATATTAATAATAAAATTAATTAAACTAAATTAAAATAAAATTAATTTAAAATGTTTAATTTTAATAATAAATTTATTTTAAAATAATTCTTTGATATACATATGATTTTGCCACTTATTAAATATGAAATTATATTTTCACACTAAGCAGATGAATTGCTTGTTTATTTTTGCATAAATAATTTATTCATGGCAGAATATTTGATATCTTTTACTGTGTCAAGTTTTTTTTGCAACCTTTACATTCAGTTACATGATTCCATATGGAATTGTGAACCAGATAAGAAGCTTTAGTATAGATCACATCAAACTCTGAAACATTGGAAAACTCCCTAAATTAGAATCATAGTAACTCAACAGAGTTCAGTCTGAGAAACCAAGTGAATTAAGAATACCTATTGTCCAAACTACGCTCTACTGTTGGATAAACATCCCATAGAGCTAGTTCATTAGAACATATTTTTGGACAAGCATCATATATAGAAAATAATGTTGGAACAAAATTGAATAGTGAGATTGTAGGCTAGATTGTCTTTAGATTAGAAAGTCTGTAGTACTTTCAATTACCACTGAGTACCTTCCAAAAATAAAAAAAAATATTATTAAAATCAATATTCTTCTAGTGTTGCTGTATGACTTAAAAGTCTGAAAATACCTTTGTTTCTGAAGAATAATAGTTAAAACCACCCCATAGGACAATGAAGTTGTGCATGGTAGTTATGAATAGGTTATTAGATATTAGCAATAAAGACTTATGGAAGAGAAAAATTGTAAAAACTATCATTAGAATTATGTGTTATTGGAAAAGGAGAGATTCCAGAAATGTAGTAAGAGCAAAGGATAACTGATAAACAGCTAGATTGGTTTATTGATATATATATCGATATAAAAAATCAAAATATAAAATGATCAGTAGGGAAGGGAATAAGCTCCTGCTATGTCCTAGGCATATAGTAGTTAGTACTATTTACACTTGTAAAGTTCTAAAATATTTGACAAATATTTTCTCACTTGATCTTCACATAAACTCCACGAGGAAGGTGCTCTTGTTATTTCCATTTTACTGTTAAAGAAAGTAAGATAGAGTTAGGTGATTTGTCCGGGGTCACACAGCTAGCAAGTGTCAGTGTCTAGATCTGAACTCAGGTCTTCTTGCCTTTTTGGTTAGCTGTCTATTCTCTGGACCACCTAGTATGCTGCAATTATATTAAATACTGTATGGGGAATCTGTAGGAGAACATTTAATAATATTATTAAAGAATGAGAAGAAGTGAATAAGTTGGAACCTATGTCAATGAAGGGAATATCCTTATCTATGAAATCACAAATCCATTGAAGATTTCACCTGGAAGATTTATTTTTAATTTAAAAAAAAGCAATACATAGGCTAAATTAAATGTTTGTTTCCATTTCCCAGTCATTCATACAGAAGGAAAAACTTTCGAGATCATGTTATCCTAACCTAGCACCCTATACTAGCCAGGGTCAGCTATTGGGATTGTAAAGCATAGATTGTAAAGAATAGGTCATCCATCACCAATTAAGGCAGTGTAAATTAATTTTCTATCCAGCTACTTTTCTTTGGTCTTTTTCATCATGCTCTAGGGAAAAGTCCTTATTCTGTAATATCACTTCAGTCTTGGTACTCACACCTCATTAGTATCTTCTGACTGGAACCCCTCTGCATGGAGGGTGGAACAGAGTTCATCCCTAGAAGGTGGGTGATTAGGTGAACCATCTCTTCATTTCTTTATGTGACTGCCTCCATTGGATGTCAACGTATCCCCAATCTGAATACTTTCTCTTTCTTACTCTCCATCTTTCAGCTTTGTTTTGTGTATTCTCTTCCTCTATTAGATTATAAGCTTCTAGAGGGCAAGGTTATCATTTTTGCATTTGTATACCCAGTACTTAGCTTAGTAGGTGCTTAATTCATGTTTATCTACTAACTGAGGGATATAATCATCTCTATTTCTAATCCCAAGACCTTCCCACTTCTGACAGAAAGATATCTCAAGGAAACTCTCTACTCACAAATCATACTTTTGCATTCCCTCCGAGCTAGTACACTTTGCAGCTTTCATACTGGCACCTAGCTGTCTTTCCATGTACTATTTGAGAAGAGTAAGCTACTGTAATCAAACGTACTGATTGAAACACTGTTAAGGTGTAAAAGGGATCTCTTTAGCAATCTCAGCCAGCATGGTTCATAGATGGTCAGGAAGGCATATAAAGTAAATTATGTACAAGCAAACATATCAATTTATTCTTAAAATCACTAGATTTGAAAGCAGAGAGGTGATTGGCATATAGTAGGAATTATTCCATGTTACTTTCAGAAAATAATGGAGGTGACAGGATCAAAAAAAGGAGATTCAGTCAGCCAACAAACATTTTAAGAGGCAAGGGAAAAGTGAACTGAAACTTAAGAAGAAGAGCTCATATGGAGCAAAAACTCTTGGTTGTTCAAAGTCCTTTCTTCCCTGCCTGGAGTTTATATCCTTGACTCTTTAATTACTGATGGGAGAATGTATCACAGATTTTGGGGAGGATACTTTGTTTCTACTGAACTTACTATACTATTTTAGTAAGAAATCCCCTTTTAAAAGCTAATTAAGTCTGGCTGATTAATTACTAAGTGATAAGTATTAGGGGTGTGATAGGAATAGTATTTTTCTTGACTTACTTTATTTCCTCCCATTCACAATATTGGGAGACTTTCCTAAAAGAAGACAAAGTTGCCCTCTGAAACCACATTGACCTTTATTTCTCTGATGCAGCTTCCTGGTCATTTAGAGCATAAAAAGTCTTGTTCGTTTGGAGTCTGGATCTCTCAGAATTGATAGTTTCTTTTTGTTCAGTTAAACCTTTTTATTTTGTGATCAAAATAGTACAAATCAAAAGTTTCATAATTATTTCTTTGCATTAAGGAGGAATACTCCTGAGCTCAGCGCTCCGCTCCCCACTGAAGAAAGTGAACAAACATCTTGGCTTTTAAAAAGAATTACACCAAAGGACTAGTTGAAGGCAGCCTCAGTGGCCAAAACAACTTTCCTTAAACATATTTAAATAAAAAACAAAACTTAGGAATAGTAGTCCTAGAGCCAATACTGGTCCATATATGAAGGCTGAGTTCCCAGAGGGCAGCTGGTTCATTTAAAATGCTAATTTATGGAATTTTGAGAGGCTCCAAAGGAGAGCCTCCCAAAGTTATATCTCATGAACCCTCATCTACTGTACCCTAACTCTATAATTCTTGAGCCCCCCTCAATCTATTGTCCTTGCTCCATTGGAAGCATATCTGTAATGCCAATATTTTCCTAGTTTAGGTAAAATTGCGGGGTGAAATGTGGTGCTTGCAAGTCACTGAGCATTTACAAAAGAAGACTAACTTTATTCTAACACAAAATGTACATGCAACAATGATACAGTAGAAAGTAGTTTTTCTGGACACAGTTTCTCTCATTTTCATATGAACAGCAATAACCACGGTCCTAGTGGAACTAAGCTAAGCATGTTATAAATATTATTTCATCTGATCCTCATAATAACCTTGAGAAATAGATGCTATTATTGTCTCCATTTTATATTTGAGAAAGCTGAAGAAAATAGAAGTTAAGTGATTGCTCAAGATCACACAACTGACAAGTGTCTGAAGCTAGGTTTGAACTCAAGCCTTCCTAACTCTAGGCTTACTAGTCTATTCATTCTGTTATCTTACTACCTCGTGGAAATTATCTGCTCAATAGGTCACTCCAAGTATAATGACTTATTAGAAGGCTTAGGTATATCCATTATGTAAATTAAACACAAGACAAAAATTAAAAACAAAACATAAGAAATAATAAGTCTCAGTAATCAGTTCAGCTGGTGTATTCATTAGGCAAGGAGGAGTAGTATCTTGGTGAACAACTCACACTGGGGTTGCACTAGATGGGAAAATACAGGATTCTGAATCTAATAAAACAGAGAGTTAATAGTAGCTTTTCTTTTTAGATACTTCTTCTTGGAGCCATCAGTCCCTCACTGCTTATTTCATTGCCCATTTCCAGCATCAAGACAATACTGGATCTATTACCTCTGGAACCTCTCTCCTTGTCCTTGGAGAGGAGTGACTTCCTGCCAAAGGAGCTAATCAGGCTTGACCTTCTGTAGACACATTTATTACCCTGCTTCACTCCAGGCAGAATCCAAATGTATAATTTTCATTCTATGGATGCCAACTTAGAAAGCATCAATCATTATAACCTCATTATTCATCTGATTATTTTCATGCCAGATCAGTGGGGAATAAAAGCCATCAATAAATCATAATATTGTTGCAGATTATACTAATAACCTGGGAAGTTCTGTGACATTGTTGATGACTCTGTGTGTGATGTCCAGAGCTGCCCACATATTATACTCCTCTAAGCTGGAAAAGAGACGGAAGGTACAACTGCTTGGCAACTTTAAATGTGGATCTAACCACCAGTGTCTCTGTGCATCTGTTTATGCATTCTTCTAAACTCCCATGTTATAATTTGTGGGCACAGTTAAGGGGCTGCCATTTCAGATGATTAAGGTCCCATATGGATTGGGGCATTAAAATGAGTTCTAGCACAGATTTTCGCACCAACTAATTGTGCGCCTTTGATCACCAAAAATGCAACTAGTTATTTTGATATCTAAGGCAAGAAATACAAAATGCATCAGAATCAAGCATGAAAACATTGCATTAGTTCTGTAGTTATGACTACTCAAGGGCAGAGTGACCAGGGCTTGCTTTGACTTTAGATGAAGGATTATGGTTGGAAGTATAATCCTTCCATCCCATCTTTGCACTGTATAATCCTTTTTTGACTTCTGTTGACTCCAGTTAAATTGAGACATTAATATTTGGTTAATGTTTTCCACAGGCTTGTGATAAAGATCAAATTAGATCATAGATAAGAAAACAGTTTAGGAAGTAAAGAGTACTATAAAATGAAAGAGGCTATTATTATATTATTCTCTTTCTTAACCTTGCTTTTCACTAAAATCTCTTTAGTAATAGTTTTCTATGAGTTTGGAAATCTTAGTCTTCCTTTCTTTCTCAGGAATAATCAAATTAAATAAGTTGGGCCGACTTTATTCTGTTCTAGAGTCATTTCAGTTATGTCTGTCTTTTTGTGACCCTATTTGGGGTTTTATTGGCAAAGATAGTGGAGTAGTTTGCCATTTCTTTATCTGGTTCATTTTGCAGACGAAGAACTGAGGCAAATAGGACTAAATTAAGAGTTATACAGTTAGGAAATATCTGAAGCTGGATTTGTATTCATGAACATGAGTCTTTCTGATTCTAAGCCCAGTGCTCTATCCACTCTGTCATCCAGCTGCTCTGGCTTTGAGGATTGAAATTAGACAAAGTTTAAAGCCTTAAGTCTTTTACTTTGTAAGGTGCGCTGTCAGGATGCAAAAGTTATAGAATTGTTGGCATTAGAAGTGGTGGCTTGTCACCAAATCTTGTTTATTGCATTATTTATTGAAAGAAATTATTTGCTAGATTAAACTCAGGGGATAGGCCCTGACTTGTCTCTCTTTTATGCCGTGTTATTTTTTTTTTTTGACATTTTTTACTCTTTAGAGAAAACTTTTTGGGTTTTCAAAAAAATATATCCAGATAAAATTATCTTTATGAAAGATTCTTTGTCTAAAATCTCACTCAATTGAATAAACATATGTCATTCATGGTTGGAGGGAGTTTTCCTTTCATTTTTCTGTCTCCCTTCCTAATTTCAGAGGTGGGTTGATTGAAAGAAAGCACACACACACACACACACACACACACACACACACGCTAATAAGAACAAGAGGGACAGCTTTGATTTTATAGCTTGGAAGGAGATGGAAATATACAAGTTCATTTCTCTGGAAATGAAAGCCAATACATATTAAAGGTAAATTTGTAAAACTGGTCAAATTTCACTCACATACTACACAACTCACAGAATCTTAGATTTAGGAGGGGCTTTAGGGATCATCTGGTCCAATGTGAATGAAAATTCTTTTTCTACATATTACATAAGCAGTCCTATACCCTTTGTTTTAAGCTCTCTAATGAGGGGAAACCCATTCCCTCCCAGTTCAAACTAATCCACTTTGGGAGAACTCTAATCATTAGAAAATTTTTCTTTATATAACATGAGTTCAGGAATATGTCTAGAGCCCCTAAGATGGCAGCTCACATGTGGGAAACCAGTTTCTGGGTCAAGACATTCTAGATTTACCTATCTCAAGGTTGGGAGGAACCTTTTTTTTTCCATTGACTTCAGAGCCAAAATTACCTGCATCTTTAAAACTACCAGACTGGTACAAATCTTTTTCTCTTTCAGATGGCAACCAAGGATGGAGGGCATTGTCCTTGAGTAACTCAACCAGTCCTGTAATCACATTGAGACTTTGTGAACTACATAGGTAGACATAAGCCAACTGTATTTCCTAGTACAAATATAAATAAGTCCTTTTTCCTTAGTCCTTCCCCCCAAATTCATATTATAAAAACAAATCTATATTCCCATTTTGTACTTGCTTAGGGGAAAAAAAAAAAAAAAAAACCTCTGGACTTTTTCCATTGCATATCTCTTTGGAAAGAATGATTATTTGTGTATTTTCCTATCCTCCAGTAGAGCTTCAATTCCTGTAATTTTGCCTCTCCATAACAAAGCCAAGAATTGATTGTGAGCTTTTTAGTTAAAGAATGCGAAAGCATGGATAATTGGTTATAGTGAGGCTTGAAAGGTGTTGTTCACTAGCTATTAAAAAGCAATTGGGATAGCTAGTTGTGAAGTCAGGATTTTCAGTAATAATAATGAAAATAGCAAACCTTATATAATAGTTTGTAGGACTTTACTGATGATTTCTATTTAGTTCCTCAAAACAATCCAGTGAAGTAAGGAGCTACGTTCCTCTCTTTATTTCCTTGGCTAACACACTCCATTCTTCATCTCAAAATATGAAAGCATCTCTTCAGAGAAATATCTGAGCTTTACTTATTAGCTGTGTTATCCTGAATAAGTCATTTAACTTCTTTGGACCTCAGCTTCTCCATTTGTAAAAGAAAGGGATTAGATTCTGTCATCTCAAAGACTACTTCCAGCTCTAAATCTGTGATTCTAGGATACAAGACTGACCCAAGCATAAATGCAAATGAAATTAAACTTTTCAGGAAACTTTATTTTTTTTGCCATTCTGAACTTGACAAACACACCTCCCTTCCATCCTCAAATATTCCCACAAAGAATAGAGTAGAAAAGCATATTTGCATTCTGCATGACTTATTTTTTTTAAATCTAAGAAATTCAACACCTTAACTTTAAAGCAGTCTTTTTTTGCCTGTCTCCCTTTGAACCTCCTTCTGCTCTCTTCTGTGAATTAAAAAAAAATCTTTTACTGATATTCCTTTCTTTCTTTACTTAAAAATATCATTACCATCTTCCCTTTTTGCAATAACTTTAAAAAAATCACTTGTAACAAATTAGCATCATCAGGTAAAACAAATTTACACACTGGCCATGTCCCAAAATATATGTCTCATTCTGCACAGCTTGTTCATCATTTCTCTATCAGAAAATGGGCAAGGTGCTTCATCATTAATTCTCTGGAAATATGTTTAGTCATTGCATTCATCACAAATTTTAAGTCTTTCCATTTTTTTCTTTCTTTTTCTTCTATTTTTTATTTTCTTAATATGAAATTAGCAACAACCAACAAATATAAATATTTAAACATATAGAGAACTCGAAAGAAAAGTATACGAGTCTGTGAACTTCAATTACATATCAGGTTTTAAAGTATATGCCAAATTTAAAAATAGTGTCTAAATTGCTCTCTTTGTGATTTCTTTTGTATTTTATACAGATATATATTCTATGAATTATAATGATGTATTAAAAAGCATTTTTTTTATTTCTTTCATTAACACACTCCCTTCATCTTCTACTTCCCTCAGTGGAAAGCTCCTTATGCAATTTTTTTTTTTCTCAAGTTACAGTTACTGAGAAAATTGTTTTCCTGAATCAGTTCATAAAGCTCGATTCAGGTTTCTCTGAGTCATAATACTCATTGTTGTGCTGTTCTTCAATGGATGGTCACACCTTTAATTTCTGGTTTTTTACTACCACAAGAAATACTGCTACGAATATTATTGTATGTATGGTTTCATTTCCTTTTTCTTTTTTATCTTTGTGATAAATTCTGAGTAAAGATATATATCACTAAGTCAAAGTTTCATGATTTGGGGGATATAGTTCCAAAATGCTCCCATATTTATTTATTTAATTTCATTTTTCAACTAGGGAAATAGGCTCATTTTTTTTTGCCTCAATTGCTACCTAGCCATAATCACTGAATGGTTGTGGTCTCAATTAAACTGAAACCTGTGTACAAAGGCCAAGGTCTCCAACTGCATTCTGGGCCATCTTTAGTTGGCCTGATCTATATTTGGCCACAAGATGCAGATGACTCCGGAGGAGAAGGTAAGATTAGCCTTATTTAGTAATCTTGCACAGCCTTCCCTTACTTAAATCCAATTCACTTACATGTCATGGAATCACCTCCCAGATGTCATGGTCCTCTTTGAAAATCAGCTTTCCAGAATACTATTTTACAATTTCACCAGTACTGCAATTTTATGTTTTTCCCTCAAGTCCCCCTTTCTTTCAACAATTGTCATTTTCCTTTTTTGGGGTCATCTTTGCCTATGATGAGTATGAAATAGCATCTCAGAGTGTTTTACTTTGCCTTTCTCTTTTTGATAATTATTGAGAATTTTTTTCCATTTACTTAATGATAACTTGGATTTCTTCCCTAGGAAACTGAGAAATATGACTATTCATATCAAATGCTCAACATTTATCTATTATGGAATGCCTCTTGTTTTTATATCTTTGAATCAGTTTCCTAAATATTTCAGATGTCAAATCATTATCAGAGAAATTTGCTGCAAAGATTTTCCCCCAGTTGATCACTTTCCTTCTAATTTTAACTGTTTTGAATTTTTGTGTTAAAAAAAAACTTTTTAATTTTACGGAATCAAATTTGTATACTTCATCTCTTATAATTCTTTTCATCTTTTATTTGGCCAATAATTCTTCTTCTGTACATGGTTGGAAAACGTATCTTCTTTCCTACTCTACTTATTTTATGATTTGACCTTTTATATTGAGATCCTGAATCTATTTGGTGATTATTGTGCTACCTGGTATGAAATATTAGTCTATTCTAAGCCTAATATATGTCAGATTGCTTTCTAGTTTTCTTAGTAGTTTTTATTGAATAATGAATCCTTATTCTAATTGGAGTCTTTGGGTTTATTGGACATTGTATTACTATATTTGTTTGCTTCAGGGTCTTGTGTGCCTAACCTGCTTTCCTCATTAATTTTCCTATTTTTTAATCAGCACATAGTTTTGATGAATACTGCTTTTTTATTCAGGATCTGCTTTTTTTCCACTTTTCTTTATTATTTCCCATAATATTTGTGACAATTTGTTCCTTTGAGTAAGTTTTTTATACTTGTATAAAGTAACTTTTGGTAATTTCATTGGTTGGCAGTGTAGAAGTAAATTAATTTACATATTATCATTTTTATTATATTGGTGTGATTCAACTAATGGGCAATTAATTTTTATCAAATTATTTAGCTCTGTCTTTATTTCTGTAAAGGGTATTTTATGGTAGTATTCTGTATTGTAAACTTCCAAATAATTCACAATTCTACAGTTACTTTGAATAGATTTTTTTCTATTGTTTCCTGCTTGATTATATTGGTGATATAAAAAAGGCACACATTTATATTGTGTTTCATGTCTTGCTATTTTACTGAAGTTGTTAATTATTTCAAATACATTTTAGTTAAATTACTAGGTTTTTAAAAATAGAACATCATATTAAAACCAAAATGTAATAGTTTTGCTCCTTATGCCTGTGCTTGTTTTCTTAATTTATCTTTCTTGGGGTTTTTTGTTTGTTTTGTTCATAGCTATTATTACTAAGACTATATTAAATAATAGTAGTGATAATGGATATTCTTTCTTTTCAGACTCTTATCTTATTAGAAATATTTGTAGCATTTCTCCATTACATCTGATGTTGATTCCTGGCTTTGAATTTATATAGCTTACCATATTAAGGAGAAATCCATTTGTTTATATATTTTTAAATGTTTTTGGTAGAAATAAATTTTTAGAAAAAGAAGTTTTTTTCTACATCTCTTGTTATAACCAAGAGATTTTAATTTTTATTACTAATATTATCTATTGTTGATAGTTTTCCTAACATCAAATCAATATTTTGCATTTCAAGTATAAAGTCAACTTGGTTATAATATATGATCTTTTTCATATGTTTCTACAGGTTTTAAAAATATATTATTTCCTTTATTTTTGAAGTTGCTATACATTAGGGATATTGGTATAAAACATATCTCTGTTTTGTCACTCCTTGGTTTAGATTTCAAGATTATTATTTTCATTATTAAAGGATTTTGAGAGCATTACTTCTTTTTCTGTTTATGTACTATTCAATCCAATTGCTCTTTGAATGTTTGCTGTATTCAGCATATAAATACAACTGGTCTTAAGAGGGTTTTGTCCCTTTCAGAGTTCACTTATAGCCTATTCAATTTATTCTTGGAGATTAGGTTGTTATATTTCTTGTTTGGTAAATATGGGTATTTTATATTTTTGTAAATATTGATCCATTCACTTGTTATTTTGCTAGTATAAAATTGGGCAAGGGAGTTTTTAATAGTTTCCTTAATTTTCTCTTCATATATTATGAATTTTCCTTGTCATTTTTAATGTTGACAGATAATATTGGTTTTCTGCTCTTTTTAAAATAAAATTTGCTAATTTTATCTTTTACAAGTGCTTAAATGTTATAAGCCAGAACTTGAAACAAGATGATAACTCAATGGAATTAATGGAAGCAATGCTTGTGTGCTTGGGTTTGCACCTTTAAGAACTCACACATTAGAGCTCACATCTTTAAGAATTCACACATTAGCTCACACATTGGAGTTCACAAGTATGGGAGATTCACAAAGTTAACTTTGTAACTTTGTGAATTCACATCTCCCATAATCCCACTCTCAGAGGAGGAGTCAACCTTTGAGAGAACATAAAAACAGCTGAGCTCAGTCAGCAGAGTCAGTTGAAAAGATTCAGAGTGGAGGAGAGTCAGTTCAGAAGAAGCCACGAGTGGGAGTTGAGCTAGAGCCAGAAGTCACTTCGGAAGATTGACAGAGTGAGAGTTCAGTTCGGGAGCTTGAGAAGCTAATCTGTAGTTGGGCAGAAACCAGGATTCAGAGAGAGGCTGAAGCTAGCAGCAAGAGCTCTCGGAACTAAAGAAAGCTAACTGGGCTATTTTGGAAGAAACAATAAAGAACTACTTTAATACTTTGCTGCATTTGGAGTGATTATTGAGCTGAACCGAAACTAAGGCTGCCTCCAGAAAACCTCCCCAAGAAACCTGCTCACAGAAAACCATTATATATTATAAAAAAAGAAGAGAATTCCACACTTAAAAAACACAAATACCTAATTTTAACTATCTAACACACACACATTTATTTGGAATTTTGTTAAAAAGTTTTAGATTTCTATTTGGTAGTAAGCAGAGGGGTGTGTGTGTGTGTGTGTGTGTGTGTGCCCATTTTATTGATATGATTTTTCTGTCTTGTGGATAAAAATATTTGGAAATTGAAATCTCTCCTTAGTAATATGTTTAATATGTTTAATTCATTCCAGATATTTTATAATGCTGTTTCATTGTTGTTATTTTCTCTGATCTTCTGTTGCCATTGATTTGTTTATAGTTTTCAGTAAATTTAATGATGATTCTTCAATTATATGTCCTTTATTTGTTTTCCAGATCAGTACATTTTTCCCTTATTTTTTCAACCTTTCTTGTTTTTTCATCTCATAGATTTTAATGTTTCTTATTGTCTCATAGATTCATTGAGCTCTCTTTGGTCTATTTTTTTCATGGAGTCTGCTGCTTAGCAATGGTTTCTACCTTTCAATAGAAGCTATTTAATTCCTTTCTGTTATATTCTTTAGATATATCATTTCATACATAATTTCAATTTTTAATTCTTTTGCTTCATTTGTAACCAACTTATATTTTTCTCTGAAGTTCTGCTTGTACTTCTTGTGCAGTTGCTCTCTTCTGAGTTTTTTTCTTGAGAATCTTTTGACCCATAGTATTTTTTGATAGTGTTTTACATCTTCTTATTTTTACTTATATTTGCATTCTTAGCTCTTGATTTTGTATTTTGTGTCAGAGGCTAGGTCTTGAAGGTCTTTTTGTCATTCCAACCTGTATTTCTTGGGTTTTGGTCACTGACTTTCATTTACCTGGCTTGTCTGAACTTTGAATGCCGGCAGGTTTTATTCGTAGGTTATTCATGTTCAGAATTATATGATCTTCAAACTCCCCTAAGAGCCAGCTTCTTAAACTACAGTTCATGACTCTATATAAGGTCTTATAACTGAATATGGGGGTCATGAAATTATGATTTGTTATCTGTAAATGTTTGCTTTGTATACCTCTTTTCTATATCTATATACCCAGGTTTATATAAAAATTTCTTGAGGTAAAAAGAGGTCACAAGTGGAAGAAAAAGTTGAAGAACATATCGAGTCATATGACTAAAACCTTCTTCCACAGGAGAACATCTTTGTTATAGTACTATTGTTTCCTGGTTTTATGTTTGATCAGAGCAGTCAGAACATTTATGCTAGACCTCCTTATTTTAGTCTCATATCAGGCCTCAGAATAAGAATTCTGCTTATCCTAATATAGCTTATCAATTCAGTTGCCTCCATTATATATCCAGTTGCAACTTTATTGATTTTACCTCCAATCTATCACATCTGCCCCTTTTGCTGCTCACACATCTCACCCAATTACCTTGTATTTATTCTGAATATAGTCTGTATATATGTATACATTTTGTCTTCACTTATAGGTAGACAACTTTTTAGGGCAAGGATTGTTCCATTAACCTAGCACATAGTAGTTTTACTGGCTTCCTGTTGACTTAGAGTCAGAAAGGGTGAATTTAAATTATGACTCTCTCACCACCTAGATATATGATTTTGAAAAAGTTATGAATCTGTTTTGACTCTCAGTTTTTTTAAATTTCTAAATCGGGGGCAAAAATACATGTATTGTCTTCAACATAGGGTTGTTGTGAGAATCAAATGAGATAAAGCATGCAAATCATTTTGTAAGTCATGCTACATAGACATTAGCAATTATTATTATTGTGTAAATTAGTGAAGAAATAATTTTCCTCTATCTTTCTTTGTCTTTCATTAACAAAATTCTCTATGTCCTTGAGATGTCCTAAAGAAATAGGTAGAAAATAGATTTCTATTCTACAAGATGACTATAAATATCAATCATTCAACATCAGTTCCTTAAGTACAGTTTACTATTATCCCATCTTTAAGTTAGAACTGTCACTACTTATAACTCATGACTACAGATGTCCATGCTAAAGGAGATTTGGCTGTTTCAAGCAATTGGCTTGAAAGGAGAATATCCAAGTTGGTAGTGCCCCAGGGAGACCTGGGACAGCCTATGTGCCTTTCTATCCTTTCAAATATTCAAGATCTAGAGACCTAGAGGCCTTCTGAACTGGTGATAGCTTCAAAAACATTTCAAGACAGCAGACTATTTGAATATTCAAACTAATGTTCATATTGAATGAGGAGAGAGTGGATGCTAGCTAATAGCATAATAAATGATTGTCCAATAGGAAATATTAGACATATTATATGGGCTATTTAAAAAAATCTAACTCTCCCAGGTTCTATTTCAAAATATACATATTTGCCTCTCCATGTCTCTGCCTGTCCATACATGTTCTATGTATATTTGTATTTATGTGTGTGTGTGTGTATATATGTGTATGTATGTATGTATATGAGAGACTCTTATGTATAACCCTATATTCCCACTTCCTCCTCTAAGAGTATGGAAGTGTTAGTGAACACACTTCAAATTTATGTTTAAAATGTTCCATTTATACTATTCTTACTATGTTATTTCATTAAATAACTTTTCTTTGAATTAATTGGATCTTACAGATGATTAGAGAAAAATCAAACACAACAGTGAGGGCAGTAGACTATGGTTGTAAGTGCATGCAAATCCATAAACTTCTTGAATTTAAAAGAACTATTCTGGGGACCTCCTTATATTAATAGAGGATTGGTACCCTGGGTACTAGTTTTATGTCCCACTATTTTTTCCCCTTAGGAGAGAATCTATTTCTAGGTTAAAGTCCTTCTTTACATTATAATAATCAGGTCTTGAAAAGTATATCCAGGATTTTAATGATCTGTACTTAGTTGGGACGATATGTTCAGAAAATTCCAGGGTAGGGACCAAAAGCGAAAAAGAGTGTGTAATTTTAGACTAAGTAGGAAATGGTCTGCATTGTTTTTGTGAATACCATATTTATATCAAACTTCTGAGAATGTCTGTGGAATTGCCATAGTTAAGATAAATCAGGGATTGTGTAGTTCACAAGTAACCCATGACAGTTATAGATTTATCTATAGCCTGAGAGCTTTGATCATAGGAGAAAGTATCTTTCAGCTTTGGGGGGATGGTGAAGATGTTGGGAGGAGTCTAGGTAAACTAAACAGACTTTCTAGTTTAGGAGAAAGAGTACCAGAATTGGATCTTTAAGTGTGATTGGTTCAAATCCTTCTCATATTTATTAACTCTGTGACCATGGGCAAGTCATTTTGCTTTTCCTTATCTGTAAAATGGAGAGAATAATATTTATAGCACCTATCTTATATGATTAATGGTGAGACTCCAGTGAGATAATGTATTTGGCTAACATATTATATGTCAACTATTATTATTATTTCTGGTATTTTTATCATGCTTCCATTCTGTCACTAAAGTCTTAAGTTTATAAAGCAAGAATGGAAACCAATTCTTCCCATTTATCTCTAAATGACCATAGTTATGGTCATTTTTTAAATAGTTGACTAGTTATTCACTCTGTGTGTGTATACATGTATATATGTGTATATATTATAGCATTTTTATCATAAGATCATTAGAATTATCTTGGATCATTGTATAGCTGAGAATAGCTGTTATAATATATTTTTTTAAATTTCATTTTATTTTATAATAACTTTTTATTGACAGAACCCATGCCAGGATAATTTTTTTACAACATTATCCCTTCTACTCGCTTCTGATTTTTCCCCTTCCTCCCTCCATCCCCTCCCCTAAATGGCAAGCAGTCCTATACATGTTAAAGATGTTGCAGTATATCCTAGATACAATATATGTTTGCAGAACTGAACAGTTCTCTTGTTGCACAGGGAGAATTGGATTCAGAAGGTAAAAATAACCTGGGAAGAAAAACAAAAATGCAAATAGTTCACATTCGTTTCCCAGTGTTCTTTCTTTGGGTGTAGCTGCTTTTGTCCATCATTTATCAATTGAAACTCAGTTAGGTCTCTTTGTCAAAGAAATCCACTTCCATCAGAATACATCCTCATACAATATCGTTGTTGAAGTGTGTAATGATCTCCTGTTTTCACTCAGCATCAGTTCATGTAAGTCTCTCCAAGCCTCTCTGTATTCATCCTGCTGGTCATTTCTTACAGAACAATAATATTCCATAACATTCATATACCACAATTTACCCAGCCATTCTCCAATTGATGGGCATCCATTCAATTTCCAGTTTCTAGCCACTACAAACAGGGCTGCCACAAACATTTTGGCACATACAGGTCCCTTTCCCTTCTTTAGTATTTCTTTGGGATATAAGCCCAGTAGTAACACTGCTGGATCAAAGGGTACGCACAGTTTGATAATTTTTTGGGCATAATTCCAGATTGCTCTCCAGAATGGTTGGATTCATTCACAACTCCACCAACAATGCATCAGTGTCCCAGTTTTCCTGCATCCCCTCCAACATTCATCATTATTTTTTCCTGTCATCTTAGCCAATCTGACAGGGGTGTAGTGGTATCTCAGAGTTGTCTTAATTTGCATTTCTCTGATCAATAGTGATTTGGAACACTCTTTCAAATGAGTGGTAATAGTTTCAATTTCATCATCTGAAAATTGTCTGTTCATATCCTTTGACCACTTATCAATTGGAGAATGGCTTGATTTTTTATAAATTTGAGTCAGTTCTCTATATATTTTGGAAATGAGGCCTTTATCAGAACCTTTAACTGTGAAGATGTTTTCCCAGTTTGTTAGCTGAGAATAGCTAAGTCATTCATAGTTGACTACATAGTATTAATATGTGATATTTCTGTTATTATTTGTAACACAACTAATATGGAAATATGTTTACATATATATAATAAATTTCCTGAAGACTATAAACAGATCCATGAAGAACTATTGCTATAGAATTTAGTATATTTGAATTTTCTTGTGGTGCAATATACAGAAGGTTATCCATCAAAACTCTGGAGAATGGTTCTGCTCATACATGTTTGGTGAATCTCCTTTTCACAAATGGGAGGAAACACATCTACTTTCTTTTTATTTATTTATTCACATATTTATTTATTTAATATCTTTCCCCAGTTATATTTAAAACAATTTTTTACATTCATTTAAAAGTTTTTGAGTTCCAGATTCCTTTACTTATCCCCACCCCAAGCCCTCATTAAAAAACTGTATGTGAAGTTATGCAAAACATTTCCATAAAAGTGATGTTGTGAAGGAAAATATAGATCTCCCACCCTAAAAATAATCCTCAAAAAATAGAGAGGGGGAGAGAGAAAGAGAGAGAGAGAGAGAAGAGAGAGAGAGAGAGAGAGAGAGAGAGAGAGAGATGCTTTAATCTGTATTAGACACAATCAGTTTCTTCTCTGGACATGGATAAGACTTTTCACCATAAGTCCTTCAGAGTAATCAGGGATCATTGTGTTGCTTAGAATAGTAAAATCATTTACAACTGATCATCCTACAACATTGCTATTACTTTGTACATAGTATATCTTGCTTTGCTTGAATCCATGGAGGACTTTCCAGGTTTTACTGAGAGCATCCTGCCCATCATTTCCCATAAAACAATAATATTGCATCATAATCACATATCACAATTTATTTAGCTATTCCCCAATTAGTGAGCATCTCCTCAATTTCCATTTGTTACAAATATTTTTGTATGTATAGATCCTTTTTGCTTTTAAAAAAATCTTTTTGATATTCATGCCTAGTACTGGTATTGTTAGGTCAAAGAATATGCATGAATTTATAGTCCTTTGGGCATAGATCATATGTTTTGGTCATTTATCAATTGGAACATGGCTCTGAATTTTTGTAAAGTTTGACTCAGTTTCTTCTATGTTTGAGAAATGAGGCCTTATCAGGCTTCAAATGAGGCTTCAAAATTCTTTTTATAATTACTTTTGCTAATTGTATTTCCCTCATTTATTCTCTCTCTCCTTTCACCCTGTCTCTCCTCAAAAATGTTTTGCTACTGACCATTCCTTCTCCCAATATGCTCTTTCTTTTATTACCTTCCCCTTTCCCATATCACATTCCCCTCCTATTTTCCTGCAGGGTAAAATAGATTTCTATACCCATGTTAAGTGTATATGTTATTTCCTCTGTTCTAGTGTGTAAGATTTACTCACTTACTCTTTCCTCCCTCTCTTCCCCCTCCACTGTAAAAGCTTTTTCTTGCTTCTTTTTAAATAGAAGATAATTTACACCATTCCACTTCTCTTTTCCTTTCTCCCAATACATTCCTCTCTCACCCCTTAATTTCATCCTTTAAAAAAAATTATACCTTCATATCAACTCACATCTGTGCTCTCTTTCTGTATATACTCCTTCTAATTGTCATAATAATTAGAAAGTCCTAATGAGTTATCATTCTCCCATGTAGAATGTAAACAGATAAACCTTATTAAGTCCCCTATGATATCATTTTCCTGATTATTTCCTTATGCTTCTTATGAATCCTGTATTTGGAAATCAAATTTTCTATTCAGTTCTGTCTTTTCATCATGAATGCTTGGTGTTTCATTGTTTTATTGAATAATCGATCACCTTTTCTTCTAAGGGATTATACTCTTTTGCTGGGTAGGTAATTTCTTGGTTGCAATCCTGGCTCCATTGTTCTCTGGAATATTATATTCCTCCGGTCCTTTAACATAAAAGATGCTAGATCTTATGAGATCCTGACTGTGGCTACACTGTACTTGAATTGTTTCTTTCTGGATGCTTGCAATATTTTTTCCTGGTCTCGGGAGTTCTGGCATTTGGCTATAATACTCCTGGGAATTTTTATTTGGGGATCTCTTTCAGGAGATGATCAGTGAATTCTTTTGATTTCTATTTTACCCTTTGGTTCTCTAGAATATCAGGACAATTTGCATTGATAATTTCTTAAAAGATGATATCCAGGATCTTTTTTTTTTTTTTTTTTTGCTTTGCTTGTAACTTTCAGGTAAATCAATAGTTGTAAAATTATTTCTCCTGGATCTATTTTCCAAATCAATTGTTCCAATGATATATTTCACACTTTTGCTATTTCTTTTTTTCATTTTTTGAAAAATTTGCTTTATTGTATCTTAATTTTTTATAAAGTCCTTACCTTCCATTTGTTCAGTTCTAAGTTTTAAGAAATTATTTTCCTCAGTGAGTTTTTGTGCCTCCTTTCCCAACTGGCCAATTTTGCTTTTTAAGGCATTCTCCTCCTTGTATTTCCTTTTGCACTCTTCTCAATTCTCTTACTATTTTTTCCTCTATTTCTTTTACTTGAGCTTCAAAATCCTTTTGAACTCTTTCATAGCCCTAGAACAATTCTTATTTGTTTATTTCTTTCGGATATTTTGGATATAGGAGCTTTGACTTTGTTATCTTCTTCTGAGTTGTGTGTTTTGATTTTCCTTGTCACGTAGTAGCTTTCTATGGTCAGTAATTTTTTCTGTTGTCTGCTCATTTTTGACCTTTTTGTTGAAGTAGGGCTCAGTTTCCAGGGTAGAATGTGCATTGTCCCAAGCTTCAGGGGGTTTGTGTAGCTGTCCTCAGAAATCCTTCTGGGGATCTGACCACAACTCCTCTTTTCTGCCCTGGAGCTCCCAGGAATGTCCCCATCCCACTGTATTTGTAAGATCTATTGCCTTAGCAATAGAGTTCTTCCTCAGTGCAAGTACAAAGACCTCCTGTGAGCTGAGGCCTCTGGAAGCTGCCACTGACATTATTGCCCATGTCTACTCTTGGTGTGCTGATTTCCCAAGGTTCCCTTCCCCTATTGACAAACCTTTCCTGCGACCTTCCAAGTCTTCTTTGTTGTCTCTGGGCTGAGAGCTCTAGAAACTGCCAGTGCTGCTGCTGATTCAGAGATCCAGGGCTGGGGCTGGGCCTGTGCTGGTGCAGCCTGCACTGGGAAACCTTTTCTGCTGACCTCTTTGGTGTCTCTGAGCTGAGAGGTCTGGAAACCACCAGTACTGCCACTGATTCAAAAGTCCCTAGTCCAGTTCCTGCTTTGCTGCCATGGACCTGGGTCTGGGTCTGAGGCTGAGGCATGCTGGACTCCCACCTTAGTGTACTTTTTCTGCTGACCTTCTCAGTTGCCATCAGATAGAAAATATTCTACTCTGTCTTTTTGGGTGTTCTGATGCTCTAAAATTTGTTTAGAGTCATTATTTAAAGGCATTTGGAACATTTTTGAGAGAGGTTGGGTGAGTTCCTGCTTTAATTCCACCATCTTGGCTCTGCATCCCCTATATTTACTTTCTACATAATAACTCTAGAGCTTCTTTGATTTCCTTTTTGTTTAGGTTTTGTCTCATGTTTGTAAAATCCCTCCCTAATCAGCTTTATTTCTCACAGCTCTGACATTTCTCTCTATTCTTGTTGGTTTACTCACATTCCCGCCCCACATGTATGTATATAGAAACATATACATGTATGTGTGTGTGTGTTTGCAGTTCTGCCTCTGTAACTTGCTCATCTCTCTTCTCTTGGAACAGCTTTTCTCCTCTCTTTTGCCTATCTGAATTGTGACCATTCTTCAAGAGCTGGCTCAGGAGCTGCCCCTTCCATGGATCTTGAGCATATCAACTCACAATGATCTTTGTAATAATTTTATTACACCATTTCACCTTCCCCTCCTCCCCTGGTCAATAACCTAGAGAATTGGAGATGGTAGTGACTGATAAGTATCATGTTCTAAATTGTAGCAAAACATAGAGGAAGCCATGGTAGAGCCATGGGAAGAGAAATCCAACCATAACCATAGTCTCTGTTCAATCTGATTCAATGAAGCATTAACAAATGGGGGTTGGGGAATAGAGGAAGACAAAGATCTCTACCTATATCTATATATAGAGAGAGATAGAGAGAGGGAGGAAGGAAGAGAGGGAGGGAAGAAAAGAGAGAGAAAGGAAGAAAAGAAAAAGAGAGAGGAAGGAAGTGAGGGAAGAAAGAAGGGAGGGAAACAGAGAGGAAAGGAAGAAAGAAGGGAAAGAGAGAAAAAGAGAGAGAGAGAAAGAGAAAGAGAGAGAGAGAGAAAAAGGATATTTTACCATGCTCTCTCTTTTCAGAAAAATGGAATGAATGAATTTTTTCAGAATGAATTTTGTCTTTTCCAGCTCTCAGTTTGAAGTGCTCTCAAATCCAAATTACAAAGTAGAAACAGTTTAGTCCATTCTCCAGCTATAATTTTGTGGCTGGGTAAAAGAACTCAGCAAATCAGACTCTTCCCCCCAAAATATATGTTCCTCTATGATTCTATAATCTGATTTAGAAAGTTAATGAATTGTAGATCTTTAGGCTGTTTTTATAAGCACCCCATTATCCATATGTCTATCAATGACCATGTTAAATTGTTTAAAAAGCCAGGGGTAAAGAGCCATTTGATGCAGTCATGCACCCATTCCCTCCCTCACCACCTAATTATTCCTTTGCTCTTTGGTTTGGCCATTTCATTCAGCCGCCAGTCACACTAACTTGCTAGCCAGAAGACTTGCCTGATTGTAACAAGTGATAAGTTCTCATGGCAATTTTGTGATCTCCCCATTGCTTAGTATATTTACATACTCTTTTATTCTGGCATCTTGCCACTGAGGATTTTGTTGTCGTTATCTTGGGATTTTAATGTCTGCTATGAAACCCTCACCATTGTCAAAACCAGGCTGTTTGGTTTATGAGTATCATGCTTATGGACATGATCCAACTCTCTTTCATCAAGTTTCCATGTCTTTGGAATCCTTCAGTGACTAGAAATTGGTGATTCCACATTTGCCTTCTCTCCTGCCCTCTGCAATATAGTCAAATACTTCTGTCTTTGAAAGAAGAATGTTTCACCCCAGAAAAATTAATTTATAGAAAAATAAGTGAAAAGAATGGATGTTTAGGCCCACATGGTGCTCATTTTCTGGTTATTGCTTTAGCATGTCTTTATCTGCATCTGTTAAATTAGAGACTCTCTCTGCCAATATTACACCTGGTTTCAGCTGGAAGGGAAAGGACTCTGGTCTTTCATCTTTTGAGTCTTTTTATTATTATTAGACCCAAGATTTGGCCACGGATCAGACAGCAGGGGTAGGGAGGTGGAAGTACCTGAAAACCATCAATGTGGCTGGTGTGGAGAGAAAGTCTTTAGAGTATTTTGGAATGATTGTGTTGAGACACATGAAGGTAGGTTAGATTTACCATCAGCCAGGCAAGAAAGAATAACTTATCAGTGTTTTGGGGTTTAAAGTTTTCTTCTTGACTCGGGATCAATGAAAAAAAGCCTGTTGAACTCCCCTCATAATTACTGGGTGGATGTGATTAAGTTTAAATAAGAGATGTGAAAAGCTGTGAAATAGCAAAGGGGCTGTGCATATAAAGCCATATGCTGAATTTCCTGGGTAGAGAGATTGCTTTTTCAGTTGGTTATAGGGTAGCTGTTAATATTTCCTGGAAATCTGGCTTCTTTTCTTTTCTTTCCTTTTAATAAAGCTTTGAGAGAAACCAAATTATGCTTTAGCATGCCTAAGAGGATTTAGTCCATCATATTTTTCGGCATCTTTATAGTGTACATATCCAGTGAAAACCATTTCCCATAAAAAATGCTAGGGGAGGGCATTTCTATGGGATTTTAAGCTTATTTCAAATTAATTGCAGATTCATTTCACTGCACATTCATCGAGGATTTTTTTTATTATTATTAATATGAAGAAACAGTGAGGTCCTTGCCAAAAATTTGAAAGGGAAAAAGTGACTGCTCATAAGAGTTTCCTAAATGAAGCAGACATCTGCTTAAGGTATGCATTCTTTTGGCTAACCAAGCTTATGTGTGTATTTGATTAAATAGAACCTCCCACATTAATCGGGATTTGGAGTTTATTTTCACTATTCCAACTCCCAGGGCCATTTGTTCTACTTCAAACTTTCCTGTGATCTCCCCTACAACAACTAAGTGAGGTACTAGCGTGGCTATTTTGGTCTATTGATGAATGGCTCACAAATATTTAGCAAGTTGGTTCTGGGAAGTAACTTTAGGGATCACATGGTCAATGTCTCATTTTATAGTTGAGCAAATAGAGGTCCTGAGCAGGAAAGTAACTTGATCAGGTTCACACAGTGATTTAGTGGCAGATCTGGGATTAGAAACTAGGTCTCCAAATTTTGAATTCAGTGTTATTTCCACTATTCCATGCCACCTTCTCTAAGATGGTAGAACACAGAGAATAATTTGTAGGGACAGGAGACCTTGGAGAACTAGATTTTTTTGGGAAAGGAAATTGATTCAATATTGATTCAGGGAGTTTTAAAGAAAGATTTACCAACCAATACACTGCTGAATTTCACTAGACAAGCAGAGAGGTTAGAGTAAGGCTGACAGTTTGGTCATTATCTTTTCTTCCTCTCTGTGATGGAACCACAGTTGATTTTTTTCCCCCTTTGGCCTCCAGTTAGTGTCATTCCCTTGCTCTCCTTTCATTAATTTTTTTTCCCCTAAGACTTCAGAGGTATGATCACTGGGACTCAATCTTGCCAAATCTATGGGGAAATCCTTTCTTGGAAGAAGAGGCATATATCATGACATTTGGAAGGAGATTAAAAAAAAGAGGAGGCAAAGTTGCCAACCTATTAAGGGCCCTTTTTCACAGTGAATCCTGGGTTACAGTCAGGAAGCACAAGCAAGAAATGTTCTTAAAACTACATTTAACAGAGATGCAATAAATAAAGAAACGATTCATTCCAAAGCATTATTGGCTTTCAGCCCCTTCTTCCTAAGTTTCACATTTTTGTTGCCTGTCTTTGCTGCAACAGGTCACCATTTGCACTGGCCAAATTGGAGGTTCATCTTTCCCCCTGCATCCTCCTTTCCTATCTCTAAGGCAATATAACATCCTGATTGACCAGTGTGTTTCCAGGATCTCTTCTCAAGAAATGGAGCTTATTGACTGATCTAAGGAACCATTCAGTAGGAGATGATTTCTGGATCACTGGGTAGTTGGGCTTTGTTTTGTAGTTGACGAAAATCTAGAGGTGTGTTGTTTTTTTTAAGTCACATTTCCTGTAACTACTGCCAGCTAGGTGATGGAAGAACACAATGTTCTTGTTAGAAACAAGATATAGGAGATTATAAAAAAAATTAGTGTATAATTGAGTGGCTAAATTAAAACTAATAAAGTCTAAGATTTATAATACAGAATCACTTACAAATTCAAAAGTTGGAAGCAATTTCATTAGTACATTCATTAGTACAACAGAAGAAATCTTCTCTTATAACTTCCCTGAGAAGAGATCATCCAGTTTCGGCTTAAATACCTCCAAGGACTGGGAAACTTCTGGAAGCAACCTATGATGCTTTTGGATAGCTCTCATTGTTATGTAGTTTTTCCTGAAATGAAGCTTTTGTCTCTTTTCATCTTCCACCTATGACTCTTAGTTTGCCTTTTGGGCAGGCCACCAAGAAACTACCATTTCTTGTCTGGATGCTTTTCCTTCATCATCCTGCATTAAAATCCTCCTCTCTGTAAAAGCTAGTTTTGTAGTTGCCTTATCTAAGAAGCCTTCTTTGACATTTCCCTCCGTGTCTGAAGAGCAGATTATATATAACAGTATCTAGCATAGTGCCTTGTACATAGTATGAGATGAATTATTATTTGTTGAATTAAAAGGTTTTCTCCCTAAATTTCCCAGAGACCTTTGCTAGGACCTCTTTTGCATTTACATAGATAGTAAAAAGCATCTACGGCTACAAAGGACCTTTGAACTTTAGTCCCACCCCCTTATTTTCTGTAACAAAACTACAACCTAGATGACTTTCCAAAAATCACAGAGCAGGCAATTACCAAAGGTAGCATTTATGGTATAGCAGAAAAATGTTGGATTTCAGAGTAAAATAATCTGGGTTTGAATCATTTCTTATTACTTATATATCTTCCTTTTTTGTAATGATAAACTGATGACTGTCTACTTTTCCTTACACTTTATTTTGTCTGTATCCTTTGCAATCAAGAATATTATTAGTCTTGCTGTTCCTTTAACACCATATTCCATCTTACAACTCTTAGCTTTGCAGTGGCAATCTTTCTGCCTGGAATGTAGCTTTTGCCTTCTGCAAAAGGCCTTGTGAGTTTTCCTTATTTACATATTGTTTTCCTTTAGAATGGGATCTCCTTGAGAATTCCAATATTTTTTGCCTTTCTTTGCATTTCCTGTGCTTTACATTATAAGTGCTTATAAAACCTTAATGTTAAAGGTCAAAAATTTCAAAGAATGGAAGGGGAAAAAATGTCAAAGAAGAATATTCAGCAGTACTAGACCTTGATCTATATTATAAGGTAAGAGTATTGTTGTGGTATAAAATGGAAAATTTTGATTATTTTAAATTAAAATTTTCTTGTATAAATAAAACCAATGGTAGACAAGAATAGAAGGGAAGCAGAAAATTTTGGGGAAAAAACTTTCACAGGCATATCCTCAGAGAGAATATGATTGTTTTGGAATATTGCTGTTATATAAGAACTATTGAGCTGGTTGATTTAGAAAATCATGGAAAAGTTTGAACTTTGGAAGATAACTCCGGAAGAAAAAAATTACAAGTAGAAATATGCATAGTATTGTTGAAGTTCAAAGCAGGCTTGAACTTATTTCCAAATCAGGGGGTAAATTTGAAGAGAGCTAAGTTCCAAAAGGATTTAGCAAAGAACCAGGAGCAAGAAGACAGATTTATAGGAAAAAATAGAGAGATCTAGTTCTTCATGTCACTGATATGATAATTTTATGGCCTAGAGGTAGAACTGAGGAATGGTCTATTCATTGTTGTCTCAGGAACTTTGTTATCACTGATCAACAGATTATCTATCTGACAGACAGCAATGTGTGTAGAACTATCCTGAGAAGACTTTAGAATCTTTGACAGACAGATTGTTAGAACAATAGCACTCTAAAATCAGGGTACTTTAGAATTATGCTACATTTCCCTGAGAACTTGTACCCTCTTCATTATGGTCTTATGAATATATATGTGTATGTGTGTATGTTTATAGAAATAAATATCTATAAACATACACACACATACATAGATATAGATATATGTGTTTATAGAAATCTATAAACATACACACAAATATATATTCATAAGACATATATATATATATATGTTTAATTGTAGCCTCCTTTAGAGTGAAAGGGAAGAAAATAAAGGAGGGAGAAAAACCCCAACAAAGTAAAAAGGGCATAGCAGAGAACAAAAGAAAATCTGGAAGGAAACAAATAAAATCTGGGTAGCATTGAAAACAATGTGTAGTATTTCTTACATAAGTTTTCTTGAAGTGAAAATCTATTGCTTTGCATTGAATCCTCTTTTATGTTCTACTTTATGCATAGAATTTTTTTCTTTTCTTGTGTTGTATTTAAATTTAAAATAAATTTTAAAAATTACACTCCCCCAAAATTCTTGTTGTTCTTGATGTATAATAGAACAATTAAAAGTTAGCAAAATACATTCATCAGCTTTGTAGTTCTCTACTCTGTTCTTTAATAAGGCACAAGGGGAAGACTTTAACTTATGAGTTTAGTTAACAGTAACCTTGAAAAGCATCCTGAAGGGATGAGATGTTGGATGGAAACTATTCATGGTATGAGTGGGGCAACACGCCACCAGCAGATCCTGGAGGGGATGATGGTGAAGGAGAGAACCCCCGGGATTCAGGGTTGGGGTAGGGGAAGGACAATAGGCTCATGATATTCAGCTTGGAATCACTAAAGCTTGAGCTCAAACTGTCTCAACCACTAGGTGTGTGGTTTTGATCAAGTGATTTTACTTTTCTCAGCCTCAGTTTCCCCACGTGTAAATTGGGAATAAAAACATCTTCCTAAGGGATTGTTCGATTTAAGGTCTGATACATAATATATGTAAAGCATTTTGCAAACCTCAAAACACTGTATAAATTGTAGTTAATCAAAGGGCAAGTGTGAAAAGGGGGTGTGGAACTTTAGAAGCATGGACCAGCAGGGTTATGGGAGGATACTGAAGGGGGGCAGCTGCCAAACACAGCCTTCCTTTGCTTCCAAGTTTTGCCCAGGGCTGTCCTAGATTTTGTCTTCCCTCTGTTCAACAGGGATGGAGTTCCTCCTCCCCACTCCCACTCTGGACAGATGGAGAGGCACCAGGTGCAATCTTTTTTTTTCTCAGCAAAACTAAAAAGTACCTGCAGATGGCACTGTGAACACAAGCATAGCTGAGCTCTGGCCAAGAGGAGGAGGAGGGGGGAGAGAGAATACATGCTAAATCAGGCAAGTAACCTGCTCGCTAAAAGGAATCACATCAGGCAATAATTGGAAGAAAAAGAAAGTTGTAATGAAAGAGCTTCCAAACTTCAAAGGAAATTGGGAAAAAAAAGAAAAGAAAAAAGAAAAGTGGGAGGTGGGGAGAGGGAGGAGGAGGGACTTGTGTTTACTGCCTACCCAGGATGAAAACATTATGATTCAAAAGTAAAAGCAGCTGAAATCAAAATCAGGCTTGTTAGGAATGCTGGCTCTCCAAAGCCTCCCTCTAGCACCCTGTGCTGCCTCAGGTTTCAGAACAAAGCCAGCCTTGGCTCCCATTCCATCTGATTGGGGGGGGGGGTGAAGAAGGCTTGGAGGATCCCGGCTTTTTTATGAGAGGAGAAGGAAGGAGGAGGGTGCTGACATTAGGGCTGTGGAGGCTTTCCAGGGGATGCTCAGGTGGCAGGGCTTGGGGGAGAGGTAGGGACGGAAAAAGAAGAAGGGTTTGTTTCACCTTTGGTACTCTGGATTCCCAAGGCTATATATTGACTATCTTCTGAAGACTCTTCAAGATGGGTTTCTGAATGTAGTAACATACAGCACATTTTCAGATTTAAATCTACCATAAACGACTCAAATGATCAAAAATATTTTATTTATGAAACTTAAAATAACATTTTAAAAGTTTCTTAGGGGAATAGCTGTATGTGTGTATGAATATGTAATTAAGAATAGTGTGAGATTGGGCCTCACACCCATCATATTGACTAATATGACAAAAAAAGGAAAATTATAAATGTTGTAGGAAATGTGGGAAAAATGGAATACTACTAGTGCATTGTTGGTGGAGTTGTGAAGTAATTTAGCTATTTTGGAGAACAATTTGGAATTATGCCCAAAGGGCTATAAAACTGTGTATACCTTTTGATCCAGCAATACTGCTGCTAGTTCTGTATCCCAAAGATCAAAAAAGGGTAAAGAATCTGGTTGTAAAAAAATATTCATAATCAGCTTTTTTTTTTTGTAATGGCAAAGAGTTGGAAATTGAGGTGATATCCATCAATTGCGAGTGGCTGAACAAATTATGGTATATGATTGTGATGAAATAGTGACAAGCAAAATGATTTCTGAAAAACCTGGAGAGATTTACATGAATTGACACAGAGTGAAGTAAACAGAACCAGTAGAACATCGTATACAGTAACAAGAATAATAAATGATAAACAACTGTGAATGACTTTGCTATTCTCAGCAATACAATGATCCAAGACAATCCCTAAGAACTCATGATGAAAAATGCTCTTTGTCTCCAAAGAGAGAATTGATATTGTCTCAATACAAACTGAAGCAAACTATTTGTCCCTCCTTCCTTCCTTCCTTCCTTCCTTCCTTCCTTCCTTCCTTCCTTCCTTCCTTCCTTCCTTCCTTCCTTCCTTCCTTCCTTCCTTCCATTTGTTTGAGTTTTCTTCTACAAAATGACTAATATGGAAATGTTTTACGTGATTTACATGATAAACCTATATTAGATTGCTTTCCATCTCAGAGGAGGGGTAGAATTTAGAACTTAAAACTTTTCTTAAAAAAATTGAATTTTAAAAATTGTTCTTGCATATAATTAGGGAAAATATTTTTTAAAAAAGAAAGAAAATCAGAAAAAAGAATAATGCTAGGAGATTGTCTAGGAAGTCAGATAGATTTATAATGATGTAAACAAATACACTCAATTCTGCCAAGATAGTCAGAGGGATTTGTGGATTAGATGAGCATAATTCTAGAGGCCAATTTCATCCTATGTCCTCTAGAATTATGCTAATAGCAACTTTTCAGAATTATAACCTCTTGCACAGTTACAGTTACTTTCCACCAGGCACAAGGATTTGGAGGAAGTCACAGATAGGTGACTAAATTGATACTAAGGTTGTTAAAGCTCAAGGTAGAAACATACACTCAAAGGAACTGGAATGGTCTTAATACTCTGAACTTTGGAGATCTTGGAAACAGCAGGAAAGGGTAAAAGAAGAAGAAACTGGAACTCCTAAGGAGTTTGTACTTTAGATTGTGGGCAAATCATAACTACCAAGAAGGACTTCTTCCCTCCACTGAATCCCTAATATGAGAAGGGGTGAAAAATAGAAGCCAAACCTTTCCTCAAAAACCTAAACTTTCCTCAGAGCTTGCCATTCCCATATCTGGTTAACTTGGCCCCCACTGGTTGGTTCTATGAGGTTAATGATGTGTGCCCCTCATAAGTTTCTGATCCCCCAGGGAAGTGTGATTGATGAATATGGGTGCTACAAAGTGATACAGGAAATAGATAATTTGGGAATTTAGATTTAAAGGTCTGGAATATCAGAAGAATTGGGGTAAAGAGAAAGGCAGAGAAAAGTGCCTAAAAGAGCCCATAAGAAATGGGCAATGAAATAATATCTGTATGGTCACAACTTTTCCCACTAAGTATGAAAACTTTTTTCTTATATCTGAGCCCTGTTTTCTGTTCTCTTCTGCTCTGGAATGTTTCTTTGTGGACAGGTAGAGGCCAAACAGCTAGAGTCAACTTTTTACTGTGAGGAAGGTACCATACACACTGTTGTAAAAACAAAACTGTACGTTCAGTTTTGTTCATTGGGCCTTAACATGGTTGGTGTTGGAAGCAATGCTTGACCCCTTTAAGAAGCTGCTGGGAAAAAAAAAAAATAGGCTAAAATGATCACTGCTGAATGTTAAAACAGTTCCAGGATGTATTTATGTGTTTATACATATATAATAATACTCATATAAAAACATATAAATATATCTAAATTCTTGTTTCAATTTGCTTATCCCTTTATGTATTCTTCATAGCAAGAAGTCAAATAATTGATGCTTTTTTTTTAAATAAAGAGTGTGGTTTGGTAGTAAAGGTCTAAGAAGGCTTAATGGGTTAATTGGTGTGCCGATTCACCTTACTGCTAGGTTTATATAGTCTAATGCAAAGCCCCACCATTTACCTTGTGCCAGCCAGCTGAATTGCAATCTTAGTCTTTAGGAACAACTAATCAGCCTCCATATCCCTGGACCTTTGCAGAACTAAATCTATTTACAATCAATGTCCTCTGATTTCAGCTTTGCTAGTGTAGTCAATACATAGAGGATCCCAGAGATATAACTTCCACTTTATGCAATAATAGTTTTTTTTTTCATTTAAAGAATGACAGTTACCTTGACCTTATCTTTATCCCATAACGGAAAACAACATATATTTATTCAATTCTCTAGAATGGAAGGAGAGAGGTTCTTTCATATCCCATTTCCCCTAGAAACATTGTCTTCCACCTGAGCTGTTGGAAGGAACTCTTTTGTGGTCTCTAAAGCATTACAGGATAGTGCTTATAGTTATATTTTGATCTATAACTCCCAGGGAACAGATTGGGTAAATGCTTTGGACCAAGTCCAGGGAGTGGAGAAGGTGGGGATATGATTGGGTTGGAAGAGAGCTGGTTTCTCCCATATTTGAATTATACTTTTTTTTTGAAGACTAGCTACCATGTTGTTAATAGATATTGAGAATTGATAAATACATACTGAGCTAGATAAAATGGATTCCAATACTGTCCTACTATTTTGTTAGGAAGGAATCAAACTGATGAGTTCCTTCTGATTAAGTTATTAGGGATGTCAAATCCCCTGACCCATTTCTCTGGATGCTGTCAGTTTTTAAAATGACATAGAGAGATTTATGATGAATGCTACAGGAATGAATGCTAATTGTGGAATTTCTTTATCAGTGGGAGGAGGATTTTAAAGGTGAGAGGAGGGATGAGGAAAATATTTCTCAGTGCTCCTAAAACACAACACTGGTCCATTCCCTACTTGTTTCATAGGCAAGCGTGACTGTCCAGCTCTTAAAATTCTGGCTACAAAATTCTCTTAAAGGGTAATAACCTAACATAATGGTCCAGCATCTTCATTGATTCTCAGACTATCCTTGAAAGCACAGTCAGAATCTTCAGCCTCTGCTAAATTCATGGGAAAATGTAATTAAAAACAAGACCCCAAATAAGAGCACAGACAATCAGATTAAGTTGCTCTCTTGCTCCCCAAGGAGAAGATGGGGATAGGGGCTGAGGAAAGGGAGAAGCAGACTAGATCAGTAGTCATGTTATGAAGACATTTTCTAAATAATTTGGATTGTTCTGACCTCCACCCCCAATCTATTCTAACTACATGTGTGGGGGGAATCTATTTGCTAAATCAAATTCAGCCCAAGATTAGGGTTGGAATTCCATTCCCCAAAGGGAGGCTTAAAGCTTTCTTTTAGTTTCAGCTGCATATGATAACAACTAAGTCAAGCATGAACAAGGCTGGGAGCAATTTCTTTCCTTCTCTCCAAGTAATGATCTTTACACTCAGAATCCATCCTTACTGTTTCACAGACACTGACCCCTGCTGTTAGAGGGGGGTACTCATATTCTGTATTTCACAGATGGTCTAAGATTGGTGTGGGGACATCCCATTTATATTCTTAAAAGTGCTGGAAAAATGGAAAAAAGAAAAAGGAATACTATTCTATGTCATTCTCCCACCCCATAATGTTCTTCTTCTTCTTGCTCTTGGTCATATCTTCAAAGCCTAATTGAAATGTGAACTTCTTCCAAGAAACCTTCCATTCAACTCTATTCCATGGCAATTTCTCCCTCATTAATTCTTTTTGTATTTGTTGTTTAAACCTGAGACCTGCTGCTTATCATTTGCTGTTTATGTCCCATTTGTTCAAGACAATAGGAGTTAGGGTTGGATTTTACCTTAGGGGTTAGAGAATCCTAATCCTTCATTTCAAAGTTGAAAAGATTGTAAGTAACTAAGACAATATAATTACTAATAAGCAGAACTAGGATTCGAATCCAAGGCCTCTCATTTGGCATCTAGAGCTATTTCTACCATACTGTGCCAGTCTTCCTGGCTAAATTAGGAATTTTTAAAAGATCTTCCATTGCTCAGGTTTCCTTGGAAGTTCTCATATGTACTGTACATGCAAAGAGTATCTTTTAGTTACATGCAGTTGTTTCCATAATAGATTAGTTGTTCTTAAACTCTTTGGGATGACCGGGGAAGAGACTTTGTGGACCACTTATTCTACTTATCCTAACTTTTCATTGCTCTCAAAATGTCAAAAGTGATATAAGATAATATTTGTAATTCTAGTCAACTTTATAGTATCTCTAGCCTTGTGAGTCCATGATTGGTGGGGTTTTTGTTTGTTTGTTTGTTTCAAAACCTGGGAGCCTCCCCTAGTTTGAACAATGGGTCTTTCACTCAAGACTATTCTAGGTTAAGGGTTCTCTGCAGGTACCCATTCACTCAAAACCACAATTCAAGAGCCTCTGCTCATGTGTTATACTTTTTTTTAGTTAGAAGATACACTTGTTTTTATATTGAATGATATAGTAATTAATGAAACAATATAGTAAAAAAAAGCAACAAAACAAGCCCCCCCCCAAATCCCATATAAATCCATATCCTACAAATATGTCAGTGGAAAGTGTGGCTACACACTTACTAAATAATATGTGTGGTATGATACTTATATGCAGGAAATACATATATATATATATAAAACTGAATATATAGATTATATATAACTGAATATACTGTATATTCCATCCAATAGGATATATTGGTGGAGGGGCATCCCATAGCTCTGTTTAGCATCATACTTTCTGCTAATGTTATTACATCTAACCTCAACCTTTTATTCTCAGGAAGAACTCTAGACGGTATTATGAGGTTCATACCTATGGCAATTCCAAAGGAATGAAACAAAAAGGCAGTGTGATACTGTGCTAAGTGCTCGATAAAGTATTAATTGAGAGATGAATAAAGTAGTTCAACCTTACCCTAATTCCTAGAATCTTCTGGATATTGGTTTAGCATTAATTCAAAATTTGGAGATCCCCTCCAGGGACCTAGCTGGGAGATTCTTTCCAAGAAACGTCAATAACACATGGCAAGGAGTTGCTCATGTGAAGGTGGAATATCTGGAAACTTGAGACATTGATATATATCCTTCTTGTGCTGCCCTTTGCTGACCATCAAATTGCAAAGGACTGGGTCCCTCTATGCTCTCTTTACCCTCTACCCCAATTCATATAGCTCTGTTATCGCAAACAAAAGTTCTGACTCACAGTATAACAAAATAAGGAATTGAAGAGAAGTAGAATACCGCATCATTTAATTACAAATAAAAAACAGAGCCCTGGTTTGGGGTGAGAAAGTTTTGTGAAACACCATTATTTTCCTGACATCTCTTGCTCTCTGTAGCAGTGAATTCTTTCTTATTCCATGCTAACAATTTCTCTGGCTTGAGATTTTTGTTTTATATTTTGCTTTTTTTTGCTCCTGTCCTCTCCTTTGGATTTGTAACCCCAAATCTCTGGCTGAACTCAGCAAATCTTCTGGCCTCTGCCCTTTAATTAAATCTTAGGCCATACTTTCTGTTGCCAGAAGAGTTCTTCCTCCCTCACCTGATGATTACCCTTAAACTCTGTTCTATTTCTTCTTGTCTTTCCACCTTTATGCAGGAGGCAAGCATTCAACAATCTACTTTTTCATTTTTCCAAGTGGGATCCAACTCACTTTACTCTTTTAATCTCTACTGCTGTAGTTTGCTCAGCCTTTCCTTTCTGGTCCCTAAACCGAACCTTTGTTATTCAGTATTTTCCAGTTACATCTGACTCTTTATAATCCCATTTGGTGTTTTCTTGGTAGAGCTATTGGATTAGTTTGCCATTTCTTTCTCCAGCTCACTTTACAGATGAAGAAACTAAGGTAAACAGAGTTAAGTGACTTGTCCAGGGACACACAGCTAGTAAGTGTTTGAAGTAGAATTTGAATTCTGGTCTTCCAACCTCCAGGTCTCTCTCTCTCCAATGCACCACCAAGCTGTCCAAGCTCAACTGTTATGCTAGGTCAAAACTGTTTTCTTGTAACCATTCAAGTTCCAACCTAACTATCTTTCCTTGTGTAATGATGACAAGAAAGACAAATAAGAAAGACAAGTAAGAAAGACAAATCTTCCTTTCCTAAAGATGGAGTGGTTGCTCCCTCATTTCAAGGCTTTTTTTTTAAAGTAAAACAAAATTTTTTTTCTGATATTATTCCTCATGGACTCTATAACTTTTTACCATCCTGTCTTCAAATCTATTTCCGCTAAAAGCTTTATTTTTCTCTTGATCCTTATCAATATTCAGTTTCCACATTTAGGTTTCTCATTGTAGCTTCTCTGTTAAAGGGATTTTAACTTAAGTACAAATGTTATTATTATTTAAATCCTCTATTTAATATTTACTTCTATTCCATTCTTACTGAGAATATAAGATTGGAGCTAAATGTAATAACATTAGCAGGAGGTATGATGCCAAACAGAGCTGTGGGCTGCCCTTCTACCAGTGTGCTCTAGCCTTTTACAATCTTAACATTCAGTCTTCCACATTTACATGGCCATATATATTTCCTGTATATTTGTGTTTTACTAGACATATTATTTAAATATAGCCATACTTTCCACTGATGTATTTGTAAGGTATAGATTTATATAGGAGTGGGAGGGGGAAATAATTTTGTTGATTTTTTTTATTCTGTTGTTTCACTAATTACTATAACATTCAATATGGACAAAAAGATGAGGACATAAATTTAGTTTCATATATATTTTGATAAAGTCTCCCCTCCTCCTGTGTTTCTGCCAATGAACCAGATAACATAAGTTAACAAGCATTTATTTGATCAAGTACTGTGCTAAGTTCTCTATAAACTGGTAATAGAGAGATGAATAAAGTAGTTCACTTTACCCTAATTCCTAGAGTCTTCTGGATATTGGTTTAACATTTATTCTCTTGCAAAATTGGGGACCCACTCCAGGGACCTAGCTAGGAGATTCTTTCTAAGGAAAGTCAATAGCATATGGCAAATAATAGCTCACATGAAGTTGGAATAGCTGGAAACTTGGGAGATTTATATATATCCTTGTTGGGCTTCCCTTTGCTGACCACCAAATTGCAAAGGACTGAGTCCCTCTGTCCTCTCTTTACCTCTAGCCCAATTCATATAGCTCTGTTATTGCCTTAGAAACAAAAGTTCTGGAGATTTGGCTTCCACACTTAAGGAAAGTGAAATAGAAGCGTGAGTATACATGGGTCTACTCCAAACACATCCACTTTATAACTTAGCTCCTTACCGTTGGAAATGACTAAAATCAGTTGGATGGTTCAGAGGAGAATAAACCACAGGAGAGTCCCCAGACAGGTCGTAGGGGGAAAAGAACCCTGTCTCACATATACTCTTGGGTTTCAGATCATGGCACAGACTTGGCTGCAATTACAGGCTGGGCTCTTTTTCTCAGTCACGATGATCTCCACTTCTGTGGGTCTTGTCCCTTCTTCCTCAGTTTTCTATCTCAGTGGCACAGAGAACTGTCATGTCTCTCTGCTGGCATCTGAGGAATTTCTGCCATTCTGGGCTGTGGATCTCTGTGGCCCCCTGAGAATGGGGAAGGGGGTTGGGTGTGAGACCAGGATTAAAGATGAGCTCAGTGGCAAGGTTTCCCCCTTCTTCAGATCCCCTGCAGAGTTCTCTTGTGACCCATTAACAGAACACTGACAGGGGGCTATCGTGGCCATTTCTGCAGCACCCAGCATTTAGGGTGGGGGGGGGGACCTGGGAGGAGACCTGGGCTTTCTTGAGCCATGAGCTCCTTTGCAATTCAGAGGGTCTGGTCAGCTGGTGCAGTCCAGTTGCCCTGAGCGTGCTAGGCTGTGGAGGAGGGAGTGTTGAGTGAGTGCTTCATTAGGAATCAGGGAACATCCTTTAGTTCATTGAGTTTTTCACTTGTTATCATTCTTGCTGTCCTCAAGATTATGGAGAAGCTAAAATTGCATTACCTCTGGTACCTAATTCTTATTTTGGAGGGGTCTGAGAGGGCGGGAGGATTTGGAAAAAACGGGTTGGACTTTGTTGGTTATATGACCCAGAAGTCTCCATTCTACTTTCTGTTATAGGAAATGGCTCTGGCGGCTAGCTACCGAACCCCTTCCCTGGCCGCCCAGCCCTGGACTGCCTTCCCTTGGGCCCGCAGGAGCCTGCGTCCCCAAGCCCATGGTTCTGCAGGGAGGGAAGACCCCAGGTTCTGCTGTTCCCCACTCAGAATGTCTCATGTGCCCAACCGCCAAAGCTCTGCAGCAATCTGTATCAATTATTAAACAGACATTCCAGGAATGGCCCACAGTGCAGCAGAGAAAGGTATTACCGCAGGCAGGGATGGGCAGGGAGACTCGGAGGCTGGTTAGTTGTATGGGGAATAAGGTTTCTTCCATGTCTGAATGGATTGAAAACTAATCTCTGAAGATCCAAACCTGGCAAAGGTGAGAAAGATAAGGAATCTGCTTGAGATTGTCCACTCTTTGTCTTTGTCTAAATTTCTCCTTTTTTAAAAAAAATTATCACCATTGATTATACAGGAGCTTAGGGACTCAGTGAGTTTATCTATGCCTTAGTTTCTTACTTTCCTGCATAAAACTAACCATTATTATACCTAGTTGATGTGGCCAGGCCCCATTCAGGAGAACCACAGATGAGCTCTTAATTGGCAAACCTAGTGGCCTTGTCTAAATACTCAACCTTCTGGCCTTTTTCTGTAGCACGTGTCTATGTTAACTCTTCTTGCCTCACATAAAATAAATAAACAAAGAAAGAAACAAATAAATAAATCTGAATCTCCCAATCTCAATCAGGCTGGAGGTTCCAGGTTTACTTATGGGCTGGATCCTACCACTGATCCTAGACCCAGTCTAGGCCACCGCACCCTAGACATCCTGATGGTGCTCAGTTTCAAAGGGCTTATCTTATTAATGTTGAACTTAGTGTAAACTCTTGATCAGTAAGTTCTCCCACCAGACCGGAATTCTTTTTTTTTTTTTTTTTAATAGTATTTTATTTTTCCAAAACATGGAAAGGTAGTTTTCAACATTTCTTTTTTTTTCTTTCTTTCTTTTTTTTTTGGCTGAGACAATTGAGGTTGTGGTTTGTCCAGAGTCCCACAGCTAGGGAGTGTTAAGTGTCTGAGGTCAAATTTGAACTCAGGTTTTCCTGACTTCAGGGCTGGTGCTCTACCCACTGCACCACCTAGTTCCGCCTCAACATTCATTTCTGTGAGATTTTGTGTTTCAAATTTTTTCTCCCATCCTTCCCTATTTCTCCTTTCCCTAAGACAGCAAGCAATGTGATATAGATTAAGTATGTGCAATCCTTCTAAACATATTTCCATATTTGTCATTCTGTGCAAGAAAAATCAGATTATAAAGGAAAAAAATATTGAGAAAGAAAAAGCAAACAAAAATTACTATGGTTCAATTGACATTCAGTCTCCATAATTCTCTCTGTGTATGTGATTGGCATTATTCCTAGTCCATTGGAATTGCCTTGAATTACTACTGTTGAGAAGAGCCACGTCCATCACAGTTAATCACATAATCTTTTTTTTATTTTTTAATTTTATTTTATAATAACTTTATATTGACAGAATCCATGCCAGGGTAATTTTTTTTTTACAACATTATCCCTTGCACTCGCTTCTGTTCCGATTTTTACCCTCCTTCCTTCCACCCCCTCCCCTAGATGGCAAGCAGTCCTTTATATGTTGGATATGTTGCAGTATATCCTAGATACAATATATGTTTGCAGAACCAAACAGTTCTCTTGTTGCACAGGGAGAATTGGATTCAGAAGGTAAAAATAACCCGGGAAGAAAAACAAAAATGCAAATAGTTCATATTCGTTTCCCAGTGTTCTTTCTTTGGGTGTAGCTGCTTCTATCCGTCATTTATCAATTAAAACTCAGTTAGGTCTCTTTGTCAAAGAAATCCACTTCCATCAGAATACATCCTCATACAATATCGTTGTCGAAATGTATAATGATCTCTTGGTTCTGCTCATTTCACTCAGCATCAGTTCATGTAAGTCTCTCCAAGCCTCTCTGTATTCATCCTGCTGGTCATTCCTTACAGAACAATAATATTCCATAACATTCATATACCACAATTTACCCAGCCATTCTCCAATTGATGGGCATCCATTCATTTTCCAGTTTCTAGCCACTACAAACAGGGCTGCCACAAACATTTTGGCACATACAGGTCCCTTTCCCTTCTTTAGTATCTCTTTGGGGTATAAGCCCAGTAGAAACACTGCTGGATCAAAGGGTATGCACAGTTTAATAACTTTTTGGGCATAATTCCAGATTGCTCTCCAGAATGGTTGGATTCATTCAGAACTCCACCAACAATGCATCAGTGTCCCAGTTTTCCCGCATCCCCTCCAACATTCATCATTATTTTTTCCTGTCACTTTAGCCAATCTGACAGGTGTGTAGTGGTATCTCAGAGTTGTCTTAATTTGCATTTCTCTGATCAATAATGATTTGGAACACTCTTTCATATGAGTGGTAATAGTTTCAATTTCATCATCTGAAAATTGTCTATTCATATCCTTTGACCATTTATCAATTGGAGAATGGCTTGATTTCTTATAAATTAGAGTCAGTTCTCTATATATTTTGGAAATGAGGCCTTTATCAGAACCTTTAACTGTGAAGAGGTTTTCCCAGTTTGTTGCTTCCCTTCTAATCTTGTTTGCATTAGTTTTGTTTGTACAAAGGCTTTTTAATTTGATGTAATCAAAATTTTCTATTTTGTGTTCAGTAATGGTCTCTAGTTCATCTTTGGTCAAAATTTCTTTCTCCTCCACAAGTCTGAGAGATAAACTATCCTATGTTCCTCTAATTTATTTATAATCTCGTTCTTTATGCCTAGGTCATAGACCCATTTTGATCTTATCTTGGTATATGGTGTTAAGTGTGAGTCCAAGTTAATCACATAATCTTGTTGCTGTGTACAAAGTTCTCTTGGTTCTGCTCACTTTGTTTAGCATCAGTTCATCTCAGTTTTCCCAGGCCTTTCTGAAATCAGCCTCCTCATCAGGCTAATGATAGAACATCATATTCTTATAGATACATAAGAATATATACTATAGAATAATAATATTCCATTACAACCATATCCCATAACTTATTCAGCCATTCTCCATGATGGGCATCCACTCAGTTTCCATTTCTTTGCCACTACAAAGAGGGCTGCCATAAATACGTTTGCACATGTGGGGCCCTTTTACCTCTTTTACAATTTCTTTGAGATACAGATGCAGTACAGACACTGTTTACACCAGCATTTCTGAGCTTAAGAGATCTGCCAACTTCACCCTCACACTTTTCCAGTAGATGGGATTAAAGGTATGTGCCCCAGCCTCTCTTTCATTGATAGTCTTTTCTTCTCTTTGGATTTTCTGTCTACTAATCTGACCACTTCTCATTGTCATTTAGTGGTTCTTCATGCTCCCATCTTTTTCTTTCTTTTTTTTTAAGTGCGATTGTCCCTTAATGTTCTGTTTTTGGCTTTCTCTTTATTTATTTTCTTAGTTATTTTGCCAAATTTAGCTCTATTACTTATTACTTCCTTGTGGATGTTGCCCAAATTTACACCTCCTCCTAACATTTATCAATATAGAGTACACTTACAACAAATGTAGGGTATATAGTCAACCAAATTTCCTTGTAGGGTAGAAATTAACTTGATTATTCATATCCTTTTCATGCTACATGATTCTAATCATGTATTGTCCGATCATTAGAACTCTACAACTCTGTTTTAATGTCTTCAGATTTTTTTTGGCCATTGCTCCTCAAAAGACATCTCAACAGAAGGGCATACATGCTTTCATAATGATATAATGTTTTAGGGGACTTAACTTTCAATGACTGCTGGGTACCTAAGACTGATGGCAGTGCACCAAATTCTGGCCAAGTTTAAAGGAAAACTGGGTGGATAGTCATAATTCATATTATGACTTCCCAGAGAGTAACCTTTTCTTCCAATCATTCTGACCAAGAGTAAACATGATAAAAGGGCATATGGTAATTATTATTCTAACCTTTAGTTCAGCATCCTGAACTGTGGGAAATATTTTTAATCCTATTTCTGCTGTTATAAAAGAGAATGAGCCCTATATAACCAGTAGGCCACATTGTTACCCAGAACAGATAAATGAAATGGGAGACAGTCAAAAACAAAGAGAGACTCTTAGCAAGTAAGGGAATGGTTAAGTTGGGAGCCAGAGGTTTTGAGTGTTAAAATAAAAAAAAACTTATATATGTAGCAATATATAGAATTTTAAAAAAATGTTTATATATATGCATACTTATATATATATATATGTATATTTGAAGTTTGTCAATAATATTTGTGAAAGCTGTGATTATTATAAATCTGTTCTCCACTTCTGCGTTTTTCATCAAAGTGTACAGGTAAACCTAAGTGCTTGAAGGTTATGTTGTTATTCAATTGTTTTTAGTCACGTTTGACTCTTTGTGATCCCATTTGGGTTTTTCTTGGCAAAGATACTGGAGTGGTTTGCCTTTTCCTTCCCCAGTTCATTTTATATTTGAGGAACTAAAGCTGACAAGGTTAAATGACTTGCTCGGGGTCACATGGATAATCTGAGGCCAGATTCAGTCTTAGGAAGATGAGTTCTCTTGATTCCAAGCCCAGTGCTCTATTCACTGTCCACCTAGCTATCCTAAGTTATGTTAGCAGGGTATAAACTTGCACAGGTCTTATCAATTTGGAGAAGATATAAATGAATGGTTGGATGGATGAAAGATTTATTAATACCTTACTACAGTACTGTGCTAAAAATACAGGATAAAAATACAAATTTTAAGACAGTCCCTGCCCTCACAGAACTTATAATCGGTTAGCACATATTAGGTAAGAGTAGGCAGGGAGGAATATTTGTGTTTGCCAAGTTATTGGGATGGTGAGTGGAACTGTATTAAAGGAGTACATTGACACAGCATTTCCAGAAATAATGACAGCATTAATTTGCTTATAGTTACAAACCTGGAAAGCTGGAGAGGAAGAGTTAAGTGTGGATGACAAGATGGCTGGAGAATAACAGATCTAAGACTATTTATTTGCTGCCCTAGAATGAGGCTACTAAATTTGAAAGGATTACTATCAGGAAGTTGGTCACTAGAAAATGAATTTATTTGGTCACAGAAATTCACAAAGACCATCTTCTTAGGTTCTGATCTTCGTCGGTGGAGGGAGTATCCAGACTGCTGAAATAATATATAAGGAAGGTTGATTTATTTGCTTAACCTCATCCCACTTTAAGTGATAAAATTCCCAATCAATAAATATATCTCACAGACAAACTGTGAACAGTCTTTGAAAATCATTTGTTTAGTGAAATATCACAAGACAGGAAATCTGTTCCAATTGGCTGAGGAATTTTGTCATATCTTCTGGATCCTCTATAAAAACATTGAATTAGTTGGAATTGGCAAGCAGGGGAGCTCTTTCAAGCACACTCTTGAGGAGCAAAGATGGCAGAGAAAGAAGTTGAAGAGAGTTATTGACTCTAAGAGTATCTCAGTTCAGAAGATCTGGGCTGAGGGAAATCATGGGAAAAGGTTTAACTCTTTTCTCAGCTTCTTATCCCAGTCTCTATTTATCCATAGCCACTGTAATTTAATCTGCTATTTCATTATCCAAATGTTGCCTCAGAATTTTGCTTCAACCACAAAGAAGCCAGGGGTTGACTATGGATAGATATAAATGTAGAGTTCAACTTCTGCCTAAATGTTAAGAATTTTCCTAATTGGGGGCTTGATGTGATTGTTATTGAACTCGTAACTTTTGTCTAAGATAAATTACCTAAAATTAAAGAGGAGGGAAATACATGTACCTTAGGAACCATTATATTGCCTCTCAGCTGAAAATGGGCTAATTATTGTGCCAAGATATTACTGGTAGATTATCAAAATATGGAAACATATGAGGCCTTAGAAAAAAATGTAAACAAACGATTGGTTGGTTGCAGTATTGTAAACATGGATTTTATATCAACAAAATGCTCAACTGGATCTGTGATCTTACCAAAGGGGCTGTTTCCAATATGAAGCGGATCACAATCAATCTGTGCTTGTCTGTCCTGGCAAACTTCCATCCATATTTTCCCAAGGTCACCCCAGAGATTGGGGGTGTGTGGTTCTTACAAGTCTCTTGACTTTGCAAAAATGCCAGTGAAGCACACAATTATTTATTAGTTATCTCTTGCTCTTGTTATATAAATGCAATATGTTCTATGGAAATAAGTCAGTAAGCCAAAAAATATTAAGCTTACTGTGTTCCAATTAGTCTACTAAGTATTAGGAATTTAAAGAAAGGCAAGAACAGAATTAACTGGGAATTCATTAGATAGAGCCCTGGACCAGAAGTCAGCATATATCAGTTCAAATCCAGGATCAATCCTTTACTAACTTTGAGTCACTTAATCTCTAGCTGCCTCATTCCTCATCTGCAAAATGGGGATAATAATAGCATTTACCTCCTGGGATTGTTGTGAGCATAAAATGCTAATATTTGCAATCTTAAAGAGCTATATAAATGCTAGATAGTGGTATTATTTTATTATCATTTTATTATTATTAAAAACATTCCCTGCCTTCAAGGAGCTTCCATGGAAACGAAGGAGACAATAGCCAGATATATACATGATATGGATAGTTGGGTCAAACGCTTTTAAATAATTATGAATATGAACCAGGAAGCTCTGCAGTGCTCTAGGGACTGATGCAATCAGCACCATGTCATCTGCTGACGGGACATGTAGGGGACCTCTCTCCTTCCAGAGAATTTCTCTTTTTCTCCTCAAACACTGACCTAGACTTCTTCCATGATAATAGCAGACACTTTTGGTAACTGGACATCTCCTCAGTTTTGAGCAGAGGGTCATCAGAGGAGGTCATATCTTCTATAACTCAAGGAATTTTGTATAATTTCAGCGGAGTATGTTGGGTGTTCAGAGAGAAGTAGACCTTTGGTCTGAGGCTTGCCGACCCCTTACCATCCGCCTGTGGTTTCCTCCTTTCATCCACCTCTCATCTGGGGCTCCAAGAAGCTGTAACACACCCACTGGCCACCCTGGTACCACTGTTTGGCAGATGGGCTCACCTAGGGATCTGGCGGACTGCAAACTCATCATGAGTTGGGGGTGTGGGTACCCCAAGCATGTAAAGACCTTTCCTTGTGGAATGGGCAGAGGAGAACAACTTTTCCCCAATGACCAGGCACTAGGGAACACTTAAATCTTGGTCTGGCATCCACCATATCCCAGGCTGTTGCCAGTCATTTTGACTTTTGTCTTGCCACTGAACTTTGAGAGTGAGCTGACAACTTTGTGCAACTCTGCTTCTCTTAAATCCAATTCATGCACAAGTCAAGACGTTATTATATCATTGATCCTCTTTGATGAAGCACAAACAATATAATTTTAATTTATTCATGAGAGACACCCTATTGGAGGAGAGTCTTAAGGGTAATTTTACTCAATTTTTTTTTTTGTTCAAATGATTTTTATAGTCAACATCCAATAAACACATGATAAATTGTATTTGTTTAATTCAATAAACATTTTTAAAGTTCCTCTTGTGTGCTGGACATGCTATTAAGCACTTCAGCAACTTGTCTGGCACATAGTAGGCATTTAATAAATTTTATTCATCAATTGATTGGGGATACAAATAATAATAAGAAAAATAGTCCCTGCTCTCAAGGAGCTTACAATAGGAAGCTGTTAGCCTCCTTCACTATCTCAGAGAAGGATGTGTCTCCTCACCAAACCCAATCCTTCTCTGCGTGCTCTTGGTTCTATTCCTTCCTAACTTGAGCAGATTGTCATCTTTGGCATAGATCTCCTTTTCTATTGGCTCCATCCCTGCTGCCTACCAGGACACTGAAGTTTCTTCCATCCTTAATCCTCACTGGATCCCTTCACACCTGCTCGATAGCATTGTGTATTTCTACCACCTGTTTTAGCCAAACTCCCTGAAACTCCTCTTGGTTCTTCTGTTTGACTTCTCAGTCTCCTTCAGTGGATCTTTAGCTGCATCATGTCCAGTAACTGTTGGTGTCCCCCAAGACTCTATAGACATCCCTTTTTTTTTTTTTTTTTTTTTTTTGCTATATACAATCTCACTTGGTGATCACATCAGCTCCCCTGGGTTCAATTATCTTCTTTATGTAGATGATTCACAGCTGTAAACAATCAGATCTAGTATCTCTGTTGAGTTCTCCCAATGCCTTATGAAGCAGTCATAATGGATGTCTCTCCCATAGGATCCAAAACTCAACATGTGCAAAACAAAATTCAGCATCTTTTCCCAGGACCCTCTCTGCTTCTAAACTTCCCCCTTTCCTCAAGGGCACTGCTGCCATCCCAGTTACTCAGGCACACAAACTTGCTCTCGTTTTCAATTCCTCTCTTACACTCGTTGCACAGATCTACTCAGTTACCACTTATTATCATTTCTACCTATACAGAAAATGCTTATGCTCCCTTCTTTCCTTTTATCCTGTCTCTCACCGGTCCTCATCATCTCCTGCTGGAACTACTTTGATAGTCTTCTGTTATTCTCTCTGCTTCAAACATCCATTCATTCCAATCCATCATCCACTCAGCTGCCAAAGGGATTTTTCTAAAACACAGGTTAGATCACATCATCTTTCCTAACAAACTCCAATGGCTCTGTGATTCCCAGGAGTAATAGAAAGACCTCTGATTGGTATTTAAAGCTCTTTCTAGGCTTTTAATGCCTTATTCCCCTCCTTGCACTACATGATCCAGATATACTTGTTCTTTTGCAATTCCATATTCCATTTTCTTTCTCTGTGCCCTCCCCCTGGCTGGAATGATCTGCTTCCTTATCTCTGTCTTTCTTCACAACTTAATTCCTATTTTCCACAAGAGGCCTTTCCTAGTACCCCCAGTTGCTAATTCCCCTCTTCCATTCATATTATCTCCATCAACTCTGCATATATTTTGCATGCACTTAATCATATACATGTTGCCTCCTCAATTTTAGAATCTCAGCTCTTTCAGGGAACGGACTATTTTCCCCCTCACTTTTCTTTGTACTCCCACTGCTTAGCAAACTACCTGGCACATAATAAAAACTAAAATGCTTGTCTACTGATGGGTTGACTGAACCAAAGTTCAGAAGTCACGCTGCTCTCTGCCTGTTCTCCCTCTTTTCTTATAATGTGCTGGGCTTGACTTTGATGAAACAGATAACAGACCTTTCTAACCCACTCAGGAAAGCTGTTGAAAAACAAAATGCTCTATGTTTTATGTGTATGACTTTAGTTTTCAAAGTTGGGAGAGGAAGAAAAAGAAGTGGGAGGCACTACCCTTTGTGTGCAAGGGAAATGTTTTAACAAGGGGAAGGGAATCAATTCCTGCTAGTCATCAAACCCTGCCCCCCCATGCCATTTTCTTTTTGTGTTTCTGTTAATTGATTTAAAGTGACAATATTCCCAGATGAAGCTGTAAATTAGTTTCAAATGGGGGAGTCGGGCCACCCACTTCTATAGGATCATATTGCAGTGACAACATTAAAACTTGAACAAACCTCAACCCAAGGTGGGGGGTGGGACTGGACTCTTCAAAACCTCAAGTAAAAACACATTTTCAACTCCATACGCTCCAGCTCTAAAGAAAGTGGAAACAGATGGATGGTGGCTTTGATAATGAGAAAGGCAATCAACTTTAAATATATATATTAAAAAAACCCAAAAAACAAAATACTACCAAAAAGGGATAGGTCTGTTTAGCAGTAAAACCTCAGATATATAGCATTCCATTTTAAAGGCCACTGACATGTTAGAAGTTCTAGAAAATGTTCTAAGGAAGAATATGTTACATGTCTGTTGTTCTTTCTTAGAAGTCTCTCTTTTTCTTGCCCTAAAAGTGAAACTTTGTGATCTATAACTGAAAATATTAGTAGCATCTCTCTGATATCCATATCCAAACAAGAACACCAATGGCATTGGATCCCAGAGGAGGGGAGAATAAGGCGTAAGACTAGAAAGATAGGAAAGGGCCAGATTTTGGATGATTTTAAAAGCCAAACAGAAGATTTTATGTTGATCCTGGAGTCAATAGAGTCCACCGGAGGTTGTTGAATGGCCCAAACAGGGGAAAGTGGTCAGCACTGTGCCTGTTGCTGCTGTTCAGTCATTCAGTTGTTCCTGACTCTTCAAGACCCCATAGACTATTGCCCACCAATACTGTCTAGAGGATATTCTTGGCAAAGACACTGGAGGAGTCTGCCATGTACTTCACTAGTGGATTAAGGTAAACAGAACTAAAGTGACTTGCACACAACTAGTAAGTGTCTGAGACTGAATTTGAACTCAGGTCTTCCTGAGCTCTGTCCATTGAACCACCTCGCTGTCTCCAACTCACGCTTTAGAAAGATCAATTTGTCAGTCAAGTGAAAGATGGATTAGAATGGGGAGATACTTGAGGTAGGGAGATGCACCAGGAGATTATTGCAATAGCCCAGGCATAAAATGATGAAGCTCCATACCAGGTTGATGGTGGTAACAGAGAAAAAAAGAGGGAATAAATAATAAATGTTATGCAACCTCTCAGATTGGCAATGATGACAGGAAAAGATAATGAATGTTGGAGGGGATGTAGGAAAACTGGGACACTGCTACATTGTTGGTGGAATTGTGAACTGATCCAACCATTCTGGAGAGCAATCTGGAACTATGCACAAAGGACTATAAAACTGTGCATACCTTTTGATCCAGCGGTGTTTCTACTAGGTCTGTATCCCAAGATCTTAAAGGAGGGGAAAGAACCCACATGTGCAAAAATGTTTGTAGTAGCTCTTTTTGTGGTGGCAAAGATTTGGAAAATGAGTAGTTGCCCAACAGTTGGGAAATATATAAAATACATATGAAATATATATTAAAATGTGATATATAAAAGCAATGGAATATTATTGTTCTATTAAAAATGATGAACAGGCTGATTTGAGATGCTGAGTGAAGCAAACAGAACCAGGTAATAATAAGATTGTGTGATGATCAATCATGATAGACTTGGCTCTTCTCAGCAATTCAGTGGTCCTTGGCAACCCCAATAAACATTGGATGGAAAATGTTACCTGCATTTAGAGAGAGAATTATGGAGACTGAACGGAGATTAAAGGATACTCTTTTCACCTTTTCTTTTTTTCTCTCTCATGATTTTCTCCCTTTGTTCAGATTTTTCTCTTCTAACATGACTCATATAGAAATATGTAAAAAATGAATTGACATGCGTAATCTAAAAATGCTAAAAAAAAAAAACAAACAAAAAAACAACAACCCCCAAGGTTTTTAATAGTGAAAAAAAGGTGTTATGAAGAATTGTTATTGTTATTGACAGGATTCAACAACTCCTCTCCCTAGTGTTAGGCATCTTTTCTGACCATCCCTTATGACTAGAGCCCCTCTTTCTTTATCTCTCTCTTTCTCTCCAACTCTGGCTCCCTGGCTTCCTACAAATCCCAGCTAAAGTCTCAACTTCTACAAAAAAGCCTTTCCCAGTCCTATGTACAGTACTTGTGCATATTAGCTGCTTGATATGTGCTTGCTGATTTGGTAGATTAGTGATGATCAGATTTTCAATATAATTCATTGATAGGAGATGAGAATGTGACCTAATACATATGTAGTATTGATGGATACCTGTTGACCAGTGGATTCCACTGGGCATGAACTTAGTGGGCAAATAGCCTGCTTGCTTTTTCAGCTCTAGCCTTGAAGATTGCTAAAGATTGGCTAAAAGAAAAATAAAAAAGAAAACACAAACTCAAAACTAAACAAATACAAAAAACAAACAGAAAAGAACTCCAAATGTAATAGCAAGAGACTCTCAGCCAGTTCTTGGGTTCTTATTCTGGTCCTAGACTATTTGGGCTTCAACTTCCTTATCTTTTTAGAGAGATAATAGTCACCCATATCCACTTCACAGAATTGCTGATGAGAATATATATGCAAAAGAGTTATGCAAAAATGTAAAAAGCTCTGTTCAAATGTAAGGTCACTTAATTATTATAATGAAATCTACCTCTCCTGTGCTCCCTGCAGAATTCTTCTGTAAATGAAGGAAGAGGAATAAATTGCTTTTCCTTTATCCAAGAGATTGAAACCCTAAGAAAGGAAAGATTAAAAGTGAATGGAATAGTGGCTCAGACTGAAAAATATTTGGTTCTTTCTATTCAGTGTGTTTAGAAAATGCATATATTTGGTTTTGTCTCAAACCAGCTTCTCTCTCTCCTTTGGAATTTGGTTCATTTTGCATTCTATATATGTATATATGTTCATATATGCACATATATATTTATGTATATATACATTAATGTAAGTAGGGTTCAGTGAAGGCTTTGGCAAAATTAGTGTAGTATGTTCTTGTTGTTATTTCATGCTTTAGTCCAAATCTCTGAAAGAGAAAGAAAATTGAAAGCCAGAGAGAAGGTAAGCTTGGACATCCCCAGTGCTAAGTTGGCCATTAGATTTCTGTTCCTGTGACAAATCATCAGAATCATTTCAATGTACCTGTTAAAGAACTTCTCTCTCATGGAAATAGGTTTTTAGCAGCTTGGGTGGGCTTTGTTATTCACAATCTTCCAATCTGGCAGCTCAAACCCTTTTGGGAAATTTTCTTTAAAAATTATTATTTTGTATTCCTGGAGTTTATCTACATACATGGCCTTTGATATTAGGAAGAAGAGGATTAGTTAACTTCTACCTCCTGTGTGGTGCTGTTTCAGAATTTTTCCTAAATCAAATGGTTTCTCCAGATCCAGTTTCAATGTACTGACTTTTTCTTATACCTCGTTAACTTGGCAGTCTCCAGTATTATTTCTGACAAGACACTTGTTTACTTTCGTGGTCAATAGGGGTGGAAATGAGACCAAGAATCAGCCTTGTTGTCAATGAGGCTGATGTCCTTTAAATCCTTTCCTTTGAATCAAACTCTCATGGCTTTATCTGGCACCTGTTCCAAGACTCCCCAGGAAGATGGCAGCTGGGAATGTGCCAGGGGTGACATCTTTCTGTGAGTGCAGCTGTGCAAAATAGCAGCTGGCCTACCTTCACCCCAAGAGAAATTAGGCTAGGATAAGGGAAGTCAGGCATTGAGCAGGAAGGGATTTTATTAAACTTAGAAAATTGAACCCTTGGTGATAGTACTTGCCCTACTGATTATTTATGATCAACCATTTTCAGTGCTGTTTTTTTCTTGATTTTTATAGCAATTAGATTTGCAGTTTTTGGCTCAGCTTTGAAATTAAACAGATATGGTTGGAAATTCTTCCCCTACTCACTACCCTATCACCTTAAGGAGATATCTCAAGTCACTTTTAGTTGTTTAATTGTTTCTTTAGTCATCCCTGACTCTTCATGATCCCATTTGGAGTTTTCTTGGAAAAGAGTAGTTTACCTCCAACTCATTTTACAGATGAGAAAACTGAGGCAAACAGGGGAAAATGACCTGCCAAGGATCACACAGCTAGTAATTATCTGATGCCAGATTTGACTTCAGGATGATGAATCTTCCTGGTACCAGATCAGCACTCTGCCCATCACATGACCTAAGTGCCTCCTCAAATCATCTAGCGTTCATTAAAGCAGCTAAAAGGAAATTTCATCCTTTTTTATTTGGTCATCAAGCCCTGCCAATTTTCTTTGAAAAAACCATTTTCCATCAGTGGTTCTGAAACTTTTGATCTCGGGACTTTTTTTAATTCTTAAAAATTACTGAGAACTCCCTAAAGAGCTTTTGTTTATGTGTGACATATCGACCAATATTTACCATATTAGAAATTAAGACATCTTAATATTATTGTGAAACTTGTATTCACTTTTTGAACCTCCCAAAAAGGTCTTGAGACTTCTTAGGGGTTCACTTTGGGAACCCAGTGCTCTATACTTCCATTTCTGACCCCTTAGTTGAAGCTTTCATCATCACCTAGGCTTTCCTCACTGCAGAGATTTAGTAGTCCTTCTTGATTCTAATCTCTGTTCCTTTCATTATTAGAACAAAATTCATGCCTCTAATATCTTCATGATTCATCCAAAGAATAATCCATCTTTAAAGCAGTAATGGTCCTGTGCTCATTTACTTCAGTTCAAGGCCTCTTTATTTTAAAAAAATGGTATTTTATTTTTCCAAATACATGCAAAGATAATTATCAACATTCACCTTTGCAAACCTTGTGTTCCAATTTTTTCTTCCTCTCTCCCTCTTTCTTCTCCCCTAGACAAAAAGCAATTTAATATAGGTTAAACATGTGCTATTCTTCTAAACATATTTTCATATTCTTCATACTTGTGCAAGAAAGATCAGAACAAAGGGAAAAAAACACAAGAAAGAAGAAAAAAACAAAACAAACAATAAAAAAGGTGAAAATACTATGCTTTGATCCACATTCAATCTCCATAGTTCTCTCTCTGGATGTGGACAGCACTTTCCATCACAAATCTATTGGAATTGTCAAGGCCTCTTTAGAATAAGAGCAGATGTGACTGTTTTGTTGCTACTGTTCAGTCATTTCAATCATGCTCAACTCTTTGTGTCTCCATTTGGGGTTTTCTTGGCAAAGATACTACAGTGGCTTGCCATTTTCTTTTCCAAAAAAAAAAAAAGTTCAGGTCTTGTCTTCCAGGAATTTACAAGGATTGTTTGACAGATGAGGAAACTGAGGCAGCACAGTAAAGTCACTTACTCAGAGCACATAGTTAGGAAGTTTCTGAGGCTGGATTTGAACCCACTGAACCACTTACCTGTCACCACATAGAGCTATCTGATATCAGGTAGATCAGGAGGGGGTTGATAGCCCAGTGAATAGAGCAATGTGTCTGCAGTCAGGAAGACTTGAGTTTTCAAATCAAACACTAGCTGTAAGACCCTGAATAATTCACTTACTCTCTGCTTGCCTCAGTTTGCTCAACTGTAAAATGGAGGTAATAATAATACCTACCTCACAAGGTTGTTATGAAGACGAAATAAGATAATATTTGTCAAAGCACTTACAGGACCTGGTATGTATTAGGTACAATATAAATGCATATTCTCTTCCCAATAGAAAATATCTGTGCTCTATAGGTTTGCAGTTGGGATTAGGATCCTGCAGGGGGCCATTGAGGAGGTTCTCATTTCAACTCTATTTCTCTGCAAATATCTATTGGATAAATAGATGGGTGAGAAAGATAGCTCAGGTCATCTAGTCATTCACTGTATGCTCAGTTTTGTGTCAAATACTTTCCAGGAGGGGCAGCGATTCAAAGAAAAGACACAGTCCATAACCTCAATGGTTTTACAATCTAATTTATTTACAAATAAACAATAGCTCACATTGATAAAAGCATTCTCTTCACAATAGCCCTCAGAGGGGGATAGTGAACTTCCCCATTGTAGAGATGGGAAAGAGAGGGAGAGGAGCATGGTGAGGGTGCGGTTTACATGAGAAAGAACTACTTCCAATACTGCCTCTGATCCTGAGAAACTCTATGACTATCAGCAAGTCTCTGAGTCTTGGGCAATTAATTCTTAAAGACTGTAAGTAATAAGTGGGATATTATCTGTGCTGGTGGAGGGAGTCCTCACAGGTTCTTGATACTGACATTCAGACATGGGAAATGTGGTAGCTTTGACCAAAAAAAGTGATGGACTCAATTATGCATTTAATAAGAAACTGAATCAGGTTGCCTCAACATCTTACTTCAAGTCCTCTGTCAGTCAGCTTGGCTTTATTAAGGGCCAGCTATGAGCCAGGCATGTGAAACAACTAGATAACCAACTGTCCAAAGACCCCCAAGCAAACAAACAACAACTGGAAAAAAGAACCCAAACAAACAAATCCTCAAGAAACAAAAAAACTCCAACATAAAACAAGACACAAAACAAGTCAATCCCCTGTAAAATGGTACAATTAAAACTTTAGATCTTAGTGGAATATAAAATTAAGGCATAGTCAATGTAGGATAACCTTAGGCAGGAAAAGAATCTGAATTATCAATCAACCAGTAAATCAATATTAGGCACCTATTATGTGTGAGACATTATTCTAAGTACTGGGAATATGAAAAAAAGGACAGGTTTTGTCTTCCAGGAATTTACAAGGATTTTAGGTCTAGGCCAATCTTCAGTTATTCTAGGTAAAGTCATTCTGATGAGTGGATCCATTCTGTTGGTATTTGGAGAAGCAATAGGATGTTGGTTGTAAGAGTCAGGAAGATCTGTGACTGAATTCTGCTTCAGAAATTGACGACCTTTGGGGCAACTAGGTGGCTATCAGTGGATAGAGCACCAGCCCTGAAGTCAGAAGGACCAGAGTTCAAATCTGACCCCAGACCCTTAACACTTCCTAGCTGTGTGACCCTGGGCAAGTCATTTAACCCCAATTGCCTCAGCAAAAAAAAAAAAAAAAAAAAAAAAAAAAAAGATTACCTTTATAGTCTTAAACTGGCTATGTAACCATATAGGGATTTTCCATCTGTAAAATGGGAATATAATACTGTCTGTCTCCTCAATTTTCAATCAAAGAAATCAAAGCTATTTATATTCATGTGAAAAAATGCTTTAAATCACTATTGATTAGAGAAATGCAAATTAAAACAACTTTAAAGTATGACTGCAATTAGATTGCCTAAGATGACAAAAAAGGAAAATGATAAATGTGGGAGAGGATGTGAGAAAACTGGGACTCTAATGCATAGTTGGTGGAGTTTAGAACTGATCCAACCATTCTGGAGAGTAATTTGAAACTCTTCCCAAAGTGCCATAAAACTGTACATGCCCTTTGATCCAGCAATACCACTGCTATTTCTATATTCCAAAAACATCCAAAAAAAAAAAAAAGAGAGAGAGAGAAAAGGAGCTATTTGTACAAATAGCTCTTTTTTGGGGGGTGGCTAAGAATTGGAAATTGGGGAGATGCCTGTTAATTGGGTAATGACTAACCAAACTGTGTTATAAGATTATGACAATATAGTGTTATAAGAAATAACAAGCAGGATAATTTCAGAAAAACATGGAAATACTTACATGAACTAATTCAAAGTGAAGTGAGCAGAACTAGGAGAATGTGGTATATAGCAACAGCAATGTTGTACAATGAAGAATTGTGCATGTCTTGGCTGTTCTCAAAAATACAATAATCTAAAACAATCCTAAAAAAATGATGAAACATACTATCTTCTCCAGAGAAAGAACTTATGCTCCCTGAATACAGAGCAGAGCATAGTATTTTTCACTTTATTTCATTTTTTTGTTGTTTTTGTTTGTATCTTCTTGTATAAAATGGCTATTATGGTAATGTTTTCCATGATTGCATATGTGTAACCTATATCAAATTGCTTACTATCTCAGGGGAGGGGAAAGAAAGGAAAGGAGAGAGAGAATTTGGAACTCAAAAATTAAAAAAAAAGTTTAAAAATTGTCTTTATATGTAATTGGGTGGGGTAGCTGGATGGCATAGTGGATAGAATATCAATCCTGGAGTCAGGAGGACCTGAGTTCAAATCCACCCCAGATACTTAACACTAGCTGCATGACCTTGGGCAAGTCACTTAATTCCAATTGTCTCATCACAAAAAACAAACAAGCAAAATACATATAATTGGGATAAAATAAAACATTAAAAAAAAAACTTCTTCTCATAGTTCTTATGAAGATAAAATGGCAAATCTTGTATAAAGCATTTTATAACTTCTAACGTGATATGTAAATCTTAGCTATTTTTTTTCTCACCCAGCAGAAAATTAGTTGCTAGAAGAGATAAAGACATGGGAAATCTAGTTCACATTTATTGGTTTTCAGATTAAAATCTGATTGAAGATTGGTGATACTTTTCATGGAGGCAGTAGCTTTCAGGGCCAAAGTAATAGGTAGTATTTAGCACTTCAAGATGTGCAGAATGTTTTACATATATTATCCAATTTTATCCTCACAACCTTTCTAGATAGGTGCTATTATTACCCCATTTTTACAGAGGAAAAAACTAAGGCAGAGATAGAATAAGTGATTGGTCCAGGTTCACTCAGCTAGTATCTGACTGATAGAATAAGTGATTGATCCAGGTTCACTCAGCTAGTATCTGACTAGAGATTCAAAGGCATCTATAGTCTTTAAGCATCAAACTGATTATGTTTCAGACACTTTTGACTTGCTTGGGTAGAGCAATGGGTCAGTGCCATGTAAATTAACATTTCTTAACACTAATTATTAGGTCATTTGTACTTTCTCTTTTAATCTACAAAGATCTGCTTGCAGTCTATTATAAAGTCCTTAAAAGTCAGGATGTAAATATGTTAATTCAATTCAAGTGCTCAGTAATCCTCTATGCTTTGATGCTTGTCTAAGTCCTTTGACTTATCCTAGAAAACTTTGGCTGACTACTTGGAAAGTTTACAGTCAGTCTTTGATTCTTGGCCAAGATTTATTAATATTTATACTCTTTTGCTCATCTGATTACAAAAGTAAATGAGATGATATGTTCAAAGTGCTTTTTAAACATTAAAGCACTAAGTAATGGGGAACTGCTATTGTTATCATTGTTGTAGAATTATAGAATCCAAGTGTTTGAAGGCTATGTGGAGGTGATCTAGTTCAGTCCTCCATCCAATATTATAACCTTTAATATATCACCTCTAATGGGTGATCACTGATGACTTGATTGGATAGTCTAACTATTTGCTTGCCTTATTTTTGAAAAATAAGTCTTTGTTGATGTATTTTATATAATCATAATTTCCCCCATATCCTTTTTATCCCAGCCATCCTAGACAACAAATATATTAAAGTCAAAAGAAGAGAAAAAAATTAGTTTATCTGATTAAATACATCAAAAAAAAAAAGTCTTTAAATATGTGCAGGACTCAGCACTTGTAGACCACCTCACTTCTTTAAAAGAATCTGGTTGGAGTGTCTTTTTATGTCTCTTTCAAGTGAAGCTTTTACTCGGTAATTTTGAAATTTTCTTTTGATTTTTTTTGTGGGTGTTCTTTCCTTTAAGAGGGTATTCAAGCACAGACCAGAATTGTGCTTATAGTAGACAATAAGAGCTTGCTGAAAGGGAAATGAATTTGGGGAATGGCTAAACAAATTAAGTCATAGGATATTACTTTGCTGCAAGAAATGAGGAATGGAATGAATACTGAGAAATATGGAAAGATCTGTATTATATCCAGAAATCTGGAGTGGGAAAGAAGAACAGAAAAGATGATCTTATTTAACAAAAGAGATCCAGAGAATATGAATAGAAGCAAATCAAAGGATAGATATTAGAAGGAACTATTTACCTGCAGGTCTGGACAAATGGTATGAGAATGCTGATATCTTACTTTATTTATCCTGCTTTCTAATATCTTCTATGCAAGGGCCCTACTCCCCATCTCCACCCCCAGCTTGAGCTCCCTGCAAATGGAAGTTATTCAAGCATAGACCAAAATTGTGCTTATAGTAGACAATAAAAATTTGCTGAAAGGAAATCATACCCCAAAAAGAATACCCTCCTAATTTATCATTCAACTCCCTCTGAGCTTCTATTGAGTGTCTGAAGTCTTTATGCAGTTAAAATTATTAAAGCTTGGATATTATTATTAAATTTAATATTATTATTAAAGTTTTAATTGCTTAAAACTAAGCTAAGACTTTTGGAATACTCTGTGTTTCCCCTCCCTGAGTGGTATATTAACAAAGCTTTGCTAACACCATACAATAACACATTTCATTTTAGGGCAGTTTTAATTGGTAACAACTTTATGTTGAGCTGAAATCAGGCTCCCTGTAACTTCCACCCACTGGTCCTATTTCCGACTTCTGTAGCTACACAGACTAAGTCTAATTTCTCATCCATATGACAAGCCTGTCCAGTATTCAAAGATAGCTAACATGTCCCAACTGTTTTGGGGGTTAAGTGACTTGCCCAGGGTCACACAATTAGTAGGTATCTGATTTGAATTTGTCTTCTTTACTCTAGGATTAGTGCTATATTCATTGTATCACCTAACTTCCCTTCCCCTCAAATAGGTTTTAAAAATTTATTGAGCTAAATCTTTTAATGAATGTTGTGACAAATCTTCATTTTGAAGATAGGAACTTGAATGTTCATAGCAGCCATGTCTCCCCCTTTTTAAAAAATAAAAACTCATGGATAATTTGCATAACCTGTGCCAGGAAAATGGAAATGAGAAGGGAAACTAAGAAAGCACAGAAGTGTCCCTTAGACCCTCAAGACTCAGCGAGAGGTATTATCAAGCAAAAGAGTAATTACTGGTGATATCTGGAGGACATCAAAAGCAATGTGTCAAAAAGAAAAGTTCTTGGAGGAGTGCCCCTAATGGGGAACAACCCCCCAGGTTCTTCCCTTTTTGGAGCCTCAGCCAGGACAGTGTTCTAAGTCATGGAAGCTTTAAAAGTCTCTGGAAAAGTAGGTGTCCCACTGGGGCTGTCTTGATTATCCATGGTCTGAGAATGATGTTTTTTGTCCTCCAATCTGTTAATAAAACTTGTGGACTTGCATGTTGCTTTTGAGGGGAACTGGTGGCTAGCCTAGAGGAACTGCTAGATGCTGACATTTCTAGATTATACTTAGATAGGGACAATGAGTCAGAGAAGTGAGAAGTCCCTGAAGCACCACAGGCCTTCCATCTTAGGAGAAATGGTTTTTATTTGAAAGCACAGGCTTTTTAAACTGGTATTAGTAGTGTTGAAACAGCACCTTGGAAAGCACAGATGCCCACATGATCCTAGAGAGCATTGTATAATTGTGCATTGGGAATGTTCTTCCTTATTCTTCATGCTCTAGACAAACTAAAGTCTTTTTAAAGATACTTAGCATGCAAATGAGTTTGAGCTGAAACAAAAGGTACACTGTGGAGGTGAGTCCATTGTTCTCTACCACCTTGCTTTCATTCTCATCTTTGTTATGTGTATTTGTCAGCAAAAATGATCCACTACTTTGTTATTTTTTTTTTTTGACTAGCAAAAAACAGGTTTGTCTTTTTATAATTCCTCCCTAGGAAAGAATTTGTATTCCTACCAGATTACATAGTTTAAACATGAATGTGTCATCCCACTTTATGAACAATAAAAACTGATAAATAATATACAACTATAAACCACAATGTACAAACAGCTAATAAGTGGCATTTACAATGTAACTACATAAGACTAGAGTTAGTGCATGCATGTGCTACATAACATATAATCAACATGTTATCTATCTATATCTAACAATATCTAATCAATAAATTACCTATTAAGCCAAGAACACAGATTTCAGTGCAGTACAAAATAAGTACAAAATAATCCACCTAAGAGAATTGTGTTCAGTAACTAATAACTGCCCATAGAGAGCATGAACAAGAGTATAATGCATCATAATATATTGCCTACAGTATATTTAGCAATGATACTCGACAGAGCAAAAGAAAGCAGTATTGTATGGCAAATACATAAATCACATATGATTCAAGTATAATGCTTTACATTTATTAATTTTAAACTTCATTAGTTTTGGATCATAATTTTCTAGAGGTAGCTAAGTAGTACAATGGATAGAACCTGGAGCCAAAAAGACCAGAATTCAAATTTGGCTCCAGATAGACACTAGCTAGTTGACTTTAGGCAAGTCACTTAACCACTGTCTGCCTCAGTTTCTTCAACTGTTAAAATGGGGATAATAGATTATAGAATTGTGATCATCAAATGAGATAATATTTGTAAAGTGTTTAGTCTAGTCTAGCATATAGTAGGAGCATATAGTAAAAATGCTTTTCACTCCCTCTTCTGTTAGGATGATCTTGAATCTATTCTGTTATCTACTTTATTATCCATCTCCTTTAACTTGGTATCATCTGAAATATTGACCAGGATAAGTTCAAGGACAGAGCTCTCTGGCAAGGTACTATATCACCAGGATAGCAATCTACTAATCAACATGTTTTGAGCATATTAATTTAGCCAAATTATTATTTGGTGTCATTAAATTGTAAGATCCTTGAGACCAGAGACTGTTGCTTTTTTTTTTCCTTCAAGGAAAAAGTAAGTTTCTGAGGACAAATTTGAACTCAGACCCTCCCAATTCCAGAATCAATCCTCTATCTACTGTACCACATAGCTGCTTTGGAGACTATATTTGACTGTTTTTATGTCCCCAGAGCTAATCATAGGGTCTGGCACATAATACATGCTTAAAAATGTCTATGGATTGATTTGGTGCGTTTAACTATATTATTATTATCTAAAATTGTTTCATGACATCAACAAGAACAAAATGAACAATTTGTCATATGACTTGCTTTAAAACCCAGATCCAGCAAATGTGGCTTTCTTCCAATCAAGCATTATAAACTATTTATAAGAAAGAAGTAGGAGGGATTGAGAGAGAGAGAGAAGGAGAGAGAGAGAGAGAGAGAGAGAGAGAGAGAGAGAGAGAGAGAGAGAGAGAGAGAAGGAGAAAGAGAGAGAGAGAGAGAGAAGAGAGAGAGAGAGAGAGAGAGAGAGAGAGAGAAGAGAGAGAGAGAGAGAGAGAGAGAGAATGAGAGAGAAAGAGAGAGGAAGAAAAGATTGGAAAGAAGGAAGGAAGGAAGAAGAAAGAGAGAAAAAGGAGAGAAAGAGAGAAAGAAGGAAGAGAGGGAAGAAAAGAAGAACAAAGAGAAATAAGATTAATTTGGTATGATTTGTTCTTACAGGCTTTATTCATGTTTTCTAGTGATTGCTGTTTCCTTTACTATACAACTTTGGTATTTAATATTTGGTTCTAGATTTTTGGCAGGGTTCAAACATTATTCTCAGCAGTCTATAGTTCCTGAAATTTACCTTTCTTCTTATTTGGAAATTTGGACAATTGTCTGTGTACAATTTATTCGATTTTTCAACATGATTGAGTAAACTGTTGTTCTTTCAGTATCCTGGAATATAATTTGTCTGGATTTGTAAAGAAAAGTTAATTTCAAGCAATTATTTTACTCACACATCTCTTTTTACTATCTCTTCACTCATCTTAGGCTTTAATTCTCTAATAATCATGTTTATTTTGTCTTTTTTTATGCAGGAAGATATTTCTTTTTGGTAGGGAAGATAGAAGTAAATAGCAGTTGGGTAAATTCTATTTGCTTTATCTCTACCATTTGCCAACAATACATTGATCATCCCAAGAACTGGGGTGTTCTTTTTTGTGGTCCAAACAAAAAAAAATACTTTTTTCTTAACACTCTTGTTATCTTGCATGATTTTACATTCATTATCTGGGCTTTAGCCTTTTTGACACTACTTAAAAAAATGTTATACTTTTTTATAATTAGTCTCACATATCTTTTAGAGTCTCTGACCATGAGATACTGTCTGCATTCTTTTTTAACTTTCTCTAAAAATTATAATAAATAACTGGTATCTATGCCATTTTTTCAAACCTTTTCAAAGTTCTTTGGAATATATCAATACTAGCCAGTGATAGAATAAAGATGAGAATCAATTGGATCAGTAAATCAACCATCCATATATAATTTTATATACCTAAGAAGATACTTAACATCCTGATACCTTTCTTAGCTAAGAATAGTTCTTTTAAAAATTTTTCACTTAGCAGTATTTAAATTTTTTTCAATTACTTGTAAAGATAGTTTGCAACATTTATTTTTGTAGGAGTTTGAATTCTAAAAATTTTTCCTCTCCCTTCCTTCCTTTTCCCTCCCCAAAGCAGCAAGTAATCTGATATATACAATCATTTTAAACATATTTCCATATTAGTCATGTTGTAAAAGAAAAATCAGAACAAAAGAGAAAAACCACGAGCAAAAAACAAAAACAAAAAGAAAAAGAAAAAGATGAAAATAGTATGCTTCGGTCCACATTCAATCTTCAGAGTTCTTTTTCTGTGTTCCTTCCCAAATCTATTAGAATTATCTTGGGTCACTGTATTGCTGAGAAGAGCTAAATCTCTCATGGTGATCTTGCATACAATCTTGCTGTTACTGTATATACAACATCCCACTATTTCTGCTCATGTCACTCAACATCAGTTCATGCAAATCTTTGCAGATTTTTTTGAAATCAGCCTACTCATCATTTTTTATTAAACAATAGTATTCTATTACATTCAACTACTACAGCTTATTCAACCCTTCCTCAATTGATGGGTATCCACTCAATTTCCAATTCCTTGTAACTACAAAAAGAGTTGCTACAAACATTTTTGTACATGTGGGTCCTTTTCCCTTGTTCATGAGTAAGAATACTTCTAAGAAAACATTTGATCAAGCAATCATTTAATCAAAGACATTAAACAAGGTATGGAAAAAATTTTAATCAATTTGGAGGGAGTGAAAACCACTAGATGAAATGAAATTTTGCCAGCCAAAATGGATTTTAGGAACACCCTATAGTCATATCCCAAACTCCTGTGTTAAAATAGCAAGCCAAGCATTCTAAATGGTGAATCAGACTAGGGTTGGAAACAATTTTAACCAGGTCCTGAGAGGCAATCACTTGGGGGAGAGAGGAGAAAGCCTTTGTCCATTTCCCTCTTTTCTTGACCAAAGAATGATCTTGTGAACTTTAAAAAGTCAGAAGACTTTGAACTTCCCATGGATATCCTGATAGAGACCAATATTGGCTGATGGCCTTGTCTGCATTGGTAGACACACTCAAGAAGCTTCACTAACATATTTAGGGAGATTTCATAAAAGGGAAAAAGACATTTGGCTACAAGGTGATTTAAATTTGCCACATGTACTTTCTAAGCTGAAGTCTACTTTCCCTGTACTATGTGTGTATTTGTGTGTTCTTGGTTTAAGGAGAATGTAATGTACTAATTTTTCTTACAGTTATTACTTTACCTGATGAACTAATTGTTCTCTTTGACCAATGCTTCTTCCTCCCATTCTTGTTATAAACTGGTTGGCTGTTCAAAAGCTTTTGTGGAAGAAAAATATTGATTCTTTATATTTCATAAAATAGTTTTTGATATATCTTGTCAGATGATGGAGAGAAGCCTTATATCTTATCCAAGATGGCAAATGCCTTTAGTAGTAGTGGGTATCTGATATCTTTTTCTTATAAAGTATTGAATGATTATAATTTAGTAGACAATTCAAAGTCCACTGAACTCTGGAATTTCTGAAGTCTCTATTTCAATAGATTTTAATATATTTTTAAAGTGTTTATCATTTCACTGTAGAATCTTTTTATTCATGAATTCTATTAAGATAATCTTGTGAAAAAAGAAATGTATAGAAATATTATTTCTAAAAAGATAATTAAATCTGGTTAATTCATTGAAATCAATTGAAAATCAATGGAGAGAACACTATTAGGGACTTACAAACTATAATATTAGAAAAAAAAACAAGCAGCTTCTCAGAGTTACTCTTAGATCCCTGAGGGGAGAAGAAGTGGCTATCTTTGTGGTCTGGAGACTGTGAGAGCCATCACTCTAGGGATCTCTAGTCCAATCTCCTTCTTTTACAAATGTGGAAACTGAGGGTATAGCCTTCGATGTCTCAAAGTCCTAAGCATTAGAGGAAGAAATGACTCTCAACATATGTTTTTTGAGGACAATAATAATGATTAGTTCAATCTCCATTTTAGAGATGAGGAAATTGAAACTTGAACTTCTTGTCATTTGCCTAAGGTCACAGATGTAGTAGAAGAGTGAGCAAATTATGATCTGAATCCAGGTCTTCTAACTCTTAGTCTGCTACTCTTACAGTTTCCAATTATTTAATTATTTATTATTATTACTATTATTGTTAATTTTGGTGGGTTGTGAGTACTTGGTCTTAAGATTTTATCATTGTGGACAATCCTGGGTATTGAAGCTCAGAGGGGCAACTCATGCAACTTATAGTCTTGGAGTGTTTCCTAGAACATCAAGAGACTAAATTATTTGATTAGTGTGATAAGGCATTATATATCAGAGGCAAAGCCTCAACCCAGGTCTTCTAGGCTTCTCAACCATTCCTGTAACCCCTGTACCCCACTGCTTCTCACTTTGCACTAGGATCTAGGCTCTGAATGGCTCCTGTTCATTTAAAGTCCAGTTACTCTCTTGACCACAATTGGGTTTCATTGGACTGCTTACACTTTTGGTTGCAAAAAGACCAGCATCTTGGCATCAGTTCATTTTCCCCAAGATTTAGCCCTGAAGATTTATAACCATGCTCATAGCTCTTGCTTGCAATCTCTCCACCTGTAAGTTATTCCACCTGTAATTAGATTTCTTTCTATTGTAGGAAGCCAGGCTGTGTAAATCCAAGGGAACATGGGATTGGATGATATAAGGGTCACCTGAGCCTCCACACTGCCTAAAAAGCATCTTCCAGGAAAATGATTTCTACGGGTACATAAGTTACTGGAGTCCCAGGACAGCTATAGCTTAGATTCTGACCATTCCCATAATATTGTGTTCAAGTGATGTAGTGTTCATGGCTCCCCCGATGAGCTCACTTTCCTCTTCCTGCCCTCTTGGAGTGAAACTATTCTCACCACCACCCGCAATTGTTGGTTATAATACAAATAAAGTGCAGGAAGGCAGAGGGAGAATGCTGCTTTTCTATCCCCTTTCCTTTCCTTCTCTCTTCTTCCTCTTCTCTCATCCCTGTCCCCATTGCTCTCTCTCTTCTTCTTCCCTCCTCCTTTCCCTCTCTCTCGTGCTCTTCATCTCCTTTTCCCTCTTCATCTCTCACTTTTACCCTGCTTTTAAGGCCAGAAGAATGCCCGTGGCATTCCACTGCTCTTGATTGTTCTGTGATTTCTTTGATTTCTCTGATTCAGTATATAGTGTTCTTTCTGGGCTATCCCAACTTGCCCCAAACCCTTACTCATTGTGACTATTCCTAGGTTCAAGTTAGTCTGTGAGTCCATATTCTTAAAAATTAAAGTTTGGGCTGTTAGGTAATGTAATACATAGAGCACTGGCCCAAGAGTCAGGAGGACTTCAATTCAAATCCAGCGTCAGACACTTGACTCTTGCTAGCTGTATGATTCTGGACAAGTCACTTAATTCCAATTGCTTCACAAAAACAAATAAACAAAAAAAATATTAAGCTCACAAGCTCCTACTGGTATGCTTATGTTTAAGAGTAGTCCACAAGACACAACTAGTACAAAAATAAGGCATTGAACTAATAGCTATGATAATTTAAAAAAAAACCATTAACCCACAAAGCTAGGGTATACTCTCCTATAAATACACACAATATAAGTCATGTTATGGACACATCTAGGGAACACATGTGGCCACGTAACTCATACTTCCTGGCATTGCAGAGCCCCTATGGGTTTTTTTTTTTTTGGTGTGTGTGTGTGTATGTGTTTTGTTTTGTTTTATTTTACTATCCTCATGTTGTCCTTCTGGATGCAGCATCTTGTGCCTTTTCCATCAGTTTGTTCCACCACTGGTACCAGTACACTACCATGTGAGTATCTCTGCTGCAATATACCATAACCAATGGTGGGGAGGGAAGGAGAGGAGAGAGAAATTAATCCAGCCTCCTCCCTAGGTGAGGAACAATTCTGTCTCAAGGGAGGGGTTCTTTTCTATTCAAAATTCTCACTCCATAGAATTGTCTTCCTCTTTAACTGACTTCCTAGAGACAATGTCTTGCTTTTTAAAAATATCACTGAGGTCAGGCTGATCCTTTGTTCAGCCAGTAGCTAGTTGCCCTCAAAATTCTTGACTCAAGAACTTCTTACTTTGTAAGGAAATAAGAGACAGACACACGGACTTTAAGATCTTAACACATCATTTTCTCTTCTTTCCCCTTGCTTCCCCTAATTTCATCAGCTGGGTGGAAGGGAAATCAGTTGAACAGGGTGTCCCAATCAGTTTTAATTTAACCTTCCCTCTCAGTCCTCAATGCCTACCAGTTGTTCTCAAGCTTTTGGGAGTGATCAGCTTTTGGGAGTGATCAGCGAAAGATTTTCGTCTTTTTTAGGCGAAAGACCCTAAGATACTCCTAGAGAGCAAGGTTTCTGATGGGAGAATGCAGGTTCCCATTGGAGGATTCTAGTGGAAGCTATGAGAAGATGGTGGAGAAATTGCTGGATTTGGAGACAGATACCTTTACTTCAATTTTGCTACTTATTATGTGTGACTTCAGGATTAAGCTTCCTCATTTCTGGGTTGATAGTATTGGACTAGATTACTTCCTTTCCAGCTCTTTTAAAGAATCTTATTGATGTCTTAAAATTCTATGGTCATTTCCTGAGATATGTGATCTCACCATTGAAACTCTTTTGTAACAAAGAAAAACAGTTAAGCAAAACGGTAAGGAAAGAGCATTTTATTTAGAATGGATTTCCCACTTATTACCATATGATCTCAGGGATATCATTATATCCCTCTTTGGTCCTCAGTTTTCTCATCTGTAAAATGAATATATTGGACTAGATGACTCCTAATGGCTCCTCCAACTCTAACTCAATAGTTCTAAATAAATGATTATTTTAAATTAGAAAAAAAGTCACAGACCATAGATTATATTATTTTTAAAGTCTTGTTAACCTTTGTCCAAAAGGCTATAAAACTATACTTATTTAGTAAATTTAGTAATTTATTAATACCATGTAGTAATTTAGTACTAAATTTTGTAATTTACTAATAAATTTAGTAATTGAAATTTAGTAATACCATTACTAAGGCTGTACCCCAAAGAGTTTTAATAAGAAGGAAGAGAGCTTATATGTACAAAAATATTTATAGCAGCTCTTTTTGTGGTGACAAATTGGAAATTGAGGAGATGCCTATCAATTGGGGAGATGCCTATCAATTAGGGAATAACTTAACAAGTTGTGGTACATGATTGTGATGGAATACTATTGTGCTATAAGAAATGATGAGCTCTCAGAAAAACATGGAAAGCCTTATGTGAATTGATGAAAAGTGAAATGAACAAAGTCAGGATAACTTTGTATACCATAATAAACAATTAACTATGAATAACTTTGCTTTCCTTAGCAATACAGTGAACCAAAACAATTCCAATGGACTTATGATGGAAAATATTATCTACTGCCAGAGAAAGAACTAATGGAGTCTGAATTGAAGCATAATTTTTAAAATTTATTTTTCTTAAGATTTTCAGGTTTTTTTTGGTCTGTCTTCTTTTGCAACATATCTGATATGTAAATATATGTTGAATGATTTACTACATATGTATAATCTCTATCAAATTGCTTGCCTTTTCAAGGAAAGCGGTGAGAAGGGAAGAAAAGAATTGAGAACTCAAAATTTAAAAAACATCAAATGTTTTATTTTACACGTGTATATGTGAATGTGTATGTACATATGCATATTATGTATGTATAATATATATGTATGCTATATGTATATATAAACTTCCATAAGCAAACTTTTCTTCATTACAATGAAAAACAGTTAAGCAATACTGAGTAATAGAAAGAGTGCTATATTTAGGCTTGAAATATCTAGATTTGATTCCTGACTCCTATCTATGTTTTCATGGGGAAGTAGCATTGCCTCTCTGTGACTCAGTTTCCTTACTGGTAAATTGAAGGGATTGAATTTGATGACTTCTAAACCCCATCTCCCTTTTAACTCTAAATTAGTAATTTCAGGATCCTAAACAAAAGTAAGCAATTTTGACAGAATATGTAATATTCTGTGCCCATAGGCTATCATCCCATGATTCTATACCAAGGAGAGGAATGTGTTTTATCAGAGATATAAAATGTTTTAAGAGGCTAGACTATGGATCAAAGAGATCCCAATTTGATAATCACTATTCTAAATCAGGGATTCTTAAACTTTTTCCATTTGTGACTTCTTTTCACTTAAGAAATTTTTATGTGACTCTGGGTATATAAGAGTATAAAATAGAAATACAAGCCAAATATTTAGTGATAATAAATCATAATTTTGTGATCCTCACATTCAGTTACAAGATCCCATGTAGAGTCGAGACCCAGAATTTAAGAAGCGGGCTCTAAATAACAAACTACTTTAAAGAATACAAACCAGTCTACATTACATACTTATTTTCCCTGTACATATATTTTAGCGCGTGTGTATTCTCTCTGAAGAGAAGGCTGGACCTCTTCCTTCCTTGGTAAATGCCATATGGTATCTTCAATGTGGTGAATATTGAGCCAAAGATGTTCACTAGTTCTCTGAATTGCCTCAGAATCCTACGTTGTCCCCACCTTTACTGCCAGGCAGGTTCCTTTTCTCAATTCAAGCTACATTTTGAGATTGATCACACCTCCCTCCTCTTCACATACTCTATGGATATACATAGAGTATGAAACTATATCCCATATATATATATACCCCATACATGACTATATTTGTGCTTCAGCCCATGGACCTTCTCCGTATTTCTCACACAATCTTCCATCTTTCCTTGCACAGATTATCCCACATGCAACATACTCACTTTTCAAAGCTCACCTCAAAGGCTCATCCTACATGAAACCTTTCTTGATCAAACTCCCTAATCTTGTCTTTTTATGCATCACACCCCAAATTACCTAGTGTTTCCTTTGTACCTATTTTGTATATAATTCTAGGTATAAAGGTTGTTTCTCCCTATGGAATATAAGACTAGGGATTGGAGTATCTGGGGTACAGTGGCTAGAGCACTAGCTCTGGAGTCAGGAGGATCTGAATTCAAATATGGCCTTAGATACTTACTAGCTGTGTGTCAAGTCACTTTACCCCATTGCCTAAAAAAAAAAAAAAAAAAAACCAGGGAGTATCTTTTTTGTCTTTGTATCCCTAGTGCTAGCATAGTACCTGGAACATAGTGTTTAATAAATATTTGTTGATTGATTGATGGACTGATTAGGTCTGTTTGATCTCCTGGTTGGCATAAGTGAGTTCCTTTGGACATGATGGCACAGTCTTGGGACTGAGACATATATTGTTCAGCATTTGGCTGCTTCTGCTGCTTGTCTGGCATATTTTGCTGACTGTGGATTCTTCTACTTTCAGGGCATTTCTTTTTCTTGAGAACTTAGCATAGTAATAATATTGCTTATCTGTTTTTTGGGTAGCTGAGGTAGCAAAGGTAATTTGAGCTCTTCTTGAAAAAGGCTAATTTTTTTTGGTTGCAAATATTAATGGAAGAAACTCAACCTTTTCCTGATACACTGTTCACCTTATGATCAAATGAGAAAATATTTGTAAAGCACTTGGCACAGGGCCTGGCAGATAGGTACCTAATAAATGCTTATTCCCTTCCACTCCTTTTTTGGGGAAATAGGATGAGATTTTGTAAAAACTGTTTTCTCTATTGTCTACCATCTGCTAGAGAATGCTTTATATTTCAGGGTCTTAACCTGAGGTTGAAGAACTTGTTTTTAAAAACACTTAGTTTTACCACTGTATTTCAATAATATTGATTTCCTTTGAAATCCTGTGAATTTGATTTTAAGCATTAAAAACATTCATCTGAGAAAGGTTCCATAGTCTTCAATGAATGCCAAAGGGTTCCATAACTCACAAAAAAAGATTAAGAACTCCTGCTCTACTTACTTAAATATCTATGCAAAATTGATGGTGACTTGGCACTGTGCTGGGGAACGGAAAGAAAGCTGAGTTAGTGGCTGGCAGCCTCTGATGTTGATCTGGCAGACTTGGAAGATCAATGAATAGTTAACCATTATCACTTGATTGGAGACTTCTGACCTGATAATACCACTGGACTAGACTCAGGCAGTATCTGAAACGTGACTTGGGTGGGAGAAAGGAAGGGAGGAGTTTTTGTTGAGGAGCCACCATTTAATCCCAAGTCCATTCCTTTGTGATCCTTTTTTTGCTCTGAATTCCCTTAGCACCACAGTTCCCAGAAGAATCTTGCCTTTGCTCATATATTGCTTTAGAATCTATCTCATGTGAATTTGTGTACATAAATTTTTTCTCATAAGGCTGAGCTTATTAAAATTCACCCCAAAGGTTCATGATCAGTCTTCTAAACCAAGCTCTTTTTCTCTGATTCATTCATTCAGAGTGACATATGAATCATCCTCCTTAATCAAGCAGCTCTGTACCTGCTTTGAAGAAAGGCTCAGGAGGCATTCAGGGCATCAAATGACTCTTCCAAAGCAATGTTACAGTGCCATAGTGATCAGGCATATATAATGGGTGAGTGATGCTTTCCTTAAAATACTCTCAAGGAATTATAAGTTAAAGAAGACAAAGAAAGCCTTTGGTCTGAGGGCTTTTGTGGTGTTTATCAGTCAGCAAATACTTGAAAGTCATTAAAGATATTTGGGCAATCTACAGTGACACTGGCTCTGCATTGGAACCCTGGCTGACCTGATGATCTCATGGATCTATGGCTCTATGGATTTTCCTTTCCCCTGAGCTCCTGGCCTGAGTGATTAGGGAGGGACAGGGAGGAAGGGAATTGAAATCAGAATGTCTATGGTTGACATCTGAAATCTCTCAGCCTATAGCAATGACCCTGCTAACAAAAGACTTTGATCTAAAAAGAACAAAATGGAAGCAGTATAGTCAGATTTCACTAGAAATTCAAGGTTGGTTTTCTTGTTTTTTGTTTTTGGGTAAAAATTATTTATTTAAGTTGTCCCAATTACAAGCAAAATGATAAAAGGTCAGCATATTTGTCACTGTGGGATGCAAGTTAACGGATGGTACCATGTAATTTTCTGATGCACATAAAGCAAAAAGAATGGTCCAACAGCTGTTGTGCTTGATGAGCATGGTCCAAGTTTTCTTTATAGGTCCTCATACCTAGTTGGGAGAGGTTTGATGTGATGGTTATGAAATAGGCTATGGTTTCCAATTCTCCCTGGGAAGGGGCTGGTCCTGTAGGGAACAAAGGAGGGATTTCAGGTACAAGTGCAGCATGCGACCCCCGGGGAGACCAATGAAGAAGGTCAGTGATCTCCACAGATGGCCTGAGTCCTCCTCATTATGGGGGCCACTGGAGAGTTCCTGCCTTGCTGGGACACAGACTGGTTCCAGTAGCTCCAGCACCAACTAATGTTGTTTTTTAGAAATAATAAGATAATTTACTCTTGTATTAGTGGGGAACAGGGACAATTCAAATCAACCTTAAGGAGAAATTGCAACACTCATTTTAGCCCCAGTTTTAGCTTTCTCACTATACCAGGGATTTTTAACCTTAAAAAATATTTTGATAACTATTTCAATATAATTGGTTATCTTTTAATTTCTTTTCCAATTTGTATATTTTATTATACTCACTAAAGTATTATTCTGGAAAAAGGGGCTTATAATCTTTAGCAGACCGTCAAAGAGGTTTATGACACAGAAAAGGTTAAGAATCTGTGTAAAACTCCAAATAAGTGGTGAAATGGGTGAATTTAATTCTTTTTTCTTTTCCCTTCTCCCTCTGGTGTCCTGGTCAAAAGGGAGAAGGGAAGGAGGCAGAGAAGCAAGGGCTCTGAATGATCACAAACTGGATAATTGGCCCTTAAATAATGGAGAGTCAGCTATGGTTCCCTGGGTGGTCATCTCTTAGCTCTTTTCTGGGACCATTATTTTCTGCTGAAACTGTGACCCACAGGGACCAACAGTTCATGGCTCTTGGAGATGCAAAATGTGGGATGAATCAGAAAATGAGTAGTCAGCATCTCATGATAACTAGGCTACATTAGAAGTTTGTTGAGGGCTGGAACTTACTTATTATCCATGGACAAAGCCAAAAGATATGTAGACAATATGTCCCAATGGGACTTTGGAAAACCAGTGACAAATCATTGTAATTTCCTCCCTATCCCCTAGTGGGGAAATCTATGGGCTCTGGGTAACCACCTCGGCTTGTGGTGATGATGCAGGAAATGGGATCTGAGAACTTGCCTCGGCCCACACAAAGAACCCTGCAATCTCTTTGAGGCCTTATAAAATTACATCCATTGACTTGGGCCACAGACATTAAAATCCCCCAATGTTGGGCACATGTTCTTAGCAAAATGTTTGCATATGTGCTGGAGCTTGGATAGGTCTCTTCTCTGCTCAATTTCCCTCAATGCAGACTCTATTTTGGAGAATCAACAGTCCCTTGCTTTGCAAAATTAAATGGCTCCCTGCTGCATACCAAAGAAAACCCAAATTCTTTAGTCTAGCATTTCCCATCTGACTTTGATCTTCTTACTCAGGCTTATGTCATTCCTCATATATACCACGTCAAGATGCTTTGGCTATTGGGCTGCATTTTCTTTAAGAAGCTGGAAGGATGTGATTTCTGCACCGAAGCTTCTTCAAAAGGAGCCCAGGAATCATTTTACCTTGTTTGGGACAAAGGGTCCCCATGTGTCCACTCTCCTTGATGATTTTACCCAGGCCATTTCCAGTCCTGGCATTCCTTTATTCCCTTGATGACAGCTTCATTATCTCTTCCTATTGTCTCACTATGACTGACTTGGTTATTTTTAAGTCCTTTTGAGTTTGCCCAATTTTCTCCCTGCACATAGTACCAACTTCTTAGCAATGACAACAGCTGGAAAATTTGATTTCTTTGGAGTGTCAGGACTGAACTCAGCATCAGTGGTGCAACGGGTGCCACCAAACATGGACTTGGCCATAGGAAATAATCAATAGAGGAAAGGCTCTAGAATTGAAGGGTTAAAGAAAGAGTACCAGATCGTTTTACTTGTCTCCTGGGGAACCTGTATGTGGACAAAGAAGCAACAGTAGGATACTAAAGAAGGGAAAGAGACTTGTATGTGCCAAAATATTTGTGGCAGCCCTGTTTGTAGTGGCTAGAAGCTGGAAAATGAATGGATGCCCATCAATTGGAGAATGGCTGGGTAAATTGTGGTATATGAATGTTATGGAATATTATTGCTCTGTAAGGAATGACCAGCAGGATGAATACAGAGAGGCTTGGAGAGACTTACATGAACTGATGCTAAGTGAAATGAGCAGAACCAGGAGATCATTATATACTTCAACAACTGTACTATATGAGGATGTATTCTGATGGAAATGGATTTCTTTGACAAAGAGACCTAACTGAGTTTCAATTGATAAATGATGGACAGAAGCAGCTACACCCAAAGAAAGAACACTGGAAACGAATGTGAACTATTTGCGTTTTTGTTTTTCTTCCCGGGTTATTTTTACCTTCTGAATCTAATTCTCCCTGTGCAACAAGAGAACTGTTCAGTTCTGCAAACATATATTGTACCTAGGATATACTGCAACATATCTAACATATATAGGACTGCTTGCCATCTGGGGAAGGGGGTGGAGGGAGGGAGGGGAAAAATCGGAACAGAAACGAGTACAAGGGATAATTAAAAAAAAATTACCCTGGCATGGATTCTGTCAATATAAAGTTATTATAAAATAAAATAAAATATTAAATATATATATATATATATAATAATTTAAAAAAGAAGCAACAGTAGAACCAAATATGGAACAACTCATTGGTTTAAGATTGGAAACAGAGTTCGATGAGGCTGTACAGTGTCATTTTATTTATTTGACTCATCTGCAGAGTATATCATGCAAAATGCCAGGCTAGATGAATCAAAAGCTGGAATTAAGATTGCTGGGAGAAAGATCAACAATCTCAGATATGCAAATGGCATGACTCTGATGGCTGAAAGTGAAGAAAAATTGCCTCTTGATGAGGATGAAAGGGGAGAGTGTAAAAGCTGGCTTGAAGAGTAGCATCAAAAAACCCAGATCTTGGCAACTGGTTCCATCAGTTTCTGGCAAATATAGGGAGAAAATATGGAAGGAGTGTCAGATTTTATATTCTTGGGCACAGAGATCATTACATATGGCAAATGCAGCTTTGGAATCCTTGAGATTTCCTTGAGAGGAAAGATATGGCAAATCTAAGACAATATGTCCCATTGGGACTTTGGAAAACCAATGGCAAATCATTGTCACTAAACACCAGAGACATCTCCTCGCCAACACAGGTCTGTGTGGTCAAAGCGATGGTTTCTAGTCCTGGTGTATGACTGTGAGAGTTGGGCTACAAGGAAAGTTAAGAACATAGAAATTGTGGTGCTGGAGAGGACTTTTGAGAATGCTTTGGACAGAAAGAAAATCAAATCAGTCAATACTTAAAGAAGTTAATTCAGGCTTTGCGCTCAAGATCAAATAAGCTGACATTTAAATACTTTGGACATATGATGAGAAGATGAGGCTCATTGGAAAAGACCCTGAAGTGGGGAAAGATTGAAGGCAAAAGGAAAAGGGAATGGCAGAGGGTGAGATGGACAGATAATGTCATGGAAGCAATGAATATAAACTTGTACAGAGTCCAGGAGATAGCGGAGTATAGCAAAACCTTGTCTATGGGATTACGAAGAGTCGGATGGACTGAATAACAACAGCAACAAAATCACAGAGAGAAGTCTTCCTGTGGAAGGTGGGATTTAGGTTGGGGCTTAAAGGAAACTAGGGAGTCACTTGTTGGCGTGGAGGAGGGAGAGTGTTTCAGAAAGGTGTGAGGGCCTGAGAGGATGCCTGGAGCTGAGAGTCGGAATGACTTGTTCATGGAACAGCTTCTGGCCAGTGTCCCTGGATCATGGGATACCTGTCGAGAAGCAAGATGGAAAAGGGGAAGGGGAAGATGGGGTGTGAATTGCTACAGTTTGCATTTGCTCTTTTTGTCCCATGTTAAGTTATGACGGTGGACTTATGACTTGCTCAGAAGAATGGGAGTGAATTTAGTTGCTCTGGGGTTCACAGAGGTCTGAGAGTGAGTGGGGGGGGCACCGCTCAATGTACAAATTATGGCATTTTTTCATTCACAGATGAGAGGTCTTGGACTGGGGAGATGGTTGAGAATGTCAAAATAAAATCATTTCAAGGGAGAAGAGAAAACAATTCAGTGGGCATCATAGGAAGATGTTGATGAGGATCCTGTAGAGTCATTAAACTGTTGGACCTATAAGAGATGTTAAAAATTATCCTGTGCAACCCTTTCATTTTACAGATTAGGAAGTCAAAGCCCTGAAAGTAATGCAACTTCACTTTCCTATTCCCAAAAGGAAAAAGTTCATGCTGCTGAGGATACTTAGAGAAGGACATTATTAAATATATGATTGCAAATAATAAAGGAAGGCACATTCCCAAGATAAAAAAGGGAATTTTATATCTTCCCCAACACTTAGCACAGTGCTTTGCATAATTAGGCACTTAATAAATGTTTGTTGAGTTGAATTAAATATGCCAAATAAGATGAAATTTAATAAGAATACATAAAAACTCGTATTTGGATGGAAATGAATTTGGACTTCTGATTTATTCAATAAAGGGAACTTAGATTATTAACTCATGTATAATTTTCTAGAGTATTAGAGAGTTCCCCAAGAATAGTGAGAAGTAATACTCAAGTACATGCAGGAAACAGAACTTGAACACAAATCTTCAAAACTCTGTGGCTGGCCCTGTCTGTACATGCCATGCTGCCTCTCCATATATAATTAAGTAAGATAAATCAAATGATCTAACAATTCCCTTTTATTTCTGATTCTGAGGAACTCTGTATCTGCCTTCCTGTTTTTGTTTTTCACACTATTTCTCTTTGTACATCTCTGTCCTTTTTTTTTTTTTCTTTTTTTGTCTGTCTCTCTTTGTATTTTCTCCTCTCAATACTGAGTTCTGCACTCTTACCCCAACTGTGTCCCCTCGCCATACCCCAATTGCTAAGGATTTATTTGTTTAAGTACCATTTCCCCCCTACCCCTCCCCCTTAGACACGATCTAAATTTTTGAGCCATTATTTTTATATTTTTATCATCAGTGCTTAGTATAATTCCTGGCACATATAAAATGCTTAAGAAATGCCTGTTGATTGATTGATTAATTGAGCATTGTGGCTCCTAAGGACATTAATCACTAGAGTCCCATCACATCCATGAATCAGTTTCTGGACCAATAGTTTTTCACCCCCTATACTATTCTCCTTAGTGGGTGTTTTCAAAGCCTCAGGAGACTGATAAATCCTCACACGACCTGCTGAAAAGAAGTATTTGGGCTTCAGGGTTTAAGCCTCTCCTCTCAGCATCCCATTCCATCATCCCCTCTCCTGCCTTTCTGTTCTGAGTGATTCTCTGTCTTTGTGACTTACAAATTAGGATCTCTCTCCATCTGCGTGTTTCAGTGACAGCCATCAGATGGCTGGGCCTGGTTTTTATAGTAACTCATTAACCTCTTGCCGTCCTATAATTAAGAAAGCATTTAATTGCCTTTTCTCAAGCCATAATATGAGTGACTAAGACAGCTTGATTTTTTCATACGAGCAGATTTATATCTAGGGCTGGAGCCTGAACAACTCAGCATGGTGCAAATCAGGATGAAGGGAATTTTCATTGCTGCTTGAGCTTGCTATTTGGAAGGAAAGATGGATGAATTGATGGATGGCAGGGAGGAGGGTAAAACAGAATTGTGGGCTCTCAGAGCTACGAGAGATCTTAGTGATCACCTACTCCGAGTCTCCCCTTTTACAAATTGAAGGCTTGAGATTCAGAATGGTGAAGGGACTTGCATGCAGTCATGCAACTAGTTATTAAGAGAGATGAAAATAGAAGTCAGTTCCACTCACTCTGATTCTGGTACCCCTTGCAATAGGTCAACCTGCTTTGCTACCCATTATGAAGGAGACTTTTTATCCTATGGCACTTGGTATTTCCTATTTATCCCTAGAAATGCATGTGTGCCTCAGCATGGAATAGAAATGATCCTAGGCCTTAGAAGTCAATGCTAATGAATCTCTTAGATTATGAATTCCTATCTTTGAAGTCTCAACTAAAATATCTTTTTGGGGAAGATTTTTGTAACCTCTTAATTATAGTGACTTCCCTCTCTGTTAATTGTTTCCTATTTATACCATCTTTATATATATTTATTTATAGGTTGTCTCCTTCATTAGATTGTGAGTTCTTTAAGGACAGGGACTTTTCCCTGCTTCCTTTGTATTCCCAAGTCTTAGCATAATGTCCAGTACTGAACAGTCACTTAATAAATTATGTTGGTTGAAAGACATTGCGTTTGGGCTAAGTGAGAGTTTTTTCCTTGGTGACACATGAGATATCCCAGAACTGAAAATAACCCTCAATCTCTAGCAGTTCTTTTTTTCCAAAATGGTGACAAGGTATTAGATGCTAAGAATTACACAAAACAAACAAGTTTGCTTATGTATGCATATAAAATGAGTTTTCTTATGAATGGATATATCTACCTTTATAATCTTGAAAAACATTTTGCTAAATAATACTGAATAATAGTTTATTAGGTAAGTAAAACATGAGATCTGTAAGGACAACTCATAGTATATTAAACATACAGAGAATAAATAAATTGATATTACCTTTTGTCCTGTCTCTAGAGGACAGAAAGGCTAATGTCCAGAGAATTTGAGTCATATCTGGAGTTCAATAGCAAGATGAAACAATACTGGAATATCTCATTAGACAATATTATGCCCTACTATCTTGGATGCTTGTGATGTGAATAATTCTAATGCTTCTGTATGTTTAATATACAGAATATTATAATAGAGAGTCTAGCAGCCAAAGAAGTACAAGAAGACAAGGAGGAATAAATGGTAAGGAGAAGTAAGGTAAGTAATTAAATCAGGTCATCAACAAGCATTTTTAAAGTTCCATGCAATGTTCTAAGTACTGCAGACAGCTCTTGCCCCTCAAAGAGCTTACATTTTAATGGGGAAATGGCTGTGAAATCTGAAAAGTCAGAAGCAGATCCTGAGGAATGGCCTGGATCCTTCCAGAGGTTCCAAAAGAACTGGCCAATGGGAAAAGGAGACTGCATGAGTAAAGGGATGTTCCACTATGGAAAGACAGTCAAGGCATGAAAGAAAAGTCTGGAGAGTTAGACGCTGAGACAGTGTCAAGTTTTAGAAGTCAAGCCAACAGAATCAAAGGGAAAAGAAAAAGATAATTATTAAATAATTGAGTTTCTAGGGCAGCGAGGTGGCACAGTGGATGGAGCACCAGCCTTGAAGTCAGGAGGATTGAATTCAAATCTAGTCTCAGACACTTAACACTTCCTAGCTGTGTGACCCTGGGCAAATCACTTCACCCCAATTGCCTCAGGAAAAAAAAAATGGATTTCTGCCATTTGTGGATCACCTGTTTATTTGTCTGCATTTGTTTACAACAAAACTGTATTTATTGCTAGTTAAAAGCAGTAAAACAAATTGTATTGGCCTATATCCAGAAATTAAATTAAACAAGCATTTATTAAGTCCCTTCTATTGGTACCATGATGCTGTAGATTCAATGCCAAAATAAAAATAGTACCTGCCTTCTAGAAACTTTTATAGGAAAAGTATGAAGTCCTTAAGGACAGGGACTTTCTCCTGCCTATTTATATTCCCAAGGCTTAGCATAGTGTCCAGCATATAATAGTCACTTAAATGTATATTGGTTGTCCAGTCTAAATATATTAACCTTTACTTTGGAGCCTCCAATGACTGATTCCTTAGAATATAAAATGGGCCATAATCATTGATAGGTATCAGAAAAAAAAGAAAAAACTGTGAAGAAGATAGAAAATTCTTGTTTCAAGCTAATGTGGGGAGTCCAGGAGAATTTTTCAGTTACCTGCAGAGAGAGTGCTATGCTTTTTACTTCTATCAGTATTAAATAACATGCATATAAGCACAAAATGCACATTGGTTTCTATCCTAAAAAAGAAAGTCTAAGGACTATAGGACTGTAGGACTATAGGAAGTTATAAGATCACAATTATGAAGTCACTGTATGGAGCTCTTTCATTTTACTAATGAGGAACTAGGATCTAGAGCAATTAAAGGACTTGCCATAGGTCATGTTTTAATGAAGTCCATTGACTCCTAATCTAGCATTTTATCTATTATATCATAATGCCCACCTACTTTCCAGATAATCAAAAAGAATGAAGCCTTCTTTGAATGAATCTAAGAAGTACTTCAAGAAGAAAAACAGAAAAAAAAATATATGAAGAGGTTGAAAGGAATTCTTATCTGCATCAGGACATTGACAAGTAAAAAAAAAAAATGTGACATTGAGAAAGAAAGAAAAAAAAGAGGACTCTTGGGTATTTGAAGTCATAAAGTGCTTGGCAAAAACTTCATACCTTAGGAACAGAGGTTCTGCCTTTATTATGACTGCTGATTGAATCAGAAAAGAGCGAGAGGTCTGAGAATGGACTTCTGAATTATGGCTTAAAATAAAGAATTATAATAGACTATATTATATAATAGACTATGTAGTCTATATAATAGACTATATAGATTGTAATAGTTTCATAATGATGGGTTCTTGGCTAGGGATGGAGTAAACCTAATGAAGACTGAAAAAAACATTTGATTGGAATCTTCAAAATATTATTAAGAGGGTTTCAGACTGACTGGAGAAAAAAGATGGAAGAAAAATGTCCACATTGAACTGTCAAGCCTGGTAACATTATAGAGTAGCAGGCATACTATAGAAAAAAAATTCTAGAAGAGTGGACCAGTAATTCATAGTATACAATATTCAAGAAAATAAATAGCAATAAAATGTTAGATCTTTATATATTTTGATAGAGCACAGGAAAGGAACAAAATAAACTAAAGGTCCTAGCACAAAGAAGAAAATTTACTTTATAAGTATTAATGAGACTGGGTGGGAAAGTGTGTGTGTGTGTGTGTGTGTGTGTGTGTGTGTGTGTGTGTTTTAAAGACTTGTTATGTGAGACAATCTTGTAATTTCCCCTTTTATTTGTAATATATTGCTAGTTTCCTTAAAATATTTCAAGCACAACTTAGCTATTGATTCCTTTTTTACTAATACTTTTTTAACTAATAACTTTCTATGTTTCAAAATACATGCAAAGGTAGTTTTCGACATTCTCTTGTAACACCTTTTGTCCCTCCCTCCCCCACTTCTCCCTCCCCTAGACAGCAAGCAATCCCATATAGGTTAAACGTATACAATTTTTGAAAACATATTTCCATATTTATCATGCTATACCAGAAAAGTCAGATCAAAAGGGGAAAAATGAGAAAGAAAAAACAAACAAGCAAACAACAATAACAACAAAAAAAGGTGAAAATAGTATGTGGGGCTCCACATTCAGTCCCCATAGGCTTCTTTCTTGATGCAGATTGGAATTGGCCTGAATCATCTCATTGTTGAAAAGAACCATGTCCATCAGAATTGATCATCATAAAGTATTGTTGTTGAAGTATATAATGATCTCCTGGTTCTGCTCATTTCACTCAGCATCAGTTCGTGTAAGTCTCTCCAGGCCTTTCTGAAATCCTCCTGCTGGTCATTACTTACAGAACAATAACATTTCATAACATTCATATACCACAATTTACTCAGCCATTCTCCAATTGATAGGGATCCACTCAGTTTCCAATTCGTTGCCACTACAAAAAGGGCTGCCACAAACATTTTTGCACCTGCTTTTTTTTTTTTTATGTCTTTGGAATACAGGTACAGTAAAAATCCTACTGGATCAAAGGATATGTTCAGTTTGATAGCCCTTGAGAGTTCCAAATTGCTCCCCAGATCTGTTGAATTAGTTTACAACTCCACCAATAATATATCAGTGTCTCAGTTTTCCCACATTCCCCTCCAACATTTATCATTATCTCTTTTGTCATTATAACCAATCTGAGATATATGAAGTGGGACCTCAGAGTTGTCTTAATTGACATTTCTTTAATCAATAGTGATTTAGAGCATCTTTTCATATGACTAGAAATAGCTTTAAGTTCTTCATCTGAAAATTGTCTTTGACCTTTTATCAATTGGAGAATGGCTTGTAATCTTACAAATTTGAGTCAATTCTCTATATATTTTAGAATGAGGCCTTTTTCAGAAATCCTGTATGTAATTCTCCCTCCCTCCCATTTTTCTGCTTCCCTTCCAATCTTGGCTGCATTGGTTTTGTTTGTACAAACCTTTTAAATTTAATATACTAAAAATGATCCATTTTGCATTTATAATGTTTTCTTGTTCTTCTTTGGCTATAAATTCCTTCCTTCTCCACAGATCTGAGAGGTAGACTATCCCTTGTTTTGATTTGTTTATAGCATCACTCTTTATGTCTAAATCATGAAGCCATTTCGACTTTTCTTGATAGATAGGGTGTTAGATGTTGGTCCCTGTCTAGTTTCTGCCATACTCTTTTCCAAATTTTCTCAGCAAATTTTTTCAAAGAAACTCAAGTCTTTGGGTTTAGATTACTATAGTTGTTGTTAGTCTTTATCACTCAATTTTGTACTGCTTGCAATTGCCTTCTTTGTATTAGCTTCATTTCTTTAGCTTTCCTTACCTTCACTATGGAACTAATTAGTTTGTATGTGTTTAAGACTTCTCTTTCAGTCAACTAAAATCAACAAATATTTATTAAGCACCTTCTGTAGGCCAAAACACTGTTCTAAGTGCTGGGGATACAAAATAGGACCAAAAAAATCCCTATTCTCAAGTAGCTCACAATCTCATGTAGGACACAACACACAAACAACTAAGTACAACAAATTTTATACAGGATAAATTGGAGATAATTTTTAGAGAGAAGGCATTATTATTATTAATGGTGAATTGGGAAAGACTTCCCTCTGAAAACAGGATTTTTATCTGGGATCTGAATGAAACCAAAGAAAGCAGGAGAAGAGATGAGAAGGAAGAAAATTTCAGGCATGGGAAATAACAATCAAAAAACAACCCCTCAAAAAAAAAATAGAATTAAAGACAGAGCCAAAATGGTGGAATAGAGGAAAGAAGTCATTTGAAATCTCCCCAAACAACTTTAAAATAATTTCTCAAATCTAATTCTGGAGTAGCAGAACCAAGAAAAGGTCAGGGTGAAACAATTTTCCAGTCCAAAACAACTTAAGAAGTCATCATGAAAGCTCTCTCACATTGGAGTGGTGATTGGGCTTGAATGAATGAGTGGGTCAAAGAACAAATCATAGAAATAAATAATTTCATACAAGAGAATGACAACAATGAAACAACCTGTCAAAATTTATGAAATGAAACCAAAGCAATATTTAGGGGAAAATTTATATGTCTAAGCACATCAATAAAATAAAGAGCAGATGGATGAATTAGGAATGCAACTAAAAAGAAAAACTAAGGAAAAAATGAAAAATCTGTAAACACCAAATTTGAAATCCTGAAAATGAATGGAAAGTTAATAAAATTGAAAGTAAGAAAACCATTGAACTAATGAGTAAAACTCAGGCTGCTTTCATGAAAAAAAATAATAAAAAAAGACAAACTATTGATGAATTTGATCTTAAAAAAGAAAGAAAACCAAATTACAAATATGAGAAATAAAAAGAGTATACTGATGAAAATGAAATGTGAACAATTAGGAGTTATTTTTCCCAAAATGTAACATCTAAGTGAAATGGATGAATATTTACAAAAATGTAAATTGCTTAGAGTAACAGTAGAGAGAATATAATAAATAACTCAATCTTAGAAAAATAAATTGAACAAATCATAAATCACCTCCCAAAGAAGAAATCACTAGGACATATGAATTCACAAGTCAAATCTACCACATATTTATGGAACAATTATATAAACTATTTGAAAAAATCAGTAAAGGAATCCTACCAAATTCCTCTTATGACAGAACTATGATGCTGATCCCCCAAACAGGAAAAGCAAAAACAAAAAAACAAAACTATTAATCAATTTCCCTAATAAATATTGATGCAAAAAATTAAATATTAGTAAGGAAGATCATCCATTATGAACTGCGGGTATTTATACTAGGAATGCAGGGGTAATTTAATATAAGAAAAACTATCAGCATAATTGACTATGACAATAATAAAACCAACAAAAATCATATGATTATTCTAATAGATACAGAAAAAAACTTTTGACAAAATACAATACTAATTCCTATTGAAAACTCTACAAAGCATAGAAGTAAATAGAACTTTTCTTAAAATGATAAATAGTATCTATCTAACACCATCAGTAAGCATTATATGTAATGGGGAAAAGCTGAACTTTCCCAGTAAGATGTATAGTGAAGCAAGGATATCCATTTTAATCACTATTATTCAGTAATGTATTAGAAATGTTAGCTTGGGCAATAAGAGAAGAAAAAAAAATGAAGGAATTAGGCAATAAGAAAACAAAACTATCATTCTTTGCAGAAAATATCATGGTACACTTAAAGAATTATAGAGGATCAACTAAAAAACTACTTGAAATAATTAACAACTTTAGCAAAGTTGCTGAATATAAAAATAAACACCACATAACTCATTAGCATTTCTATAAACTACCAGTGTAACCCAGCAGGAAGAGATAGAAAGAGAAATTCCATTTAAAATAACTGTAGCTAGCATAAAATACTGAGAAATCCACCTTTCAAGATGAAACCAGGAACCATATGAATACAAATACGAAACACAAATTGTCAGTTTTTAACAATTGGGGACTTATTATTTGTTCATGGGTAGGCTGGGCCAATATAATGAAAATGACAATTTTATCTCAATCAATTTATTTAATTCAGTGCCATATCAATCAAATTACCAAGGAATTATTTTATAGACCTAGAAAAAATAATAACAAAATTCATCTGGAAGAACAAAAGATCAAGAATATCAAGGGAATCAATGAAAAAAAAAAAAAGAAAAGGAAAGGAAGGTGATTTAGCAGTACTGAATCTCAAACAGTATTATAAAGTGTAAATCATCAAAACAATGCGTTACTGACTAAGAAATAGAATGATGGATAAGTAAATAATCCTAGTAATCTAGTATTTGACAAACCCCCAAATCCAAGCTTTTGGAGTAAGAACTCAATATTCCAGAATAATGAAAAAATATTCTGCAAATTGAAAAGCATTTTGGTAGATACTAGACATGGACCAACATCTCATTCCATATACTAAGTTAGGGTGAAAATGAGTGTATGATTTAGCTCTAAAGTATAAAATCATAAACAAATTGAAGGAACATAGAAAATTTTGTCTTTTAAATCTATGGATGAGGGAAGAATTTATGACCGAAGATGAGACAGAAAGCATTATGTAATTTAAAATTATAATTATGATACAGTAAATTAAAAAGATTTTCTGCATAAATATAACTAGTATAACCAAGATTAGAAGGAAAGCAGGAAACTGGGGAAAATTGTATAGCAAGTTTCTCTGATAAAGATCTTATTTCTCAAATATATAGAGAAATGAGTCAATTTTTTGTGTACAAGTCATATATAAATAATCACTCTTTGCAAAATAATCACTCTAGAGAATCCTAGAGAATCAACTAAAAAAAGTGCTAGAAATAATTAACAATTTTACAACATTACTGGATATAAAAATAGATGCATGTAAGTTATCAGCATTTATATATGTTACTAACAAAGTCCAGCAGCAAGTGATAGAAAGAGAAATTACATTTAAAATATCTGTAGATAACATAAAATATTTGAGAGGCTCCCTGCCAAAACAAAGCCAGTAACTATATAAACACAATTTCAAAATACTTTTCACACAAATAGTTAGATCTAAACATGTGGAAGAATATCAAGTGCTCATGGGTAGGCCAAGCTGATATAATAAAAATGATAATTCTACCTAAATTAATCTACTTTATTCAGTGCCATACCAATCAAATCACCAAAAAATTACTTTATAGAACTAGAAAAAATAATATCAAAATTCATCTGGAAGAATAAAAGGTTAAGAATTTCAAGAGAATTAATGAAAAAATGCAAACGAAGGTGACTTAGCTGTGCTAGACCTAAAACTATATTATAAAACAGCAGTCATCACAACCATTTGGTATTGGATAAGAAATATAGTGGATCACTGGAATAGGTTTGGTTCACAAGACATAATAGTCAATGGCTATAGTAGTCTAGTGTTTGATAAACCCAAAGACTCCAGCTTCTGTAATGAGAACTCATTATTTGACAAAAATTACTCGGAAAATAGGAAAATAATATTGCAGAAACTAAGCATTGACCAACATCTAACCCTTTAACAAGATAAGGTTGAAATGAGTTCATGATTTAGACATAAAAGGTGATGCTATAAGCAAATCAAAACAAGGGATAGTCTACCTTTCAGATGTGTGGAGAAAGAGGGAATTTATGGCCAAAGAAGAATTAGAGAACATTATGAAATAAATGGATAATTTTGATTATGTTAACGTAAAAAGGTTTTTTTGTTTTTGTTTTTGTTTTTACAAACAAAACCATTGCAATAAAGTTTAGAAGGGAAGCAGAAAAATGGGGAAAAAATTTTACATCCAAGGGTTTTGATAAAAGCCTCATTTCTAATATAGATAAGGAATTATCAAATTTCTAAAAATTCCAGCCATTCCACAATTGATAAATTGTCAAATGATATGAAGAGCAAGTTTCAGACAAAGATATTAAAGCCATTTCTAGTCATATAAAAAATTCTTTAAATCACTGTTGGTTAGAGAAATGTAAATTAAGACAACTCTGAGGTACCACTTCATACCTCTCAGATTGGCTAAAATGATAGGAGATATGGGAAAACTGCAGCACTAATACATTGTCGGTAGAGTTGTGAACTGATTCAATCATTCTGGAGAGCAATTTGGAACTGTAACTGTCAAACTGCATACCCTTTGATCCAGCAGTGTCTCTACTGGGTCTGTATCCCATTACATTAAAAATGTGTAAAATGTTTGTAGCAGTCCTTTTTGTAGTGGCAAATTGGATTTGATTGGATACATATCAGTGGGGAATGGCTGAATAATTTATGGTATATGAATGTTATGGAATATCATTATTCCATAAGAAATGACCAGCAGAATTATTTCAGAAAGACCTGGAGAGACTTAGATGAACTGATGTTAAGTAAGGTGAGTAGAACCGAGAAACATTATACACAACAAAATTATGTGATGATCAGTTCTTATGGATATGGTTCTTTTCAACAATGAGATGATTCAGATCAATTCCAATAAGCTATGATGGAGAGAGCCATCTAGATTCAGAGAGAAGACTATGGGGACTGAGTGTGGATCACAACATAATATTTCCACTTTTGTTGTTGTTTATTTCCTTGTTTTTTCTTTCTCATTTTTTTCTTTTTGATCTTATTTTTTTTGTGCAGCATGATAAATGTGGAAATATGTTTAGAAGAATTACACATGTTTAACCTATATTGGATTGCTTGCTGTCTAGGGCAGGGAGGATAAAGAGGAGGGAGAAAAATTTGGAACACAAGGTTTTGCAAAGGTTAAATGTTGAAAACTATTTTTGCATAAATTTTGAAAATTAAAAAGTTATAAAATTAAAAAAAATATGAAGAAGAAATTTGAATTATTATAAGAAAAGAAAAGTCCCTTGAAATATGTGATACTTAAACTGAACCATATAGGGACTTAAGCATTTCAAGAGGCAGAGCTAAGGAGAGCAAGGTAGAGGGAATGATGGGAATGGGGAACAGCAATGAGGTAAATTTGTAACTCGAATTATATAAGAAAAAATAAGGTGAATTCAACCTAGAAAGGTAGATTGGAGCTAGATTGTTATGGAAGAGAGAAGAGTGAATCTCTGGACTAATTGCTTCATCTGGAGAAATGACCTTGTCATTGTCATTGACCTTGTTTCATAAATTGACAGCTGTAATTATGTGTACACTCTTTGGGTTCCTATACTCAAGGCTATTCTTGTACTCACTATGCCAAACTATTTCCTTCACTACTCTGCCATACTAAGGTGACTGAAATGTCTACCTTTAGAGATTTTTTTTTTTAATTAAAATGAACATGTATTGCCAAAGAGCAGGGTATCAGCTTGAATTTGTTTTCATATTGACAGGTTGATAGATTTATAGTGGAAGACACCTTAGAGAAAAGAAGGAAATAAATCAGCATTTACTGGGTGCCTACCCTTACAAATATTATCTCCTTTAATTCTCATAACCCCCTTGAAAGTCAGATGCTAGTATTCTCTCTATTTTACAGTTGAGGAAGCTCAGACAATTACTAAGTGTCTGAGGCTGGGTTTGAACTCAGGTCTTCAGACTCCATTAGCTGTTGTACCATCTAGCTGTCTCTAGAGCTCACCTGTTCTGCCCTTCTTATTTTATGAATGAGGAAGCTAAGGTCCATAGGAGGACCTCAGCATACATACATACATACATACATATATATATATATATATATACACATATATTGCTGAGCCCTTTTCAAGGCTGGTCATCTACCTTTCCCCAACTCTCACCTGTGACTCCAAGAAGCTGTAGCCTGCCCAGTAGCTGCACCAAGGTTAAACCACCTCAGCAGATGAGTAATGCAGTCCTCAAACCTCCTGGTGAGTTAGGGGGGTGTCTTCTCCAAGCATATGTTGACTTCTCCCAAGAGAATGAGCAAATGACCACAACTTGTTTCAATGGCCACAAAGGCAACTATTGCAGGTGTTGTTGAGCCCTTCAAGCTTGGTCAGGTTTCAAAGATGTCAAAATCATCCGAGGTGAGTGAAATAGCACCTACTTTCCAAAGTTGTTATGGGGGTAAAATGAAATAATATTAATAAGATGCTTTGCAAATTTTAAATTGCAATGTAAATACTATTATTTTTATTATTATTGATCTTATTAAAGAAAAACTAGTTAGCCTCTAGTTCTTTTTTAATATTTTATTTTTTATTAAAACTTTTTATTTTCAAAATATATACATGGATAATTTTTCAACACTGACCCTTGCAAAACCTTGTGTTCCAATTTTCCCCCTCCTTCCTCCCATCCTTCTCCTAAATAGCATGTAATCCAATATATGTTAAACATGTGCTATTTTTCTCTATATATATTTCCACAATTATCTTGCTGCACAAGAAAAATCAGATCAAAAAGGAAAAAAGTTGAGAAAGAAAACAAAAATGCAAGCAAACAACAACAAAAAGAGTGAAGATGCTATGTTGAGATCCACCCTCAGTTCCCATGGCTCTTTTTCTGGGTGTAGATGACTGTCTCCATCACAGGATCGCTGGGATTTAGCTTCTAGTTCTGAACTGGATTAGTTGTTGCTCTTTCCTTGTGATCCTGACTTTCTTGTTAGCTTCTGAGCTTTATTAGCCCGCTCTTATCGTGGTGTCCTTTTAATTCAGTGTTCCTCCTGTCTTCCTTCTGTCTATTGCTCCACATTCATTAAATACCCATTGCCTGAGATTTATAGTACTAGATGCTAAAAAGTTGAATAAGATAATTCTATTTCTTCATGAAAGTTATAGTCTAAGAGAAATACAAGATGTTTAAAAAGCAAGGATGGAAATTCTAATTGTCCACGATTTCAGACCTCTTGTTTTAGGATTTGACAGAGGAACTTGTTTAAGGATGGAGTTGGGTTGTTCAGACTTCAGGAACAGATTACTAAAGATGCAGGGCTTGAATTGAGCCTTGAAGGATGAGTAAGATTTGGAAGATAGGGTGGAGGAGGAAGGGACTTGAATAGGGGAAAAATATGGTCCTGGGGGGAAAGAATAGGGAAGTGGGTACATGTGGCTCGAAGATTCCCGAAGATCCCTGCTGCTGCCTGCTTGGTTGCTGCATTGCTGTCTCCTGGCCTTCCATCTGCTGATCTCTCTGCTAACCTTGCAGGAAGCTTCCAGATGTATTTGGACACTCTCAATTATGGCTCCCGGCCCTCCCAGCGATCCCCAAATCACCCATGTTCTGGTGCTGCTGATAACTCATTTCAAGCGGGGCCCCCATTCTCTCTTAGAAAGAAATCCCCCAGTTTCAGAAGCAATGCCTTTCAGTCCTTTCCCCAATTAACATGCAACTTAAACTCAGAGCTCTAGAAACCAGACAAAAATGTAAATCACAGTTTTATTTTCTGTTCATCATCATTTCTGCAGATGGAGCATGGCAGAGTGTAGTTCTGATTAGATTATCTGATCGTTTGCTGAGGAACAAACACCCTGTTCAGAAAGGCTTTTGGTGGAGAGAGTACCAGGGGGTGTGGGTTTCTCACATGACTGTACCTCAAGTTACTTGTTCTGAGTTGGGGGTAAGTTGGTGGATGCCCTAAGTCGCTTTCCCTGTGGACAGATATGGTTCAGGTCCGGATCTCAGGCCCTTCAGAATTGACAGTTGGCTCCTCTCTTGGGGCAGATCGCCCAATCTGTCCTTTCTGAAGCCATATCCCCTTTATTCACTTCCTTAAAGTAATTACTGTATGCTCTGGGAAAGGGGGGGAGGTCATCTAATTGGCTAATTAGCTGACAATTCCTTTACTCTGCAGGGAGAGGACTGTCTCTCCAAGGAAAGTTAAGCTCTATTCTCTTCCATCCAGCAGTTTCAAAATCACTATCTATGGTGACTCCTGGAGAGGAGAGAGAGGGAGTGGTATAGCCTAGGGGACAGAAGTCTCTATTCTGCCTGCCTCAGAAATAAATATTAGCAACAAAGGTCCTTGATGTTTCCCATAACTTCAAAGGATCAGGAGTGAGTGTTGGTCAAAAGCCCAGATGGCAAAGGGAGGGAGGCAGCATATGGTCAAAGTCTAGATTTTTGCTAAACAGCAAAGCAGATGAAATTGGTCTTTGCTTTCTATCCCAGATAATTCAACCTTCATGTTGCCAATATTTCAACACCATAAATATAATATATCTGTTCTATAAACTATTTCCTTAGGGCTCTGCTAGATGTCAGAAGCCAGTCTTACAAATTTATGCCTGATAGCATGTCAAAGACCACCGTAGCTTAAAGTATCACTTATTTATATTTTAGCACCTTTCAGTATCTTAATTGATAGAAATTAGTCTTATGGTAAAATCTCAGGTAGTGGGAAAATACTTCTGACTTCAGGATCTTCCTGGGTATCTTCACCTTGCATATCCTCACCAGTATCAAACTGGGTTTCCTTGTCCATGTGAAGAGCAACCTATTCTAAGATAAATAAGTTGAGATAGTCTCCTCACAGCATTGTCTTTTCTTTGAACTTGGATGATTGTGTTTGGAGGAGCCTAAACCTCTTTCTCTTGTATTGATACACTATGAGTCCTGTTGGCACCTGAATATATGTGAGCAAACCTCCAAGTGATTGTCCATCTACTTTCCCCAAGTAATATTTTTACAAGTGTCTATATGAACAAAGAGTTTGGACAGTTCCTTGGAATTTGCTATATCAGCAAATTTATATCTAAGGCTGTATACTTGGAAGAGAAGGAAAAAGACAAAGAGATTTCCTCTTAGTCATGGAGACAATTTAATGGACTATCAAATATGGTATCCCTCTTGAGCCTGAGCCATCTCTGGATTTTTCTTAAATGTTTCTGTGATTTCAAAGAAGACTCAAGGTTGAGCTCACCTGTGCTGAGAGGCATACAGAGATCCACAGAGGGCATATTTCTCAGAAGAAAGCTCATTTTCCTGGCCTTTTTCTGCATAAGGGTGATAAAGAATCTGTTGAGCCATTGGATCTGTGGTTTAGGGGAAAGAACACTGGCTCTGGAGTCAGAATACCTTGGTTAAAATTTTGATGCTGATATCAGTTATGGAATAAATCACTCTAGCAAATCATTCACTAAATAAAGAGGTTGAACTAGATAATCTATAAAATCTTTTTTATCTTCAAATCTATAGCAATCTTACAACTTGTGTGATCTTAGACAATTCATTTCTCTCTGGGCCTCAATTGCCTGATTTTTAAAATGAGAAAGGTAGATTATTTGGCCTCTGACCATTGTCCTGACTTTTGAAGGATGAGCTGACTAGGATACCTTGATTGGCTGTGACCATTTGTAATATCTATTACTTTAAGGTTTGGGTTTAGAAAGTCAGTCTCATCTGCTGAGATGGTTTAACCTGGGTGCAGCTACTGGGCAGGCTACAGCTTCTTGGAGTCACAGGTGAGAGATGGGGAAAGATAGATGACCAGCCTTGCAAAGGGCTCAGCAATCCTACATTAGTGTTTCTAATGATTATGCTTATAGTTTGGGAATGTTGTCGATGCTATTGTCAGATAAAGAATTGTGCCTTGGATTTGGTAAAAAAAAGAAACTATGGTTAGAATTTCTTTAAGGATAGATAAAAGAATATAAGTTGTCCCATTAAAAAAGGCCATTAAATTAACAATATAAATTCTAAGTTACTCGGTAAATATGCCTAAGGAAAAATACATTAGCTGGAACAAGATTTAGAGAAATATAAAGACAAATACTCATCAGTCTCTGCCCAAATACATAAATTTTTTGAGGAATATTTTTTTCCTATTTTAAGGAAATTCTTTAGCTTTACTTATGACATTTCAAATGTCATCAAGTCTAAAAATACAAATATATAACATGTTAAAGCCTGCAATATAAAATTTCTTAATAGTCTTCTTCCAATAAATAAAAGAGTACTCTGGATTTATGTCATTCACTCCCTCCCCTGCATTTGAAGCTATTTGTAAAGTTTATATCATATGTAAATTATCTGCCATAAAAAGAGTCAAGGAAAACCTTTTACCAGGAGGGGAAGAAGGGGACGAGTAAGGTACACTCTCATCAGAATTGTCTCAAACAGGAAATAATATATATGCGCAATATGGGTATAGAAATCTATCTTACCCTGCATGAAAGTAGGAAGGGAAGGGGTCATAGGAAGCGGGGTGGATGATAGAAGAGAGATCATATTGGGGAAGGGAATGGTCAATAGCAAAGCATCTTTGAGGAGGGACAGGATGAAAGGAGAGAGAGAATAGAATAAATTGGTAGTGGGAAATATAGTTAGTATAAGTAATTGTAAAAAGAATTTTAAAACAAATTTCTCTGACTTCTCAAATATAGAGAGAACCGAGTCAAATTTATAAAAAATAAGAGCCATGCCCCAATTGACAAATGATCAAAAGGGCTATAAAATCATGCTTATTCTTTGACCTAACAATACCACTACTAGACATGAATCCCAAAAGAATTTTTTTAAAAAAGAAAAGGACTATACTGAAGAACTTATGATGAAAAATCCTATTCATATGCAGAGAAAGAACTGATTGTGTCTGAATATAGATTGAAGTATATTCTCTCTTTTTTTAACTTTATTTTTAAGCTTTTTTTTAAGGATGGGAGATCTATGTTTTCTTTCACAAGAAGATTTTTATGGAAATGTTTTGCATATCTTCACATGTGCTTTCTTTTTTTTTTTATTTTGAAAAAAATTTCTTTACAACGTTATCCTTTGCACTCACTTCTATTCCGACTTTATCCCTTCTTCCCTCTACCCCCTCCCCGAGATGGCAAGCAGTCCTATACATGTTGAATCACATGTGCTTCCTTAATAAAGTCTGGGAGTGGGGATAAGGGAGAGAATTTGGAACCCAAAGTTTAAAAAAAAATGTAAAAAATATGTTTTGAATGCAACTTGGAAAAACATTAAGTTAATTAATTAAAAATGGACCAGGAAAAAACAGCATTAAGTTTGCATCATAGACCTCAATTAAGTCCTCCTAACATTGACCTTTAGCCATTCTAGGTAAAAGATCTATTAGTACTTTTGTTGATCTTAGTTTGAGCTCATTCCTTGCTCATTAAAAGGGATTTACTCCTCCTCCCACCATGAACAATTTAAACCAAAGCTTAACAAATCATAGTGTAACAGTCATACAACAGTTTTCTTATATTCCCCAAGGATATATATTTAAGAATATCTAAGAATTTAAGCATATGTATTTAAAAAATTCAAGACAACCAAATGGGGATTATGTACATCTGACTCATATGAGGTAAAGTACATTAATATAGTTACTTACATAATATCATTTGGGAGAGTCTGGGCAGAGTGTCAAGCCTATAATTTGTGATTTTATTGTTGTGCCATTATTCCTTTAGATCTTGAAGGCTCTTTTACTTTATAATTTTCATCTTCATATGCTTAAAGGCCTAACATTTAATTATCAGCTTATTTCCTCATACTGATAGCTGACAGAAAACAAGAATGAAATATAGGTTAGGAGTTACAAGAACATTTGGAAGGAAAAGCTACAGACAGGAAAAATGAAAGGTTAAAACCAGACTTGGTTAATTTAGTACCATAGATCTAGAGCTGAGAGGAAACTGAGAACATCTAGTCCCCAAACCTTATTTTATAGATAAGGAAACTTAAGCATGTTCAGTTGCCACTTCCCAAAGCTATCCATTTGAAAAGCATGAGAAGCAAGTTTTGACCCAAAGTCCTTTGATTTCAAAGTCAATATTCTTTCCCTTGAGCTTTGCAGACTGCAATTCATAGTCTTACTTCTTGGTGTATTAGTACTAAACATGCTAACATTCTTTAGTGAGCCCACTTCCATTATGCAAGAGAAATTCAGAAAAAATGACTTTTTTGTTCTCTGGAACAAACCTATTTTATGGTGTCTACCGACACAAGAGACAGATAGGATGGAAAGATTTATATTTACCTTTGATTGTTTTGAAAGTCTTGAGTCTTTTAGTGAAGTGGGAAGTTAAGCAACAATCCTATTTTTTCTTTTAGAATTCAAAATTATTTTATTAAACAAACTTTTCTATTTGACATATATTGTGATATATTGTTGTTTATCCTTCATTCTCTTTTTTTAAGGCTTTTTATTTTTAAAACATATGCATAGATAATTTTTCAACATTGACCCTTGAATATCCTCATGTTCCAAATTTTCCCCTCCTTCCCCCTATCCTCTCTCCTAGATAGCAAGTAATCCAATATGTGTAAACATATTTATATAATTATTTTGCTGTACAAGAAAAATCAGATCAAAAAGGAAAGAAAATGAATAAGAAAACAAAATGCAAGCAAACAACAACAAAAAGAGTGAGAACGTTATGTTGTGATCCATCCTCAATTCCCACAGTCCTCTCTCTGGGTGTAAATCACAAGATCATTGGAACTGGCCTGGATCATATCATTGTTGGAAAGAGTAACGTCCATCAGAATTGATCATTGATTAATATTGTTGTTGCCATGTATAATGATCACCTGGTTCTGCTCATTTCACTCAGCATCAATTCATGTAAGTCTCTCCAGTCCTCTCTAAAATCATCCTGCTGATTGTTTCTTATAGAACAATAATATTCCATAACATTCATATACCATAACTTATTTAGCCATTCTCCCACTGATGGGCATTTACCCAGTTTCCAGTTTCTTGCCACTACAAAGAGGGCTGCCACAAACATTTGTGCACATGTGGGTCCCTTTCCCTCCTTTAAGATCTCTTTGGGATACAAGACCAGTAGAAATACTGCTGGGTCAAAGGGTATGCACAGTTTGATAGCCCTTTGTACATAGTTCCAAATTGCTCTCCAGAATGGCTGCATCCGTTCACAATTCTACCAACGATGTATCAGTGTCCCAGTTTTTCCACATCCCCTCCAACATTCATCATTATCTTTTTCCAGTCATTCTAGCCAATCTGAGAAGTGTGTAGTGGTATCTCAGAGTTATCTTAATTTGCATTTCTTTGATCAATAATGATTTAGAGTACTTTTTCATAGGACTGGAAGGGGTTTTAATTTCTTTATCTGGGAATTGTCTATTCATATCCTTTGACCATTTATCAATTGGAGAATGGCTTGAATTCTTACAAATTTGAGTCAATTCTCTATGTTTTAGAAATGAGGCCTTTATCGGAACCCTTAAATGTAAAAATGTTTCCCCAGTTTATTGTTTCCCTTCTAAGCTTGTCTGCATTAGTTTTGTTTGTACAAAAAGTTTTTAGCTTAATATAATCAAAATTATCTATTTAATGTTCAATTATGAGTCCTAGTTCTTCTTTGTAACAAATTCCTTTCTTCTCCACAGATCTGAGAGGTAAACTATCCCATGTTCCTCTAATTTGCTTATAATATCACTCTTTATGTCTAAATCATGAACCCATTTTGACCTTATCTTGGTATATGGTATTAGGTGTGGGTCAGTGTTTAGTTTCTGCCATACTAATTTCCAATTTTCCCCAGAAGTTTTTGTCAAATAGTAAGTTCTTATCCCAAAAGCTGGGGTCTTCAGGTTTGTCAAACACTAGATTACTATAGTCATCAACTGTTTTGTCCTATGATCCTAACCTATTCCACTTATTGACTACTTTCTTTCTTAGCCAGTACCAAATGGTTTTGATAACCACGGCTTTATAATATAGTTTTAGGTCTGGCACAGCGAGGCCATCTTCATTTGCATTTTTTTCATTAATTCCCTTGAAATTCTTGACCTTTTGTTCTTCCAGATGAAGTTTTTTTTATTATTTTTTCTAGATCTGTAAAATAATTTCTTGGGAGTTTGATTGGTATGGCACTAAATAAGTAGATTAATTTAGGTAGTATTGTCATTTTTATTATGACATGCAGAGCTCTGCCTATCCATGAGCATTTGTTATTTTTCCAGCTGTTTAGATCTGACTTTATTGATGTGGAAAGTGTTTTGTAGTTGTGTTCATATAGTTCCTGACTTTCCCTTGGCAGATAGACTCCTAAATATTTTATACTATTGACAGTTATTTTGAATAGAATTTCTCTTTGTATCTCTTGCTGCTGAACTAACAATCCTATTTTCTCTATCCTTCTCTGACTTAGACCTCATCAAGACAGTCAAATAGAAGTGTTACCAGTGGGGGCCTTTCTTCTCAAAGTTTCTTGTCAATGCCCATTTCTTCTTCCTTCCTTCTGAATCAATAATGACCTTTTCCCACATTCTTGGAAGAGAGCCCCTAAAATCCTCTCCTACTCAGTATTTCACACCCATTCCCTAATTCATAATAACTGGATGAGCTGGGAGTTCTTCTAGTGAGATATAACAGGGCTTTTTAAACTTTTTCCTCTCATGACCACTTTTCACCTGAGAAATTTTTATGTGACCCTAAATATATAAAAGATATACAAATCAAACATTTACAGACAATAGATCACAATTTTGTGACTCCTATGTTATGAGTTATGAGATTCCATATGGGATCATGAGCTACAATTTAAGAAGTTGGGAAATGGGGACACTAGGTGGTTCAGTAAATAAAACACTAACTCTGGAGTTAGGAAAGTTCAAATCTGGCCCCACATACTTACTACCTGTGCAAACCTGGGCAAGTTACTTAATTTCAGTTGCCTTACAAATTAAATTAAATTTTTAAAAAGGAAGCTGGGAGATAGATGACCATCAGGAATTATTTGCCATTTGTCCTCTTAGTGAATCCTAAGGTCATCCATTTCTTACAATTCTCTTTGCCTTTATGACCTCCAAACCACTGGATGCTGCTTTCTGACTTGCTAATGCTTTCAAAGATCAAAAGATCCTTCGTATCCATCCTGTTGAAAAAACCCTAGGACTTTGGGGTCTTTTTGGGTCTAAGTAATTTATTTCCTAAAAATAGCGTGAACGATTTTCAAAGAGTTTTTGAATGGCTGCTTGACACACAGCATCCATTTGTCTAAGATGTTTATTGAAAGCTTAGAGGGCTCAGCATCTTGTAGAGGTTTTCAATTCAATACAAATTTATTAAGTATTTTTTATATACAAGGTAAACACAACAGGTATAGGACAATTCAGGTAAAGTCCCTGTCTTCCCAAAGCTTATGGTCTAAGAGTTTTCATATAGGGACAGTGAGGTGAAAAAAAGAGACTGAAGCATCATTCAAGTTCTGCATCCCAAGAGCATAAGATATAATTTGACATGTGCCCCTTATCCTTTTCTTTTGTGTTTTCCATTTGGTTATTGTTGCACTTGGATTCCCTTACATGACAGTAAGTTGTCCTATTCAGGAAATTTGGCCATAATCTCCAACACTCTTTTAATTGGTCTTGTGGAGGATACAAAATGATATGGTTCCATGTAGAGATCATAGTCATAAAGTTAAATATCTTGTAGCCAGAAGGTAATCAAGAGAGCCTTGTTTTCTCCCTTTGGGTGAACAAATTATTTTTATAGAAGAAGGATCTGAGACATAGAGACTAGATTATTTACTTACTCAATATCATACTGTTAATTCACAGTGGGTATTTTTCTCCTATTCATCTTTACCTTGGATGCCTAACTAATCTTGTTAAAAGTCAGAATCGGGGGGAAAAAGTTAGTGGAAGACCTCTGCCATCTAAGGTAATCTTAGGAGAATAGGTATGGAGGAAGGAAGCTCAGTCTAAACTCAAAACTTCGACCTTCCTTCCTGCATCGGATAACATTGGTCCGGTCATCATCACAGCAACATGTGCAAGCCCAAGGAAAAATATGGAATTGAACTTTCAGAGGAAAAGGCATATGATGAAATGAATGGGACTTGCCTGAAAATATATCTAATTATAAAGACCAATTGGATTTCATGTTGTATGATACATTATCTCCACTGAAGTCCTATTCCAATGCTTCCATGTTTATGGAGGTGACCTTGGAGGTTGTGCCAGCAGACTATAAAGTCTGACAGCTTCCAACAAGCGGGAAGAATTTTCAGGATATCTATTAGCCAAGGTTCAGCAAGGCCTGTGTTTGGAGAAATTCATCCTCAGAAAGCTGGCCACCTGGAGATGAATTGCTTTTTGTTTATTTGCTTTTTGTTTTTTGTTTTTGGCCACAGCAACTCAAGAAGACTATCTACTAAATAGCAAAGATGATGTGATCTGTATTGTTGGAAAGCATACCAACACCAACAGACGCCTGGATTCTGAGAGTAAAAAAGTATATTATCATTATATGTTCATTTGCATGAAAGTATACAAGTGGATATGAATACATGAAAAGTAAAACAATTCTGCTGCCACAAAACTTCAGGGAGTTGGAGCTAAGGGATCCTTGTGTCTCCCCTTGAGGACTTCCTGGACTTTATGGACAAACCTGCCCCTGACCAGGAGAGTTTATCAGCAGGCTTTCCACCCCCAGCCAGCAGTCCTCACTTGGCCATTAGCCAGTCCCCTCCAGCTAGTCTCTCTGTGAGAGGCAGAATGCCAGCCACACTGTTTGAATGTGCAGACAATGGCTGGGACAGTAATGTGGGAAGCTAATGGCATGTTGAGCATGTTGCTAATGTAGGAACTCCTTTTGCTATTAAAATGAGAAGTTAATTGCTACCAGGCCACCCTGATGTAACCACAATCCCATTAAATGAAGTCAAATGAAAATAGCAGGGGTGGTTTGATGGTGCATTGAACTGGGAGGTGATTACTTCCCCCCTCCCAAGAAACGGATGCAGACTTTGGTCAGATGCCTTTACTCACACTATTCCCATGCCCAGGCTGCCTTCCCTCTCTCTCCTTACCCACTCCAATCCAATCCATCCTTCTAAGTCCAGCATAAGGTCTACTGTTTCCATATAATCTTCTTTAATATTTCCAGCCCATCCTCATCTCTCCTTGGAAATCTTTAATGTTATTACTTTTTAATTGTACCCAGTAGTGAGCTGGAAAATGTTTAATAACCGGCTCTCTCTGGAAAAAAAAAGTATAAAAGTTTTAAGCTTAATTTGCATTATTAATGTTTTTCCATTATTTCCTTAAGTCTAGACAATCAACAAAACAGTAAAATTATGCCCTGCTTTGTAGCATTTGCCAGTTTCTGAGGAATGTATTCATACAGAAAATTAAACAATCAGCTTTTGTGAGCCAATTTAACTAGTTCCAGCATACCCCTGTTCATATTACTTAGTTGATACTTCAGTGTCTATAGTTTTGCATGATTAGTTAACTTCTGATGTGTACAATGTCTCCCCAACAAGACTGTGTTATCCTGAAGGGCACACTCTATATGAATTCTATGTGTTCTCTTCCTTGTCTTCTTGTACATATGTTGTACATATATAATATAATATTCATAAGCATTGGGTCAAGCATAAATCAGCCAAATGATAATTCACATTTTCCATTGGAGCACCTAAGAAAAATTTCCTGACATTGCAGGTTGTCCAAAATTGAAATGACCACTTAAACAAACAAGTTCCCTATCACTGAAGGTGTTTAAGCATAGGCTGGATCAATATTCGTTCTTAATGCTGTAGACAAGATCCTTGATTTAGGTCAGGGTTAGGCAAAAAGGTAGCATGGGGCAGGGTGCTGGATTTGAAGTTGGAAGATGTTGATTCATATGATAACTGTAGGTATTCCATCTAATGATGCAGATTATAATCCCTCTGTGTCTATCCATTTTATGTGGCTCTTTTTCACATCCTCCTAAAGTTTGCTGGGGGAGGGAAGAGGGGGGACTTGCCCAATTTACTAGGAGCCTTTTCTTGATTACTCTAGACACATGAGAGCACCATAGTGGAACACATGGGCTGTCCAACAGTTCTTTCACTCTGACTTGTGGCCCAGACAGTCCATTTATGAGAGGATAACCTTTAATTTGCCTGCATATTTTAGTATCTTTTCATAATAGAATTTAATAATTTAGATGTCAATTAAAAGTATCTGTACAGGTTTTATCCACACTGGTACTGCTAATTACAAAAGGTTCTTAGTTCTTCATTAAAGCAGACCCAGAAAGACCACTACTACTTGTATATATGCTATTAGTAGGCAGTTTTGCTATCTGTATTTGGAGGTAATAAAAATTGTTTTTCTTTAAAAAAAATATTAACCACTTCAGAGTTTTCATGGAGAAGGTCTCATCTTCCTTTCTAAGCTAGTCTGAATTAGTGAGGGTTATATTGTTTGACTTCTTGATATTTTACTAAGAGATTCTAGTGTATTCCTTTAGTTTCTTTGTCAGGAAAATTTCTCTTCTTTCTGACTTCCTCTTCCTCCAGCGTATTCTCTTATTCTGCTTTGGCTCTTGTACCAGTTTTCCTTGCTCCCAATGACTGACACCTTTCCTGAGAACAGCCTCTCCATTAACGCCCATCCATCCAACCACTTTCATTGCTGCCTTTAGATAATGGCTAATAGCCCATCTGCTCAGACATGTTTTCCAGCCACACTTTATCAAGTGTGTGTGTGTGTGTGTGTGTGTGTGTGTGTGTGTGTGTGCATTGTGCTGTTTGCATGGGCGTAAAGCATCACCTGAGTGAGCCCCCACCTAGGACCATAGGTAATTATTCATGGTGAGTGAATAGCCAAGTGCACCTGGAGGCTGGGGCCAAATGGAATGCCAAGCATTGCTCTGAACTAGGGGTATGAATTTTTTAGGAGACCATCAATATTAATAGATATCCTTAGAAGCTGGTGATTCCAGGGCAAAGGAACTTCAGTGCATGTATGCTTTTTTCACTGGTTATTGTACTGACATCATTTTCAAATTTTATTATTCTTTCCTATCTCTCTGAAGATAAAGTCTGGATGTTTCCTTTAATTCTGGGAACTCCATGGATTGTTAGAAACACATTTTTCCCTTTCTTTCTTTCTCTCCAGCATAAAGGACAGAGCTATGCACTCCATGGGCATCCGGGCTGAGAGATACAACATCAGTGATTCAGAGAATATTGAATCGGAGGCAGAAAACCTGAATTTAAGTTACTTTCCTTCTCTGGGTCTCCATTTTACTTTGAAAAGGAGTATATTATATGATCTAAAATTATGTCATTTATGGCTTCTATGGTAAGAAACCTGAAGAATTCAAGAAGCCAGGTAATAGATGAGAGAAAAAGATTGGCTTCCCCTTGCAGGGTCCAAGCAAGCTTTTCCCATCCATTGTGTCTTAAATTCTCAGCTCAGGCACGAACATGGAGGCTTGATAATATTAACGTTCTAATGGGAAAAGGCAGGGCATATAGGCCTTGTCAAGGGCACTGTGCCACATGGTTTTAACTTAATCAACCTCAAATGAAACAGTGTTCTAGCAATTTGTCTCAGCCCTGGGAATTATTAAGCAGCCATTATGTAACTCATTAGATTGCTTGTGATCTTTTAATGGCTCCTACCTCCATTCCAGCACAAGGCCGTGTTATGTATGATAAACTATCCAGCAGTTTATTTGGCTTATGTTTGGTGATGGAGTATGGGGGGAAGGTAGAATCACTATTCTTGGAGGGTGATGGGCGTGGAAATTCTCCAGAATTGGAGGAAGAATGGAGAGTAGAAAGACATCGTAGTGCCTTGGGGAGACCCTTGAGCTGGGAGACCCTGAGGAGAAGGATTCTTATTGACTGGAAGGATCAAGAAAGCTTCATGGAGAAGCATTTGCCTTGTATCTTACAGGCCATCACTCGGCAGATTTCATCACCAGAATGAGAAAAAGACAACGTAGAACAAATGTGAGGGTCTGAGGATGGTGGGGTGGTGGATGGTGAGCAGTCCAGTATTTTTGGAGCATAATGCACATGTTGGGGAGTCCTGTGAAACAGAACTAGAAGGGTTTTGCTGCACTATGTTGCAGAGGACCTTGAATGTCTGGTTAATCATAGCCAGGCTCAGGAGCTAATGGGTACAATGTTGACTGTTCTGAAATCAATAAAGTGTGACTCAGATATCAGATAAAAGGCATCAGCTCATTGTGCTGACATAGCTTGATGCCATTCTTTTCCTAGTCATAGCCCATTATAGTCACAGAATTATAAGATTTATGATTCCCATGGACCTTAGTAATCACAGAGTTCAACCCTTCCATTCTATGGATGTATAAACTGTTAAGTGATGTGTCCAAGGTCACCCAAGCAAGAATAAGTGGGGGAGCTGGTATTCAAAACCAGACTCTCTAAATTGAGCACTTTGTCATCCTTACTGGTACAGCCACTCCTGCTTTAAGCTTTATCCTCCTTCCCTGAGGCACACGAACGTCACTACCCCTGATTCTTTCCCTTTAGTATTATTTATCCCTGGTTTCTGAGAAACCCTCTCTAATTGTTATTGGATATCTTTCTATAGTCTTTAAGTTTAAGAAGGTCTCCATTTTCAGATTCATATAGGGACTTACTGTCCTAATTCGTGAATGATGTCTTCTTCCTACATTTTGGTTGTGAGAGAGATTTTTTATTGTTTATGCCCACATGTGAAATGCTCCTTGAAGCTAATCCTGTTCTTTACCTTTTCCACCATTCCCTTATGATCTTCCCTGCCCTTGCTTACCAGCTAAAAGTGTTTTCTTCCTCAATCAATCACCAATAAGCAATGTCTAATTTGATGATTTCATTATTAATATTTTTAGTCTTTTTTTCATGTATGTGGAGGAGATTGCGGTTAAGTGATTTGCTTAGAGTTACACAGTTAAGTGTTTGAGGCTGGATTTGAATTCAGATCTTCTTGATTTCAGAGCCAGTACTCTATTCACTGTGCTGCCTACATGCCCTGTTTTAATTATTTTAAAAATTAATTTGAAATTGTATTTATTAAGAATCTACTATGCACTTGGTTTGGAGGTTACTTTGCGTTTCAAAACAAACAAACCAAAATATACTTATGTAGTGCTTTAAGGAGAGAGGTAACATGGTATAATGAACAGAGAGTTGGCCTTGGAGTCAGGGAAGCCTAGATTGAAGTTCTACTTCTTGTACTCACTTACTGTGTGATCCCGGGCAAGTCACTGCTCTAGGTCAAATGGAAATGAGAGCCACACCAATGAGAATCCACATAAGCCATATAATAATTTTAAAATGTAATATTATCTCTGTTTTATTGTATTTTTATTTATTTTAAAATATTTTCCAATAACATTGATCTTATTAGTACTGAACACCTTATTCTAGGCAACTCTGTCAGATTATACATTGCAAAAAAGAGGCTGATTTATCAAGAGGGAGTTTTCTTCCCTGGGAGTTCCCAAAACCAATAAAATCATAGGTCTAATCTCTATACCTTTTAAGGTAGTTTCATTACAACAACCCTGTGAAGCAGATAATGTAAAAATTATAATCGCCCTTTTCCAGATGAAGGAATTAAGGTTTAGTTTTTAAGTCAGTTGACTACAGCAACATCCAACTAATGTTTAGTACCAAGAATAAAACCTAGGACTTCTGATACTAAGACTATTACTCTTTTTACATACTGCAAGGGTTGAGCATATTAATCTATGTGAGAAAAATATTTGGAAATAGTTACAAGTGCATTTTAGAAGCTGATGACTTGAAAGCCTTCCTTGAAATAGCATATTTAGACAGGGAAAAATCAGGAAAGAGGAACTCTTTTTTTTTTTTTTTCTTCAATGAGTTAGGGAAGATGTTCTCTAGCTCTCAATCTATTGTCCTTTCCATTGTACTACACTGCCTTATAAAAATTTATCTTTTTATAAATATCTGTTGAATGAATGTACTTGTTCTAAACAACTCTCTGGATGATTTCAAAACATCATAGCAGAAAATATGATGGTGGGCCCAAGATGACAGAGAGGAGATGTGTCTTTATCTGAGCTCTCCCTGTCTCTCTCACATCATCACCAGATCAAGCCTCTGAACTGGTTTTAGAGTGACAGAACCCACAGATATTTGGAGAGTAACAGATTTCCAGCAGAAAATATTTTGGAACAACTTCAGAAACTGTTTCAATTGGGCATGAAGGGAGAGGCTGAGTGCAGGCTCAGTGGGACATACAGGGGAATATAATCAGAGGAATCCAAAACAGTGTTGCCTACTCTGTCCTGGTTGCAAGTCAGTCCACCAGCAGATTAGTGGTAAAACATCCAACACAAATACAAAAGGCAAATAGTGAGCTCTTGAATGCCAGAATTTCACAGGACCTGGCCATGCCCACCCAGCATCAGAACTTTGTCAGCACTGCCCATCGCAGTCATTGTTGCCTGTAGAGGAAGCTTGGATAATCTTCCCTTTGCCCTAAAAGTAGACCTCAATCTTTTAAAAATGAGCAAAAAAGCAAAGAGAACATTGGCCATAGATAGTTTTTATGGAGAAAAAGAAGAACTGATTTCAAACCCTTAGGATGTTAAAAGCTGATCATCTCCAGATGAAGTTCCAATGGGTGTTACGAATTGATCCCCATCTCACAAGGATCTCTTAGAAGAATTCAAAAAGGATCTTAAAAGAGAGTTTGAAGAAAATGGGGAAAGGAAATGAGAACTTTGCAAGAGGGTTTGGAAAAGGAAACAGAAATCATATAAATAAAACTCCTTAAAATAGATTTAGTGAAATGGAAAAGAGCAAATAACTCTTTACAAAATAGACTTAGTGAAATGGAAAAAAACATATAACTCTTTACAAAATAGATTTGACAAAATGAAAAAAGAAAATAACTCCTTGAAAAACATAATTTATGAAATGGAAAAAAATCCATTGAACAAAACAACTCATTTAAAAAATTAGATTGGCCAAATACAAAAGGAGCTAAAAAAAAAAAAAAGTGAAGAAAATAATTCACTAAAAATTAGAACTGAACAATTGGAAATGAATGACTCAATGAGACATCAAAAATCAGTCGAACAAAACCAAAAAAATGAAAAAAATAGAAGAAAATGTAAAATATATCATTGTAAAAACAGCTGACCTGGAAAATAGCTCTAGGAAAATAATCTAAGGATTATTGGTCTTCCTGAAAACTATGATGAAAAAAGAGCCTAGACATCATATTTTAGGAAATCATCAAAGAAAAACTGTCCTGATGTAATAGAATCAGAAGGTAAAGTAGACATTGAAATAATTCAATGATCACCTCTTGAAAGAGACCCCCAAATGAAAACTCCAAGGAATAGCGTGGCTAAATTTCAGAATTAGTGGGTTAAGGAAAAAATATTGTAAGCAGCCAGAAAGAAACAATTCAAATATTGAGGAGTCACAATCAGGATTACTCAGGGCCTAGCAGCTTCCACCTTAAAGGGTCGAAGGACCTGGAATCAATATTTTGAAAGGGAAAGAAACTTGGATTGTGGCCAAGAATAAACTATCCAGCAAAATTGAGCAGTATCTTTCAGGGAAGAAGATGGACATTCATTGATACAGGTAAATTTTTATTTATTTCTGATGAAAAGACCAGAGCTGAATAAAAAACTTGATCTCCAAATACAGAACTCAAGAGAAGCATAAAAAGGAAAGAACTCTTGAGAACTATATTTCTATTATGGGTATACTTAGAGAGTGAAGCTATAATTTGATTTTATTGTGATAATATTAAAAAGAAACTAGAGGTGGAAAAAAGAGGAAAATGGAGGTAAAAAGAGGGAAATTATATCTCATGAAGAAGCAAAGAAGACCTATTATTATTGAGGAAAGAAGGGAGGGGGATGAACATTGGGTGAAGCTTATTGTCATCAGATTTGGCTCAAAGAGAGAATATCAGACATATTTGGCTTCACAGAGAAGCATTCTCACCCAATAGGGAAGTGGGAAGGGAAAGGGAAAAGGAAAGAGGGAGATTAATAGATGCAAAAGCAGAAGTAGTAGGGGAAAGATATAAGAAAGAGGGAGAGGCTATAAAGGGGAAGGGCTGTTTGAGGGAGGTGATGGTTGGAAACAAAATACTGGGAGGGAGGGAAAGGGGGCAAGAAAACTGAATATATACTCATGTAACCAGGACTATATTTCTCTTTTGATTCAAATGAAAATAGACCAATTTTTTGATAAAATAATTTAACAATTTAAGAGAAAATACTGAAAAAGAAAGAACAAGCAGAAAAATGTTCTTTATCTCTATATCCTTTCATCTCTATTTAAGGAATTTAAGAGATTCTGCTTTTATTACAAATTATTAGTGACCTTTAATATTTTAATTTTTGTTTGTTTTCTTTGTATTTGGACTTGACAAGTTTTGAATATAATTTTTCCATGTGTAGGGGTCTATTTCTGAAATAATTCCATCCAAATATATTAGTGTTTCCAAATAATTTACTTTTACAATAGAATAGAAATACTAAGAGTAATTAGTAAATTTGCTAATTGTTCTTCTATATGTTAGTCCTAAGAAATACTTATACATTATAGATCTTGTTGTTACAAGAATGATTAACTTACAAATTAATAAGAAAGATTGACATGATCTACCTAAATGTGTAGGAAGTTTAGTTGGTCAGTGTGTGTAGCATAAATTAGAGGATATTGGAGAAAGAGAAATGAGTTAAAAAGTTTTGATAATTATCCAGGACTGTAGCAATCAGGCCTTGCACAAGGGTGATGGCATTGGGAATATGAAGCCGGTATTAAAAAGAAAGAAATGCCTGCACTTGGAGAATAAGTCTGAGCAATAATTACAAACATATTGGTCTTAATTTTATCCATGGCTTAATTGAATTTTTGTTTTTTGTATAATAAAAAGACAGGGAAAATTAACAGCCAGCAATTTAATAATTGGGACATTTGCCTTGTTTACTATTATCAAACACCAAAAGACTTGGATATAGAAGAAAATGTGTTTTTAGGTCCATAAATGCTAGTATTAGTAGGAATTAATTGCTGTTGTTCAGTATAAATTTAGGTTAATATTCATAAAGAGGTGGGTTCAAATAATGATGGTATGAAACCAATAAAAGTCTTCTGTTTCAAAAGCCTAAAAATAGAAACTCTTGGTTAGTGAGACACTGGATAATAGTAAAATTTATAAACTCATAAATACACGAGAAGAGTTTTCATGATGACTTTGCATGAGTTTTTTTTTTTGGGGGGGGGTTATATGAGGAAGCTACTGATTTGAGTTTATTTTTCTCAAGAAAGCACATGATATTAAAGCTGCAAGAATTATTTGATTATTTGTAAAATCCAGAGTAATGCACTAGATAATAACATTTATTTCTATGGAATTTTAATCATTCTTAGCATTGGAATGGGCGAGAGCCTTGATGAACTATATGTAGCTCAGGATTATACTGGTTACAATATGGGATTCGGTAGGGAAAGACAGAAAATATAGCATTTGAGTTCAACACTGGAGGCAGAATCATTAAGTCCAAGAATGTTGACTCTGTAAGGAACTTTTAAAGTGTATTAATTCATACTCCTTATTTCACTCACACATAAAAAAAATCAGGACCAAATATTCCTTAATAACACACAGCTGGCTTGTCCTAGAGTGAGAATTAACACTCAAATATCTGACTTTTAGCTAATGGAATTTTCTTGTATATAATGATACTGTTAGCTTTGTAATTTTCAGCAATGAATATGTATGTTCATTAAAGGTAAAGGTTTAAATATAATAAGATAAATTGACAAAAAGGAAATGAATAACAACTCCATAGTCAATCTAATTATTGGAGGTAGAGTGGCCTGTTTATTGGGACAAAGTGCAGTACAGTGGAAGAAAAACTGGGTTTAAAGTGAAGGTTCAAATACTGGCTACTCTATGAAGTGAGTGAATCACTCACCTTTCTTTGCTTCTCATTTTCTATAATTGTAAAATGAGGGGTTGGACTCCGTGACAATAATGTCTGTTTCAGCTATAAATTTTCAATATGTGGAACCTTAATTCTAGGACTAGCACTGTAATGGGCATAGTATTTAAATTCCTCAGTTTTTAAATCCATTAGATGACAAAGTCTGATTTCAGGGGGAAAAATACTTGTTCCACCTACCTTTATTGAGATAATTGATATTAGTGCTCTTTGCTAAGTATAAGGAGTGTTAGCTCTCATTATATATGAATCAGAATAACAATATCTTTTTAGAGGGTGTCAATTTTTTTTGACTCATCATCTTACTTAAATATACAATGGGGTTTTATTTGTTATTGGATTAACTGGTTCCATCTTTATCTCAGAATGTATGGGATGAGTAGAGGCTTGGGAAGGACTCTTTGCTAGGACATCTATCTTTCTTCCCATTGACTCAAAATATGAAAAACAGGGTTTAGGGCCAGGAAGATATTAGAAACATTGGGATTTAGCTAATATAATTATTTCCCCTAATGTGGTGGTCCCTTCAAATAAGTTCTCTGAATCTACAGCTGCTACAACTAGTTGCCTATAATAAAAGAAGATGTAAGGGAAAAAGAGAGAGTGAGGTAGGAAGAGAGGCAACCAGACAGAGAGACAGACAGACAGATAGATAGATAGATAGATAGATAGATAGATAGATAGATATAGATTGATGGACATAGAAACAGACACAGAAACAGTCAGACAGAGATAAAGACACAGAGAGACAGAAACAGAGAGAAATTAAGATCTGGAAGGACTCAACTTTGTGGTCATGATTATAAACAATTAATAACCATTATCTGTGAATTACATATCCAAATTCTTTTCAAATAAACTGATTTTCCCCTCCCCACTTCCCTGCCATGACCATGGGAGAGAATATAAATGATCTGGCAAAGAACTCTTCCCTAGCCTCTTCCTCATCACATACTATCCAGAGAACTTATCTGAATCTTTTCTCTGCATTTATTAGCTAAATGACCATGACCAAGTGGTTAAATTGTTATCTCATCTGTAACACTGGTGGGCTAAAATCTAAATCCATGATTTTATGATCTACTCAAATGTTTTATTTCAGAAAAAAAGTTATTTGGAAAAAGACATAGAGTATATAGGGATAGGAACATAGGAAGACAATATAATAACACTCTTCTTTGGCTACTTCTCTAATTCATGGTTTGTGTTCCCTAGTAGGTCATATGTCTACTTTTCTTCTTGTGATTTTAGGAATAAGTAACTCTGAGGCTCTGGATTTTACTGCTACTTAGGAGCCTCTATTAGTATTGTACTCTTCATTTAGTCAATCAGACTCCCTTAGCATTTAGAAAAGGCATTTATTGAGAGGGAATATCAAGAATAGTGAGATAGGGGGGAAGCAAAATATTTCCTCCCAAACACAAGGTATCCTTTTTTGTTGTTGTTGTTTTTTCTTTTCTTAAATTTATTTATTTATTTTAAAAATACACATAGATTTATGAATCATGTTGAAAAAGAAAAATCAGAATAAAAGGGAAAAACCATGGGAGAGGGAAAAACAAACAGAAAAAAGAAGTGAACATTGCATGTATTGATCTACATTAAATCTCCCTAGCTCTTTTTCTTGTTGCAGATGGCATTTTCTATCTAAAATCTACTTTGGATTGCCTTGGATCACTGAACCACTGAGAAGAGCCACGATTTTCATAGTTGATCATTGCATATTCTTGCTTTTACTATGTATAGTGTATTCCTGGTTCTGCTTGTTTTGATCAGCATCAATTCATGTAAATCTTTCCAGGCTGTTTTAAAAATCAGCTTGTTCATCAATTTTTATAAAACAATGATATTCCATCACCTTCATATACCACAACTTATTCAGCCATTCCTCACTTGAAAAGCATCTACTCATTTTCCAGTTCTTAGCTAATGAGGTATCCTTTAATCATACACGAGGAAAGTGAGCTTAATGAAGCATTTGTAGGGAAAATGCACAGCCAAGGAGCACTACACAAATGGGGTGAGGAATCACTTCATCTCTATGGAATCTCCACTAAGCTTAATTAAAATATTGCTTCCTCTTGGATAGTCAGCCCAGTTTGAGCTCCATGTCTTGTTGATTCCAAAGCAGGTCCTTCTTATGGGGTCATTAGGGATTCTACTCCTTGGAGACTCATTACTGGCTACTGTCACTTATTCATTTATTCTTGATATACTTCTGTCCCCTGATGCCATTGAAATTAGTATCAGTTTTGGTGGACTTCTCATCTGCCATTCACTTCCTCCTACTGATGAGGCACTTCATAGAAGTTCTTGATTTTCCAGACACAAAAGGTGCTGGGGAGCTCCCTTCTTAAAACGCTCATTCACCCTAAGAGCATGAAAGAACAAACAAAAAAGGAAAAAAAGCTTTTTTAGCTCAGGTACGCCTAGGGAGAATGTGTACTTGAGATTATCATTTACCATGGGAGGGACCTAGTTAACTGCCCTTCTTCCCCTTCCTTCATCCCCAGCCCACACACTTCAGTACTTCTGTATGTATAGTCTCTTGGCTCAGCAATTCCTGAGTCACCAGCTCTTTCCACTATGTAGCCAAACAGAGAACTTTTCCATGAGATTGTTGGAACTGGATCAAGGCAGGAATTGTTTATATGTGCTATAAGACTGGTCCCCCTATTTCCTTAGGACCAAAGATTTGGAACTGGAAGGGACCATTTAGGTCAACTCATTTATTCTCAGAGATGTCATAAGATCACATTTAGAGCTAACAGGGACCTAGGAGATTATCTGGTACTATTCCCTAATTTTACAAATTATATTGTTATATTTATAAATTACATTATTATATATTATTATAATATAAGGGAATTATATTTCCCTTAGGTTAAAGTGGCTTACCCAAGATTATACAAGTAGTAAGTATTTGCAATTTGAATCTAAGTACTCTGATTCCAAGTCCAGTGTTCTTTCTCAGTCCAAGCCAGCTCTTACACAAAATAATCTCTGAGAATTATATGAATGGGGAGAGATTTAACATTCTTTTGCAAGCTGTTTCTAAGTGGGCTTGAATGGGCCATAGCCTTGACCCAAAGGAAACATTTCAGATGTGTTCTTGTTATAGATACAAATATCATATCACTATTTCCCATGTATATCAAGATTAATGCTATAATTTTGTAATTAGGAAGATAATATAATACCTGAAAAGTGTTGGGTACTCAGATGCTAAAGGTGCCTCAGGAGATCAATCCATGTTTTGGCAGCAGCTTTCAAATAACTCAAAATTTTTGCTAATTCAAAAAAGAGTTTTTACACAGTGATATCAGAGGCCACTGAAATTTTCTTAAAATGCATTTACACATAGCACCCACTTCAGCTAAACCCTCTAAACATGGAGGAGTTACCCTCTCACTAATGATATAGTTTGGTAGGAGTTAATTTCTTAGGTGGCTCTTGTCCATGCCAGAGAAGAACAAAAAGCAATGGAGAGTAAGCTAGAATTAGATTGAGGGGGCCCAGCACATCCTCTTTTCCTCCTTTTCTCTCTCCATCAACTAAATACTAATTAAGTTGTCCTTGCACTGCAGGGAAAGTGAAGAGTTGTTTTCAGTTAAAAAATAGGTAAGGAGGAGGGCTTCAGAAATATGTTTTTCTTGGCGAGCCAGAACTTCTAGTTATATTACTGGTGTTTGTGTAAGATTATTCTCTAAAGGGGAATAGAATGACTACCTGGAGAAAGGGGGGCAAGCCTAATAAACGCTCTTTGGTTAAGCTGATGATATAAAAAATTCTAGGGGAATTTATCTCTCCTATGAATGATCTGAAAAATCTAAAAAGGCACCAGATGAAACAAAGACTCATAAGAAATAGCAATAATTTCCTTTATCTAGACAAGACCATAAAAGAAAAAGGTTAGAAGTCTGATTGTCCTTAGAAAGGGGGTTCAATAGGCAAACAGGGTCTAAAAGCAATGGGATTTTCCACCTGACCTGTCCAGAGCAGCTCTAGGGGAACAGTCAGTCCTCAGCAGGGTCTTGCATAGGGAGACAGGATTTAACGTTCTTAGAGGCCCATCATAACCACAGCAGAAAGCAGGCCCAGTGGAGCTCCTGGCTAGTCACCATACTGGGAACCCTAGAATTTAGAAGTCAGCACCTCAAGTAGAGACACGTTAGGGCCAGTGTAACATCAAGAGAGTGGAAGAGCTTTCCTAGAAAGCCTGAAACTGATATGATTTCTCCCATCTGCATAGAACTTCGCAAAGGTACAGCATGGGAACAATGAAGCAAGATATAAAAAACTTCAAAAAACCTCCAACAACTGAGAGCTCTTGACTTTAAAAGAAATGAAAGCAAAAGAAACAACTTGAATAGAAATTGGAAGAGATTACCCGTGTAATAGACTCCCCGAGAAATAGAATGAAGGAAATAATAGTCAATGATTCATTTAGATGATAAGAACTATTGGGATAAAGAAAAAAATATTTTAAAAAAAGAAAGAAACATAAAATATTTAAGATTGAAAATAACTAATCTAGAGTATAGGTAGAGGAGAAATAATTTAAGAATCACTGGACCTCTTTAAAGCCATCATCATACTAGAAACCATATTTCAGAAAATCATAAAAGAAAATTACCCAGATCTATTAGAACCAGAAGACTAAATGAAAGGAAGAATTTACTGGTTACCTCCTGGAAGAACTCATAAACTGAAAATCCTAAGGAATGTCTAATCCTAAATCAAGGAACTACAATCAGTGTTATATAAGATAGTGCTGCAAGTTCTATCAGAGAGAGAAAACTTTGGAATATAATATTCCAATAACAATGCTATCTTTACCTGCAAAGCTGGGTATAATTCTACTAAGAAAATAGATCTTTGATAGAAAAGAAGACTTTTAATATTCCTGTCAAAAAGATTAGAGCTTGGTTATATTAGAAATGATTATTAATAACCAATATCTTGGAGAGGCTCTTCCTTTTTTTTAAAAGTCATTTTTAGAGTTCCCTTCCCTTGAATGACAGTTTAATAATGAGGTTGTATTGACTCTCCCAGATCTTGGTCAGACCCCACCCAAACTTGCAAGGGGAATCCTACTGAGTTCTACTCAAGCTTGGATGAGAAAGATCCTTTTGTCTAGATAGCCCAAGGCTGAGAGTGGTGTGGTATAGCTGGGCTTGGTCTGAGTAGAGATAGTTTCTCTGTCCCGGGACTACTTACAGTTTTGAAGGGTATATAAATTGTGATTCTCACTGCCATGATTGTTTTTGGTCTGAGAGAGAGATGACCAGATGATAATCCCTTCATTAATAACCTGCTGGTCTTATTAATAAAATGACTAAGTTACCAGAAACTATATCTTTCTAGCCTTTTAAAATGTCACAGCTATGGCAAGCAAGAAGGGGTCAAAGCCTTTCATTCTAGATGCTTAACAAGGAGCTCCCCTCAATTGAGTCCAGAGTTTTCTGTTAAGATTCTGGTGGTGATCTGACTCTCCCTTTTATCAGTAAGTAAATTTTAGCTGGGTAAGCATACATGTGTTTGATGTAATGTAGCAATGATTTTGAGGTCTCCTAATTTTAAGGGGAGGGCCTTCTGTTCTAACAATAAAATAACCTAAATCTTCTGGCTTTGGATTCTGCTTCAGGGACTTCCCACACTGCCAATTTAAAAACAACAATCTGTCTGATTCTGAATAGACCTTTCCTCATTTCTTTGCTGACTGATAATCTGGTCAGTGAGAACCAAATTCTGGAAACCATTCCCTGTCTCTACCTCTGCACCACAGAATTAGCATGTCAATGATAGAAAGCTAGATAAAGGTATTTTCTCTCTCCTAGGACTTTGCTAAATTCTCTTGGAATTTAATCTGTTTATAATGGTGTTATAATTACAATAAAACTTTGCCCCTTGACCAGGAAATGGGTTCAAGCCTACAACTTCTTTTGAGACACCTCTGAACTGGTCTATGATCCTAAACTTTTAGGGTTTTTCACAAACTTAACATGTCCATATGTGTATTTCTAGCATTTGTGCTGTAGCTCCCCCCCCCCCCTTCCCCAATTTTCACTCTCATAGGTGATTTTCATTCTCATAGGTGAGGTAATTGCCAGGTAAATGCCTCTACTGAATCAAGCTATATGGGAATAAGAAAGATAATACCTATGGGCACAGTAAGGGACACCTGGAAAATTCAGGGCATTATGGATATTCATCTTATAAAATCAATTGCTTTGTAAGTCTCAAAATATCTTCTAAACTTCTTGCAGGACTAGGATTTCAAAAAAGGAGATCCAGCAGGTTAATACTCTGTGAGAGAAACTCTAAAACTACAATCTTCACTTTCAAGCTTTTGAGGTTACATATAAATTAAGCTGTGTGAAAGGAATTCTTTAAGGAAAAGTATAGAGGTGCATAAGACAGTTCAAGAGAACCTTGAGAGGCTCTATTCTTAGTGTTTTCAGGCAGAGGTGTGTCAAAAGAATTCTTGCTGTCAGGTAAAGTGAGTAAATAAAATGAGATATTAAAGCAAGGAAGGAAAGTCATTTTTAATCTCAACTTTTTACTTTCTGGGTCCCTATGGCTCTATTCTGTTTGTCTCTCTGTCCATTTGTGTGAGGTCTTCTAAGATTAGCTTGTTAAGTAAGGGAACTGAAAAAATAAGATGAGATTCTCCCAGGAGTTAGTTTGGGAGGTGAAATCAGAGAAGGGAATTTCTTTCTCTGAGTAAAAATGCCAAGTTTTTTCCTTTGGATAAAGCTGTAGCAGCAGCTTTATACAGATAAAAGATCCAGGGGCAGGCAGTCCGACTGATGAGGGAAGGCTATAATTAGATCCCCAAGCTAAAGCTGTAGATTATGTTTAAATTAAATCTAGAAAACTGTCTTTGACCTCCCTCCCCCCCCACCAATATATTTGAAATCAAGACAATGTGTTTAAAGCTGCAAAAATGTGTTTTGTCTTCAAGACACTTTGATCAGTGATTTTATATCATGGCTTTCTTTAAATGCAATCACTTTAGGATTTCAGTAATTTGCTTAAAATGTATATTAACATTGTAAAAGCTGCTTTTTTTTTTTTAAATAAGTAGGGAAAAAGGGGGAGAGAGAAATAACAGCTCTCTTGATTCTAAATTATTAAGTGTTAACTATCTCTAGATTTTAAAAGGTGAAGACAAGCAGGACAAAAAGGAGGGTGGGTGTGATTTTTAATTTGGAAAACTGTGTTAATTAGGCAGTCAAGATTTTTGTAATCTGTTAACAGAATTTGGGAGTAACCACAACCCCATTCTTGTGTTTCAGTAGGAACATAGACCACTGCATGTCTCCTAAAGTGTTTGTAATCACTAAAAACATTTTAATGGATTTTTTAAAAAAGGATTTGTCTTTCTAACTTCTTCCTATATTGGAACTAGGAATAGATCAGTGGAGCTTTCTATCTCCTTTTGGGAGAATGAGAAATTTGATCTCCTAGGGAACCACCTGAGTTTTGTGATATGCAGATTAATGAAGAAAATCCACTGGGTTTAAATTAGTTCCGTAGATTGGGAAGGGAGGATTGTTGTAAAACATTGGTTTAACAATAGTGTGTGCAATCTAAGTTATGGATGAAATGCAAGGGAAAGTGGAGTGGTCTAAATAATGGGTTTGAAGGATTCAGAAAGAGAAAAGCTTGAACAAAAATGTAGAAGGCAGATAAAGAAGGTACAAATGGGGGACATACCCTACACATATCAGGTGGGCATCATGTTCCAAGCCCTTCTCATCCCTGGATGATTGTGCCGGGTGCCGTTGGGGCAGCTCCCAATGGTTTAAGCATGGTGTGAGGAAGTTTGACTTTGTTTTAAGTAGAAAGAAGCTTGTAGATTTATTTGAAAATAATAGATAAGGTAATAGAGGGCTAAAAGAAATCAAAATGGAGGACACCACACCTCTTCTTTCATAGTGTCACTTTAAAATCTTTGGCAGGAGATTAGTGAATTCCACTCTATAAAATGAAATAGTGAATCCCACAGTGTAAAATGCTTGGAATAAATTGCATTTGTATAAAAGCTAATACTAAAGAATTGAAATTACAAATTGAGGTTTTGTGTGATAATATTTGGAAAATAGATCCAGGTGTAATTGAATTTATTGTGGTCTCATTTTAAGTGAAACATTATTTATGATTATATTGTATCAGAAACTTGTTAGTTGTGTTGTTTTAAGGTAAATTACCCCAGTTATGTAATTTGTGATGTATATAAGGAAAACGTCTAACATTAATTTAAAATTTTCTTATATTAGAAATATTGTTAAAAATTTGAATTTGTATAGGAAATAAGAAATACAGAAACACTGCAACAAGCATCTGGTATAGAATTTACTAGAAAAAAAAGTAGAGTTTATAATCATTGATCTAAAAAAAAATAATCATTGATCTTAGACAAATTTAAACTTAAAAATTCAATCAAGAGACAAATCTATATATTATGTCAGCTACATTATTATTAATAATAGATTTTAGGTACATATTTATATATGGATAATTATATATGCATATATATATATGTCTGAGTACATGTGGGTATGCATGCATGTATGCCTATGTATCTGTGTATATAGATAGGTGTGGATGTGTGTGTAGGTCTGTAGGTGAATGTGAATGTATACACATGTATAATATGTATATGTGTGTGTATATATATGTATATATGTATATCAGTACTTACTTGTAGACTTCTTGGGAGAGATGAGAGGGATCAAAGGGGAAAAAAGAATAAAGTAAAAAATGCTCAACCAGGAACAAAAGAATAACCAACAAGGAAGCAAAGAAAAGTGGACACTCATGAATATAATTTCTTCTATTATTATATATGCTTTCTTGAGATAGAAATTTATTGTTACATATTTTGAATCTTCCCTTATGTTCTGCTGGGCATATGGGCATATTTTTATTTTTCTTTTAAGTATAAAAATGTAAATTCTTCTTTAATTCTTTTGAGTTCTGGATTTTAACTATTAAAAGGCTGATATAAGAATAATAAAAGTAATAATCAGTAACAGATTAGCTACAGAGTTAGAGTGTCGGTATGTTAAGATTTCGGGATCTAGCACCATGCTAAAGTATAGTGATTTAACATCAACTAAGAACTAGAAATTACAAAAGAAAAGATTTTTAGAAATCTATCTGTAACTGAGTAAGGTAAGATAATCATCTGGTTAATCATGTCTATCCACCTTTCAGGATGGATCTATAGAAAGACCTTATTAAATATAATACTATATAAATATTTAATATGCTAAATGATGAGGTACAAGAATAGAGAGAAAGAGATCCCCTAACAGCAATGGGATCCCTTGGGCCAGGGGTAGGCTTTGCAAAAGAATTCGTAAACCCTAATAAATACAGGCATGAGGTTTGTGGCAGAGAATGGGATTTAATTCCACTAAGAAGCCAGCTTGCTGGGAAATCAGCCTTCTTAGTGGGCAAGGAATATAGCAAAGGTGGGTTACACTGAGAAGAAAATATCTTCAGCAGTGGCAAGGTCCTCCTTAGGACACTTGCAAAAATAGGTTTGACCAACCCTTGGTTATCTTGGGCACAGCTTGGGCTGGGGGCTGGGGAGAAGCAGGAGGAGAGGTCTCAAGGTAGCTCTTGAGTTCCCCTGCAATCCCCACTCTAGGGAGGAGGGATAAGAGAGACCAGAGTGCTAGAAAAAGAGTGAAGGAAAAGCCCCTCCCATTGTAAAATGAAATTCAATGGTCTTACTGGTCACCAGGTGTTGGGTTGTCGTGGTGAAGTGAGGGGGAGTTTGACCAAGCCCCAAACTCCTGCTGGAGGGCAGGGCATTGGTGGGACAGCTTGTTCCCTGTAGGCAGTCCCTTCTCCAGTGCCCCTCCTGCTCAAACTCAGGACAAGGACTGAGGAGTCTCCTCAGACAGATTCCATAACACCTAAAGCATGAACCTTTGTAGTTCCTGGAAATGTCAGCAGCCAAGAGTAGGGACTATTCTCCAAATCGTGCTTTAATTCTGGGGCCTCTTGGCTGCAGTGTGATCCCTATCATTAAAGATTCCAACAGTTGTTTCCAAGGGAGAAATTTGAGGGAGAAAATCTGGCTTTTTTCCCAGGAAAGATCAAGGAGGACATTGGCCTTGGACCCCTCAAAAAGCTGGGTGGGGTCCTCAGAGTAATGGCCAGGTTTTTCCTTAGTCTGGGAGACATTTGACATTGAAAAAGGCACCTCTGCTCTGAGTGTGTCTCCCTGAGAGTGCTGCTTCTCCCAGGGGACAGAGGTTAAAATCAGTGTCCTGAGGAAGAGAAAAAGGGGTCCCACCCCATGTATACTGAGGAGTAGGGGCTGGGAAGTCTCAGGGTCTGATTCAGGTGAGAGACATAGAGTTAAAGAGATATTGCCGGACATAAGGTCCTGTTCTGGAAGGGGTTCAGAAGCCTCCTGATAGGGAATGCTTAGGGGTGCAGAGGAGCAGGAAGGAGGGAGTTTGATTTCCTTCCAGCAAGTGTAAGCAGCATCCTGCAATGCTGTTTTAATTGAAACTTTTTAGTTTTGATATCTTTTAAGCCAAATTTGTCTCTGTTTTTTGAGAGATCTTCTAAGGGAGAATCTTTAGGGAGAGATTGTCTCATTTTGCCACAAGCACCAGATTTCCTGATTCTGTAGTGCCTCGTCTGTCTCTAGGCATCCCCAGAAAAATGATCAAGGGGGCTTTTGTCAGACCACTGGAATTCCTATTTTCAGGCATGCCTGAGAGAATTCTGCTCGAGGTTGGAGCTCCAATAATCCAAATCTTTCCTGGGAATTTTTGGGTGTCCTGGCTATAGACTAGACAAGAAAAGGCTTTACCTCAGCCAGATTCTGGGGGATTCCCGTATGGGCCACCAAATGATGAGGTGCAAATGATGAGATGCGAGAGCAGAGGAAAGAGATTCCTTGGCAGCAATGGGATTCCCTTGACCAGTGGCAGGCTTTGCAAAAGAATTTGCAAACCCTAATGAATACAGGCCCAAGGTTTGTGGAGAGAATGGGATTTAATTACACTAAGAAGTCAGCTTGCTGGGAAGTCAGCCTTCTTAGTGGGCAAGGAATATAGCAAAGGTGGGTTACACTGAGAAGAAAATATCCTCAGCAGTGGCAAGGCCCTATTAGGACATCTGCGAAGATAGATTTGACCAACCCTTGGTTATATTGGGTACACCTTGGGCTGGGGCTGGGGAGCAGTTTGAACCACTCAATAGAAGACTCTTGACTATGAGATCTCCAATTGAATAAGATCACTTCACTGGAAGTTTGAGCCACTGGGGGCAGTTCTGAGGGACTTAATCTTCAATTCAATAGAAGGTAATGATCATGTTCCTGGCCAAGATCTCCAATTGAGTGAGATTACTTAGCATGTTCCCTTATGGACAGAATGTGTGCTCCTCCCAGGAGAGAGCTTGAGACCCCAAATCATCCTTCTCTCACAGAATAGAGGCGACAAAATTTCAGGTCCCCCCCCTCAAAGGTTAAAGGGGACAATTTACATCAGTAAAGACATTAGTTATTATGACTTGTAATTTTTATATAAAATCTTAAATGTTTCCTTGTAATATTAGATTATTTAATTATTACTTAAATAACTGTAAAAACATTGGAAATTTCTGCCTGGGGAAACAGTCCACACTTTTACTATCATTAACTCAAATTGCTGAGATCTGTTTGCCTGGGTCAAAAGCAGCAGATGAACTTAGTCTTGGAATATTTTAGTTTAGCACATTTTAGGATAACTTGATAATAATAGATGTGAATTTAAACTGTTTGTGAAACTATACATGTTTATATAGTTGTATACACACATACACACACATACAAAATATGATTTTATATATATATTTACACACACACAGAGAGAGAGAGAGAGAGAGAGAGAGAGCGAGTGAGCTTGAAATTCACAGGAAAATGGATTGGCAGGTTGGAATTTTCTATTTGATCAGTCTCAAAGGTAGAATCTGGGATCCTAGCTCTTTTTTTTTTTTTTTTTCTTTTTTGCTAGGCAATTTAGGTTTAGTGACTTGCCCAGGGTCACATAGCTAATAAATGTTAAGTGTCTGAGGCCATGTTTGAATGTTCATTTTAGAGGTTTCCAATTAATTTACTTCATAATAGTTTAGTGAATAAATTTTTAACATCAGGATACATTTTAAGTTGTTTTAAGAAAGAGAAACAATTTTAGGAAGGAATGTTTAAATAAAAATATCTTTTGGGATTTTTAGAAGGGTTTCTAAATTTTATTTGTAAACTAATTTATTGTAATACTTTTATGATATTAATAAAATTATGTCCAAAAATGATCCCGAAAGGGCTATCAAACTGTCCATACCCTTTGACCCAGAGGGGCCACTACTGGATCCTAAAAAAATCATAAAGGAGGGAAAAGAACTCACACATACAAAAATATTTATGGCACTCCTTTTTGTGGCAGAAAAGAATGGGAATGACTTGGGGAATGACTGAACAAGTTGTAATACATGAAGGTAATGAAACATTATTGTTCTATAAAAAATGATGAACAAGCTGGTTTTAGAAAGGTTTGAAAAGATTTACACAAACTGATGCTGAGCGAAACAAGCAGAATCAGGAATACATTGTGACACAATAATAGCAAGAATGTGAGATAATCAACTATGAAAGACTTGGTTGTTCTCAATGGTTTAGTGATTCAAAGCAATCCCAATAGACTTTGACCAGAAAATGCCACCTGCAGCCAGAAAAAGAACTGTGGAGACTGAATGTAAATCAACACATGCTATGTTCATTTCTTTTTTTGTTTTTGTTTTTTCTCTCCCATCATTTTCCCATTTTGCTCTGATTGTTCTCTCCCAACATGGTTCATAAAGTAATGTGTATTAAAAATAAATATTTTTTTAAAAAAAGAAAATAATTGTGTCCAGATCTACTATGAAACTTTATAGTTTCATTCTTAGTTTTTTTTGTGTGTCTTGTAACTGATCTTAAATGGACTCTTTAAGAGAAACATCAGCAATCAGCAACCCAAAATAAACAAAGCTCAGAGATTTAAGGCTAGTGAATATCTGTCCATATCTATTTCTGGGAACAAGGTAGGGAAGAAGGTTATCTTGGGAAAGGTTGGATATTCTTTTTCAATAAATTAGGCTATTTACAGTGATGTAGATCCTGAAGACCTGCTTTGATGTTGTTATAGGCTTGTTTCTGCTTTGAACTATCATAGTCCATTTTTATCAGTATAAACAAAGTGGAAATTTATTATTATAGTATTGAGTATATTACTTATTAGACTAACATGAAAGCATCTAAATTACTGTAATAAACTGTAAGTGAGAAAGATCTTGCTATTTTGATCTGAATTTGTTGTCATTCCATGGTGTAAGCAAGACTTAAATTAGTACTTGAACTTGCCATATATGTAAGATTCAATGCCCAAAATATCTTATTTTTTCAAAATGATATAATTCAACAAAGTGAATTGTGAAACAAAGACATAAATCTATTAATTTGTCAGGCTAAAGTCAGGAACCTCTTCTGTTTATGTTTTAAGGAAGAGCATTTCAGTATATTATTTATATGAATTTATATTAATGAAGAGTAGTAATTGATGAACTATGTTGTGTCACCTTAAGGGGAAAGCTGATTTTACTTAGGTTGTTATTTAATCTGGAATTAGAACATGTGTAAACATGCATATAAACTACTTCAGTCACCTTGAAGATGTTCCCATTGTTTAAAGGAATTATGAAAGCAATTGTCTGTCTATGTCTATTTGAATATTGTTAATGAACCTGTTTTTCTATAGACAAATTTTCATAAAATTTATTCTCTGTATATAATTTGAGATTATTATATTTACACACCCCACCCCAAGTCTTTTGTTATTTGTTATTAAATGTCTTAAAGGAAAATCATTTGTATAAAGTTGAGCTTAGGAAAAACAATGACTTTCTACTTACCAGGAATACTCGTTATATATCAAGACAAATTGTGATTTTTCATGATGAATTTCTTTCTGTTGCCAATGTGAAATTGGAGTCAATACTTGTTATCTAAGATATGTGATCCCTGAGAGCCAAATCTACCAGAAGCTCTGATTATTGGAATTGCTATTTAGGACATTATGGGTCTGTTAACTGATAATATTCTGGGTCTGATTTTCAAGAAATGCTATTGAGCCAATGATCCATGATGCCAGCAACTCTGTGGGGTTTTACACATATAAACTGCAGGTAAATTCTCATGGGAAAAGCTGGGAGAACTCTTGACATGGGCTGACACAGGATTCTCCTAACTTAATTTTCTTAAATGACATTTTCTGAAAGGACAATATCCTATCTGGCTGACTTAAAGCCTGACACAGTGCAATTGGCTATTTATATCTTTTGCCTGAAATTGACATCAAAATTAGGGAACACTTTCCCTTATATCCCTATTATCTTTTAAATTTCTATAATCATGTTAAATTACCAGTATGAATCCAATATTAAAATTTTATCTTATAGCATATCTGCATATTACAAAAAGATGCAGGTATATTATGTGAACTATATGGCCTAGAATTTTAATCCTCTCTATATTCCAAACAACTATTTAGCCTTGACATCTGTTACTAATTATATATTCCTGTGTAAATTAGGGTCCTTTAACTTTGCATAATGATAATAGAGATAAATAAGCAAATGATGTAAAGATTTGTAAAACCAGGATATGGTTCTGTTAATTAGTGAATATTATAGCTGTTCCAGTTCTTTGTTAAGGAAAGAAATATCAGTATAATTATTTTTCCTAGAAGAAGAATGGCTTGTTGTCTGTCTTATAAATAAATACCTTAAAGTGACATCTACTTTTGCTAGGGGTTATTAAAATGAATGTAGCTAGAAGTTGAAAATGTTTTTATTATAAATAACTTACTGGATATGCATTGTTTTAAAATTGAGTACTCAACGTATTTATGTATTCCATCCCAGAACCTCTGTTACAACTGAATTTAATCTGGCAACTTTTAAATGAATGCATTTTTGTATTAGTGTCCACTTTTTTTAAATAAAAAATGTTCTGTTATTAATTCCTTAAAAGAATCTCATCTTCCTAATGAATGTCAAGTAGGAATGAATAATGCCTAGCATAAAAAATTAGGTACTAATTTTCTGTTTGTATCTGCGTTTCCCATATATATAATATATACATGACAATTAGACAACCTAAAATTTTGTTAAATCCCATTTCTAAATTTCATTTTTAAATAATGGAGACAAAAGGTTTGAGTTAACTTTCATTATTTGACCTTGTTATTGACAAAAAATTTGTGTTAAGATCAATTTTATAGGAATTTTTTTTTTTTATTAGAGAAGAGAATTTCTACAAGTGACCCAAGCTGGAGAAGAACTATGCTAAGATCACACATGAACCACAGGACTTCATCAGAGGCTTCCAGAAGAGCAGACAAGATCCATCTGTAAATTTTTTGTGGTTTACTTTTTCCCTTTGCATCATTTATCTGCAAGATCTACTTATCAAAAGAAATTACCCTCTTTGATTTTGTCAAAGTACCCACCAATCTTTCTTTTTTTCTTTCCACATTGACTTCCCTCATAAATCCTATAGTTAGAAATACTTGATGAAGTTTGTCATATCAGTGAGTGAGTCTTTAAGCAGACAATGTCTCTAAAGAATCAAGTAGGGAAATGTGAGAAATGATTATTAATAACCACATTTTGGGGAGATTTGGAGGCTCTTCCCTTTTTCTAAACTATTTATTTTTTTTAAAAGTTCCTTTCTCTTGAATGACATTACTGATAATGAGGTTGTATTGACTCTCCTTAATCTAGGTCAGATCCCACCCAACCTTGAAAGGAATTTATTCTAGCATGGAGAAGATATCCACCTACATTGGTAGAAGAGGTTCCTTATCTTGGTGTTCCCTACACCAGTAAAAACACATATCCAGGGGGCAGCTAGATGGTGCAATGGATAGAGCACTAGTCCTGAAGTCAGGAGGACCTGATTTTCAAATCTGACCTTAGACACTTTACTCTTGTTAGCTGTGCAACCCTGGGCAAGTCACTTAACCCCAATTGCCTCAGCCAAAAAAAAAAAAAAAAAGAAATCACATATCCAATCCCTATCTTTTAGATACAGCACCATTCAGTATATATGTGTTGAGTATTGATATTATTTCATTATTAACAATATGCCTTTAAGCAAAATGTAATTTCTCTTTTAACCATGTCTATTTTTATTGTTGCATTTTCTGAGACATCCTTGCCACTTCTACTTTTTTAAAAATTCACCTGAGATACAGTAAACTCTGCTCCCATTTTAACTTTGTGAATCTTTAGGTTTCAAAAGTACTTCTAGACCATATAATTTTGGATTCTGTTTTCTTATCAATTCTATGGGTAAGCTCATCTTACTTATAGTCACAATTATGATTAATTTTATTTTTTCTTCCATCCTATCCTCATACTTCTTCCTCTCCCCCACCTCATCCCCACCATTCACTAAAAAGGTGATGAGAGAAAATGAATGTGATGAGCATTAGTAATCTATAATTGAAATAATTTAATCCCTATTCCCCTAACCCTCATTCTTCACTCAGACCAGACCAAGTACTTATATATTCTTTTATGTCTTTTAATTCCTCCATTTATAATCCTTTTCTCCCAAAGCCACTTTGTTTTGCTAGAGATTATTCCCTTCCCAACTCTACCACTCTTTTCTCTTCTTAAATAATAGCCCTTCTCTATATACCAGCTTATTGTTAATCAAATTTAATGTATTTCTACACTACATTTTTTTGAATGTGTGTGTCTCCTTTTCCTGGTTTAGCTTAGAGTGAGGTTCATGAAATGTCTACTCCTCTTACCCCATCTTCTGTGTTTATCTCTGTTTCTTCTGGTACATATCAATTATGAAAAAAAAAAGTACATTATTGTCTCTTCTTCCTCATTTATTCCTTGGCATAACTCCTTTTTTCCTCCTTTTCCTTTCTTCTCTTAAAACAAAATGGAATGAAATCATTTTCAAGTCTTAAATTTGTCTCTTCCCACCTTTGATCCTTAAATACAGTGGTATACTAAAAGGACACTTATCTTTACTTCCCTTATTATAATATCATCATTTAGATGTTTCCAATTGCTCAAATGTCTTTTCTAAGTTTCCCTTCTCTCTTATATTTTTGTTTCAGAGAATCTTGTGAGATGTTTAAAAAAATTCAAGAGATAGGTTTGACTATCTCTCTCAGATCAAATACAATCATAGCAGTGATGCTCACAGTTTATGTTCTCTTCAAAGTAGTAAGTGCTCAACCCGACTGAGAGAAACCTTTGCACAGAGAAATTTTCTCTATTCTGACCAACCTCAACTATACCATACCACTTCCAGCCTTGGACTTGAGAACACACCTTTTTAGTGAATGGTGGGGATGAGGTGGGGGAGAGGAAGAAGTATGAGGATAGGATGGAAGAAAAAACAAAATTAATCATAACTGTGAATATAAGTAAGATGAGCTTACCCATAGAATTGATAAGAAAACAGAATCCAAAATTATATGGTCTAGAAGTACTTTTGAAACCTAAAGATTCACAAAGTTAAAATGGGAGCAGAGTTTACTGTATCTCAGGTGAATTTAAAAGAAATCACATATCCAATCCCTATCTTTTTGACACAGCACCATTCAGTATATATGTGTTGAGTATTGATATTATTTCATTATTAACAATATGCCTTTAAGCATAATGTAATTTCTCTTTTAACCATGTCTATTTTTATTGTTGCATTTTCTGAGACATCATTGCCACTTCTACTTTTTTTTGGATATCTTCTCTGCAAATTTTAGTTTTTAAAGAGTTGCCTAGCGTACTGATAACTTACTTAAATAGCTTGCCCTTGCCATTTAGTCAATGGGTCTAGGAGAAAGGAAGAAGACTTGAAAACATGTCTTACTAGCCTTGGGATCAGCTTTCTAACTATTATACCACACTGTATAAGCTAATATTATATTAGAAGTCAGTCTATTCTCTGCATTTCAGATTTCAGAGCAAGACTTTCCCTCCATTCTATTTTTCTGGCCCTTCCCCCTTCCTTCTGCCTTCAGTACCTTTTCAATCATCTTGCACAACAGGAAGGGCAAAATCCCCAAGATTTAGAGTTCTCAGGAATTGTGCTGATGAAGATAGAAACTGCAAGACATTTAGTCTCTTTTTTCTTGACTTGTCTTTAGAATGGTGCAAGAAGGTTTGAAGTTAATTTCCTTTTCTAGGTTCTTGTTTTCTTCCCCTTGGTTCCATATTGGGAGTCTCCCTCACTCTGTTCCTGTACTAAAATGATGAAAATTCAGACTATTGCCTGTACTTCATCTCAAAATCTGTTAAATTTCTCTATAAGAAAATAGTATCGTCTAGTCATCAGCCTCACTAATCACAAATGGCATGAGAGAAATAAAGGGGTTCTTGTATCATCCCCTTCTGTTGGAATCCTTACTAACTGCTAAGTAATTAGAGTTGATCTAATCTTACAAGAAGTTGTTTTGGCCAGAACCTGAAACAAGGTACTAAGTAGAACTAATCAAGACAAGGCTTGTGTTCCCACCTTTACTCAAAGGAGTCCACACCTTAAAGCTCTTTGGGCCAGAGAGCACTATGGGAGAAAACCCATAATCCCATTCTCTCAGAAGGTTCACATATAAGGCGAGACAGCCATTCCAGAATACATTTTTTCCTCTTGGCTGGCTGATCGCGCTAGACTCGAGAGGAACGACTCTGCTGCAGAGAACACTTTTGACGGATTTCAGTGGAGCTACGCCAGAAGCCCTCTCTCTGCGGCAAGTTGGTGGCTGGGCTCCCCAGAAGGAGATAAGAGAGATCTTCCATCTCTGTTGGAGGCAGAAGAAAGCAGAGGCAGAGGCTGAAGGACAGAACCTTTGGATTTGGAGATATCCGAAGGGCTCTAAGCCTCTAAACCGGCTGTGCCCTGAGAAGAACAAACTCCAACATTTGAACTCTAACATTTGGCGCCCAAGCGTGGGAACCAAGGACCCTACTTTCACTGAAGAAGTCTCCAGTGACCAGGAACTGAGTGAGTACAACCTTTTTTGGCTGAAATGGGACAGATCCTAGGTAAAGATTCTCCATCCCCCACCCCAACCCCCCCAACCCCAGACCCACCCAGGAGTGGTGCTATAGAAAGCCTGCTTAAGCTGATAGAAGATCAAGGGCTACTTGTAACTTGGGGACAGACAGCTAGACTTCTGGCTACATTAAAACGCACCTCCCCTTGGTTCTTAGAGGAAAAGCAAATCTCTCTAAAAAACTGGGCATTGGTTGGTCAACAGATCTCTGCATATAACAATGAAAACGGTCCTAGTTCAGTTTCCATTGCAGTGTTCTATTTATACAATACAATACAGATGGCCTTAAAATACCGGGATAGCTAAAGGGGGAAGCCTGAGATAAAGGAGGAAGACAAAGAACAGATTAATGGCCATATCCCCACAGGGCAGGGAGACTTAAGTGAGGCTCAAGGGTGGGGTGAATCTGAGGCAGCCTCAGCCCCACCTGAGGAGCAGGTAATTGACTCTCCTTCATCAACTCCACCCTCCGGGATGGAGGGAGGAGGGGTAGTGGGGGGGGGCAGTGACAGCACCAGCACCTCCCCCCCAGTATCCAGCACCTCCTCCCCAGCATTCCAACACCCTTCTGGAAGTCTTTTAGTGAGAGAGATATCACCATAATCACCCCCTCCTTCAGTCCCATTGTTGAGGTTGGGAAAGGGACCCTAAAAGTTTGGGGATACAGACTGGTGTCTTGAGGTGTCTCAAAAGAATTTGCAGGCTTGAAACTATTTCCTGCTCGAGGAGCAAAGTTTATTGTAATTGTAATGCCATTACAAGCCGTCTAAAATCCAGGAGAATTTAGCAAAGCAATAGAAACAAAGAGACACATTATATATGCTGATTTAATGGCCCAGAGATAGGATCAAGGAGTGGTCTCTGGAATTTGGTTATCACTGACCAACAGACACTAATATTTGTTGAAGGACAGATTGTTATTCTTAGATTGGGTGTGGGAGTTCCCTGAGGCAGACTCTAAAGCCAGAAGATTTAGAATCACTGATTTATTGTTAGAACAGAAGGTTCTAACTAAGAAGGTCAGGGGACCTCAAAATCATTGCTGATATAGAAGCTATATCATATCATCATCACTATACATATGTACGTTAGCAAGATTTTCAAAGGTAAATATTACCTCTAAGAGAAAAAGGCAAAGATGTCAGAGCAAAGCAGTTTTACTATTATAGCGGTAAAGTAGGACAGGCACTCAACTAATTTCTGCAATTATTAACAGATAGCACCTATTTTACAAGGTTAGTGAGAAACAAATGAAATTGCACATGTAAAATACTTTGCAAACCGTGTGCTGATTGATATTACAATCATGATTATTGCACAAGTCTGTCTACAGACTTGGTTCTGGGCACCATCTCTGCTGGTTGACATTTCTTTTCCATGATGACCTTGATATAAGGAGAAGAGTTTATTTTCCCATCATAATCTCAATGAAATGTAAATCAAAAAAGGAAAGGAAAATAAAGTAGACAACTCCTTAGGCTATTCCAAGGTTCCCCATTATTGATCAACCATTGCCTCTTCATTTTAATTGCCAACCTTAAAAAAAATCTCTACCACACTTCAAAGAATGCTTGGGGCTGCCTTGTAGATCCCATATTATCAGACTTGGTTTTCAGAGCATAAAGATAAATTGTTACTATTATGGATGGAGAAGTAATTATCATAAATCTATTTTTAATCTATTCTGCCTTTTAAAATATTCGAGGCTTTCTTTTAATAAGAGGTAGAATTCAAGCTTTGATATGGTGGGGAGGGTGCAAAAAGCTCTGCTTGCTAGAAATGCTAATTGAGCAGTGCCTTTCCCCTTCTTCATTAGCTGCATTAGCCTGCATTAACACCTTTTAATATCTCTTTAAAATCGTGTTTGATTCACTTTCTTTAATCTCTTCCTTTTCAGGAGTGTTGAATCACTTTGATCTTCATCTTCATCTTTTCTTTGATAACTTTGGGTTTAATTTGTATTTTGGAATTGAAATGCAAATTTAGAGATTACCCAGAATCCTTCCTTGGACATCCATGTACATTTTACTGAAGTGCTTGGGTGTCCAATGAATATTCAATGCCTCATTTCCTTGCCCACTGAATCCCTCTCAACAATAGCCCAGTTTCTGTGAATGAATAGGAGGAAAACAACATTCGCCTTCATACTCATAGAACCTTTGTTTGTGAAGAGATTCTTTTTTGTCTCCTGAATTTTTTCTTACCCTCCAGGTGCCTGAATACTGGAGAGAAGGGCTGAAAGAAAGGGAAAGCTTTTGGACTGTTAGCTTGGCTCATAGGTAACAATATGAGAACAGAAGATGAGGTTGGGAGTAAGTCTAAAAGAAATGTTCTGAATTGAAAGCAGAGGTTGGCATTCAAATTCATAATTCATATTAGTCCCAACCTATTTTACTCTTTAAAAAAAAAAAGCTATTTATTTATTTAAAGTAAAATAATGCTTCACAAGAGGCAACATGATATTACAGACATTGTTTTGGAACCGGGGTGGGGAAGAAATAGGTTGGACACTTTTTAGCCGTGTGACAAATTCCCTGGTATTCTAAGACCAGAGTGATTTTTGTTTCTAAGGAGGTCTTATATTGCTGGGTCTCTTTACCACTCTTTGGACACATCACGTAGTCATACCCAGCCTAACTTTATCTGATGGTTCCACAAAAACATGATGTTATTTGAAGAGTGGGATAGATAATGATGTTTGGGCACAAGCATCCTTAGAAAAAGAAAATGTTTATTCAACAATTAGACGAGAGTAATCAGACTTATGCTCAGGGAAGCTAAACACCACTGTTTATATGCTACAATAGCTCTGATTTTTGCTGACCTTCTAATTTGTGTCTCAGGTAATTGACCAAACAGTATTACAGTGGGGTTAAATGATGGTGCATTAATGATGTTGTTGTGAAATGATATTGGTCACAGCGGGTGGTATAATAACACTAATAGCTAGGATGTAGATAGCATTTTAAGGTTTATAAAGTGCTTTAAAAATATTATCTCATTTGATATTCACAACAACCTTGTGAGGTAGGTGCTATTCTCATTACCGTTTTACAGATGATGCTCCTGAAGCAGAGATTAACAGACTTGTCCAAGATCACACAGCTGATAAATCTTTGAGACAGAATTTAAACTCAGGTCTTCCTAAACCCCAAGCCCAGTACTCTATCCAGGATACCTAGATACCCTGTTGCAGGTGGTATGCCTGTTGTAGTTTATGAAATAGCTTACATTGTTGTTTTAAATGTCTTGGGCTAGATTTGTAGGGGAAGATACATTGTGTCAAATTTTTTTATATGCCTCAGAATGCAGGGCTGTATGTGTAGTATAGTAGGTATTAGACAAAGAAGTATTAGCTACTTGAGCTGCAAGGTGGGACGGCAGTTAGAGCACTAGACTAGGAGTCAGGAAGATCTGAATTCAAATTCTATCTTAGTCATTTACTAGTTGTATGACTATGGTCAAGGCACTTAACCTCTGACTTAGTTTCCTCCTTGGTAAAATTGATAAATATCTCTGTGTCTTTTGGAATATTAAATGAGATAATATTGTAAAGCACTTGGCACCATGTCTGCAACATATTAAGCATTATAATATTATATGAGATAAGCAAATACTTGCTGATTGAATGGCTGGCTTTTGCTGATAGGGAGAGGAAAGAACCTAGAGATTAGATAAGACTGCTAAATTTGAGAGATAACTGATAGTCTTAGTACACAGAGAATCCATCCCAAATGTTTAGAGGGACCATTTGTGTCATTCCTGTGGCAGAGTGTTCCAGGTTCATATTGATCTGATCAGCCACAGTTGGACACACTGTAACTTGACTCTTAACAGTGACGTTTTTTGGTCCTCTTCAGTAACAAAGCACAACAACCAACCAGCTTTGTTCCATTAAAAATTGTCAAGATCCCATCTCAGCCTTACCTGACTCATCCAAAAAGGAGGTAGTAGTTCAAACATGCTACTACAAAGATGCCTTCCTGACTCACCAGTATCCGGAGATTTTGTCCAGAGAGGACAAGGATCAGTCTAGAAGGAAAGAGGGTTTAATAAGAACAATACTAAGGGAGCAGATGACTCCTTAGTAGCTCCTCTCTCGCTCTCTCTCTCTCTTTCTTTTCTTCTTCTTCTTCTTCTTCTTCTTCTTCTTCTTCTTCTTCTTCTTCTTCTTCTTCTTCTTCTTCTCTTCTTCTTCTTCTTCTTCTTCTTCTTCTTCTTCTTCTTCTCCTTCTCTCTCTCTCTTTCTCTCTCTCTCTCTCTCTCTCTCTCTCTCTCTCTCTCTCTCTCTCTCTCTCTCTCTCTTCCCTTCTCTCTCCCCCTCTTTTTTCTCTCTCTATTTCTTCTCTCTCTTATTCTCTTCTCTTTTCTCTCTCTCTCTTTCTTTCTCTTCTCTCTCTCTTTCTTCTTTCTCTCTCTCTTTTCTCTTTCTTTCTGACTGCCTGTCTTTTTTTCTGTTTCTTTCTGTCTCTGTCTCTCTTCCTGTTTCTCTCTTCTCTCTCTCTCTCTGTCTCTCTGTGTATGTCTGTTTCTCTGTCTGTCTGTCTCTGCTTCTTTGTCTCTGTCTCAGTCTCAGTCTCTGTCTCTCATGCTTCTTTTATATTCCCTAATGCATAGGGATAAATAAAAGATCTCTTAGGTAGAGATAAGTCCATTAACTTTCTTTTGATTAACACAGGGGACTCAGGACTAGATTTCTGAGAGATCTTTTGTCTGTATTCAAGAAAGTTCTTTGTACTTTTTGCAATGTGACTTGGGAGGTCCTATTATGGAATTTTAAAATAAACATACCTATTTGTATATTTATATGTATTTGTATTTTATTTATATGTGTATTTGTATGTGTACATGTTATCTCCCCCATAGAATACAAGCTTTTGAAGGACAAGGACATTTTTTGACTTTATATTTTCAGTACTCAGTACCATGTCTAGCATATGATACACACTATGAATTCTTGCTAATTGATTGATTAGTTTCTATTATGTATATGGCATCTTTTTTTTTTTTAAATGGGGAACAGGAATTCTGTGCCAAAGAGAAAAACACTGTATTAACTTTACTCTGCCAGTTAAAAATTCCTTTTTGTTAAGGAAATTGCATTGGCTTCAGAGAAATGGGACTCTTATGACCATTGGCATAGTTTTGCAAGTCAAATGTGAATGATAATAACTGACATTTATACAGTTCTCTGTATATTATTTCTTTTGATCATAACAATAAAGTAAAGTAGGCTTTATCATTATCTCCATTTTATAAAGAAAGAAATGGGTTCAGAGAGGTTAAATTATTTTCCCAGGGTCACACAGATAATATGTGTTAGGGGTAGGATTTGAAATCAGATCCCCTGAGGTCAATACTCTATTCACTAGATTATGGAAAGGTGAAATGAAGTAACTTTTTATATGGGCATACCTGCCTAAGGCACAACAGCCAATATGCAAGTCCTACCTTGGGTTCTGTTACTTCAGATGTACCTAAGAGTCTTAATCTATTTGATTGAATGTGAGAAACAACAGATAGGGGTATGAAACTGGAAGACTATTATCCATTAACTTCTTCCCAGTTATGTCCCTGGGGATATAGTATGACTTGAGATAATAGCTGTATTCCTTGACAAGTCATTGCCTGGACTGAAAGAATCATTTTTAGGATGCTTAAAGGACAGTCTTAACCTTGAGGTTTATGATATACTATGATAGGTAGGCATGATCTTACTTGTCTCCATCTCAATTCTGGTACATTTCAATATATTCACAAAGGTCCTTGAGTGAACATTTGCCTTTTCATGACATTACCCAATATTCTTCCAAATCTCACATTATATCCATTCTATATCAACAAAATTAAGAGCAGGTCTTATTTCAGAGGGGAAATTTAGTAGGTTTTTTTTTGAGGTGGGGTCAAAATGTGAAAGGTAATAAATGAATCTCCAGGGGAAATAAACCAAATTCAGGTGGGAAAATGCCAGTTATGCACTGCCAAGTCTACTAATTAAAACATTAGGAAGTACAAATAATCCCAGCAACCTATCTAGTGATGTCATTTTTAAATCCCAACTGGACTTTTGAATGCAAATCCTGGCCTTCAGAAGAGTTATAAAGAAATGATCCTGATCATAACAACTTTAATATCCCCTAAATCACATTTAATCCTCCCTTACTCTATGCTTACAGGATGAAGCAGAAGGTAGTCCCTCTCCATTGTCTGTCTGCCCTTGGACAGCTGGGCAAAAAGCCAGCATACTCTTCACCTACTGGCTGCCATTTCTAAGGATCACATGAACAGTGCTATTGTGAATTTCAGAGTAGTTACCATTTATTTGGCCCTTAAAAAGGAGATTTGTCTGCCTTCTATTGAACAAAAGTCAAGGGAGTGTGGCTGAGAGAATACTAGTACCATGTGATATGTGGATGTATCCAGTGTAAAGAGAGTAAGATGGAATTTGTTAATGGGTTCAGGAAAAGAGGAATTTATTGGCTCTGCCATAAACCCAGCAACAATTGCCCTGATTCTCTTCTGAATTCCTTAAGTCTCAAGAATGGGGGCTGTTTAACTCCCAACTCAGGCTTTGCTCCAGGTCTGGTTTTGCCTTTGGAAATATAAGGATCTCCAGATAAGCTCTTTAGCTCAGCAAGGAAACACAGTCCTATTCAAGTATTAGTATTTATACCTTATTCTTTTCTGACCAAGTTTATGCCTCATACCCCAGTTTAGTAAGTAGGTTCCTGTCTTGTCCCCTATGCATGATTTCTGTCTTGGTTCTTGATCCAATATGCTAGTTTCTTTGGGACTATAGTTCTACCTTGCATCCTACCCTCTCCTCTCTGCATTAGGTCCTGTGCTACCTATTGCCAGACTAGATATATAGATTATAAGATCTTGAAGTGACCTTGGAGATCATTAAAAGTCATCCTCTATGCTTGGAATGTTTTTCCTCTTCATTCTTGCCTCATAGAATCCCTCTCTTCATTTAGGGGGCAGGTCAAGCCCAACCTTCTACATGGAGGCTTTTCTAGCTCCTCACTGGGGGTGTTCTCTATTCCAAACTACCTTGCATATACCCTTACTTGTATTTATTTTCTTTTTATTTCTTCTGTATATATATGTGTGTGTGTGTGTGTGTGTGTGTGTGTGTGTGTGTATTTGCATCTCTAACTCCATCCACATCTGTATCCATATTCATCTTTGTCTATGTCCATATCTATTCATAGCTATGTCTATATTTATATCTAGATTCATATCTGTTTCTGTCTATATCTATATCATCCATACCTGTAACTATGTCTATGTCCATATTGATATCTATGTTGATATTCATAATCTACGTCTCTACCTATATCTGTATTTGTCTATATTTTTATCTGTAACTATACTCATCTTCTAAGAAAATAAGATCCTTCATTGTTTCATTCACTGTATTTGTATCCTGCATATTTACCATAGTGCTTGGATAGTAGACATTTAATAAGAGCTTTTTGATTGTTTGATTAAGTGCCTACTGTGTGAAGAAAATCTCTAAACACTGTTAAGAACTCTTTCTTTCATTAATTGCCTGGGAAATGATTCCTTTTTCCTATCAGCAATTCTTGGGCTTTTTTAATACATGGCTGAAAGAAGAAAAGAGAATGGAATTAGACTCAGAGAGCAACTCTGGCATAGAACTATAGAAGAAAAAGAGCAATATGACTTCTGACCTGACTAAAGGAAAGAAGATAAACTAAAAGAAGCTGCTCTTGGTTTGGAGTGAGAGAGAAAGAAAAGGGGTAGACCAGGCTGTTTTTCTGCCTGCCAGAAAGCAGAGAACGTGCCATATGCATCTTTCTTATGTCTTTACTACTTTTCCTAATCCAGGAAAGTCACCCATAATGACCTTCTCTTTTGTAACAGTTTTTATAATCAGTTCCTCATCTCCAATCCTCTTACCTGAGAGTCAGAGGCAAAATTATGCTCTCAGTATTATAAGCTATGTACTAAATGAGTTGGTCATGTAGGGCATGTTATTGCTTTTAAATGGACCGTTTTGAATAGATAAGTTCCTGCCTTGTTAGCAATAGAAAAAAAGTGGGGGAATCATAGATGCTTTGATTTTGAACATGTTGCAGTTTAGGTGCTTATGAAACATTCAGAAAAATATATCAGTGGTATGAAACGCAATAAAAATTGATTCTTGAGGCATAACTGACTTAGAAAACCACAAATCAACATTGTGTTACAGCTGATTTTTATTTGTTTTGTTAAACATTATCTATAAACTAATTCAGATCAAAGAGTTTTGTGGGGCAGTTGTGAGTTTGACACTTTTTTTGAAGGAGGTCCAGTAGGAAATACTGGACTGGAATGTGTAAAATTATGCCCAAAGTCTTTTTTTTTTTTTTTTTTTGAACTTCTGCCTCTCTTTCCCCATCCCTTCTACCTGATATAAAAGTAAGTTTGGTGACTTAAATCTATGTGGCTCCTCAAGAGCAGTGTGGATTTGATTGTAGTATGAATTGGATGGTATCATTTCTCTGCTTACTGATTATTGGACTTAAAAATTTCTATCCTCCCTCAGAATATTGTCAACTCTCCTACCTGAATAACTTTGGTGGAGTAGAGAGAAGCTTTGTTTGCACTATTAGTAAAAACCTAAATTATAGAACATTTATAGAGCATATTTAGTACTTTCAAATATAATATGTATTAAAAAGGAAGTTAAATGGGCATTAATAAGTAAAATTCCTACTAACCTAAATTATATAATAATGCATCCAATTCATAAAAGGCCTTTTTACCTACAAAAGTTTCAGCAGTTAAAGATATTTTGAAGAAAGTTTTAATTTGCTTACTAATATTAAGCCTATTTTTCCTTAGTTATAAAATCTTGGAAATTCTTAAAGTTGGGAAATTACTTTGAATTTTTAATAAGAATTATGAATATCATGTCTGAATTATGATCAATGTTGAACAAGTAGAATTTGAATTAGTGTTTTGTTATTGTTTCTCTACCATCTAAACCACAATGATGCACTGCTAATTAGCAGGTATGCTAGTAATTGCTCCTGATGACCTCAGAGCTCACTTTCCTGTGGACTAAAACAGCCATGATCAGTTCTATGGACCAATTGAAATCATGTGGTATCCTATATTTAGAAATCAGATTTCCTTGAGAATCCCTTCTACTTCTATAGGGACAGTAGTAGAGTAGGGAACCAAGAATCACAGTTTTTAAAGTCTATATACGCAGAATAACTGTAACAATGTAAATGTAAAGAACAACCTTGTCTTTGAAGAAGAGAAGAAAAATATACTTTCCTCTTTTCTTTGCAGAAGTGGGGGACTATATGCTATCAGGCTAACTTGATGAAGCAATTTATGTTGTTTTAAGTTTGCACAAAGTGTTATATAAATATTATCTTTTTATCCTGACACCATCCTTAGGAGGTAGGTCAGGAAATTGAGGAGACAGATTTTGAGTTACTTGTCCAAGATAATACAATTGTAAGTGTCTGAGGCAGAATTTGAAGAATTCATAATGAGTCTGAAGAATTCAGAAAAGAATGGGGAGAGTTATGTGCATTGATGCAGGGTGAATTAAGCAGAATTATGAAAACAATATACAGAATGATTAACAATATAAATGGAAAGAATAACCTTATCTTACTCTTTTCTTTTGCAAAAGTGGGGGACATATGGAATATACTATCAGACTAAGCTGATGTAGCAATTTGTTGAACTGTTTCCCCCATTTTCTGTTACTTTTTTGTTTTTTGTTATAAGGGATGGCTCACTGGGTTGGGAAGGAGAGGGAGTTATATTTGGAAATAAAGGCATCAACAAAAATTAAAAAGATATTTGACAAAATCTCTAATAATCTGTTTGTGGAGAAGATGGAGAAGCATTGAATAAAAGGACAATTTGGTGGATTTGTACCTGGCTGTATGATGGTATCTAAAGAAACTCCATTTGTAAACTCCATATGCCAATTACATATTATGGCTACCATTAGTAACTGATATTTATATTGTGTTTTAAGATTTTCAAAGATTTTATAAAATCATCTCTTTTTGTCCTCAAAATAATCTTGGGAGGTCAGTGTAATTTTTCATTTCAAACTTTATAAATGGAGAAACTGAGGCAGACAGCTGCTAAGTGATTTGCTGAGTCAAACAGCTAGGAAATGTCTAAGGCAGGGTTTGTATACATGTTTTCCTGACCCCAGCTCCAGCACTGCACCATTTAGCCACAAGCTAAGGAAGCTAATTCAATGTCAGTTGTGTTTGTGTTTAGAAAGAGGAGGTTGTTCCACACTAGAAGTGCTATGAAGTGTTCAATGGAATGCTCTTCCTTCTTTGCTCCCCAACCTGGCTTCCTTTCCCCCCCCCCAAGTTTCAGCTAAAATCCTACTTTATCCCAAGAATCTTTCCTTGTTCTACTCATTGTTCGTGCTTTCCCTCTAAAACTACCTTCCATTTTCACTATCTTGTAAGTGCATACATTTTTGCATGTTTTCTCCCCTACTAAAACAAGAGCTCCTTCAGGGCAGAAATTGTTTTTTCTTTTATGTCTCCCACATTTAGCACAGTGCCTGACACAATGTAAGATTTAATAAATACTCATCGATAACTTATTCTGCAAGGGTCCAGAGGGTTGTACATAGATTAGTGCAACACTTCTAAAAGTTTTGTTCAGTGAATCCCTTTACATTCTTAAAAATTATTGAAAACATCCTGCTCCCAAAGAGCTTTTATTTATGGGGGTTATTGATATTTGACATATTAGAAATGAAAATATCTCAATATTTTTATGAAAATAATTTTGACTTTATGGACCTTCTATGGTTTCTAACCTAGAGATCTTAGACCACATGCTGAGAATCATTGAACCAATGAATAGGAATAAATCTGACTTAGTTGAGATTCTGGAATGACTTACCTCAAAATACTCTATGAATAATTTGTATGCTTCTTACTTAAAGTTAAAATAAATGATTCTAGTTCAAGTTAAAAATCATACCCTGTCTCCCTGTTACTGTGGGCAGAATTTTGGAGTGGTTTCTGCCTCTTGTAGCAGGATAGGGGCAGCTATGCCTTGGAAAACAACTGAATGGGATCCAACCTCCCCCCGCCCCCAGCAAGTGCTCCTTTTATTGAGTTGGTGAGGATTTCTGCCAAAGTGACAATTTATAAGTCAACAATTACCAAGAGATGTGATCCTGACTCACATTTTAGGTTACTCAATCATCAAGATTTATTAAGGACCAATGATGTTCCAGGTCTCACACTGCAAAAACAAAGCACAAAAGATAGTCTCTGTTCTCAAGGAATTTACATTTTCTTATTAGAGAATCATATAGGAGGTGATAGATGCATTATTATTATTTATTGTATAGATAAAGCATAAATCATTAGACCTGGGTTCAAATCTCGGCTCAGACATTTATTAATTGTGATGTTCTTGGACCTCCTTAGGCCTCAGTTCCCTCATCTGTAGAATGAGGTAGAAGAACTTGATAATCTCTGTATTTCCTTCTATATTGCCATGACTTTATATACTTCTCTGTATATACAAAATGATATTGGCAGAAAGAGGAGCAGGAAATAGACACTAGCAGCTAGATTCTCCCAAGCTGTATTGGCCATTTACAGAAAAGCATTGACTAAATATAACATGATATCCCCACGGTTCTGGAGGGCAATACAAAAGGTGTCTGGAAAAGTAAACTCTAAAAGAGCAGACAATGATTTGTATTTTAGTCCTCATATGATTATTGGGAAATCATTTCACAAGGACCTTCTTTCCCCCTAACCCAAGGCCTCTGTTCTTATCTCAGCCCCTGTTCCTTTGGATGCTCTGCCCCGACCCATAGGCCTTGAATGGTTGTGCTGTGACCTGAGAACATTTGTTTTCTTTCTTCTAATTAAAACTCTATTATCCTTGAAATTCTTTCCTCTCTTTGTCATTCTTCCTGACATTTTATTAATTAAGATTCATTAGGTTAAACTCAATGTAATATGTGTGATGGTTAGAACACTGGCTTGGAAGTCAGAAGTTATCAGCTGAAATGACTTAGGACCTGTGTGAATCTGGGGCAAATCACATTCTTGGAGCCCAGGTCTTTTTTCAACTATGAAAGAACAAGATAGATGTAAATGTCTCTGAGATCTCTTCCATCTTTAAATATATGGTCCTATAAACTCTTAAAATGCAAAAAGTCTCCTATAGGGAAAAGGAGTCATCAGCCCATCATACTTTAGTATGAATTAGTTTAATTTAATTTTTTTTTTACCATTTGAGAAAGTAGAAATTTTTGTAAGGGTGAGGAATAAGAAGAAAGAAGAGCACAGTTATAAATTACATACTCATGACCTGGGTGCCAACATATGGTGGGAAAGGGACTCAACAGAATAAATATTGCCTAATTTACAATCTAATTTCAAAAGGTGAGAGATATGCTTAGTTGCCTTCTGCTTCCCCTTTTTTAGTGCAGGGGACCTCTGTATTTATCTCTGTCTCTGTCTCTCTCTCTGCCTCTGTCTCTTTCTCTTTTTTTCTCTCTGTCTCTGTCTCTCTCTCACACACACACACAGCTATCTATAGGTATATATAAAAATAAATATATGTATATATACATAGTCATAAACTCGTGATCTCGTGTGTGTATGTATATATATATAAAATCACATTTTACTATAATTGGCTTCCTCTGTAATAATGTGCATTTTATACATTTGAAAATATTTCTCAGAGAGCGGATCTGTGCTCCCCCAGACTACCAAAGAGGGTCCCTGACATAAGGAAGGGGAAGAAGCCCTGGTCAGTTCTCCAAAAGTGAGCAGCTCTAGAATCAGCAGAATCCTCGGGCTCAGGAACCTCGTTGCAAAAGAACAGTCTTCCAGTAGAGGTCACTGTTTCAGTATTTAAAATCAGATTGCTATATGTGGGGGGGTTAGGAGAAGGAGGGAGGAATGACAAAGCAGGGGGTGCTGAAAGACCATTTCATCTTCCATTTTGTGGTTTTGTGCCAGGGATTTCTGGACCATCAGTGGTGGATCATCGGGTCTCCGGCTCAGCATTGATTTGGAGAGCGCAATCACCTAGAGGAGAATGGTGGAACTGGGATAGCTCTGGATCCTGTCCCATCAGTGTCCCTTAAATCTTGCTTCTCTCACAGGCAAGAAAGTCCAGTTGATCCTTCTGATACAGAATTCTCTGTCTCAATCAGCTGCCTTTTGGGGAAACTGATCACTTTCAAGGAGAACAGGAACACGGATTTATATCTGGAACTGCTTTAGAGGTCCCGTGTTCAACTCCCTGATTTTATAGATGAGAAAACTGAGGCTCAGAGAGCTAGTGTTTGAGGCAGGGTTCAAATCTAGACTTTCCTCAGCAATAATCCTCTGAGGGCAGGAAACAATTTTATAAATCTAGTTCAGAGATTGTAGGTGAGAGGACTTGCAAATATGGCCCATTTCTGAGCAGGACTAGCCTTGCAAGTGGACATATATTATAATAATATAAAATAGCATTTATAGCACTTTACAGGTAGTACTCCATTTTATCCTTGCAACAAACTTGGGAGGTGCTATCATTCTCCTCATTTTTACAGATGAGGAAACTGAGGCAGACAGAAATTAGGTGACTTAGCTAGTAAGTATCTGAGATGAGATTTGAACTCTTGTCTTCTTGACAAAGAATCTAGTTTTTTACTCACTGTTCCACCCAAATGCCTCAGGTAGGTGCCTATAAGAAAAGAGGATATGAGGAATGAATGAATGAGGGGAAAAGCTTTTATTAAGGGCTTACTTACCTGGGGGAAAAGATACCAGAAATTGAGTTCTTGCTGGTGCAGGATGTTGAAGAAGAAACAAAAGATCAGGCCCTTGCCCTGGAGGAGCTCCTGGTCTTTTAGAATAATACCTGGGAAATAACAAAAGAGCAGGACAAAAGAATGTCTAATCCAGTAACATAGTACCAAGAACTGGGCTAAGCCTTGAGGATACAACTTGAAAAAAAAATGAGATGTTTCTTATTCCCAAGAAACTCTCACTCCGATGAATACAAAATAGCTCAGCTGCAAGGTGAATAGAGAGATCCAGAAATCCTAAGTGTCCATCACCAGCCAGGTGAGTCCCAAGCATCTTTAGGTCCATTAGCAGGCCTGGTGGTACTTGGTGGGGTTTGGGGAGTGGGCTGTCTATAGAGCACAGAGGCAGGGCAGATAAAAAGGTTTGAATGATCTTAAGACAATCACAGGGCAAACATTGGTGACTTCACCACTTTGCTGAAGTCCCAGGGGGTCACACATGTGGGTGAGGCACAGTTAGGTTGGGGAAATTTAGGGGAAGTATCTGAAAGGCAAGGGTGGTCATGCTTCTACCCTTCACTGGCCAAGAAATGATGACATCACTAGTTTCTTTTCAAGGGAAATTTCATTCAGATGGTCTAGGTATCCCTCTGGAGTCATCATGGTTTTGGTTTGGGGAAAACTAGATCTGGAAATGAGTTACTGGGTCCTGCTCAACAGAGTTTGAAAATCAGAGCGTCTTTGAGTTGGAAGAGTCTGTAGAGATCATTCAGACCAACCCCTTTTGTTTTACCCATTATGGTCCAAAAAATTCAATGATTTGCTCCGGATCATGTGAGCTGATTTCCAGCTCAGTTTATTTTTCATTGCATCACAAGAGCCTTGAAGAGGCACTTTTCTTCTCCCCAGAAGATGTTTTTCTTTCTTTTCCTTTCCCACCCACATATGAACATATGCTCTTCTTTGTTAACTCTCCTGTTTCTCTCTTTATTTTTGCATTTATCTCCCCTCTCTTTGACCTGCTCCAACATTTACAGTCTGACCCATATAATTTGGCACTGGATTAGATACTTTTTTTGGACTGTTCTTTGTTTTCCATATATTATTAGTCTACAAGACCATGAGCTCCTTCAGGGCAGGGGCCTCAGTTTTGCTTCCTCTGTATCTTCTTCATCATCTTATACCAATGATATACAACAGACATTTAAAAAAATCTATCCTCTCAGTTTCTTTCTTGTCATGTTAAAATCAGCCTAGTTCTCATTCTGATCTTTCATTTCTTTTACGCAGGAATATTTGGAATATTTTACCAGGAATACCAGGAATATTGTAGGAACATTCAGTAAGGATAGAATTTTTTGCATCCGGTGGAAGGAAGGTGGAAGGAAAAGTATTTTCCAGGGGTGTGCTGGTAAATGTTTAAACCCATCTCTAGGAGAAAAATGGATGCACATGCACATGTAAGTTTAATCTGCATTATTAAAACTTTCTTAAATCTAGACAACCAGTGAAACAATAACTCAAGTCTTGATTAGTAGCATTTGCCAGTTCAATATATATTGCTTATATATAAAATTAAACAAACAGCTCTCTGAGCTGGATTGAGCTTGCTCAAGTCTACCCCTGCTTGTACTCCTAGAGATTGACATAGTGCTCGGCACAACACTACTCTAGGAGGCATATAATACTCACTGACTGATCCTCTGATAGTTTGCACATAGTTTATACTTAATATGTAATTTGATGAATTGATATGCAGTGAGGGGGAATTGATGGAACACTCTGAACGATTGATTTCTCCTCAGTCTACTTGTTGAATAAGAGAGGAGGTAACAGACAATAAAATTTTAAGTCCTTAACAGAAGTACAAAGAAAATCTATATTTTTTTAAAACCTCTTTATAAGATGTGAAATTCTTGAATAAAGCTTGATGGAATTAGAAGATAACCATTGGCTGACAAAGGATTGTGTCCCCTTCTCCAACCATAATCCTTTAAAAAAAAAAAAAAAGCAAGAAATACTCTTTTAATGTAGAGTTGTCTTTTTGTTCTTATGTATACACACATAAACACACACACATACACACACGCATACATTTCATTGTAATTGGTTTCTTTATAATCTTATGCATTTTATTTTGTTCATTTAAATATGTTATTTGGAGAAAAAAATCCTTAAGTTTCATGCAATTGCCCCAAAGATCCATGATACAAAAAAGATTAAGAGCCATTGTTGAAGGGAATCAGTCAAAAGGGGGCAGCTCTGAAGAATATGGACTCTGTGTGTCCAAAACTGAACTAGCTCCAACTGTTGGAAGTTGAACTTCAAAGAGAAATCAGCCTACTGGGTCCAATTCAGTGAGTTTCTCCAAGGAGATGTACTCAGGGGGAATATGAGAATACCAAGGGGCTAGAAAGGACCTTGAGGTCTTACAGTGTTGGAAATGGCAGCTGTTGGATATACGTGACCTCTCTGCCAGCATATTCTATATAAGCACTCATTCTTTCCCACTGATATTCTATGGGAGAATAAACCTCAAATTCATATATTTTGTTGCTAAAGTTCTTAGAATGCTATCTCAATAAATGCCTTTGCCTTAAGCTAATTGTGTCCTCTGTCTGACTATTAAAGAGAGGTATACTCATGGGGTTTATGAGCTATGATTTTAGGAGTGGTATCCTCAAGGTATCTTGAAGCTAACCAGGAGGGAAGCAGCCCAGAAAGGTGTTCCAAAAAGTGAATAATCTCATAACTGGAATATCATTTTTTATTAATGCCATTATTATAATTAACATTTTTATAAAAGTATATACAATGTAATGTGGAGATCAAGATCCCTCCTGTCAAAATATAACAGGGTTGTTTTGAGAAGTGGAGAAAAAAGGAGGGTAGTATAGGGGAAGGGTTGTGGTTGCATTTTTCATTCTATTGTTTGAGCCCAACCTGAAAATCCCAGCCTGACCCACTAGGAATTAAGAATGGCTGTTAGTCCAGTGCTGGAAGGAAATCAGGATATCCCTAAGCTACACATGAGGTTGATCTTGACTACTTTTGGTGTCAACTTCAATTGGAATAAACAAGTACCAAGAGTGGATGGTGGAGCCAGGAAGATGCTCAAAAAGAGAGAGGATGCTCTACTTCCCTAGTGAGAGCTGCTGACTGGGCTCCGGCTTATTTTCAAATGCATGGGCTTGTGAAACTTAGAGGGTACTCAAGGGGTCTCATTACTGACTCTTCTTTTGCACGAGCTTTTTGCTCCTGATGCCCATAAAACACTCATGGTCCTCCTAGGGAGGTTCCATATCAAATATTCAAGGCAGATTTCAGCAGATTCTATACTGGGGCAAAAAAATCAGAACTAAAATTGGCCAATTGCTGCAATAAAGGCCATCAAAAGGTTACCAGAGAATAGGAAAACCTTTGTAAGTCTCTTTCTTTCTCCTCACCTTCGCTTCCTTGTTCCTTCTTTTTTTTTTCTTACTTTTTTTCTCTCTTCCTTTTTCTTATTCTACTCTTTCTGAATTGGTTTGCTTTTCTTCTTCCCTCTGTTTATCTTTTTATGCTAATCTATTCTTTAAATATACATTTATTATGTGTCTACTATGTATAAAACATTGTATTAGATGGTTGGGGATACATAGACTTAAAGGAAATAGTCCTTGCTCCCAAGAAGATTCCATCCTTCTAGGGAGATACAAAGCTTCTATGTATATATGTGTACACGCACATGTGCACACACACACACACACACACACAGAGGTAAATATAAAGAGAGAAGGGGAGGGAGAGAGACAGAGACAGAGATCCAGAGACAGACAGAAACAGAGAGACAGACAGAGAGAGAAGAGAAAGAGAGAGAGAGAAAGAGAGAGAGAGAGAGAGAGAGAGAGAGAAAGAGACAGAGAGACAGACAGACAGACAGAAGGACAGAGAGAGAGAGAGAAAGAGAGAGAGAGGATTAATAATTGAGGGGATTCTGATGGGCCTTCTGTAGGAGGTTACATCTGAGATATCTTCTCCAATTTATCTGTGACAGGATAGACCTTCCTTTGCCAAAGAAAACCCTCATCTCTTCAGTTGGCCACCAAAGCATGTTTACTAGAAAGTTGAAAGAAGGTGGCTGTAAGACCTGCTGGAGTTTGGGGATGTGTGTTACAGAATGTTTACAAAATTGTCTCTGAGTTGAAAAGTGGGCAGCCTCTAGAACAGTGGTCTTCAAAGTAGGTAGGGACTCTTAAATAACCTTGGAGGGACTGTGGCTTAACCCACAAGAAGTGTCTGATCACTCACTTGGAGAGTATCCCTTACCCTGCCCTCCTCAGTAGGCTTGTCTCTAACACAAAAGTTGCTTAAATTGCCTCCCATTCTATTACTTCACCTGGCTGATTTTTTGGGATTTTGCAGAGTGTGATCCCTTCACGGTAAAGGTAATCTAACAACAATAATAATCAAATGAGATAATAATTATGAAGTATTTATCACAGCACCTGGCATAATATATACATGTTAGCTATTATTATTGTGAAAATATTGTTGTTATTGTTATTATATTTTATTGTCAATAATGACTAATCATAATAGCATGCATTAATAAAGCTCTTTGAGGTTTCAAAGCACTTTACAATATTGTTACAAATATTATCATTTATTCTCAAAAGAACTCTAGGAGGTTGGTTCTATTATTATCTCCATTTTTCAAATGAGGAACTTGAGGCACAAGGAGGTTAAATTACTTGCACATAGAGTTACATAGTTAGCATGCATTTGAAGCTCCAGAATGGTTGAATCAGTTCATCACTCCACCAACAATGTGTCAGTGTCTCAATTTTCCCACATCCCCTCCAATATTTGTCATTATCTTTTCCTGTCATCTTAGCCAGTCTGAGAGTATATAGTGCACTGTACCTCAAAGTTGTCTTAATTTGACTTTCTCTGATCAATAGTGATTTAGTTAGTTATTATTATTATGAAAATATTGTTGTTATTGTCATTATATTTTATTGTCAATAATGACTAATCATAATAGCATGCATTTATAAAGCTCTTTAAGGTTTCAAAGCACTTTACACTATTGTTACAAATATTATCATTTTATTCTCAAAAGAACTTCCATCCTTTGTTGTGAGGTTTTAGGGATGTCCTTAACACTCATTTAAACTTCTTCGGAGTTGTCTAAGATGATGCTGAAATCTCGGAAGAGACAGGTTCATCTCTGGGGTTTGTGAGGCCCAGGAACAACTCAAGAGGGTTTGGGTCTGGGGCAAACATGCTGTAACGCCCCTCTCCCTACCTGGGAACATTATGAAACAGAAACATTAGCACAAAATGATCATCAACAGCCGTCTTGAAAAGAAAAAGAAATCGCCAAAGAGCAGCCTGAGCATGCTTGTAGAAATAGCAGCCAGCGCTAGGGAGGAAGGCAGTACTTATGGGCTAGCTGATTGTGTGCTCTTGATCCTCGGGATCTTCACCGGCACCAGCTGGAAGAGCTGCGACCATCAGATGTCCTGCTGAAGCTGATGTCCAGCAGAGTGGAGGCTCCCACAAAACGCCAGGCCTAAGTCTACCCTTCCAGTTCATAATGGTACTAAGGGGCTTTAGATCTATGAGCTGTTTGCCTAACGGGTCTTGGGAGGCGTTTCAGATCTGGAAGTCAGTCTTGAAGACAGCTGCCAGGTTGAGATGAGGGACAAACCTCAGGGGACTTCTGTAAAAGGATGCTCATCACATACATTTTAAGACTGTGTCAAGTTGAAAGGGTCTGATATTAAGCTCTCATGCTGAAGAAATCTAAGAAAAAACTGTAACTTCCACACAACGTTAAGGATAATAACAACAGTCTTCCCTTTGCAAAGAACCTTCAAGAACTTTACATGTATTCTTTTAATGACCTTTCCTCTGAGGAGTAGGCCAGTATTTTTCCTATCTTCTGATTAACTTGCTAAAAGCTAAGAGATTGGGAATAGGGGGACATGGTTTCAAAACTCAGCTTTGGGAGACAGTGGCTACAGTGCTGGGTTCAGAGTCAAGAAGACCTCAATTCAAAATCAGCTATAGACACTTCCTAACTCTGTGGCTCTGGGCAAATTCCTTACCTCTGCCTCAGATTCCATATCGATAAAATGGGAATTAATAATAATAGCACCCACCTGTCAAAGTGAGAGATAATATGTTTTTATATAAAACTTTTTATTTTCAAAACATATGCATAATTTCCAATATTCACCCTTGCAAAATCTTGTGTTCTAAATTTTCCCCCTTTTCCTCCCATACCTTCCCCCAGACAGCAAGTAATCCAATATAGGTTAAACATGTGTAATTCTTTTATAAATATTTTCACAATTATCATATTATACAAGAAAAATCAGATCAAAACTCAGAAAACAAAATGTAAGCAAGCAACAACAACAAGTGAAAATACTATGTTGTGATTCACACTCAGTCCCCACAATCCTCTCTGTGGGTGCAGATGGCTTTTTCCATCACAAGACCATTGGAACTGGCCTGAATCATATCATTGTTGAAAAGAGCCACGTCCATGCTGTTTACAACATTCTCTTGGTTCTGCTCATTTCACTCAGCATCGGTTCATGTAAGTCTCTCCAAGCCTCTCTAACATCATCCTGCTGGTCATTTCTTATAGAACAATAATATTCCATTATATTCATATACATATAACTTATTCAGTCATTCCCCAACTGATGGGCAGTTTCCAATTTTTAGTCACTACAAAAAGATCTGCCACATTTTTGTACATGTGGGTTCCTTTCCTTCCTTTATGATCTTTTTTGGGAGACAAGATCAATAGAAACATTGCTGGATCAAAGGGAATGTATAGTTTAAAAAAACCCTTTGGGCATAGTTACCAATTGCTCTGCAAAATGGTTAAGTCAGTTCACAACTCCACAACAATGTATTATTGTCCCAGTTTTCCCACATCTCCTCCAACATTCATCACTATCTTTTCTTGTCATCCTAGCCAATCTGAGAGGTATATAGTGCACTGTACCTCAGAGTTGTCTTGATTTGCATTTCTCTGATCAATAGTGATTTAAAGCATCTTTTCATGACTGCAAATTGTTTCAACTTTGTCATCTAAAAACTGTTCATATCCTTTGACCACTTATCAGTTGGGGAATGGCTTGAATTCTTATAAATTTGAGTCAATTCTCTATATATTTTAGAAATGAGGCCTTTATCAGAATCTTTGAATGTAAAAAAATTTTCTCAGTTCATTGCTTTCCTTCTAATCTTGTCTGCATTGGTTTTGTTTGTACAAAAAGTTTTCAACTTAATATAATCAAAATTATCATTTTGTATTCAATAATGTACTCCAGTTCTTCTTTGATAACAAATTCCTTCCTTTTCCACAGGTTTGAGAGGTAAACTATTCTTTGTTTTTTCTCATTTGCTTATAATATCACTCTTTATGTTTAAATCATGAATCCATTTTGACCTTCTCTTGGTTCTTGGGTGTTGAGGTATGAGTCAGTGCCTAGTTTCTGTCACACTAATTTCCAATTTTCCAGCAAATTTTGTTAAATAGTGAGTTTTTATCCCTAAAGCTGGAGTCTTTGGCTTTGTCAAACACTAGATTACTGTAGTCATTGACTTGTGTCTTGTGAATCTAACCTTTTTCACTGATCAACTACTCTATTTCTTAGCCAGTACTAAATGGTTTTGATGACTGTTGCTTTATAATATAGTTTTTAGGTCTGCTATAGTTAGGCCACTTTCATTTGCATTTTTTGAATTAATTCCCTTGAAATTCTTGAAAGAGATATTTTTAAAGGGTTTAGCACAATGCCTGGCATATAGTAAATGTTTAATAAATGTTTTTCCCCCACCCCTCATGACCTATGGCCTTGGCCAAATCACTTGCTTCAATTTCCTATGTGAACGCCCCTTTCTAAGAGGTCAATAGAATCTTAGGTTCAAGCTTTTGCACCCTGGATTTTCTTAAAAGAGACCACACCAATGTTTTAGAAGTTCTTCAAGTTCTTGGAAGCACCAAGTTTGCAAAATGGTTAACAATGCTCCTTGGAATATCTTGGTGGCCTCTTGAATAAATTGCTTTGCCCTTTGCTCTGTGTGTGTTTTCTCAGTGAGGCTGCTGCCTGTGAACTCTACGTGCAGCTGTTAGTGCTCATTGGCCTGTGTTAACCTGAGCTTATTGAATCTGTAAATTTAGGGAACGTGGTTTGATAGGACCCGGAATCTTGTGATCATCACACAGAGTCATCCCTGGGAGGCCCAGGGCCTGGGGGAAATCACATTAAGTAGACCTTCTTTCTCTCTCTTTTCCTTCCCATTTGTTGACCCAAAGACATTTTATTTTATGTTATAAAAAGAGAGCTAAGGATTCCTTTCCCATTTTGTCCCAAGAGTACTGTTTGGGAGACTGAGGAGTGAAATCATAAGGAGCACAAAACAACCAGCCTCAATTCTGCTCATGCTGCTTTGGTTAAATGGAAAAAGGTTGGTGGTCCTGGTTGTGAGACACGGAATTAATTTATTACAAAAATTACAATATTATAAAAACTACAAATTTGCTATTGAATATCAGCAATACTAATTAAATTTGCTTCGGAACTATTTACATTTAAATGAATTAATTCCAATGCATAACATGTCATAGCTTTTCACCCTCTAAAATCCCTATCAGTATTCCTTGTTTGTTCATTTGCTCTCATTCACTTTTCCTCTTATATGGTTGTATTTATTGACTGTCTGATTTTATTTGAATTTGCAATATTTCAAGATTATCTTTCTAGATTTTCCTTCCACTTTTCATACTTGTCTGCTTTAATTGCAGTGTATTATTTCCATTACATGAATGTGCCACACTTTATTTATGAGACGTGATGTGATAAAGTGGATAGTGTGCTGAAATTGGAGTCAGGAAACCGTGGCTGTAAGTCAAATAACCTACCTCAGATACTTACTAGCTGAATGATGTCTAGGTCACTTAATCTCTCTGAGCCTCAGTCTCTTTACCTGTAAAATGGGGCAGTCATAGCACCTGCCTTTCAGGATTATTCTGAGACTCAAAGGGGATTCATATATGTGAAGGACTTTGCAAAACTTAAAGCTTTCTAAAAATATGAACTATTATTAAGTGATAGTTTCCTTAATGGAGGAAGATAGTTACTTTGCTTCCAGGTTTCTTTTTTACAGGAGAGGGATTATTTACTGATGGTGACTCAGACACATCACCTGCTAGTAACTGGGAATACCTTTTTCTCCTTTTGCCTACTTTTGTCACCCTAAGTCCAATTACCACCTTTAATGTCAGGCCCCTGTAGTGTACAAGATCCTTAGAACAAAGAACTTGAGGCCATCATCTCAATATTAAAGAGGAAGAGCTTCATGACCAGGAGCAAGACATTCCATGAGTTTAACTCTGCGTCTCAATCTGGATAATTCACCAAATTCTAGGAGTGAGGAAGACCAGGAGAGGCCATCTAGTCCCTTCCCTGCCTGTAGACATGATAGTACTTTGACTATTCTGGAAAGATTTTTGGCAAATTTACTCCTTCCCCCAAGAGTTGGTGGAAACAATGGATTTCTTTTTATCTTCCTTCTTGTTTTTCAACAGGGTCTTGACATTTGATGTAAAGGATTCGCTCAGTCTTCACAAAGATGTACAAACCAGGTAGTATCAGGGAATATCCTTTGCATCTTTTACTCTTTTGGACTTGGGTTTTAGGGTCAAACTTTGAGAATGAAAGGATACAAATTTCAATTATCTACTATGCTAGGGCAGCCAGGTGGTACAGTAGATAAATGCCATGCTTAGAGTCAGGAAGACTCATCTTCCTGAGTTCAAATATGTCCTCAGACACTTATTAGCTATGTGGTCCGAGCAAATCATTCAACCCAATTTGCCTCAATAAAATGAGTTGAAGAAGGAACTGGCCAACTTCTCCAGTATCATTGCCAAGAAAGTCAATAATCATGGTAGGTAGGTTCTATTATTATTCTCATCTTACAACTGAGGCAAACAGTGTGATTTGTCTAGGGTTACAGTAATAACTACCAGGGGTCATCTTTTTTCTCTGTCTTTCTTACTCTAGGTCCAATGCTCTATCCACTACACCACCTAGCTGCTTCCTTTGGGAAGTTGAACAGACTACTGATTGCCTGGCTTTATTATTAAAGAGGATTATCATTTTTTCATTCTTTTTTTGGAGAGATATCAGAATCTTGCTCCTCAATCCGGTAGGGGGTGAAATGAAGCTTCTCTGGAGAAAAGAAAGGAAATAAGGAGTGATGGCCAGAAGGGATTATTGTACTGTTAGGAGAACTGTGGGAAGGTCTGTGGAGCATTGTTAGCCTTGTCTGTAGGCTATGAGTCCCAGTTTGTTAGTGAAATTCACATTTTAATTCCTCAGTAGTGTTTCTGGCGACAAAAAGAAGGCATGTGGATGAGCTAGAATGGGAGCATCTTAGAGACTGGAGTAACATGTGCTGGGAGAAGAAGGCAACCTTCTGGGAAAAGCTTCCTTTGTAAGTTCAGGTTTACCAGGGAAGTCTTCCAGAGAGTCTGTGATTTCTTAAAAGAGAATGGTATTGCCCTTTTCGTGGTTTTTCTGAGTGGCCTATGTTCTCTCTAAGCAGGGAAAAGAGGGAGCTTCAAAAAGAAGCACTTTCTTCATGAAAAAGAACAGGAAGAAATTGGATTGTTAGGTAGGTATGAGTTGAAAGTTGAAAGTTATAAGAGTGGCAAAATGATGATAACACTAAGATGAAGCTGATTGATGAGTAATTACAGCGGCCAATCTTGACCCCAGAGAAGAGAAGAAAAAGAAACAAACCTCTTTTCATTTGGTTAAGAAATGAGGAGCAGTGGATAGAGCACCAGCCCTGTAGTCAGGAGGACCCGAGTTCAAATGTGACTCAGACACTTAACACTTCCTGGCTGTGTGACCCTGGGCAAGTCACTTAACCCCAACTGTCTCAGCAAAAACACCAAAACAAACAAACAAAAAAAGAAATGGGGAGCTATGGGCACAAAATGTAGCTCGCATTAAAATTGTATTGGGAGATTTAGTTTAATTGCTTTATTACAAAGGGACTGTTATCAAGTAGATAGGTGAGAATATATCTGGAAAAGACTGTGATATAACAACAAAAAGACTTCAATCAAATTTGCAATTTTAAAATGATAGCATCTATTCCTGAGGCAGATGGCCTGCATTTTGAAGGTCCTTTCTAGAGAACTAGACATAAGGTATAACTTTGAGAGCACGCTCCCCTTTGCTCTTTGGAGACCTCTATTATCCAAGCCCAGGCAGACCTCCATCCATGTGTCTGAAGGCCACGACTCTGCTGGGTGAGATGAGCTGCAATCACTTTCCTTCTCTGCACCCACAACAGCTTCTGTGGGAGATGCTCACCCTTATGGCTGAGTTGAGGTTTCTTCTTGCCGGTATCCTTAGTGACTCTGAATCAGTGGTCATGAGTAATATGGTGCTAATCAGCCATTAAAACATGCGCCATAACTCTCAAGCTTACTCATGGCTGCGGAAAGGTTTTGCAGAGTGCTGATGCTAATGGGGCCACGGGGATCCCAGGAAATGGTCTGGGGGTAGGGGATGATGGAGCAGCAGCTGCCTTGCGACCTTTCCTTGAGAGATATTTAATGAATTTGTGCAGGTATCGGAGTGTGAATCATCAGTATCAGTGGGTACTTAATCAAGTGTCAGCACCAGGGTTCTGGGACCTTTTTAGGACATTATGTTCTGTGCCTTCCAGCCCTTAGATCAAACATGGTGCTTGTTCTGGAAGAGCTCACAGCCTGGTAGGGAGAGGAGGCAGGGACAGGATGCATATCACGGCATTAATTTTCTCTACCTTGTTTATTAAATGTCGTGTCATCAACTGCCCCAGACAAGGGGAAAGAATCAGAAAATTAATCAGAAACTGGTTTGCTTGTGAATCAATAAACATTAAGTTTCTTCTAAGTGCCAGGCACTGAGCTAAACCACGGGTCATACTAAAACAAATGAAACTGTTCCTGCCCTCACGCAGCTTACATTTTGGTGGGTAAAAGACAACATGTACATAAATTTATATAGAATATATGCAAGATGAGTACAGAGTGGCTAGGGGTTTTGGGGAGGAGGACTGGATTATATAGACAGTGGTGTTTAATCTGTCAATCAACAAGCATTTAAATCCCTACTCTGTGCCAGGAACTATGTTAAGCCCTGGAGATACAAAGAAAGGCAAATATAGAGCATCAGTTTTAAAGGATGTTACATTTTAATGAGGGATACAGCATGCAAATGCCTTCCCACCTCACCAAAAACAACAAAAAATTATGTACATATAAGAAATATATATAAATGATGGAAGATAATCACAGAGGGGGAGACACTTGTGTGTTGGGAGCGGGGCAGAAAGGAGGAAAATTTCTCCTGCAGTAGGAGAGATTCGAGCTGAGTTTCTTAGGAAGCCAAGAGAGTCAGGAGATGGAGGTAAGGAAGGAGGACATCCCCGGTCCAGCCAGGTAAAGACAAGGAGTTTGGTGATGAAGCACTGTGTCCGAGGAGCGCAAGAAGGCAAGAGGGCAGCACAATGTAAAAGGCTGGCAGGAGTCGGGTTGTGGCAGGTGTTCGGTGCCACACAGATGCTTTTATATTGGATTCTGGAAGTGATAGAGAGTCCCTGGAGTTATGTGTGTACCCGTGTGTACATATGTATTGCACACGTATGTACATATGCATGTGTGCATGTGTATGTACACACACATGCTTTAGAGAGGTCACTTTGGGAGCCAAGTGGAGGATGTATAGCAGCAGAGAGAGCCAAGTTGATCAAGAGCTATGTCAATGCTCCAGGCATGAGGGGCTGAGAATGAGATCCGGGGTTTTAGGTGGGGAGAGCAGAGAAGTTGTAAAAGTATAAAAGATAAGACTGGATAATACTTTGAATGGGGGCAGTGAGTGAGAGCAGTCCAGGATGTTGGGGGCCTGAATGCCTGAAAGAATGGAAATACCCTCAGCGATCATGGGAGTTTGGGACGAGGGGAGAGAATTTGGGTTAGGAAGGATGAAATCATGAATTTTGTTTTGGATGGGTAACGTTTGAGATTCTTACTGTCCAATGAGTTGAAGATGTCCAAAAAGCATTTTGCATAATGGGAGATGAGCCCAGGAGAGAGCTTGAGAAACGAAAATGTGAAAATAACTACATTCAAATAAGATATATATACAGAGATAACTTCAGAGGGAAGGCACTAAGATTAATGAGGACCTGGAAAGGTTTCTTGCGGAAAATGGGACTTCAGTTGACAATTGAAGGAAGCTTAAGTGGCATTAATGCTGATGAGTAAATGAAAAAGTATTTTGAATTATCCCCAGTGTATTATACTTTTGCCTCATACCATTTGCTAACCTGGCCCTCCATAGTAGCATAGATTTTGAGTTGAAGATGACCTTAAAAATCACCAGATGCAACTCCCTCATTTTACAGATGGCAAAACTGAAGCTTAGAGTTTGTTACTTTCCTGGTGTCACACAGGTAGTAAATGGGAAAGGTTTGACCACTGTATTTTTCTGGTCAGTAGAGTGTGTCCCATCTGCTCCTACCTCAATCTAATACTTGGGATCTTGGGTTAAAAATATTACTCCAGAATTGAAGGATAAACAACACCTTGATTTAAGAGTTTGTTGATTATACTTCCTTTGTCTTTGGTAGTTGTAAGTAAACACAGGCCTACTTTATTTTTTGCTTCCAGAAGAAAGTAATTTAAATGCAGGCTCCACAAATCAGGCTTTAAAAATCCTGAAGATTCAAGTTCTAGGACATTGGGATCACTTTTGTTCTTTTTTTTTTTTTTAATCCAAGAAATTGTCAAATAAACAGGGTGGTCAGGGCAGGCCATTAGAATCTATAAAGTGGAAAAACAAAAACAAAAACAAAAACCTGACATTATTCTCTTCTTTTCTCTAACTCACGTGCCAAGCTTTCAGTTTATTTCCATGGGGTCTTGCTCATATCTGATTGTCCTCCGTGGAAAACATTCCCTCAAGGAGGCAGCAGATAAGGAATTAAAGATTGCCTTTCTTTAATCTCTTCTACTCCCTTCTCTGCCTCTCTCTTAGTAGAAGGCCATGGAAGGTAGAAAAGTCTCAGGACTCAAACGAATAAATGTGTAATAGTGTAATTTCAGATTATCTGGCCAGTAGAAAAGACAAAGGGAGTACAATTAGCACATTCCTGAGTCAGGGCTATGAGACTTTTAGCATTCTTCAAATCATGCTGCCACATGGGTGGCTGCTTATTCTAATTATATATGAGGATGCCCCAAGGAAGATCCTTTGTCAGTGTACATGTCCTGCCTAATCTTGGCTTTTTTACAGAAATAATACCGGAAGCATTTGGTCTCCTTCATGGAATGGAGAAATAGACTAGTATACTAGGAAGGAGAGAGTCTGGATAATGGCGAGATCACTGACCCGGATATAAGTCTAAAATTTCCTCATCTGTAAAAATTAATAAATTATTTATTAATAATAATTAATTAATAATAATTTTTTTCAGGTAATAAATAGAGTTGCTATGAAGAAAACAATTTGCAAAGCACTATAGAAATGTGAAGCTGACCGGGCCCACTTTACTTCCAACCCAAGCCCGGGGGAACAGATTGCCAAGACGTCCCTGTGGGCAGGGTTTGGGCTCTTACAGTCCCATCTTTGCTGTCTTGTGGCAGCTCAGACCATTTCACGCCACACCCAAGGGAATACTCATTAACAGAATAACTTGTCTCGCCAATCCTGATGCCAGTCTGCTGATTCATCTCGGGCAAAGAAAATGGCAGGCAGGTGGTGACGCCCACAAGACCATTCGGGATGACTCAACGGCCACAGGTCCCACTATGTCATTTCTACGAGCTTAGGTTTAACCTCAGATGTTGTAGGATTTCAGAATCAGGGACCACAGTCTCCTCTTATCCCAGGAGAAAAGTATTGCTGCCTAACTTCTAAGTTCCCCACGTCTACCTTTGTTGTACACAAAATGCTTGAATCAATAAACTGCTGTGGCTCTCTGTTAGGGCTGAATAAAGACTTCAGTTTAACATTTAATGTCCTCCACAACTTGGCTCCGAACTATCTTTTTTTAAAATTATAGTATTTTATTTTCAAAACATATGCATGGATAATTTTTCAACATTGACTTTGCAAAATCTTGTGCTCCAAATTTTCCTCCCCTTCCCCTTGTCCCTCCCCTAGATGGCAAGTAATCTTGTTAATATATATATGTTAAATATATTTATATGTTTAGATATATGTTAAATGTTAAAATATATGTTAAATCCAATATATGTATGCATGTTTATATATAGATCAAAAAGGGGAAAAAATGAGAAAGAAAACAAAATGCAAGCAAATAACAAAGAGTGAAAATGCTGTATTGTGATCACACTCAGTTCCCACAGTCCTCTCTCTGGGTGTAGATGGCTCTCTTCATCACAAGATCATTGGAACTGGCTTCAATCCTTTCATTGCCTGGTTACCTTTCCAAACTTGTCATATACCACTTCTCTTCATGCATGATGAGATCCGATCAAACTGACCTTCTAGCTGTTTCTCTTCCACAATATTCCATCTCCACGTCTTTGTGTAAGCCATGCTCCCCAGTGCTTTGAATGTACTCCCACTTTTTAGGATTTCAACTTTCCTTCCAAACTCAGTTCATATGCTGTATTCTGCATATCCTCTCAGCTGGCGTGCTTCTTCCTCAAAAATACTTTAATTTTTCTATAGACTTTATCTGATATGTGTTTTCCCCAACTCAATGTAAATTCCTAGAGGGCAGGGATGCTTTCATTTTTCTTTGTAACCACAGGTCCTGGTATATAAGAAATGCTTCAAAAAAAACTCATTGGTTGATTTATTGAAGTAGTCTAGGCCATGCATTGAGCACCCACTGCAAATAGAATATGGACATATATAAAAAAGGAAGAAAAAATGGCTCTTATGGAGCACCTAGGCTCTTGCAGTCTGATAGAGAAGATAAAGATCTCTACTCTTGAAGAATTCCTGGTTTGAGGAGAGAGTGCTGCTTAAAGAAGACTATCCCTTAGCTTTAGGAAATTCCCAGTCTGTCTTTGAAACATTTTCTTTTTAAAAAAAACTCAGTCTCTTTCTCTCTCTTCCTCTTTTCTCTTTTTCTGTCTCTTCCTCTCTGTCTCTCTTTCTGTCTCTGTCTCTGTCTTTTTCTCTCTGTTGCTATCTTTCTCTTTCTTTCTCCTCTACTCATTGCTCTGTTTTCCCCACTCACTCATTCTCTCCCCCCCTTTCTCTTCCCTCCATTTTTCTCCCTCTCCCCTTTTTTCCACTTTTCTCCTCTTAAAACCCGATGGCAGAGATTCAAAGCTAATTCATAAAAAAATAATACAGCTCAATATAAATAAATGGAGTATCCATTCTATCCTGAAGTTCCTCACACATAATAGACACTAAGGAACTCTATGTGGATTTGAAATATAGGGGGCCTGCAGGGAGAGAGGAAGATGAATCTGGGGAAGGAGACAGAAGAATCTTTCCAGACTAGGGAAGAGGGAATAGGGTAGACAGACGGGTTCTGCCTGGACCCAGCAGCTGAAAGCCTGGCCAGCACTGAATTCCTGCCCTTGGCTGGAGGCCTGAGCATGAAGACACCCTCCTCATTCCCACCCACGCCATGCTGTGGTCTGGAGAGACTCAAGTTGGGAAGCAAAACTAGCCTTTTTTTTTTTTTTTAAAGGCCTAAATCTCTGTGGTCAGTCTCCTCACAGTTAGAATAGGAAGCAGCTGGAGCAGTCTGTTATTAGAGGTTTGGCTGAGCCCTGAGCCTTCACTTGCTCATCTCATTGTTGCCAGGAGCTTTCCCTGAAGGGAATGTGGCACAAAATAGGCCCTGGGAGAATAAGAGATAGTGTATGTGTGTGTGTGTGTGTGTGTGTGTGTGTGTGTGTGTGTGTGTGTGTGTGTGTGTGTGTGTGTAGGAGGAGGAGGGAGCCTCCCATTTTGGCCTGATGCAGTGGAGTGAGAAATATCTCTGACTTACCTCTTGGTGGTAGGCTGTGGCCTAGAGACCTGTTTATTTTTCTGACCCAATGACCACTTTCTCTGCTTACAGCCTTTACTTTAGTTTAGGCAGGGGCCTTGTGGTGGCCTAGTGGGAGGGGAGGGGTCAACATAAAAACTAGGCTGCTGGGCAAGGCCCCTGGGTTGACCCCTTCTGATGTGGGCTGTCTGATTTGGGGGCAGAGGATAGCCCAGAAAAGTACCATGTATGGATGGACACCCTCTACTTTAAGAAAAATACCTATGTGAAAGTTTGTACTCACAAAATAAATTGGGGAAGGTAGGGATCTGTCACTTTAGGAAGAGAGTCTTTTAAACCATAATTCCAGATGACCAAAGAGTGAAGCTTCCTACCCACCTCTTGATGGAGAGCTCATAGACTGAAGTTGTAAGAGAAGACATAGCGTTTTGGACCCAGCTAACAAAGGAAATTGTTTTGTTTGATTGTATAGTATTTTTTTCCCCATGATGGGGTGGGAGAAGTGAAAGGTACAGAAAATAAATACTGTTCGTTGAAAAATAAAATTAATTTAAAAAGAGTTTTTTTTTTTTATTAAAAGTAAACAATCACTTCAACTTCATTTAAATTGAGGGAAAACTGATTTATACAGGAATGTAGCTACTGCATAAGTCATAGTATATTAGAATTGTTTCAATAATGCTAGAAGGGTTCTTCTCTTGAGCTGATAGTATAGAAGGGCATGATCCTAGAAAATGGCCTGGTCCCAAAGAGAACAGACCTCAATGTTCTCCTATATTAATCACTGAAATGGGTATTGCTGCTTCTGAAATAGCTGGTAACCTCTGAATCCCCCTGGGGTTTACAGCAGCCTAGTGAAATGGGAAATGAATCTTGGTTTAATCCTATCTTTAGCATACAGGATCCGACTAACCCCAGAGAAAATGAAATTAATCTCCTGCTAATTCTTGATTTGCTAACCTTTAACTTCAAACTTTTAAACTTCAGTCCTACTTTCTTTGCTTTATCATTAGTCTTTGGCAACAAAGACCTAATCTCTGTTCTGTTCTTGTTTATATCATGTTTTTTGGGGGGAGAGGGGGTGGGAAATGAATCACTCAGTCTTTTAGCTTGACTGGAAAAAGGACAAATGCAGCTTCCTCCTCTCTCCTACAGGGCACAAATTCCAGAGTCATTAACCAAATCATCTTTTCTGGTGTATTCTCTCAGCAGCTTTCTGGGTGTGAGAGGATTATGGGCCTCTCATTATATTTGCTTCCTCTGAATCAAAATGTAACCTTCATAAAATGACTAATACACCTTCTCCTTGGGAATTGAGGTAGGAGGGGAAAGGAGGTGGGGATGCCCTGAGTTTTATCACCAAGTTCCTTGGATGACCTCAGGGTCAATCCTTCCTCTCTCAGAGAGAACTGGTTTTTTCCCTTTGTGTGTAGCTGAGTAATAGGGTATTTAATATTCTAAATCTGGTCTATAATAAGTATTTGATGTTTCCATCTTGGAAGCAAGCAAAGGCGGAGTTCAGGATGCTTTGTGGGTCTCAGTGGATCTCATTGAGGCTGTATGGCCTCAATAATAATAATAATAGCTTACATTTATATAGGGTTTTCAGATCTATAAAGCATTTTTTATGTATTAGTTCACTTGAATAGAATCATAAACCTATGAGATAAATTCTTTTTTTTTTCATTTTTACATATGAAGAAGCTGAGGCACAAAGAACTGATTTGTCTAGTCATAAACGTGTCAGAGAAGGGTTATGAACCTACTCCAAGCCCAACACTTTATTACTCTCCCTGTCAAGGGTGAAGCTTCTGAACCAAACTGCTGCCATTTACCCTTACCTCTGTCACCTACCTGTGAGACCTTGGGCAAGATACCTGCCTCTGGATCTCAGCTTATTCATTTGTAAAATGAGGTGGGATCATAGAAGGAAAGCTGGTGCTGGATTCAGAGAATCTGCATTCAAATCCAACTTCTGACATTATTAGCCATGATCCTGGGCAAAGCACTTAACTGCAGTCTGCCTCGGTTTCCTCAGCTATAAAATAAAGATAATAACATCTCCCTTGTAGGGTTATTGGGAGAATCAAATGAAATATTTGTACAGTGCTTAACACAGTGTTTGGCATATAGCAGGTGCTTAATAAATGCTTATTTCCTTCATTCCTCGTGTTATATGGCTTTTCTAGTTCTAAATCTAGAGTTTATGAAACAGGGACCTCTTGAGCGGTATTATGGTGTAGTGGAAAAAGTCTTTGAAATGGGTCCATGAAGGCTTACACTAAAATCTTGGCATTTCTGCTAGGTAGCTGTGTGACTGCAAACAAGCTGATTAACCTCCCTGAGCCTCAGTTTCTCTCCTCTTCAATATAGACAATAATTTTTGTACTAACTTTTTTGTGAGGTTTAATGAAGATAATAAAGGCATAGAGCTCGGGATGCCTCAAAGTGCTAGGTCAATATGAGTTATGAGGTCACCATCCCATCAAAATTTTAAAGTTTGTCATTATCATGACCATTATCACCATTATCATACATCATTTCTTTCTTTTATTGAAGCTTTTTATTTTCAAAACATTTGCAAGAGTAATTTTTCAACATTGACCCTTGCAAAACCTTGTGTCTCAATTTCCCCCCACTCCCTCCTTTAGATGGGAAGTAATCAATATATGCTAAACATGTTCAAGCTATACACACATCATTTCTTAATGACTGGCTGGGGTCCTAGCTTGGGGTAATGGGTGCTGTACAGAAACACTCACAACCCCAGTTCCCACCCAAGCCCTAGAGTTCGCCGCCTGAGACAGAAACACTGATGTGGGCAGACAATTGATTTTACAGACGTTGAGAGAGGACATGAATAGACAAGACTCGATTTTCTTGTTTGGGATTTCTATCCAGGGAGTGGAGGTGACCTGAGCCCTTCCCATCACCCCATGGAATGGCTCAGAGTTTCAGAGCAGCCTGGAGAGGTTCACCCCTCCAAAGAACAGCTTTAGGGGTGCGGGGGGCTCTGGGGCTCTGATGGAGCAGTGGAGAGCTCCACCCCCGGGCTTTGCGATTGGCTCCGACCCAGCGTGACCGTTGCCAGGAATCTGGAAGGAAGTGGTTTGTGGGGAGTGGTGATGATGTTGGGTCTCTTCTGAGATGTGGCTCCGGCTGAGGTTTCTTCTCTGGAAACTGACTCATTTCTATTGAGAGCAGGGCTACCCTTCCCCCCTCCTCCCATGTCTTCCTCTGAAGGGGAAAATAGAATAAAAACAAGGGAGATGTTCACTTGTTATATGAGCTTCCAAAGGCTGCCCGCTGGATTTGGCCTAGGGGAATTAGGCAAGGCAGCCCCCGAAGGTCAGTCCGGTTTCATTTCTCTGTACACGAGCCCAGGTGTGGGTGGGAAGGGGGAAGATGATTTCCTTACCCAAACATAAGCACATTTTTTTATTCATTCATCCATCTACTCGTTTATTTGTTTATAAATCTATCAACTATGCCCTTATACACATAGTCGGAGATAGGGAGATTGCTCTAGGCTTCTACACAGGTGAAGTCAGTAGCTGCCCGCATTTCGGATTTGTAAGGTAACCCAAGGCCACGGCAGGCCCCGGACTCCCCAGCTGGTCAGCCATAACCTCCCCCTCTCCTTCTGTCGGAAAGTGTCCCTGCTAGAATAACTTCTTCTGGGTTGGACAATTACTGTTCCCTTCCTTCTTCAAAGCCCCGTGCCTCAGGGCCCATGCTCCGCGGGATCACCCTTTCTCTTCTCCCCAGTGACCTCGGGGGGCTTGTCCCCAACACCCCCAAAGTCCAGAACAGCTCACGGATCACACTGTCAGCGAGGCAGAGAACCGTAGCTACCCACGAGGTAGGAGCCGCGAAAAGACCTCTCTAACTGGGAAACATGTGGCCTGAGTCTCTGGCCGAGGGGAGCCTTTCTGGCTTGAATTCCCAGGGCTACCTGTGGGAAAGCAGGAAGGAAGAAGGTCAGGGCTCTCAAATGCAAGATGGAAAGAGGTTTGTCGCTTGTAACCACCAGATGGCACTGCGAGATGCTAACCTGGTCCCACCAGCAGCGAGGATGGGGAGTCGGGTACCTGCCCTCCACCTGCTGGCTATGGTGCCTCAGGCCCGGAGCAGAGCTGCTGAAGAGGGGCCCCACCTCCCCAGGGCTCTCAGAGGACGGTTGACTTTCAGCCTCCAAGTTGGGTCTCTTCCTTTTCTGTTGGAACCATTTCCTCCTCCTAGGGAGTATGGAGAAAGAAGGAAGCATGGCGTAATGGAGAGAGAGCCTGAGGGCCAAGCCTGGACCTACCATGTGATACTTATATATCCTGTGCCTCAGTTTCTCCTCAATGAAGAAAACTTAAGATTCATTCTAACTCTAAATCTACGCTTCTTTAATCTTTTAAAGATTACCTGGTCACTGTCAGCTCCAAACACCCGTTATAATGTTAACAAAACCGCATGTCTTCCTTTAAACTTTTTATATTTCCCTGAGGGGGATAGGGTGAGTTCAGGGAAGACTATACCTCTGATATGAATCCTTTACAGGGTTGCTTTCCATTGCTGGTGTCCACCTGATCTGCCTAACTCTCACTTGTGGCTCCAAGACACTGCAGCAGCCATATCTCCTAAAGTGTTTTGGTAGATGGGCTAAATCAGCTCGGGGGTCTCTAGGGGTCTCAAACCCATTAGAGGAGTGTCTACCCCAAGCAAGTAAAGACTTCTCTTGTGGAATGGGTGGATGAGAACAATGGCCATAAGGCAGGTGAAGCAGGTGCTGCGAAGTGCTTAAAGCTTGGTGAGACATCAAAGACACTGAGGTCATCCATCCACTGCATCTTGAGCCATCACCAGCTGTCTTGTGCCACTGGACACTGATGAGTCTGGAAGAAAGGATGAGGCTGAGGTTGTGCAACTATATATATCTCACTTAAATCCAGTTTATGCAGGAATCAAAAGACACAATGCGTACCATTTTACAATTTTTACCTATCTCAGAGTCTTGTGGTGACAGGCACGTGATGAGCAGGTGCATATAGACTGGGAGCTGGAGTCACAACCCTACACACAGGTGGCCCAGACCACAGGGTCATCTTCTCACTGGAAACAGCAGTGGGATTCGGCAGCCCCCTGGGTGTCTGAGCAGCCTTTTGAGAATCATACTGCTTATCTCTGGATGTGAAGGAAGTGCTAGAAAAGATATCCTAAAAATTGTGTGTTTCCCCAAAACTGCCCTGAATAGACAGGGATCCCACATTGTAACTGAAACACACACACACACACACACACACACACACACACTCACACACACACATTCACACACATACACATACACACACACTCACACACACACTCACTCACTCATCACACACACACACACACACACACTCACTCACTCACTCACACACACACACACACACACTCACACACACACAATGTTCAAAAAACTTATGCAGAGATAATTCCACTTGCCACAGATACATAGAATGCTCATACACTTACAGACAATACAAAATCCAGTAGACCTGAAAGATGAACAACTCTTGTGAGAGAACTCAACAGGGATTACATCCAAATAGCAGCTCTAAGTGAAACAAAGCTGGCAAATGAAGGCGAGCTTACTGAAGTCAGAGCCGGCTACACATTTTTCTGGAGTTGCTGCAATGAAAGGGAGTGTTGTGTAGATTTTGCAATCAAAATTAATCTAGTCAACAAGCTTGTATGCCTTCCAAAAGGAGTGAATAACAGGCTCATGACAATTCAATTGCCACTTGCAGGAAAACACTATTCTACATCATGACTGCCTGTGCTCAGATCATGATGAACCCTGATGAGATCAAAGACAAAATTTATGACCTGGAGACCCTTATCATCAAGGTGTAAAAAAGAAGATAAAATTATAATTCTGTGTGACTTCAATGCTAGAGCAAGCTGAGACTACTAGACATGGCAGGGAGTCCTTGGGAAGAATGAAGTTGGAAACAGCAACAGTAACGGTCACTTACTACTGAAGACATTTTTCTCTGATCTTCTTATCACCAACATGGTCTTCTATTTGCTTAAGTGCAATAAAACTTCATAGATATACCTTTGAAGCAGACATTGACACTTAATAGATTGTAAGGAGAAGAGACAGGATGTAAGAGTAACAAAAATAATGTATATCAATGAGTGCTTGACTAATCATAGACTTAACCTCTCACTCCTGAATGTTCTCATTCAACAAAAGGGGTGGCCCCAAGGAAAAAAAGACTTCCAGAAGAAATAATGTCAATGCATTAGAGCACTTCTGTAAGTGGAAAAGTTTGTTGCCTACTTGGAAGGAAAGTTGAGCTAACATACAGTTGACAAAAGTGGAGCAGAAAAAGAGGGGCACCTTTCAGAGATTTGGTGTCCAGGACTGCATTTACTCATCTGGGTCAGGATTCACAAACCTCAAGACTGGTCTGACAAAAATGACAGAGAAATTCAGAAAATAATAAATGAAAAATGAGAACTCCACAAGGTGTACCAACAGGATGTTTATCCATCTCTAAGAGGCAGCATTTAATTCCATCCTTGGTAAAATATAGGTAAAGCTTAAAGAGATGCAGGATTCTCGGCTCAATAGGAAGGCAGATGAAATTAAGTTTTACATTGATAATCACTTTTATGATGCTTTGAAAACAATTTATGAGCCAAAGACCAATGGTGTATCTGAGCTCCTTGGGCTACTCTGAATTTAGGAGATCTTCTTTAGTTCCCTATGGTACCATTCTCTACAAGAAAGCAAAAGAAAGTAGGAAACAGAACATAGTCTCCAGCTGACATGTGACTGGACTTACCTAGGAGGGCTGATCATTAGGCAAAGACTTGGGAACTTTGGACCCAGCCTCAGTTCTTCTCCTTGTGGCATGGGACATCAGCTTGGGATCTAGTGGGAACTAACTGTCATGACTGATATGTTTGTACTCAGTATTCTGTTATTGGCAAGGGAGTCCAATAACTTCTGAATGTGACTAGCTCATTGATTCTGAAGCAAGGGTATAGGAAAGGACAGAATGGACATGGAGAACAACTCTCACTATTGCTGTTGCTCTCCTGGATGTTCTGAATCTCTCTAACTTTGATACTAAGACTTTTAGGTGAAGCTTCTAAGGGCTGAGAGCTATTTCCTGTCTTCTTTCAGTCTCCAAGCCTTTGACCTGTCCATGGTACTTCCTCCCCCACCATTCTCTCCTCTCATCATTTTGCTTGTATGTGTTCTCTTAAATCCCACCAGACAGCTGATGACTGATTACTCTACTCCCTAAGGGGAGGGGCAGTCAGAGTGAGAGAGCAAACATACAGCTAGACCTATATAACCTAGGATGATACTGGGTATGTAGAAGGTATATAATAGCTCAATCACTCCTTGTTCCCTTTCTGACTCCATTCTTGAATCTTTCAACTTCCTTCTCCAGTCTTCTCACTGTAGAAGTTTATTTTACCCTTGTGGCCCCTTCCTCTGGTTATTTAGTTCTTCTCAGAATCTCCATTTTAAGGAAAAAGACCAAACTAGCTATTTCTTTATCTGCTTCTGGCATCCACTCCTGACTCTGTGAACTTCTATCATGTGCCCACATGGGAACTCCTCCCTTCTGCTCTTTAGCTTCCCTTTACATAGTTCCCTCCATTAGAATGTAAGCTTTTTAGGGACAGGGATTGTCTTTTTTTTTTTTGGTTTTATGTATATTTCCAGCTTTTACTATAGTGTTTGGCACATTATAAGTACTTAATAAATACTCATTGATTCAATTTGATTTGATTCTGGATTGGGGCAAGGAAATACAACAAAAGGAAAATATTGAGGTCTAGATTTTAATCATAGGTCCATAGAATCAGGGTTTCTGATTCCCTGTACAGACAGGGAAGTCTGTACCTGAACAAAAATCTCATCTAAAACATACCCTTCTAGCCTTTCCTAGAAGATCTTTGGTCACAAGGACTTGATGATCTGTCAGTGACAACCATTGTACATTCAAATAGATTTAATTGTTAGGAAATTGTTCCTGACATCAAGTCTTAATTTGCTTTTTTTCACTTTCCACTAATTGTTCCAATTTTTATCCTCTGAGACTAAGAAGAGCAAGCCTATGTATGCCTTCTTTCATGCCCTCCCAATCTGGTATCAATTTTAAATTTGTGTTTTTATCCAAGTAATTAAAAAATCACTGACACTGGGAAGCTCCACTAGAGACTTTCTTCCAAGTTGATATCAAATCACTAATGACTAATATTTCTTGAGTCTGGGCATTCCACAAGGTTTGAATTTACCTAATATAGTTACTTCTCCATCTTGCTTGAAAGCAACTATCTTCCCTTTCCTTCAAGTTTTCCCTTCTCTGAGCCCAATATCACTAATTTTCTTCAATTTTCCTGTGTATGCATAATATTGAGGCCCTTTATAATTGCCCTCCTCTAGATGCCACTTATAGCCCATCAAAGTTCTTCTCAAAATGTGATATCCCAGATCGGACATAATTCTTCAGATTTGATCTGACTGGGGCAGACTACAAGTAAAACACTGACTTTCTTCAGCCTGAATAACCTTTATTAATATAGTCCAAGACAATTTAACACTTTTGATTGGCTATCAACCATGCTGACCAGAGAGTGCATTAAAACACATCCCTCCTCTCTCCCATATGAACTGCTTTCTAATCATATCTGATTGTCCCATCATCTTTGTTGAGAGCTTGACATTTGGTACCCAAGGGGAAAAGTTTTATACCTATCTCTTTTAAATTTTTATTAGACTAAACCAAATATTCTAATCAGTCAAGATCTTTTTGAATCTTGACTGTCATCCAATATATTGTTTACATCTCCCAAATTTGTATCATCTTTAAATTTGTGTTTTTATCTAAGTAATTAAAAAATAACAATATTGGATGAAGCACAGACACTGGGAAACTTCACTAGAGATTTTCTTCCAAGTTGACATCGAATCACTAATGACTACCAACAACTTCTTGAGTCTGGCCACTCCACTATGTTTGAATTCACCTAAGGGTATTATTCTCTATCTTGTTCACAAGAATAGGATGAAAATCTTTGTCAAATGCTTCCCTAAAATCTAGGTAAACTAAAACTATGATGTTACCTCATCTACTACTTTAGTAACCATATCAAAAAAAAAGTTTAGCATGACCTGTTTTTCCAATTGAAATTTAATTTTTAAAAGTTTTGAATTGAACATCTTGGATGTTCTTTAACCATTCTTTTCATAACATGTTCTAAATTTTGTGGTGAATTAGAGTCAAATTCACAGACTTTTGCTTTTAGACTTTATTTTTTTTTTAAGAAAACTGGGTTATTTGTCCTCCAATCCTTTGTTATCTCTCCCTTTAGCCCCAGTCTTCAGGGATATATGTTACCTATATCCAGAGATTACCTATATCCACATTTTCTAGTTCTTTCAATAAAGACCTGGCTTTGCTCTTTATTTTAGGTTGGATAAATGATGTCACCTCCCTGGGACTCAAATGTCTTCATTTCTAAGGAGAAGGGATTGGATAGCGGATCTCTAAGGTTCCCTCCATTCTAGGACTTGTGATTCTCTAATTCTGTGAAGTCATTTGCTGCATGTATGTATGTCTTTGCTTTTCCTCTTAGGATTCCAGCTAAGTGACTGGACTAGGTGGGCTTTGGATGTGTGCATGTGCCTGTGTTTTCATTTAGCATTGCCTGTTTTGAGAATGTTTCCCAGCATGGGTTAGTAGACACGTATTGCTTTTCTGTCTCCTAACAGGTGATAGGCAGCAGGGGCTTTAGATAAGACACCTGGGAGGTCTTTGTCAGAGAGCTTGTCTTCTGTGCTGACATTGGGATGAATGACAACAGTATCTATCACACTTTCCTCTCCCATACCCTCTGGGGTCTGTTGATTAAAACTGACCCTCTCAGGGACGTTTCCTTATTCTCCAAAGCAGAACAGCAAGGCAGGAAGCTAAATCACTGGAAAAAGTAAGGACTGAATGAATGGAGACCTCACATCAAATAAAGCTTCTGTGGGAATAGCCAGGCATGGTGATGTAGTTCTCCTGGGGGAGGATGAAGCTGGTGAATTGCTTGAGCTTGGGAATTCTGACCTACAGTGGCTGAAAACCGATTGGGTTTGGACGCCAAGTCTAGCACCAATATGGCGAGCCTCAGTTTATCAATGCCTTTCCTAAACTGATTTCTAGAAGTGGATGCAATATAACAGTTGGGATTTGTTGTGGGAAGAGAACTATCATTTCCTTCAGCACATCTATTAATGTAACTGAACATTTTTGTTGTCCCATTGTTCATTCATATGGAACTCACAGAATATTAAAACTCTCCATTCTTTTCCACATGAACTGCTCAGTACCTCTTTCTTAAACTGAGGTTCTATAGAAGATTTTTTGAACCTCAGTCTGAGGCTTTATATTTCTCCTCATTATATTAAACTTTAGTGCATTTGCTCCATTTTTATGGCCTGATGAGGTAGTTTTGGATCCTGACTCCATCGTGCAACATTTTAGCTTATCCCTCCCAGCTTTGTGCTGCCTAATACTGTGAAGAATGTAGAGTTTGCTCTTGACTTTTGCTTACTTTTCTGTGTTTTCTTCATAATGATAACAGTGAGGAGCAGAACAAAACTCAAAGATATATTCCTGGTGCACTTCACTAGAGACCTCCTCTGCAGGTTGACATTGACCCCATTTAAAGCCCTCTCAACTTTGAATCTAGTACCCTAAGACAAATGACTTAATTCAGTTTCCTCATTTGAGATAAGAATTCAGAAGTCTCCAGACAAACATTTTTTTACCATTTTTACTAGTAGTGTTAGATGCACTCTACCTTTGGTCAAGAGGTAAAGTAAATAGAAAAAACAACAACAAAGCATTAAAATATAAATCCTTCTGGGCATGAATCTCTTCAACAATGAGATAATTCAGACCAGTTCCAATCATCTTGTAATGAAGAAAGCCATCCACACCCAGAGAGAGGAGTGTCATTCACAACACAGCATTTTCACCTTTTGTTGTTGTTATTGTTGTTTGTTACTTGCATTTGTTTTTTCTCATTTTTTTCTGTCTGATTTGATTTTTCTTGTGCAGCAAAATAATTGTATAAATATGTATACATATATTGGATTTAACATATTTCTACCATGTTTATCATATATTGGACTACTTGACATCTAGGGTTAGATTTGGGGGAGAGGAGGGAAAATTGGAACACAAGGTTTTGCAAGGGTTAATGTTGCAGAATTATCCATGCATATGTTTTGAAAAATAAAAAAAAAGAACTTTAATAAAAAATATAAATCCTTCCAACAGTCATGGCCCCATGACTCCAAACAAACCATTCACCAAACCCACAGGGACAGTTTTAAAGTCTGGCCTGGCCTTTTGTTTGCCTCGATCATCCTCAGAACTTGAATATACTGCATTGGCAAAAGGGAAGGGGAAAGTATCAATGCTTGCAAACACCGGCAGGAGACAGCATGGCATAGAAGGAATCTATCAACTCAGCAGCTATTTTTCTCCTCTATTTTCTTCTCTCTCCTTGCTTTTGGCTTCCCAAGCCCTTCCTTAAAACCTTTCTACTTTAGAGACATCTCCACAGTGCATGCTCACATTTGTCCTCCTGGAGGAGACCATCCAGGACCATTTCCCCAGTGAGTGAGTTATTCTAGTCTCAAGGACTGTTCTTGTTTGTCTTTAGTTGTTGAGGAGAACCATGACCTCAGGGAGGGGATGCCATGACATGCAAGTGAGCTGGATTGAAGTGAGGGAGGACTCTGCAAGGTCACCTGCCTCATTTTCCCTTCCAGAGCCATTTGGGGATAATGGCAAGATACAGTTCAGAATGACTAGAGATGGTCTTGAAGGCAATGGGAGACCTTGGTCTTTTTAAGCTAAGGTCTTCAATAGGTCTCAGTTTGACTGAGGGTGGACCCGTAAGGCAAGGTAGTAATTGAGGCAAAGAATCTCCTCTTTCACCATGTCCCCCCCAAGAATCTAAATAAATAATTGAATGAATCTGGGAGGGGAAGATGCTCAGGGTTTGTGCCCAAAGCAGAAATGAGTGTTATTTATTATTTACATTCAATCTGAGTCAATCAGGACCAAAATGGGGATTGGCTTAGGACCTATTGGTGGCCAATGAAAATCAGACTGATTTTGGTTTAAGGCCTGGTCTTTAAGAACTTAGCAAAGTACCAGGGAGAGATCCCTTACTGAAGAAATTACTACCTATACTTGTAAGTCCTTTAGTTTTCTAAAATGCTTCTGAAAGTGTCACTTGTCCCCTCACAATTCACCAGAAGTGGGTAGTAGCTAGCTATCAAGTTTGATTAGTGTTAGGTAGTTCACATATCAGGTAGACACTCCAAGAAGACAGCATATTTCCCGTTGACTGCTAATATGTCAGATAGATACCTCAAATTCAGGGTAAAATTGAACCCAAATCTAACTTCTGTTTTTCTCTTAAGATGCCATAATTACCCCAGTCTTCCAGGTTCATATGTTGGAGCCATCTTTGACTTTTCCTTTTTTCTTACTTCACAGCTCCAATCAACTGCTAAATTCTGCCATTTTTGCTCCTTTAATAGCTCTTGTTTATATCCCCACTTCAATCTCTTGTCTCTTTACAACTAGGTTCTTGTTATTATCTTCTAACTGATTTTCCTACTTACTGCTTTAATTCTTCTCAATTCATCTTCCATATCACTATTAAAATAATCTCCCTAATAATTAGTGGTTGTGATCATGTAACTTTCTTATTTGAAAAATTCTGGCAGCTTTCCATTGCCTGCCAAATAAAATATAAAGTAACAGTTCTGGCATTCAAGGCTCTTCAGAATTTGCTTTCTACTTGTCTGTCTTTGCTCTCACCTCTCCTCTCTCTCCTTCACCTCCTTTCCCCATTCCCTGCCTTGCCTCCCCGGGAACCTCTGCTTTGGGGTCCTTCTCGTCTCATTAATGACTCTCTCTCCCCCAGGACTATGGTTTCCTGAGAGCCATGGTTCCCCTCTGGCCTTGACTCTCGCCTCCTACCTCCTTCCTGCCAGCCAAACTATCCCCTTCAGGATATTCTCTATTCCCTCTCATTTCTCCCACTCCTATGTATGCTGTGTTCTCTGATTAGAAAGGAATATTCTGAAGGGTAGGCCATCTTGCTGCGGGCTTGTATATGTATCCTGAGTAGTTAGCACAGCTCCTGGCCCATAGAAATTCGTCATTTGCTCTTGTGTGTCTTTCCTGTTCAGCCTTTTTTACCTAGAACTTCCCCCTTCCATATTCTAAATTTCAGTCAAAGTGTATTCCCTTCTTATCCTGCTCTATAGTATCCCCTGTGCTTGAAATGATCTTTCTCTTTCCACCTCATCTTCCTCTGTCAAGGTATTTGCAATAGGAAAGGAAAAAAGAAATTAAAATGATTTCTCTTAAAAGAGTTAGAAGTGTTTAACATGGAAAAGACTTAGGATAAGACTTTAGGGTTTTTCTATGGAAAAAGAATCTGTGTGACTTGAATGCAGAGAGTTTAAGGGACTTTAGAACATTTGACTCCAGATAAAATTTGTACAGAAGTCGATTTGTGATTAAGGTAAGCTGTAAGGCAGCCCATCAGATGAAGCACTGGGTTTGAAGTCAGGGAGGTCTGAGTTCAAATCTTACCCCAGACATTTACTAGCTATATGATCCTAGATGAGTCATTCCATCTATCTCAACTTCAAATTCCTCATGGATAGAATTGATTAGTGTTAGGTAGTTCACATATCAGGTAGACACTCCAAGAAGACAGCATATTTCCCGTTGACTGCTGGGTATTTCCACAATATGTCAGATAGACACCTCAAATTCAGGGTAAAATTGAACCTAAATCTAACCTCTGTTTTTCTCTTTGAGATGCCATAATTGCCCCAGTCTCTTCTAGTCTCTTCCACGTAATGGGTTCCCTGTCCCTGGAGGCTTCAAGTGGGGTCTGCTTGACCTCTTGATTCCAATATAGAAGAAATACTTGCTCAGGTACGGGTTATACTGGATGAGCTCAGAAATCCCTTAAAACAGACATTCTGTTGCTTCCCAGTGTTTCCCCTCACAGAGGGAGGAGGAGGAGAGAAACAAAGTACAAGGGAGAGGGGGAGCCCTGTAAAGGATCAGAAGGTGAGTGGGTGGGAGAACAAAGCAGAGACAGAGAGAAGGTGGAGGAGGGCTTGTCGGGAGGGAGTGCTGAAAATGTGGTTCCGCCCTCAGAAGCTCTGGGAAGTGTGATCTCTACCCGAGGAGGGGCTGCCCACACTGGCAAAATCATGGATTCCCGATTCTTCAGCGTCTGAGCAGAAGAAATGAAGGGTCTGCTCTGAAGACCTGGGCCACTTTCCCCCTTTTCATCCAATCCACCACAAATAAGGCTGGAAGGCGACAGCTAGCTTTGATAACATCAACAACAAAAAGCCCTCTCCTCCCATGGTGACCTGTTCATCAAGAAATAACCATTTCTCTCCTCCCTCTGTTCTCTGCTTCCAGAACCTCAGGAGGCTGGGGGAGTTCCCACTGGCATTTTTGTCATGTTCTGTTTTGAAGGGGGAATTGGGGACAATTCAGAGGCACTGAAAAATGCCTGAGATGCTGGGAGGGGAAAACCCTGTCCTGGGCAGGAGATGTGGCAATCTGGGAGAGAGGCAGAGTCCCAGGGATAATTACCCTGCCAGTCAAGAGTAATAAATACTTTACTTCCCATCTCACACACCCCCTGCCTTGAAGAGTACGCACATGCACGCACACACACACAAGCTTTTGTCAACATTCCCAGGCAGTGTCATTCTGTTAAATGCTACTTATAATGTGCAGCATGGCACAGAGAGGCTGGTGGAGGCGGTGACAGAGTGTGAGGGAGCCCGAGACAGAACAAGGAGAGACTGAGGTACCATCTTGGTGCTAAGTTGTGTAGGAGCCGAGGAGGAGACCCAGAATGACTTGGGAGAGGACACATAATAGAGGACAGCTGTCTCTGGGGGAAGGGGCTCTCAGTACAGGGCACGTCAGATAACGATTGTTCACATTTGCAGAACTCTGAGATTTAGACAACTCTTTTCTTGCATTTACCCCATGAAGAAAGATAACTATGGCCATTGCTGCTTTGTGGATAAAGAAACTGAGATTCAGATATATATCTATATCTACAGATATAGATATAAAGAGAATGGCAAACTAAGGTGCAGATATATAAATTTCCTCGTCTCATAGAAAATATCAAAGTCTGGATTTGAACCTAAGTGCTAGCTGGTTCAGTGGGTACCGATATATGAAATTCTTGTCCTTAGTCACATAGAAAACATCAAAGTCTGGATTTGAACCTAAGGCTAGCTAGCTGGTTCAGTGGGTACCGATATATGAAGTTCTTGTCCTTAGTCCTTAGTCACATAGAAAATATCAAAATCTGGATTTGAACCTAAGTGCTAGCTGGTTCAGTGGGTAGAATGCCAAATCTAGAGTCAGAAACCTGAGTTCAAATATATCCTCAGACACTGACTAGCCATGTCATCACAGGCAAGTCACTTAACCCTCTTTGCCTCAGTTTCCCCATCTGTAAAATGAGCTGGAGAAGGAAATGGCAAACCCCTCCAATATCTTTGTGTAGAAAACCCCAAATGGGGTCACAAAGAGTCAAACATGACTGAAAAACAATGGAACAAGAAAAAAACTGTTGACTCTAAGGCCAATGCTCTTTCTACTGAATAATATTATTGGTTTTAGACTCAGTACCCTCATCAAAACTCTGCGAAAACCTATATTGATCTAGTGCTTACAATTACTATTCTTCTATTCCCCACCCCTAAGGTCTCCATGCAATCTTTCTAATTTTCATTTTATTCCTTCTGGGTCCATCTTTTCAAATAACTGATATTTTTCTGCTAAGGGGAAAAAACTGGAAGACTCCTCATTCTGAGGGCCTTCTGGACACAATGGTTCTGTTTTGTGGCGCAGCTCATTAATGATTCTGAAGGGAGAAGGGAGAATCCCCTTTGGAGGAGAGAAATCTTGGGGCAGAGAGCATCACACAATTGATCACCTCTATTGCTTTCTTTGAGCTGAGGTGTGAGTAAGAGTTAGATTCCAGATCAATGAAGATGTAAATCCAGACACAGCAGACATCCCAGGTCCCAAGCAGGGCTGCTTTCCTCCCTTCACCACATCCTTGGAAGTCTTTCCCTCCTTGGGCCTGTCAGTGGTCCATGCAGTCTGAAATTGCAGCCACCAGGGGTCAGGCTTTGATATCTCTTAATCCATGGGTTTCTCTGCAGCCCGGGGAACCAGAATGATGCTGGGGATATTTAGGTTTCAGGGCTGTGAGATAGAGACAGATGGTCAGAGATCTGGGGTTCAGCATTTAGGGAACTTGTCCCGAAGAAGCTATGGGATCTCTCTCCACATGTTCTGGAGCTAATGGCCTATGTTTGTCAGAATTATCATCCAGACATGAAAGAATTATCATAGATATAAATGTCTGTTATTATGGCTGTTATTTGTATAATTCTTCAAGATTTTCAGACAACTCACCCAACCATTATCTCATTGGATTTTCTCACTTCATTCCCTCTTTTATAGAGCCATCAATCAATCAATCAATCAATCCATCTACCGGTGTGTCCTTGTAGGACTTGTCTTCAGGTGAGAGCACTGTGTTAGACCTGGGGACACAATGACAAAACTAACAAAAAACAATCCCTGCCTGTGAGGAGCTTACATTCTGGGAATTTGGGAGGAGGACACAGTGAGTAGAACATGTAAATGGGTAAGCTTAGACCATAGCTAGGTCTCAATGAATCCTGTGGTCATATATTTGCACTATTAGAAGTAATAATTATGTAAATTATGGCAATTAGTTCCATCCCATGCAAATATGCAGTTTGAATTCAAATAAAGTAGACACTATTGACACTAATTTGGATCTGGTTGAGATAATGAGATGACACAGGGAATCAAATGCTGGACCTGGAGTTCAGATATAGCCTCAGATACTTACTAGTTATGGGATCTTGGACAAATCACTTAACCTCTGCCTCAGTTTCCTCATCTGTAAAAATGGGAATAATTATAGTGTTTGTCTACCTCCAAGAAATACTCTAAGGATAAAATATAATTTTGTTAAATGCCTTGCAAACTTTAAAGTGCCAAAAAAGTATTATTATATACTGATAATCTGAGGAGGGAGAGGGAACTAGGAGAGTCAGGGGAGATTGCCCATGGAAGTTAGTACTACTATTTCCATAGGAGCCAAGTGGTGAATGACATAAGGGATTTTTAAGAAGTAAACATCCAGAGAAGGGAATTCCAAATATTTCATGAACCTGACATTCGATCTTCCATTTGTACAAAGGCGGATGATTGAATGTTGAATTTAGGAAACCATAAAACAGCACATGATTGTAGGTTGAACTAGACCACTGGGGTGAAAATTCAGTAGAAAGGAAGGCCATCAAATCATAAGTAAGAATCCCTATGGTCTGCATATTAATTTAGAAAGCCACATACATTTATATGTTTCTATTTAAATCAATACAACCACACATTCAAATAAAATAGGAATTATATTTTAGCCTGGCTCAGACAAGACTTAAAGAAGTCTTGCAGGCCATGTGGTGCTTTGGGCCAAGTGTATGATGTGCCTGAACTAGATGACCACTGAAGACTCCTCCTACATTGACATTTGTCTTTAAGTGCTAAATAAATGGTCCAGAAAAATAACTATTTTGATAATGGAAAAGTGAGAGAAAACAAGATTCAGAGATATGAATAGACTAACCTAAAATCATGTAGCAGAGTCTCTAATAGAACTCAAATATTCTGTTATCCAGGTCAGCCTTCTTTCCACCACATGACAGTCTTTATAAGTGATTCCCAACATTTTTTCATCTCCCTTTTCCTTCACTTCTTCCTTCCACTCCATTCCTTCCTGCACTCCAGTGCCTGGTCAATGTCGTTCTTGAAAAGGATCAAAATGACAAAAATTGAAGTCAATATATAGTGTGTTCAACTGTGACTGATCAGACCAATAGAAGTTTAGAAGACTCTACTGCACTTCAGGCACAAATTATCCACGTGAGCATTTGAAATGGAGATGTCTCTAAATTTGTACATCTCATGTTTCTTTTGAGATACTGCAATTCTGCTTCTCTTAGAGCACATAGCACCTTTTTTGATTCAAGAACATCATGCTGGGAAGGTCATGCAATCAATTCTATAGTTCACAAGAGAGACCTGGAAATTGTCCTTGTATCACTTCTTTTGACCTCCATGTGAGCATTTACCTTCTGTGAGTTCTCTGTAAAATAGTCTATTAGGCAAACATATGTTTGGCATTCGAACAACATAGCTGGACCATCAGAGTTGCACTCTGGTCAAATTTGATTGGTCGTCACTTCAGCTCGAGAAAGGACCCCAGTGTTCAATATTTTATTTGCCAGGTAATTTTTAGCATCTTCCTAAGACCATTCAAATGGAAGCGATTAGTTTCCTGGCATGGCGCTGTTATACTATCTGCTTTCACAGCTATACAACAACAAGGTTAGCACAAGGCTCTGTAGACCTTCAGATTGATAAACAATCTTTTTTCTCATATTTTCCTGGGGAGCTTCCCAAACCTAGCTCTGACTATATGTACATCAACCTTGTCACCTATGTGTACATCCCTGAAAAGTATATAGCCAAAGTAAGTGCTCTTATCCACAGCATTCAAAATTTCTCCATTTACTGTAACTGATGGTTCTATGTATGGATTGTGTGGTGCTGGCTGATGGAAAACCTGTGTTGGGGTTAATTTTTAGGTCAAAATGAGCGAGCACAAGCAGCAGATAATTGATCCATACTTTGTTGTATCTCAATCTCAGATGTTGCAGTGATTGCATAATCATCTGTGAATAGAAAGAATCATACATCAACTTTCCCTCCACTTTAGTATTTGGTAGGCAGAACTGGAAGAAACTATTCTTCAGGCAGGATGGAAGGATAGGATAGATAGATTATCTTCCTCAGAATGGATTAGTTATGTCATAAGGACTTTGGACAAAGAGCTCAGGATTTTAAGGCACTCTCATTCCTTTGCTCTGACCAATGGGGAAGGTTCCCAACTGTTGCATTAGTGGATGAAATTACATCCTGGTCATATTAACCAACCCATCTGAGTCTAGAGCTGCCAAACTGTAGGATTTATATAGTCCCAACGGCTTGACACATTTGGTGGACCATTTCCCAACTGTAATCTTTCCTTGTCCCCTCTAGTTGATTGGCTGAGTAAGGACAGTCAGCATTCTAGGATCCTAAATATCCATCTCCATAAAATTCAAGGGAAAAGAATAGGGCACCATTGGAGACTTTGAGATCTATGACAAAAGGCATGCTCCCTGTTGCCCTGAGTTGGTAAAACTCTCTGATCCTGGCCATCCATGGGTCATCCTTACCATCACACCTCCTAACCTTCTCTCACTCCAAAATGGACCAACTTCCCCATATCCTGAAAGAAGAGTTATGGGCAAGAAACAAAGATGAACCCAAGTGAATCCACACGTCAGGGAACATGTTCCTGTTTCTCCAAGATCTATTTTTCTCCTTGGACAGGCAAGGACCTTCTAGCAGGTTACTCCTTGATAGTGGAGGTCCCCCTCCCTTTGCTTTCTCCATCTTCCCTTTACCCCCCTTTCTTGTGGCTTCTCTGTCAGCAGAAATGACTCGTTAGCCACGGTTGCATCAGTCATTCTGCAGCTGAAGTGAGTCATGTCGCAAGATGTGGTTGCTGGCTGTGCTGGGTTTTGGTTAGGGGGCAGGGTGGAGGCCAGATCACTGTATTTTTACATGGGAGAAAAGGGAGGGTGGCTCAAATAGCCCAAAGGGGAATGGAGAGGACCTGGCTGCTGAGCTACAGCCAGGACTACTTTTTTGGAGTGAGTGGGAAGGTAATGAGTTAAGCTTCCTATGATCTTGACCCTGGGTTTTCTCCCCTGTTGATGGGAGTGGAGAAAAAGGGGAGCATAAAGAAGTTATGGATATGGATTCCACTCCCACCCCGTCACAGAGCAAGAGATCAAGCAGACTGACACAGTGGTTGATACATATGGTGTGATGGGGGAAGGGGCTGAGAGAGGAACTGAATGATGAGTTGGCTTGATTTCTTCCACTTCCTCTATTTTTTTATCTTCTTGGCTTGTTTGGTCTCAGCCACTGTGAGGCTTTCAGAACTCGGGATTGATAGCCTTTGATCTCTTTGTTAAAATACACTGTGGGTTATTTCTCAACTCTGGGGATGGTTCTAGTCCTGGGAGATAGGAGAAGTTAGTTCTGTCTTCCTTACTGGTAGATGGCAACAATTCTGAGAGGAGTTGAGATATGGGGGATTACAGTTTGCTTTACCCCCAGGTGAGCAAACTACTACCGTAATCTTTGTATTATGCAGCTGTAGTTTAGTAAGTTATTTTTTATTTATGTTTTGTTCACAGATAAAACAATATGAATATTTTTATACAAATAGGTCCTTTTTTCCTCCCTTTTGCCAACATTCTTGGAAATAAAATTCTACAAGTGGAATTGTTGGATCAAAAGTTTTGTGACTCTTGTTCTATATTGCTAGATTATTCTCCAAAATGTTTGTAGTAGCCTTCAGTCCCATCAAAAGGCAAAAGGGTGCTTATTTTCACAAAGCTCTACTAACATAAAATTTTAGTGATGTCCTGGAGGTAGATCAAACTCACTATGATCAAAACTGAACTCATTATCATCTCTGCCCTGAGGGGCTTCACCTTACCCCTCTTTCAGACTTGCTTAATTTTCTTGAAGATTGCCACCATCCAGTAATACAGGTCTGTAACTCTAGAATCATCTTCCCAAACTCCCTGTCTGATAGTCAGGGCCTTTCACTATTTAATTTGAATACTCATCTTGAATATTTGCTCAATAAACCTACTCCACTGGGGTCTACATAAGGCATATGCATTCCTGCCTTTGAAGCTTAGATTTATGCAGATAATTTGTATGTTATTTCTCCATTAGAACATAAGTTCTTTGAGGGCAAGGCTCATGCTTTTTTCTTTCTTTTTATTCCCAGTGCTTAGTATAGTGCTTGACATATATTGAGTTCTTGAGAAATACTTGCTGACTGCTTAATTGGTGGTAATAATAAGGACAGGGCCATAGGACTTAGAGCTGGAGAGGTTTTCTCATCCAATACGCTCATTTTACTGATTAAGAAACTAAAGGACCAGAAGAAGTTCAAAGATTTTTTTTTTAAATACACAGTTAATACATAGGTGACTTGGAATTTGAATCTATATCCTCTGATTTAAACTGCTGTCCTTTCTACTCTGGCACACAACTAATTTGCTCTCTGATTTTAACAAAGCCAATTGCTTCCTTCAACAAAGGCCACTTCTGGAAAAATTCTCCCCAATTTGTCTGGATCCTAGGATGGTGTTTGATGGCAGAGTTTGTCTGGGAACTGACATGATGTGGAAAAAGTCATTGAGATGTTCTTGCTACTTCTGCTTGGAGACTAGGGACTAAGATGGTGAAGATGGTAATGGAAAGATGGAAACTAAGATGGCTAAGAGGAAGCTTCACTTCTGAGATGGCTCTCAGAGCCCTTGTTAAGTTCCTGCCCTGCAAGCTGATGTAATAGAACATGATGGGAAGCCCCTGGGCTTCTAATGTGGGATGACAAGTCGGACAGCTCCTAGTGCTATCTCTGCTCAGCCAGGCCCCTCGCCTGTCATTGGCAGAATAAGCTGACAGTGGCTATTTAGAGGCTGGAAAGTAGTGGCCGAAGGAAGGAGAATGGTAAAGATTTTAAACTTGATACCCCTTAAACATGGGCTACTATCTTAAAAAAAAAAACCCAACACAATCCAGCCCTTCAGCATGCCGCCTTATTGCTATACCCACACATTCATAATCACCAGTTGGCTCTATTCTGGTATGTTATGAACTGAAGTCCATTAACCAGAATGCATTAGGGAAGGAGAAAAGAGGAGGGAAGAAAATGTTAATGATTATGGGACATTTTTCTTGGTCTTTAGTTTAAGTACTTTAATAGTCAGCATCAGCCAAGTCCTCCTTCTTTGAAAGCCTAATATTGGTTCTGGCTTCAGGATGTCTCTTACCCCAACCTTTCCTTTTTGATTTCTCCTATCATCTCTCATTCCTCATGCAGATCTTCATTACTTCATATTGGACAACTGCAGCAGCATTCTAATTGTAATCCCAGTTCATATTCCTTTCCCAACTAATTATCTATATTCCATGGGGCTATTTTTATCTGTTTGTTTGGTATCAATAGCTTATTTGTAACTTAAAGGTCTTAGACCATAGTCTAAGTTAGAGTTGTCTTGGCAAGAGAGGTCAAGTAACTTGTCCATCAATGTAGGATCATGTAGCCAATCAGATGTAAAGTCAGACCTTTATTTACTCTGTGACTGTTAGGTGTCAGAGTGGGCATAATTCTGAATTTGGAGCCTAAAAGAACTTTGTTCAAAACCTACCTTAGTGGTGTGACTCTGGGCAAGTCACTTACCTTTGTTTAGCCGGTTGCTTTATCTGTAAAATGGAGATAAGAACAATAGCTGTTTCACAAAGTTGTAAGAATCAAATGAGGTAATATGTGTAACTGGACTTTTACTAAGGTCTGTAATACTGGAAATGCTCTCCATCTATCAGTAGTAAAGTCTCATATTTACTTAGCCACAAACAAAATGTTCTAAGCATGTAAAAAGCACGTGTGTGTGTGTGTATGTGTGTGTAAAGTGCTCTGCAAATTTTGAAGTGTCATATGAATGCTAGCTATTATTATCATCTTGTCCATATATATATATATATATATATATATATATATATATATGTAAAGTGCTCTGCATATCTTAGAGTCATATGAATGCTAGCTATTATCCTGCCCGTATATATGCATGTAAAGTGCTCTGCAAATCTCAGTCATATGAATGGTAACAATTATCATTCTGCCCATATATGTGTGTATGTGTATGTGTATGTGCACACACACACACACACGTATATAAAGTGCTCTGCAAATCTCAGTCATATGAATGGTAACAATTATCATCCTGCCCATATATGTGTGTATGTGTATGTGTATGTGCACACACACACACACACGTATATAAAGTGCTCTGCAAATCTCAGTCATATGAATGGTAACAATTATCATTCTGCCCATATATGTGTGTATGTGTATGTGTATGTGCACACACACACACACGTATATAAAGTGCTCTGCAAATCTCAGTCATATGAATGGTAACAATTATCATCCTGCCCATATATGTGTGTATGTGTATGTGTATGTGCGCACACACACACACACGTATATAAAGTGCTCTGTAAATCTCAAAGAGTCATATTTTCATCCTGCCATTCTCCTTCCCATTTTATATCATAATGGCTGAACCACACAAGCCATCTATCATCTGGTCCTGCCCTTCTCACCCAGCCTTATTCCCACTCCTTCCTTCAGCTTAAGCCAGGTCTGTCTCTTTTCACTCCCCCAATCATCCACCCTCATTCTGCCTTGAAGCCTTTGCTCAATGCCCTTCCCATATGCTCTTCCTCTTCTTGTGACTATTCAAACCCTCCCCATCTGTCAATGCCTTTCTTGAGCTATCCTCTTCCATGCAATTGTTTCCCACCACAGAACCCACCTTCTCTTTCCCTGAATTTCTATAGAATTTTGATTGATAGTATTCATCCATTTTGTCACAAACACAGAAACAAATGTTTGGGTGTATATACACGGGGATAGATAGGTAGGGGCATTAAATACACAGAATAAATATAAGGCAATGACAGGATCAGAAAATAATTCGTGGTGATGCTCAAACTGAATCTCAACAGAAACTGGAGATTTTAGATGGTGGAGACACAAAGGAAACATATTCTAGATCCCGGGGATTATCTAGTGGGGGAAAATATCCTTTCAAAGCCACTGGGAGTACAAGGGAGTTAGGAAATGTAGAAGTGTATAAATAAGGACCTGTGAGAAGCTCATTTGACTGCACCACTGACTGTCTTAAGGGTAATAGTGTATATAGGGGCTGGGAACATAAATTGTATCTAGGTTGCCAGAGATTCTAAACACCAAAGAGAGAAGTTTTCCTTGCTCTTAGGGGGTCATAAGAAGTCACTGGAGTTTATGAAGTGGGAGAATGATACTGTCAGACTTAGAACTGAGGAAAATCAGTTTGGCAGCTATGTGGAGGATGGTTTGTAGAGAGGAGAGCCTTTAGCAAGAGAGACTAATTGAGAGCTACTATGACAGTAGTCCAGGTAAATAATGATGGTGGGTTGGACTAAGGTCAGGTTGTATAAATAGGGGATGAATCTAAAAGATGTTAGAGAAAAGAGGGGACACAATTTGACAAATGACTTGATATGTGGAATGAGGGAGAAGGAGTTGAGGATGATTTTGAGTTTGCAGACCTGGATGGATGCTCTAGACAGCAGTGATTAGGTTTAGAAGAAGGATATGTTTGAGGAGAAAGATTGTGAGTTTTCATTTTGGATATGTTGAATTGACAGATGGATGACATATATTGATGTATGGATATATTTGGAACATCCAGTTTGAACTATCCAATAGGGAACTAATGTGAGCTGGGAACTCGGGAGAGAGCCTAGAATTGGATATATAGTTCTGAGAATTATCTGCACTGATGTCTAAATCCTGACTAAATCCTTGGGTGCTAATGGAGTTCCCATGGAAAAGAGTAGGTAAAGAGAAGAAAGTCCAAAATAGAGTCTTGAGGGGACAGCCACAGTTAGGAGCATGATCTTCATGATGATTCAGCAAAGATACTGAAAAGCACAGAGGCACTTAACTAAGAGTCAGAAAAATCCAGATAGTGTTCAGGAGGAAAAAGTATCTAACAATATCAAATGTTTCAGAGAGCTCAGTAAGGATGAAGACTGAGAAAAGATCGTTAGATTTAGCAATTAAGAACTCAATGGTACTTTGGAGAGAACAATTTCTTTTGAGGAATGAGGTCAGAAGCCAGATTGCAAAGGATTGAAAAAATGAGTACTTAAATTTAGAAAGGAATTATGAAATTCCAAGAGGTCAAGATAAGGAAAGCATTTCAGGTATATAGGGCCACCCATGCAAAGGCACAATTAAATGGAGCATGCTAGGAATAAGCAAGTAGACCAGCTTGGCTAGAACATAGAGTTTGTGAAGGGTAGTCATATGAAAGCTGTTTATAAAGAAAGGTTGGAACCATGTCATGAAAGGCTTTAAACGCTATAGGAATTTATGCAGGGTGAATGCTAAAGGAAATTATGCAGGATAAAATATAGAATATCCCCAAAGTCTTGGTGCAGTTTTAAGTCTTAAGTTCTTGAGGCTTAAAATTGCACCAAGACTTTGGGAAAATTCTACATTTTATCTTAGAAATTATAAAACCACCATAGTTCCTTGAACAAGAAAGTGATGTCATACCTGTGCAATAAATTTGGCAACTGTATGGAGATTGACTTGGAGAAGGAAGTGAGGTAATGCAATAAGAAGACTATTGGAATAGTCCAGGTCAAAGGTGATGGGGGTCTGAATTAGGTAGTAGCTGTGGGAGTAGAGAATGAAGGAATGAATGAATAAAAAGATGTAGAGTTTCATCTCTGCCACATTATTCCCTGGAGCACCCTAGAGAATTTTATACACAGGTATTCAGAGATAGTGAAGGTCAGATCAATAGAAGTAAGTATTAATTTGGAAATTTTGGGTCATACGTTTGTTGTTTGGATTTTTTATGTCTATTTCCTTGGCTCCAGAAATTCTTCTGAAATTAATATCATTTGCCTGGACTCCCAACATGAAAGGAAAACAATTTATTGCATGAATCCATAGTCATAGAATGTTTAAGCTAGAAGGGACCTCGTTGAGTTGCTTTTTAGGAACCCCCTCTAGGGTTTTCTTGGCAAAGATACTGGAGAGGTTTGCCATTTCTTTTTCCAGTTCATTTGGTAGATGGGGAAACCGAGGCAAATAGGATTAAGTGATTTGTCCAGGATCACACAGCTAGTTAGTGTCTGAGGCCAGATTTGAACTTAGATTCTAGGGACTCTAGGATTAGCACTCTATCTACTGGACCACCTAGTGACTCAGAAGGGACTTTAGGGATCATCTAGTTCAACTTCCTTCTCCAAGTAAAAACCCCTTCTACAGCATCTCTTGCAGACGGTCATTTGCCTCCGTTTGAACATTTTCAATGATGGAGAGATCAATATCTCACATGATAGCTTGTTGTTGGACAGCTCTGACTGCCAGTCAGTTCATGAAGATGAAATGTGACTCTGTCTAGCATCTATGTATTAGTCCTGGTTCTATTCCCTAAAGCTACAAAGATGAAATCTAATCCCTTTTCAACCCTTCCAGCACTTGAAGTCAGCTATCACATCTGTGTGTCTACCCCCTTCTCAAACCCCAACCACAGCTTTTCTCCTCCTAGTTAAACATTCTCAGTTCTTTTGGATGCTGCTCCTATGCCATAGTTTTTTTATCCATGCTTGGAATTTGGGTGTGGAGTGTGTCATTTTCTTAATCCCATCAATCAATGTTGCTGAATATAAAGCTGAGCAGATTTTGTGTGTGTGTGTGTGTGTGTGTGTGTGTGTGTGTGTGTGTGTGTGTTATTGCATGAATCCATAGTCATCTCTCCCTGCCTGCTCATCTGCCCTTTAATTGAGAATTTCTCACCTCCCATGTACTCTCTCTTCACCTCTTCTCCATTTTGGGATAGTTGATTGTTTAAATGAACAATAGTAGCAAAATTCTGACCTATAAATTTTCCCCTTTGGGGCATTACTCTGGCAGGTTCCATCTTGGCTATAATTGTGTCCCCCCTACCTTGAGAAGAGCCAGAAGAGTACAGAGTGTTCATGAGTGTATGTGTATATATGCGTATGTATGTGGAATGGGGGTGTTAGCAATTTTCAGTGGCAAGGCTTAGGGGCAGAGGGAGTGGCAATTAGAAACTTTGGCCTCTGTTAATGCTATCATGTTGCACCTAATAAATAAATCAGTAAAGAAATCAGATGAGAACAACAAACCATTTATTTGGGAGAATATTACCTTGTATGGTCCATTCAGGATTCTAACAGGAGAGGTTTGTGTAAGAGCTTCATAAGGAGCCACAGTTCTCTTCATTTTATGGGGTCTTCCAAAGTCCCTCCCTCAATTTGATCTAGGCTTAGAGAGAAAGGGAAGCTTTAAAGAGGAGGTAATCAGGCAAACATCTTGTGTAGAGGTGGAGGTCAAACTTCCACAGAGCCTGACCCAAAAGGTAAATCTTTGTTTCTGAGAGAGCAGTCTCACTCTGATACTTTTCTCTGAACTCCATGGCTTTTAATTATGGCCTTGAGCTGCCTATCAGATGTTTACAGCTCACTAAGATTCCAATTCCTCACCTTAACCCCCTGGGGTCTTTTACAAAAAGCAGTGAGCTCACTAAGATTCCAATTCCTCACCTTCACCCCCTGGGGTCTTTTACAAAAAGCAGTGTAAGCTATCAGGCTGATAGGGAGATGATCCATCCATGAGGCAGACTCAGGACTGAGTATGTATGAGGAAGTTTAGGGGACTTTTATGACTCCATCACTACTTACTTTACCCCTTTAGTTTTTCCCAGTATCTCTCCACTCTATTCCTACCTCCTTTCTCATCACATACATTCTTATGAATCTTACTCAGGGCACATACACTCCTTCCACTGAGAGAGAGAAAGGGAAGGAAGGAGGGGAAAAGGTAATGAGAGGGGGATAAAAAAAAATGGTAAGATAGTGGGACAAAGCCAGAGAGATAAAGATAGAGTGAGACAGAGAAAAAGAATAGAACCCCCTGAATAGACCTTATCTTAATGTCCCCAAATCAGATAGGACATAATCCATTAGTCTATAATTTCCCCCAGGAGTTTGACAGTGCCCTGGTCTCTCACTTCTTTTCTATATTCACTTCTTTACCTTCCTCATTAAAACTGGACACTGAAGAATAGGGTCATGTCTCTGCCAAAGCCTGGAGGATCTTTCTGTCTCTTCCCAGTGCCCTATCCAAGATTCCATCAATGGGGACAGTGTGTGAGCAGTGCTATCAATAGACAGATTAACAGGGAGCCTGTCTGAAGGCTCTTCCTGCCCCTTTACATAAGTTTTCTTGTTCTTCTTTGCTGTCTTCTTCTGCCTTTTTCCCTCTCCCCAAATAATGATGGGCCAGTTGTAGCCCTGGGTGCTGGCCCCAGGATTTCTGGAGGGTTACTTTCTCAGGTCAGAGAGAGGTACATATTCCAAAGAGGTGGACGACTGGCCTCTCAAGTCCAGAAAACGATTGATGGCGGTGTGGGAGGGGAGGGGGGGGGAGTGAAACCCCCAGCTCAGCACTTGGAGGAGTGCCCAGCTGAGAAGGGGAAAGGAGGGATCAGAGAAGTGCTGGAATGGAGCTGAGAGGGACAGGAAGAGGGAACGAGTGGAGGAAGGGGAGAGCGAAGGAGGTGGCTCACCGGAGGAAAAATGTGCCTCCCTACTGGAAGCTATTAGCAAAACTATCAGGAAATGGACCAATGGGGGGTGAAGGGGAGAGGGAAGGAGGTGTTAAATATTTATGAATTAGTGGAATTCACCATGTTTTCCGAGCAATAAGTTTTCATGATGTGTGTTTGGTGAGCGAGCCAGTGGCCCCGCTGGTACGTGCCGGCCCATTAATTTGGCTTGTCATCGCCCCAGCCACATTGTTATAAATAATTTTACCATGATAATAACGAGATGGAGAAGAACAGCGTGGGCATCCGGCGAGGTTAACAGCTCCGACATCGCTGTCACAGGCGGAGCCGCTCCGGAGCCGCCTCCACCCAGATCGAGGCTTGACCCCTGGATGGGGGGGGGACCCTCTTAATCGAAGCTAGCCCTAGCTGAGATTGATATGGATAAGAGAAGGCTGAGGATGGGGAGTCCGGGGAGGGGTAGGAGGGGAACGAGGTTGGGGTAGAGAAGAGGGAACCGGTGAATATTCTGAAAAATCTGTTGAGGAGCACTGGAGTAATTAAATCATAATTGCTAATTATCCACTCAAAGTGACATTATAAGTAGCTGAAGGATTAGAAATGATAGGGAAAGTGAGAGGCAGTTTTGTGCAGTGGGTGGAATATAGGAGTTGGAATCAAGAGGACCAGAATTTAAACCTTGCCTCTGCCATTTTCCAGCTGTGAGATCCTCCTGGGCAAGTCCCTTAATATTGCTAAACCTTAGTTGTTCCATTCTGTAAAATGGGGCTAAGATCAATCTTACAGGATTGTGTGAGATTTACATGAGAAAGTGCTTTGCAAACTTTAAAGCAATATATGAAAATCTGTTATTATTATTATTATTAGGCTTCAGATAGCTTGACATGTAGCTCATCATGGAGTCGTGGTGATTGTTTTTTAGCTTTTTGAAAACCATGTTGCCCATCATAATCCCAACAGAATAGGATGAATTCTACCCCACTCCACCTCCATCCATTTGACTAGTCATCGCCCCAGACATATCGCTATAAATAATTTTACCATGATAATAACGAGATGTGGACAACAGTGTGGGCATCAGGCTCTTGGTAGATTTCTGTTTGTGGCGGTGAAGGACCTATAGTATCTAGGAACTGATCATTGCATTAGAAGGTATTTAAATAGGTTGAGTAAATGTGGGCAAGACCCACCTGGAATGTCTGTAGCCCTCTTCTCTGCCAATCCAAATCTTGGTATTCTTCAAGAACCAGATCAGATTTCACTTTTTCCAAAAAGTCTTCCATGAACCTAGTAAGTCTCATTGATCTGAAGGAATTTACAGAATCTTAGAGTTGGAAGGAAATTCAGAGACTATTTACTTCCATTTGTTCCTAGATTATAAATCTCCTCTATTACATCTCTAACAAATGTTTAAACATCTCTACATGGAATGAAGACCAGTAATTAGAGAGAAACTATCCCTTCTCTACTTCCACTTTCCATTTTGGATAGTCTAATTTTTAAAAATTTTTCCTTATATCAGGGAAAATTTCATCACTTGCTACTTCTACCTGTTGCTCTCAGATCTGCCCTCTGGGGCCAAATAAACCAAATATAATCTCTGTTCTTGACACCCTTTCAACTTGTTATTAAAAGGATGATTAATGAATGTTTAGAAAAGGAAATAATGATTGTGAAGAGCTAGCATGGCTTCTTTAAGAACAGGTCATTCTAGATTTACCTGGTAGAGAGGCATCATGCCATTGCTTATGACATAAAAATATTCTACTACATTCATGTAGCTCAATTTGTTCATTCCTTTCCTAATAAAAAGAAATTCATATTTTTCTCAGTTTCTGGCAATTGCAAAAAAAACAGTTATAAATATTTTACTAAACATGGAACTTTTTTGGGGTCTCATGGCCTCTTGGGACCTGTGACTAGTATTGGTCTCAGTGGATGAAAAAGTATGAAGTCAATGACTTTTCCAGTATAATTCCAAAATTGTTTTTCATAATGGATGAATTAAGTAACCCTAATTGCTGGTCACAAGATATTTTATCATTAAATCAACTCATAGTCCCATGAAGAATACACTAATATGTCCCACAGTTTTCCCACAGTTCCACCATTTCTTTTTTTTTTTTTTCAAAATAAATCTGTTGTCATTTTTGTCTATCTAATGGGTATAAGATGAAATTTACTATTTTTTAATTTGTATTTTTCTATTAGTGATTGGGAATATTCTTTCATATAGTGGTTGATAATAAGAGATAGACAATTTCATATCTATCAACCAATTAGGTATTGAGGAATGACTCTTATTCTTATATATTTGTAGACATTCCTTGAATGTCTTAGATCTCAAGATTTCATCAGTTTCCTCTTCTGAAATATATATTGTGAATGTTTTCTTCCTAATTGGCAGCCTTTGTCTAGCTGCATTGATTGTGTTGGTAGCTTTGTTTTCATGTTCAGTGTGTATATATGTGTATACATATACATATATACATATAAAGGAATATATATGTGCATATATATTCCTTTATATATATGTATATTTAAAAATAAGTTGGTTAATGAATTTCCAGTGTATGGACATGGGTCTTTTAAAAGATAACTCCTTTTCTTCCCCAGTGGAAATATTTCTAATTGTGTTTCAGAATTTCATTTTTGAGAACTTTTTATTCTTTCTGGGCTGATCTTCTCTATGGATTTTAGTCCATGGCATCCTATCTTTTTTTCTGAATCTTTGAAAATTATTCTCCTAAAGACTTTACATGAACTGATGCTTAGTGAAGTGAGCAGAATCAAAAAAAACATTGTACACAGCAACAGCAAGATTATACAATGATGAATTATAATAGACATTTCTATTCATTTCCAATAAACTTTGGATGGAAAATGTCAGAGGACTATGGAAATTGAATGCAAATTGAAGCTTACTATTTTCATTTTTTCTTTTCTTTTCTTTTTTTCTTTCTTTTTGTTTTTCCCTTTTGTCCTGATTTTTTCTTTGCCAACATGATTCATATAGAAATATGTTTAAAATAAATGTACATATATATCCTTAAAAAGAGAGAAAGAAAAGAAAAAAGAAAGAAAATTGCTCTTTTAAAATCAAGGATATATGTCAGACTATGTTAGGTTTCCCTCTCTTACTTTTTCACAGATTCTAAAATGGAATAGTCAGCTCCTCCCTTCGTACTCCAGATTCCTGTCATTTCTACTTCATCAGCCATTTTTCACTTATTGATAAAAATAAGGTTTGCCTGGTAGCTTTTTTCATCTTAATAAAACTCATTGCAAAACCAAGATATCAGTACATTAACTATCATGTTTCTTGCAAAGAAAAAGCTTCTGAAGATGTCTGTATAATTGCAGCCCTCACTACTACTATGAAGGAGAAATGTAGGCATACTATCTACAGATCTGACCTTGGAGTCAAGAGGGTTGGATTCTAGACTTTCTTTTACATATTGGTTATAGGACCTGGAAAGTCACCCAGTTTCTCAGTGCTCCAAGAAAACTTCTGAAATGCAGAATAGGTGACAACCTGCTTTTGTGGGGAGGGATGTGCTTCCTTACCAGATGTCTCTTACACCAATGAGTAAATTTTTAAAAATCACTATTCTATCATGTATCAGTGACATGTGATCTATTTCCCAAGTTTCTCATCTATTTTTTTCTTTTGTCCATGTGTTCTAAAGTTTACTCCAAAGATAATAATGTTCTATTTTTCCATCTGTTGATCTTCCCAAATGCATTTTTACCAGGTTTCAACCCTCTGCTACTTGGATTCTTACATTAGTTTATATTCTAAATAGACAGAGCCATATTCTAGTTATGGATCTCAATGATATTTATTAAGCCAAATTTACCTTCCTGCATTAGGAGCTAATTCACCCTAATATGTTACACATAATGAGTGGATTTATATACAGACATCTGACTGTATGGGTTTTATTGCTGTCTGTTTTGTTTCCTGGTAATTTTTGAGCATTTCTACTATTATTTTTCCTACATTGTAGCTAATTTCTGTGGCATTTAACCTGGTACATATACTTAGGAAATATGGTACCTTAGAAAAGGCATGATTCTGAGATAGAGGATGTGGGTTTAAATCTTGCCCTTGACCTATATAACTTTGAGCAATTAATTTCATTCCCTTGGGCTTCCATTTTTCTATCTATAAAAAAAGGAAAAGAAAAAAAAAAAAAAAGAGGATTGGCCTAGATGGCCTTGGAGGTATCTTCTAGATCTACATCTCCAATTTTCCTTCCTTTTCAATGAAAGCCTTTTTGATTAGATTTACAAAACTTTAGGTCTGTAGTCTATACAAATATATTTTGACAAGGAAGTTTTCTTTGACTCTTAACCTTGCTTTGCTCTTTATAACCAATTAGTTGCCAAATATTGTTGATTCAAATCTACCCTCTTTTTTTTTCTACTCACATGTCTTTCTCAACCCAGTTCAAATGCTCATCACCTCTCAGCTGGACCATTGGAACCATCTTCTAATTAGACTCCCTGCATCTGGTTTTCCTTCTCTCCAATCTGTCCTCCACACAGCTGCCAAATTGATATTCCTAAAACACAGCTCAGACCACATTGTTTGCTCTCATAAGAAGCTTTGTTAGTTCTCTGTAGACTATAGGATAAAGAATAAAAACTCTTTAGTTTAGCATTGTGAACCCTTCGCAATCAAGCTCCCACTTATTTTTATAGACTGATTTTACATTACTTCTCCCTATCTATTCTCCATTTCAGTTAAATTGGCCCATGCTAGTGTTCCCAGCAAATACCAAGCCACCCAGTGCGTCTGACTTTTTGGGTAGATTTCCCCCTCCTACAGAGAATGCTGTCCTTGTTCGTTTTGACCTCTTGGAATCTCTAACTGCTTTTAGGGTACGGTCCAAGTGATCTTGCCTAAAACAGCCAGATTTCTTGATTCTTCCAATGGTTGGCGCTTCTCCTCTGAGTGACTTTTTATTTATTTTAAATGTCAGTCAATAAACATTTATTAAACACCAAAAGTATTATGTGCTAAGGCTACAGAGTCAGGTAATAACTATTTATTAAGAGCTTACTATATTCCAGGGCATTATGCTAAATTCTTTACACATAACTTATTTGATCCTCACAACAACCCTGCAAAGTAAATGCTGTTATTATCCCCATTTTACAGTTGAGGAAAGTACTACAGGCAGCAGTTGAATGATTTGCTTAAGGTCATATGGCTAATGGATCTGAGGTTAGATCTGAACTCAGCTCTTTCTGATTCTAGATCCAGTGCCCTAGCTATCACATAGATGCTTCATGCAACAAAATACCAAAAAGCAAAATAAAATAAGACAAAAAAGGCAAAAGACAATCTGTGCTTTTTAATGGGGTATTCGTTGTGCAAAACAACTATTTACAAACAAGCTACATATAGCAAAGCTTAAGCTGTGGGTCACATAACTGAATGTGGGAGTTGCAAAATTATGATTATCAGTAAATGTTTGATTTGTATTCCATTTTAGCATATCTATATGCCCAGGGTTGTGTAAAAAATTTCTCAGGCAAAAAGGGATCACATATGGAAAAAGTTTAAGAATTCTTGATATACAAGATAAATTATAAATAAAGCTCAAAGAGAAGCATCAAAATTAAGGAAGATTAAGAAAGACTTCCTGTAAAAGGTGGGATTTGAACTGGAACTTGAAGGAAGCTTAGGAAGCCAAAAGAAAAAAACACATCTTGGGCAGGAGGGATATTCAGAGAAAATGGCTCATGTTAAGAGATGGAATGTCTTATTTGGGGAATAGCAAAGGAGGCTGGAAAAGGAAATAATACGCTGTAGTATCTCTGCCAAGAAAACCTCCAATGGAGTTGGACATGACTAAAAACAATTGAAAAAGAGGCCATACTGGAGTGTATTACAAGGAGTAATGTGTAAAAAGACTGAAAAGGTATGTGTGTGTGTGAGTCAGGTTATGAAGGGTTTGGGCTGCTAATCAGAAGATTTTACATTTTATTTTGGGGGTGATAAGAGGTCACTGTAATTTATTGAATAGGAAAGTGATATGGTCAAAACTATGCTTTAGGAAAATCATTTTGATAGTTGAAAGAATGATGGGCTGGAATGGGGAGAGATTTGTGACAGAGGGACCAACTGGAAAGATTATTACAGTAGTCTGAAGTGAGATTATGAGGGTTAAGTCAATGACAGAGAAGAGAAAGGTATGTTGTAAGAGATACTTTAAATGCAAAATCAACAGACCTAGAAAACATTTTGGATATGGAGGATGGATGAGAGTGAACAAGTAATTGAGCATGACCCTTGGGTTAGAAGAGTAACTAGAAGGATGGTGGTCCCTCAATAATACTATGGGATTGAAGGAGGGGACTGTGGGAAAAGAAAATGAAGCTAGTTTTGAAAATGTTGAGTTTAAGATTAATATGGAACATCCAGTTCAAAATGGATACTAGACAGCTGGAGAGGTAAGATTGAAGGTCAACAAAGAAGAATGGGTCAGATAAGTAGGTTTCTCATTCATAAACATAGAGATGATAATTGAACTTATGAGAGCTGATGAATCACCAAGTGAAATAGTACTGAAAGGAAAGAGAAAAGGCCTTGTGCAACACTTATAGTTAGCCTATATAATCTGGACAAAGATCCAGCAAAGGCAATTGAGAGAAAATGATCTGATAGGTAAAGAAGAACCAGGAGAGAGTAGCTTTGGAAAAACCTAGATTGACAAAGAGAAGAGGGTGTCAGAGGCTGCAAAGAAGTAGAGAAGGACAAGGATTAAGGGGAAAAAGTAGCAATAGAGAGATCATAATTTTGGGGAAAGCAATTTTGGCTGAATCATCAGGTCAGAAGCTGGGTTGTAGACAGTGAGATAAAAGGAAGTGAAGGGGTCTATTGTAGACAGACTTCTCAAGGTTAGTCACAAAAGGCAAGAGGAATATGGGACAATAGCTAGTGGGAACAGATAGATAAATTTTATTTATTTATTTTTTGATAGTGGATGAGACATGAGCTTTTTTGTAGGCAATAGACAGGGAGACAATCAGTGTTTAGTAGAGATAGACAAGGAGATGGAGTGAAGATTAGTGACAGAGTGGAGATAATGAAGGAAACAATCTGCTCCAGAAGATGGGATAGAACGGGATCGCTTGCACATGCAGAGGGATTAGTCTGGGCAAGAATGCTATTATTGGAGATATTTATTTGAAGGCTTTTATTTGAGATAGGGGTAAGGGAGGAGATAGTGATGCGATATGAGGAGGAGGGCACAAGAGGGAGCTCTCAGTGAATTAGCCTCAGTATTTTTTTAAAAATAAAATTATTGTAACAAGGTTCTCAGCTGAGAAGGTAGGAGGGAGGGGGAGTCCTGCTAGGTCTAAGGAGGGGATGAAAGGAGTGGGATGTGGAGATAGTGAGTTAATTGAGGAAGTATAAAAGGCTATCCTTGCTGCATCAAGGCTCAGTTGAGATTATGTGACATAAACTTATAATGTATTCATTCAATTCTGGTTTTTGGTTTTCTTCCAGCTTCTTTCAGCAACATATGTATAGTATAGAAATCACTGCATGGTGAGAGTGATCCAAGACTGAAGCTTAGTGAGATAAGATCAGCAATATAGTGAGGGGGCAAGGGGCTCAACAAGAACTGGATAGTGTAGACTTGAACTGGGTCGCTAAAATAGTCAAAATGAGGGAAGGGAGCAGAGCCAGGCATGGATGATGGCCTTAGAAAGAACTGAGGAGACTGAGGTATTGCAGGTCAAAGTGGTCAAAGAACAAGGTTTGGGGGTTTTTGCATTTATTTCTATTTTCTATTTGCATGCTTTTTTCCCCAAAACATTGTAAGTTATTTGAAGACATAGCTTGTTTTGTTGTCTCTATATTCTTAGTACCCACTATATATAGTAGACAGCTAGGTACCTCATTAGAGAGCTACTCCTGAAGTCAAGAAAATTTGAATTGAAATCCATGTTTCAGACACTTACTAACTGTGCAAGCCTTTTAACCTCAGTTTGCATCAGTTTTCTTATCTGTAAAATGGGAATAATAATAGGGTTACTGTGAGGATCAAATGAGATAATTGTAAATCACATAACACAAAGCCTGATACATAATAAGCCCTACATAGATGTTGACTATTATTGTTGTTGTTATTATTACCTCCTAGGGTTGTTGAAAAGATAAAATCATTTAAAAAATGCTTAGAAAACTTTAAATAGTACTATATAAATGCTAACAATTATTATTAGTAGTAATAATAAATGCAATTGAATTAAATTGCCAACTCTCATTTCCTTCACTTCACGCTTATATTTAAAACCATGGTTCAGAAATGCAAATCTCATTCTCAGGAACCACTTTTTTAACCAGCTGTTGTTTACTTGGCTTTAAAAAGAGAAAGTAGAATCAGATGAAGAATTCTAGTTGAAAGAGTGGGAGGAGAGGAAACCTGCACATGTGTGAGCTCCCTCCTGGGAGCTCCTCAGCCCCAAAGATGGCTGGGGTTAGAAACACTGGTACATGATGGTGCAGAGGAGAGTTCTGGGGTTAAACTGAATGGGACAGGAACCTAAGAGAGTCACAAGGGACCGGCAGTGGTACAAAAAGTATTTCTGTCTATACTGGCATTAGTTTATTTATTGACCTTAAATGCTCTTCCCTAAATGTTCCCTCATCCACTAGAAGTCCTGGGGGAAACCCAGGAAGAAGGCTTGTCTTGACTCAAACGTAGCCATGACTAGGAATCTTTGTGGGATTTTGGTCATGTTAAATGAAACTAGACCTATATTCGATCCTTTGTTAGTCTGAGCGATTTGCTTAAGAGCCAGGGGTTCTTCAGTGTTTCCACAAATCTGACACTACCCAAATTCTGATGTTCCCAGCGGACATTCGGGGTGGGGTCAGGAGCCAAAGATAGCGTGGTTTCTGAGGATCTCCTCCAAGCCTGAAAATGGTCCCCACAAACGCAGATCCTCCACGTCTGAGCCGTGGGCTATACCACCATGGACTTCGTGGCACAGTGAAAAAAAAAAATTGGATTTAAGAGTGAGAGAACCTGGGTTCAAATCTCAACTCTGTCACTTACCTGTGTGACATTGGGCGAGTCTTTTCATCTCCTTGACCCTCAATTTCCTTATTTGCAAAACGGAGGAGTTGGACTAGACTGACCTCCAAGTTCCCTTACTTCTAGCACAGGGAGGGATGTCAGTCTCTTTTCCTTGGCCAGCTTCGAAGCCCTGGGGCAGCATGAGCTCAACAAAAAGGAAAGTGAAGGGCGCTTCATGGGAGGACGGTTCTGCTATTGGCCAGGAGACGGGCTCCCTAATTGTTTCACGTGTGATTCCCCTCAGTTAAATCATCAACTCTCTTTTCCTTCTCCTGTATTCCCCAGAGCCCAAGTAGCACAAGACAAGCTCACCATAAATGCTCCATAAAAACTTGTTGATTGATGGACAGATTGAGTGCTTTGGAAACAGGCCCAGTTTGCCGAGGGCTCTTAGGCTGATCCTTGAGTCTCTCCTGACTGCCAGAGGGTACCGGGGAACGGGGAGGGAGGTGTGGCTTGGGGAAAAGCAGGGGAGAAACCTCCGGGAAGCTTCGGGGAACTTGCTGTGCCTGCCGCAGAGAAGGAAGGGCTCTGCCCAAGCAGCCTTCCATGTTTTGTTAAGCAGATCCGTTGGTTTCTCTTTATTTATTTATTTAGTAACCGAATCATGAGTCAGTCAGTTGGCTTGGGTGGTAAAACACAACCCACTATCAGGGAAATAGCTGATGAACTACATGCCATTAACTCAGTGCCAACAAACCACTCATGACTTCAGAAAAAATTCTCTTGTTCTGCAGGCCGGTCCGCGCCGCCTGGAGCGGCCGGTCCCCGGCCTAGCCCTTGCCAACCAGAGCCTGAAACAATTGCCTCACAGGCCCCGTGGCCACCAGGGCACATTTGTCGTAATTATGCAACTTAAATAGAAGGCCCACAATAGGGCTTGTTGATCTTGGAACCCCGGGCCGCTGCTGGCGGTTTGGAGCAGCCAGAGCTGACCCAGTCTCCTCAAGGAGTGTGGGAAGTCACCCAGGACAGCTGGGGTGAGGACGTGAAGAGCTGGAGCAGCTGCTGAATCTGGGCCCGCAAGGAGGCCTGACTTCCTTGGCCACCCGGAGGACTCCAACCTCCTTTCTTTGGAGAGTAGCTGGAGCAGAACCCCAAAGGGTGGGAGTGGGGGACTGGTGTTCCTGTGCAAAGCAACAGCCCCAAAGTTCCTCAGGCGGGTCCTTCTTCCCCTTCCCAAGCAACCTTAGAACTGCCACTGGCCCAGGCTCTTTCCCGTAGGTCACCTTCCTTGGGATTCTGCTGTGGAGCCATTCCCCTGATTCTTCTGGGTCTGGCTTCAATGTGGTTTTAGCAGAAATAGGGCTGGCCCAGGAGTTTAGATTTAGAGAGGGAAAGGACATTCAGGCTGATCCCCTCCCCAACTCCTCCAAGAAGGAACTAAGGCCCAGAGAAGTTAGATTGCTTTTCCAGGAACACAGAGGTATCAAGTAGAACCATAGGATCCTCAAGTTAGAGCTAGAAGGGTCCGTGGAGGCCATCTAGCTCAATCCCCTTCTTTAATAAATAAGGAAACAGGTCCAGAAAAATTGTGACTTATCCAAGATCTCATAGAGAGCAAATACCAGAATCAGCATTCGAACTGAAGTCTTCTAACTCCAGCATGGAGGTGCAGTGATCAGAGCATTTATTCTTCTACTAGAAATCCTGGGTTCAAATCCCAGTTCTTCGATTTATTTGTGATACTTGGCCCAATTTCTTTGGAACTCAGTTCTTCATCTTAAAAATTAAACAGGTTGGACTAAATGATGTGTAAGGTTTCTTCTGGCTTTAAATTTAATCTTCTGATCTAGCCCTTGCTCTGCTACTGACTGACTGAGTGATGACAGGATAGTCCCTTAACCCCTCTCTGAACCTCAGTCTCTTTATCTGTCAAGGTTGTGGGTTGGGCTAGCCCATCTCCAAGGTCGTTTTAGGCTCTGACAATCTGTGATTTTCGCCTGCCTCCTGAAGGGAATCTGGATGGCTGTCTTCAGCTGTCTCCAGTAAACACGACGCCCCGTCCCTGAACCTGCCGATTAGCTGAGCAAAGCGAGGACAGCAGCACATAATAATAACAAAAAATTATCTTGCTCCCGCTGAAGTTTCTTGAGCAACTGGCAGGCCGCCATGAATGTACTTAGGCAGAAAATCACCAGAAAAATGATATAATCTGACAGATTTTTCACAGGCTTAAATATTCATGAATTAAAGGAATTGGCAGGATTTTCTACATTATTAGCTTTCATCATGGCTGCAGGAGCAGTTGGTACACTGGCGGCTCTTCAAGAGCTATTAATCTAGTCTATCATAAGAGCAGCCATTTTAAAATTAGCTGTTTTTACTCCCCGATCTGGTGCAGGGGTGGGAGGAGATGGGGAAACTTAAATGTTATTCAAGTTTAAAGGTCTCCTGTTCTCATTTGTAAGCCAGCAGGTCAGACCTGATAACTTTAAGGTCTGTTAGGGAGGGGGGGAAAAGCTATGATATCCAAGTCCACAGTCAGTCAGTCAGTCAATAAGCATTTGTTATTTTTTTGAAAGTGAGAAAATTATACTTCAATTTATACTTAGAATCCATTAGTTCTCTCTCTTTCCCCCTTTTTCTGCCCCCCTCTCTCTTTCTCCCTCTGTCTCTGTGTCACTCTTTTCTTCCCTCCCTCTCTTCTTCTCCTGCCCTTTTCTCTCTCTCTCTTTTCCCCACTCTCTGCCTCCCTCTTTCTCTCCTTTCTTCTCTCTCTCTCTCACATCCTTTCTCTGTTTCTTTCTCTCTCTTCCTCCACCTTTTCTCTCTCATCCTTTCTCTGTCTCTCTGTCTCTCTCTCTTTCTCTGTCTCTGTCTGTCTGTCTCTCTCTGTCTCTTTCTGTCTGTCTCTGTCTGTTTGTCTCTCTGTCTCTGTCTCTGTCGCTGTCTCTCTCTCTCTCTCTCTCCTTTCCCCTCTCCTTCTCTCTCTGTCTCTCCCCCATTTTCTGACCCTTTCCTACATGCCTTGGTGGATAGCATTTTTCATCATGAGTTTTTTGGAATTGTCTCAGATGCTTGTATTAATCAGAGTAGTTAAGCATAGCTGATTATCTTTACAATATTGCTGTCAAAATGTACAATAATCCCCTGGTTCTATTCTCTGCACTCTGTTATCAGTTCATATAGGTCTGCCCAGATTTTTCTGAATCTGTCCTGTTCATCATTTCTTATAGCACAATAATATTTCCTTACAATCATATGCTGCAACTTGTTCAACCATTCCTCCGTTGATAAGCATCTCCTCAATTTCTAATTCTACAAATATCTTTTCAACAAGCACTTTGCAAAATTTCAGGCAGAGAAGCCTGTCCTCCCTGCTCCCCTAACCCTCTTGGTAGCATTCCTAACTATTTCTCCAATATTTCTTTTCATTCTCCAGTCACTCAAGTCTAGTTAATCTTGTGTTTGTTTCTTCAGTAATGACATTCATTCATTGTTCATTCATTTATCATCAACGCTTGATATTGATACATACCAATTATGTGCAGTTCTGGTATCATGAGGTAAATGCCAAAATTAATAAAGCATAGTCCTTGCTCTAAAGGAAACAATCAGATTCTGGACAGTCTTTAAATCTCAAACAAATTTGGGACATTACATTTACACTTTTACTGGGGGGAGGGAGGGAATTGGAAAAGGGAAGGAAAAGATGTTTAAATTTCACACAGACTAAAACCATTAAGAATTAGAAGAAATCAACAAGTAAAGCAATAGCAAAAGGAAAGCTGAATTGAATTGGCCTACAGGTTGATCAAGGCATTTGTTAAATGCTAAACATTAAAGGTACAGAAATTTTGATTGGACCACTCTGTTATCACCCAAATACTAAATGTCTCCAGTGTATTGGGAACTATCAAGAATCCTGTGGAGAGATCTACAGAAGGAAAAGAAAAGGAACAAGCATTTATTAAGCTCCTACTATGTTCCAGGCCTTGAATGCTAAGTGCTTTGCACATTAGCTCATTTGATCTTCCTAACTCCTGGGAGGTAACCGTTTTTATTACGAACACTTTTAAAAAAAGAATTTATTAATATGAAACATTTAATATAGAAGCAGACAGTGCATTATAAAGTTCTACAATCCAAGCATATCGTACGTGCTTAGTTGCTTTTAAATACCTAAAGTATAACCATTATATGCTATTACAGGGATTATAAACTATATTGAAGTGATACATTTAAGCTTCCTCCAAAATCAGAATAAATAAAAACAATTCTGCTCATTGGCTATTACAACCATTTTTTAATAGTTGAGGAAACTGAGGCAGTTAGCGGTTAAGTAACTTGCCCAGGGTTATTTGGCTACTAAGCATCTTAGGCCAGATTTGAACCTTTATTTTTCTGTCCAGGAAAAGGAGCCGGGTTTTAAGAGTGGTTTTTGAATATTCAATGCATTTTCAAATGTGAAAAGCATCATGGGGGAATGCAGTGGGAGAGGAATAGATCACTGAATCTCAAACTTGGAAAGGAGTTAATGTGAGTTATAAAGTTTAAAAAAAAAAAGTGGAGACTCCAGAGTGATTTTATAGTCAAATTTAGAGAACATGTAGGAGACATTGAGGACTTGGAGGTTGAGGCTGGAGGTAGGAGGGGAGAAGAGAGCAAAGGGAGAGGGCTTAAGTATAACCAGTTGGTTCCCAATAAAAGTTGGCATTTATTACCACCCTTGCTGCAGGGTAACTGTGTAATGAGAACACTTAGCATTCATAGCTGTCCTACTTGGCACAGATTTAGCACCTTTCTCCCAAATAGTTCTAAGAGTTTTTAGGACTTTGTCCTTTGCAAAGTTGTCTGGGAGATCAGGCCTACTTTAAATTAGATTATTTCTGTGTGTCTGACTTTACAGATGAGGAATCTGAAGCTTTGGAAAAATAATGGAAAGAATACTTGGTGCTAGTGTAGAGATTCTTGGGCTCCTGCCCTAACATTTAGGCTCATAGTTACAGAGAGCATCTCATGTGGTTCCCCCATTTTACAAATGAGGAAACTGAGTCCGAAGGAGAATAAGTGTCAGAGTCAAAACTGGATCCACATCTTTTAAGTAGAGATCTAGGGTCCTTTTCGTTTTATTACTTTGACCAGTTGTATGAACACTAGTAATAATAATAGCCTGCATTTATATGGATAATAATAATAACAGTGACTGACATTTACATAGCACTTTAAGCAAAGCACTTTACAGAGGTTATCTCATTTGCTTCTCCTAAAACTCTTGGGAGATAGAAGCTATTATTATGCCTGTTTTATAGGTAAGGAAGTTAAGGCAGGCCTTAACTTGTGATTGCCTAGAGTCATAAGGCTAGTAAGTAGAAATCACATTTGAACTCAGGTCTTCCTGGCTCCAGATTCAAGAGGGCAGAATTTATCCCTTAATCTCCCTGAGGCTGCCTCAGTTTCTTTCTCTTTAAGGCAGGAGTTGTTGGAGCTTTCACTTTCCTTAAAGTGGGCCTGACTTCATGACTTCGCATGACTGTGCAAAAAGGACAATATCCCTGGAAAATCCTATTTGGAGAAAGGGCCTATCTCCACACCAAGTGGGACAGTTATGAATTTATCTGTAAAATGGGGACAGTAATCCTTATAATTATCTCCCTCTCAGTCTTGTTGCCAGAATCAAATGAGGTAATATATGTGGAAGTGCAGTGCAAACCTCAAAGTACTGTATAAATGGCAGCTCTTATTACTCTGGAGCTGAGTCTTCCTCTTGAGAGTTCTAATCTCAGCCCTGAATGCCTGGTTTATTTACCTTTCTCAGATCCTAGAAGGCGCTAGGTTTTATGTAGGCATGGGAAAATCAGCTGGTTAGCTCCCTATGAATCTCCCTCCCCAGAGACTGAAAGACCACATATGATTTTTTTAAAAATGAATATGGGAAATGAGAGCAGATTTGTTTTTCTAGAGGTAGAGGATGGAGGGGAGGCAGGTAATGGAAAAGAAAGCCCATATGCAAAGGGAACATATAACTAGCCAGGGCTGAACTCTTGGGGTTTAACATTTCACGTCAATACAGTGTCGCACAAAAAGGAAAAGATCTGGAATCTGGACTCGGTTCGGATTCTACCTCCTACTAGTGTGGAGTTGGATGAGTGACATCACTTCTCGGGAGACTCAGTTTCCTCATTTGTAAAATGAGCTGGTTAGACTAGATAATCGAGGCCCCTGCCCTCCCTAACTCCTGTAATGCTGAAAACCAACGATCTTTTTCCAGATAAGCCAGACTCCAAGTAGAGAAGTACCATCTCTGGCTTTTGTCATTCCTAGGGGACAAGGAACTGTGCTTTCTACATCTGCTGCCCCCAGGGCCTGATCTCTCTCCCAGGCATTGCAGCCGCCCTTTCTAGGCAGCAAGCAGGCCAAATCTACAAGATAAGGAAGACTAAAACTCCCTGACAGGAATAATCAAGGTTGTGTGATAGGGTGGGGAAAGTCAGTCTTGAGTGGGAGTTAATTGTCAATTACCCCAAGGCATGGAGGAAGCTTTCTCCAGCATCACATTTCCCATGGCAGATCCCCGTGGATTGTGAGAAAGGATTGTGTAGGGGGCAGAGGGGATCTTCCCACTACAGGAAGGGAGGCAGGGAGTTGCCTGGACTACTTGGCCAGTGGCCCAGGGACACTAGAGAAGAGGGGGAATGATACAGATGCTTCTCTCCCTTTTTAAGGCAGCCAGGAGCAGTGAGCTGGAAGTAACAGTGATGTGTGGAGTTGGATGGATAAAGGGAGGGCTAGCAAAGAGATGAAGCACAGGGAAAAAAAATCTGCATGTGCCCATATGCTGTGGCACCCTAGTGCATAGTCTGAAGCAATTTAAAGGGAAGGGTTACTGACTCAGAGCTGGTATGAAGGGTTGACTGAAATCCTCAGGGCAAAATCTGACATGAGCACAGAAACCAGTTTCACCATTGCCTGAGGCCCTTAACAACACTACCATTATTAAATCCAGATGAGAAACCTAGTTCCACCCTATCTTGGCTATTAAGTATTTGAACTTTTTGCTGGATTTACAGCTGGGTATGAATTACAGATCCATCAGCACCCTACATGTGGCTGGCGTCTATGTTAACCTGCTAGCAGACACACAAAAAGGTTCTGTTATTGGTATGTTAATTTAGGAAAAAACTGTAGCTGGGTATATTTTTTCCCTATTATTATTATTTTTTTAAACAGCTGGAGTAACCTGCAAGATAAACAGTGACTCATGAGTCCAGAGACATGGAGAATAATGATTTCTAGGCAGGAGCAGTACATTTTATTCCTAAAGGAAGGTTTCCCTAAAGAGTGCTAGAATTAAACTTTTTCCTCTTGGCATAATTTCCCAACGCATTTAAACTGTGGTTGGTACACAGGCTGTCTGAGGAACCAGGAAGAAATGGAAGAAGAGTCATAGGTTTCCTTGCTTACCTGGTTTCTGGTTCCAATCACATAGGGTTGTAATAAAAATGAATGAATGCAGGAGTGAATGATAAGTTCAATGCCTTCTTTTCCCCCAGAACTGTGGAGGCACAGTGGGACATGTGGAAAAAATCATAAGATAGCAAATTATGGTCTAGTGAGGAAGACAAACACATTAGATTGCAAGTTATTTGAGAGCGATCTGTCATAGCTATTTTTACATACCCAGCACCTAGGACAGTGCCTCACACATAGTAGGTGCTTGATGTGTGTTTGTTCAATGGAATAACATAGGAAGCCACTCAGAAATAATATGCTGTTAGTATAGACTCATACATACACTGCCTTGTGGGAGTGACTCCGAGTGAGAATTATGTGTATAGAATATAGGTCTGGGAGGTCCTTTCAAGCTGAAAAGTTGGATGTTTCTTAAAAATTTTATTGATGGCTCTTATTTTTGCATCATTGTCATTTCTGGATCTATAGTGGACCCCCCTACCTCTCCCTTCTCTCTTCATTGCCAGCCCTCCTCCTCCTTCCCAGAAAGGCTTTGAGTAATAATCACAGACTGTACATATCTTGTCCAAATATCAGGCTGGCTAATTTAGGACTATAAGAGAGCTAGAAAGGGTCTTAGAGGTCATCTACTCAAAGCTCTTCATTTTATAGATGAAAAAACTGGGGCCTAGAGAAATGAAAGCTCATTACCAGAAGGCCGACCCACAAGTAATGGGTTTTTTTTTGTCCCCAGCAACTAATGAAAGTGTCTAATTAGGTGGTGTTTGGAAAGGTGTTGTACACTGACAAGGGCATTACCCACACTAATGAAATCATAGGTCTCTGGAAGTGGTAGAAGTGGTATTGTGTAGTCCGGAGCATCCTGTCCCCAGCTTTGGCTCCGTGGTGAAGTAAGAATACACAATGAAATGTCAGATTATATTTTAGAGAGTGTAAGGATTGTGTTAGTCAGAAGAGAGGGAACACTGAGGTGGATGAGGACGGCTTCATGGACTCGAGCTGAGTCTCAAAGGTATGCTAGAATTTAAATAGGGTGAGAAGGAATAGGGTTCTCCTTCTAGGTTGGAAGGGGGGAAGAGCATAATTGGAAGTTCAGAGGTAAGGAAGTACCAGGCTGGTACATGTTAGGGAGTAGTGGGGAAAAAGTGTGGATCAGTCATGGAGGAGGGGGCAATGAATGGAGGGTCTTGAATGATCTTTTTTGACTCATTTCAATAAGCATTTATCAACTACCCAACACATGAGAAGTTCTTTTTTAGGGATATAAACTTTAAAAAAAGAGAGAACCTATGTCTTTTTCTTTTCTTTTCTTTTCTTTTCTTTTTATTATAGCTTTTTATTTACAAGTGAGAACCTATGTCTTTAAAGAACTTATATTCTACTGGGCATTGGGTGGGGATAGCAAGTGCATAAATCAGTAAAGGCAGTCAGTACAAAATAATTTTAATGGTGATGATAGGGAGTAGGTTATAACAACTGTCAAGAGCTAGATAAGTTTTGTGGGGAGGTGGTGCTTGAGCTGAACCTTGAAGGGAACCAGGGATTCTAATAGCTGGAGGTGAGGAGGAAGAACATTCTAGGTAAAGGACAAAACTTATGCAAAAGGATTGAGGTGGAAGATGGAATGTGATGGGAGAGGATATAGGTAGAACAGAAATAGGACAATTTAGCTGAAAGGCAATTTAGTCTAAATCCTCAGTGAAGAGACTATCTACATGGAGGAGAGCATAGGTTAATATGGAAATTTGATTGGAGAATGGATTAGAAAGGAGAGCGACTGAAAGCCAATCAGGAGGCTGCTTCCTACAAGTGACAAGAGCCTGAACTAGTGATGTTGTGAATAGAGAGAGAAGGTAGATGTAAGAGATGGAGGGTGTTTGCTCCCTTCTAAGTTACTCTGCTCCCAGTATAAATATAATAACTTTTGCCAGTAAAGTGCCAATGAGTCTTTCATTGAGAGTTTTGGTCTCAGCCCACAAACTGGACCGTGTTAGTTATAAGGTCACCTTTAGTCACTGAATAACAGAACAGGGGTACAGAGGACAATTCTGGAGTCTAGAGTTCTGGCTCAGAGAACTATACTCATAGCCTCTCTTCACTCCTGTGCTTATGGGGCAGAGGGAGAAAGTCAAAAAAGGTTCAACTTCCTTTTCTCTCTTCATGATTCTAGTGTCCAAGAAGGTCCCTCTACTTGCATCCTTTGGCATTTTCCCATCTGATACAGCCAAACTCAGGAGGGCATGATTTCTCATGATAGAAAGAGTGCTGGATATTGTGTAAGCCAAAGTCTAGGGGAAAGCAAGATGGAGGAAGTGGCCTAGGGAGCCCTGCACAAGAGGGTCAAAAGGGAGAACAGCTTTTAATAGGACTTTTATTCAAGACCAGAAAGAGTGCTTGGAAGAACTTAAAAAGGGAATTCAAATATCAAATAGGAGAAAGAAAATTGAAAATCTAAGACAATTATGAAAAGAATGTTAACCTTATTAGAAAAAAGATTCAAAGGAGAAAAATAACTGAAAACTAGACTTGTGCAAACAGAATCAAATAACATTATAAGAAACTACTAAATATTAATAAATGCACATAGTTTATTTTTTATTATAGCTTTTTATTTACAAGACATATGCATGGGCAATTTTTCAGCATTGACATTGTAAAACCTTTTGTTACTATTTTTCCTCTCCTTCCCCCCACCCCCTCCCCGAGATGGCAGGTTGACCAATACATGTTATATATGTTAAAGTATATGTTAAATGCAATATATGTATACATGTCCATACAGTTATTTAATGCACATAGTTCTTGGCCCATAACATGTAGTGCCATTATTTAATAATAACTTGCATGAGTCATAATGAAGATTCAAAATTTTGAATGAATAGTAGTATCATACACATGGGAAGTATTTTTTAAGCATGACTAATGCACCAAAATATATTGTCCCATTTTCCAATCAGGGTACCCAGACAGGGTTACCTCTGTCACTGACTTATATGATAAAAGATTCACAGTGTTTTCAGCCCTTAAAATATAAGTGCTTATTATTATTATTATTATCATGATCATAATCATTATCTTTGACAAATTACTTAAGCTTCAGTTTCTTCACTGAAGCTTATCACCTATCAAATGGAGATGAGACCTGTTCTTATATCATATAGTATAAGTGAACCTCTAAGATCATAGGATTAAAGTTTTAAATTTAGACGGAATCATAAAAATTATCTAGTTCAGCTCCTTAATTCTGCAAATAAAGAAACTGAGGCTCAGAAAGACTAAGTAACTTGCTCAAAACCACACAGGTAGTAAACAATAGAGGTTGGATGTGAACACAAGTCCAAGTCTAGTGCTATTTCTAGTGCTATTTCTTTTGTGTAAAATAGTTTAAAATCTATACAATGCTAGACAAACATAAGTTAGTAATATTATTGTTAGTATAGAATGTACTGGAATCAGAAAATGTCTAATTCTAGTTGTGTTACCCTAGGGATTAGCTGTGTTCCCTAGATAAGTTACTTACCTCTTTTTGCCTCAGTTTCCCCACTTGTAAAATGAGCTAGACAAGGAAATAACAAGCCACATCAGTGTGTTTGCCAAGAAAACCCTAAATGGGGTCACAGAGAATTGTACACAACTGAAAATGACTGAAAAACAAACAACAGTTAGCTTCCTCAAAAGAATCTTTGTCACATCTTGAGAAATGAACTTACCATGCTCTTACTCATTTTATTTTGCTTTATAATTATTGTGTGTGCATCTATTTGTCATATCTTCTGCATTATGTGATAAGCTCTAGGAAAGATTGAATTTTCATTATCTTTATGGCCTCCAGTACCTAGTACTGTTCTTTGTACATTGTTGGAACTCAATAAATAGTTGCTGAATGATTCAGTGTTGGTGATGGTAGACAACAAAGATCTAGTCAGTTATAGATTTTTCTCCTCTGTTCATAATGAAGTCAATTAAATTCTAGAACTAAGAAAACAATTTTGATTAAATTTTTAAAAATTCATACAAATAAAATAAATGAAAATAGAACTAGAAAAGAAACGGTAGAATCTTTTATCAAATATCACTCACAAAAGTCTGGCATACAAAATATGCGGAGACCTGACACAAATGTATAACCACAAGATATTCTTCATTAGGCAAATGGTCAAATGATATGAACAGTTTTCTAAAGAGGAACTGCAAACACAAATGCAAGCATGAAAACATGTTCCAAGTCATTGATAAGAGAATACAAATTAAAGCAACTCCGAGGTCTCACCTGACATCATATAAATTGTCAAAGATGATAAAACACTTGATGTTTAAATTGTGTGAGAAGTCAGGCATACTCAGTTGTCTTTGGTGGAGATGTGGAAATGGTCCAAGCATTCTGGATTTCAATTTGGAAACAGGAAATAAGATGAGTAAACTATAGTTCTTTGGTCCAGCAATTTTACTACTGGGTGTCTACCCTAAGGAAGATGAAGACAGAACTAGAAGTCCAATATATGCCAAAACATTCATAGCCACACTCTCTGACAACAAGAACTGGAAATGGAGTTAATAGGCATCAATTGGGGAATGGCTGAAGAAATCATAGTATACAAACATTAACAAATTTTACCTTAAGGTAAGAAATCACAAATTTGAAGAATTCAGGAAAATGTGACAAGTTTTATGTGAATAAAAATAATCTAAGCAAACTAAGCAAAATCAAGAAAACAAAATACATGCAACAGAACAAGTAACTGTAACATAAATGAAAATATCACTAAATAGATGTTGAACTCTTTGTGATCAGTAAATATTTTAGAGACTTCTGCCTATCTTATTTTTCACTGGGCCAAGACCTTGTATTGCAACTTTTGCTTAGCTATATTTTTTGGCCACAAAGGAAAGTTTAATCTGAAGGGTGTGGATTGGAAATGTCTGATATAAAGAAAGAGTACCAATTAAATGTGTAAAAAATAATTCTGAGCCAGAAGTGGTTTTGCTCACTATAAAGGTCATCAAGGCAAGGTCCCCATCTTCAAAGGATCAGCATAGAAAGCTTCTGACATGGGTTTCATTCACTCAAAAGATTATTTATAATCAGAATTTTGGGGGTGGAAAGCTTTGATAATCCTAGTCCTAAAACTGATAAACCAGTTCCTCCTAATTCCTAAGCAGATATTTGCTTAATTCTATTCCATTCTTCTGATACCACTTACTCCAAACTTATGGGTGCCTTCAAAAATATACAATCCCACACCAGTTCTTTATTATTAGAGCTTGAAACAATTAAATTAAGTGTAGGTTGTTGCAGCCAGACCTCTGGACAGATGCAGAAGTGATGGCGCCTCATTTCACTCAGCTGTTCCTTGGCCTTTGAAGTTATTATTAAGTGGGAGGTATAGTTTTAATTGGTTGTGGTTCTGTGATTGTCAAAGCAATTTTCTGACTTCTCCTGAAAGCCACAGCACAAATTAGGGCAATGCAAAGATACTATGCAGAAGCACAAAATGCTATCTTAATATTTTCCTTTTTCAGGAAGAAAAGAAAAAAGTTGGATTATGACTTGGATTTCCATAGAAGATGAAAACCATTCTCTTCTACAATTTCTTTGGTCCACTTGACAACTCTGTTTAAACAAAGAAGGGCAGGGTTCTTTTTTCTCCTTTAAAGGTAGTGAAAATGAGGATCATAGAGTCCCCAATGTCGTATAGTAAGAGAGCAAGGAATAGAAACCATATCTCCCAAGTTGGCTTCTTACTTTGACTATCCCACCTTCCTTGGAAAACACAAATTGCACTCACTGACCACTGGTGAATTTCAAATATTCAATGGGGATTCCAAGTGTGTTACTCCTTAAGGACATGATTCTCTTAATATTATACATGTAGCAGTGGATAGAGCAGTAGATCTGGAATAGGGAAGACCTGTGTTCAAATTACCTCAGACACTTAATAGTTGTATGATTCTGGGCAAGTTACTCAACCTCTATCTGCCTCAGTTTACTGAATCGCAAAAGTAAAATAAAGTACCTATCTTACAGGTCATTGTAAGGATCAAATAAGATAATATTTATATTATTTTATATATTGTCATATTTATTATAATATTTATTCATATTATATATTCCATATTATAGATATTATAAATAATATTTATAAAAGTTCTTAGCACAATATCTGGGACATAGTGGGTGTAACATACATGCTTATTGCCTTCCCTTATCCTATGTATATTTGTTGGGAATATCATTGAGGAGATAAAACAATCACCAATATTTCCAAAGCACTCACTTTGTTTCAGGCATTGCTAGATACTGGTGGACATAATACAAAAATTTGACAATATCTGCATTTAAGGATATACACATGTTATGGGACCATTCAATTCCTTAAAAAATGGATCACATATGTAGACATGAAAACATGGAAATTATGAAAACAAATCGTTGAGATGCAGCTTGACAACGGAAAGCGTGCTATATTCGAGACCAGAGGACCAGGGTTAAAATCCTACCTCTGCCACTTACTACATGTACAAAATCATTTAACTTCTCTGGGTCTCAGTTTCCATAACTATAAAATGAAGGGATGATGACCCTAAAGGAGTCTTCTAACTCTAAATCTATAGTTTCATTCAGAAGCATTATTTTTTAGCTCAGACAATTCACTTCCCTATTTCCATGCACTCCTGCATGGAATGAATCCCATAGAATAAGTTCTTTTTTATTATTCTTTTATAACCTAAATCTTTCCCCTACAATTTAAGTTTATTTCCTTTTATTTGGTCTAGAATGGAGATTTAGAACAGCTCAGATGCCAACTTCCCTAATGGTCTCCAAAGTCATTGAATTTGTTTTTAGGTGACATAGTAGAATATCTTTAAAAACAATGCTTTTGTCTTTTACATCAGCCCTGCCTTTTTCTGTGTTCCCCTTCTCTTCTCTGCACGTCTCTATCATCTCTGGCATTATAGTAACATGAAGTTGTAGGGGTAATGTGAGGAACTGAGGCTTGAGTAGAGTAAAGCTTGGGAAGGGATTGGCAGCTTAGTGGAAACTAATGGCCACAGATAAAATAGTATCTGCAACTAGGAAAGAAGCCTAGAATGGAGCATTCCCCAGGAAGGAAGATTCAGGAAAAAGGTCCATGGAACAGAACTGGACAGACAAGTGGAATATACCTAAGATGAGTTTTGAGCAAGCTCTACCTGCAAACCCTGGATCCTACAGCTTGGACCTGAAGGAACACAGTCAGATTAAGGAATAGGTTTGTAAACTAAATAGACCAGACTGGACAGCAGGGATCGGTAACTTGGCCAAGAAGTCCAGATAATGCGGGCTAGAACCTGGTCAACAAATTTGGGCAACAGTGATAGGAACCCTGATGCTGATTCAACTCTCCCTGCTGGAGATAAGTCAGTCCAAGTGTGATGCTTCCATGGGCTGCCCATAAATGGAACGTCTCTAGTGAAGGGAGTGAGGAGATGAAGAGAAAGGTATGGTGGCTCTTAGTGTAGGCAGACCTTAGGAAGAACTCTCCATTCAAACTTCTCCTTTAACCAGCCAGGATCTCAGTGTCAGCAAAGGGCTATTTTCCCTTGGCCATTTTTTTTTTTTAATCTTCTAAAGAGATCCCTGGATTTTCGTTGGAGAAAATAATGTAAAAAAAAAAAATAAATCTTCTAAAGAGCTCCCTGGATTTTCCTTGGAGCCCTCCGTGTAACAATGCTAGAAGGTTGGGCCCTTGGACCAAGGACATTTTGGAAGATATGTGATTGAGTGTAGAAGGCCATACAAGCCTCTGATATGGTCTATGTGTGTGTTTATGATTGTCTTACAATTCATAAGAAACACTATTCTCATCACTCCCCTCTCATATTTGAGTAGACTCAGAAAATCAAACCCTAGTTTTCTAATCTGATCCTTTGAGATATAAAATCTCTTGTGTGTGTGTGTCAGAGATTCTGCTTGTTTTTTCTCTGCACCCCATTGTAGTGTGATATTCTGCATTTGCCATTCACTTGGATAGAATATAGATGCATTAATTAAGTAACAAAGATTCTATCAGTGGTGTTTGAGGAGAGGTGATTAGCTGAACAGAATCTCCTACCAGTTCTCAGTGGTAAAGCCCTGCAGACACCCGGGTGTCTGCATCCCAGTCCAGTCCCCACCCTGTGACCCGTGTTCTCGATTCATTGAGCTCCAGAGCTTGGCCTGCTACTACTAGTTCCACTAATTCCAGACTGAAGAGGACTTAGTTTTCTCATTTGTGCCTTATCTTTTTACCTCTGAAACAAACACACAACCATTGATTTAAATATCTTTCCCCCACCCAGATTTTTTATTTAATTGCTGAAACTTCAGGTAAACACAGGGGGTTTTACAAAAGCAAACACAATGAAAACTCAGAAAATTGTTTAAATTATCCAATAGTATCTGCTCTAATGTAGTGCAATCCAGGAAGTATTCATTAAGTTCTTATTATGTAGAAGGTACTGTTATCAGTCATCAATAGCCAATAAGCATTTATTAAGTATTATTACACCAACATGTCTGTGCTAATCATGGTGCAAAGGACTAAGGATACAAAGACAGAATGAAAGATAACTTCTGACCTCAAGAAGAATATATTCTAGGCAGAAGAAGGATACAATATGCAAATATATAAATGTGTGTGTGTATTTTACATATTATATAGATAATAATAACTCATATTTGTGTGTTCATTTAAGATTTACAAAGCACATTATATGCATTATTATGCTTAGTTCTAATAACATTGTTATGAAATAGGAGGTATTATTATTCCCATTTTATAGCTGAGGATACTAAAACCATGAGATGTTTCCTGCTTTGTTCAGTCACAAACCTATAAAGTATCTGAGATAGAATTTGAATTCAGGTCTTTCTGTATCACCATTCAGTGCCCAATCTTCACTATGCACATGCCACTGGATAGACATGCTGTAACTATACTGATAGGAGAACTTTCTTTAAAAAATGATTTCTTGCAAAAGATGATATATGAGCTGAATCTTGAAAGAATCCAGAGATTCTAACTAGTAGAAGTAAGAAAGAGGTGTGCTCTGGGCATGGAGGAAAACTTGTGCAAAAACATGAGTGAAAGTGGGAGAAGGATTGCCCAATTCAAGGACCTCCAAATAGACTAAAATTCTGGCTCCAATAATTAACTGGAACTCAGAGTGTACAGAAAGAAATTATATGAAATAAAACTGGAAAGGTAGATTAAAGCCAATTTGTGAATGGTTTGAAATTCCATACTTTGAAGTTTCTATTTTATTCTAGAGGCAAGAGGTGAGTCTTGGAGATTTTACTGAGGAGGAAAGCATTGTGGTCAGACTTGTATTTTAGAAATTTTATTTTGGTAGCCATATGGATGGTTTGGAAAAATGAGAGACTGGTGGCTGGGAATTTAATGACTGTTACATGGGTCCAGGCAAAAGGGAATGAGTTCCTATATTAGGTTAGTGACCTAGTGAATGGAGACACAAACAAATGATGTTGTAGAAGGAAAATTGATAAGATTGGTAAGGGATTGGACATCTAATTGGAAATGTGTGCTTAGAAAAATGCCTGAGGAGCTCAGGAGAGAGATTAGAGCTAGATATTGATCTGGCAATCATCTCTGTAGAAATGGTATATCTTGGAGTGAGACAGTGTTGAGTATAGTTCTAATGGTAGATAGTACTAATTTTTTTTATTATAGCTTTTTATTGACAAAATTTTTCAACATTGACCCTTGCAAAAACTTCTGTTCCCCTCCTTCCCTCCACCTCCTCCCCTAGGTGGCAGGCAGTCTCATATATGTTAAATATATTAAAGTATACATTAAATACAATATATGTATACATATTTATACAGTTATCTTGCTGCACAAGAAAAATTGGATTTAGAAAGGAGGTAAAAATAACCTGGGAAGAAAAACAAAAATGCAAGCATAGTAACAGAAAGAGTGGAAATGCTATGTTGTGATCCATGCTCATTTTCCAGGGTTCTTTCTCTGCGTGTAGCTGATTCTGTTCATTATTGATCAATTGGAACTGATTTGGATCCTCTCATTGTTAAAAGAGAGCCACGTCCATCAGAACTGATCATCATATAGAATTGTTGTCGAAGTGTATAATGATCTCCTGATCCTGTTCATTTCACTCAGCATCAGTTCATGTAAGTCTCTCCAGGACTTTCTGAAATCATCCTGCTGGTCATTTTTTTACAGAACGATAGTATTCCATAACATTCATATATCATAATTTATTCAGCCATTCACCAATTGATGGGCATCCACTCAGTTTTCGGTTTCTGGCCACTACGAAAAGGGCTGCCACAAACATTTTGGCACACACAGGTCCCTTTCCCTCCTTTAGTATCTCTTTGGGATATAAGCCCAGTAGAAGCACTGCTGGATCAAAGGGTATGCACAGTTTGATAACTTTTTGGGCATAATTCCAGATTGCTCTCCAGAATGGCTGGATGTGTTCACAATTCCACCAACAATGCATCGGTGTCCCAGTTTTCCCACATCCCCTCCAACATTCAGCATTATCTTTTCCTGTCATTCTAGCCAATCTGAGAGGTATGTTCACTAGATTTTTTTCATTTTTACAACACATTCATTTTTTCCCACTTCTCTTTATTTAACCAGAAAGACTGTACTAAAAAAGTTTGAATGAAAAGGAAGGGAGGAAAGAAGGAAGGAAGAGAGGGAGAGAGGAAAAGAAGGAAAGGAAGGAATAAAGGGAAGGAGGGAGAGAAGGAAGGAAGAAAGAAGCACCTAAATGCTTACTATATGCCAAGTGTTATTATTAAGACATGGGGGTAAAAATAGAAAAACAAAATTGTCCTTGGTTTCAAGAAGTTCATAATCTAATTGAAAGAGGCAGAACATATAATAGTTTAGCAGGAAAATGTATGGAAATCCTTGGAGGACCTTCGGTACGGTGGCAGGGCAGATGATAAGGCCTGGGGGTTGCTTCTCCATCTTATTGGAGGGATTGTAATTGATACTTTCCAGCTCATACAAACAGTGTGAGCAGTCATAATACTCTTTCTACTTGGACAACTTGGATCCCAATCTAAGGGGATAACAGAATCTAAAGGAATAACAGGAGGAAAAGGGGAAGGAAGTCTCCACTAGCAGGTTTCTCTACTCCCCATCTTGAATCCTCATGGAGTCAGGGCAATCCCAGTGAAATGGGGGAAAGATGAAGGAAAGGGACAAAGAAGCAGCAAATGCATTGACTATATTTCATGGTACTTGTGATATTCTATCTCCAATGTCCTCCATCTCTGGAGAGAAAAAGAGGCATTTTTCTCACTTTTCTCTAAGGCCAGACTTGAACATTATAATTATACAATGTTCACATTCATCTTATCTTTCCTTCAATTTATATTTTTTGCATTTAATTTTGCATTTAATTAATTTTGCATCAGGCATATACATCTTCCCATGTTTCTCTGAATTCTGGATATTGATATCCCATTACATTTATTGTCATAACTTGTTTAATCAGCCTCAATTTGATATTGCCCATTTAAAAAATGAAATTGAGCAAAGGCCAGATATTACAGGGTAGTTTACCCACCTTCAATGCTCAGCAGAATACTGTGAATTTGTGACTATCTGTGCCATAGAGTAAAAATCCTCATTAACTAGAATCCAACTAACCAGAAAGCTCCAAAATGAAAATTTCCAGAGAAGATAGCCACCTTTCTTTTGTCTATCAGAAAGACAAGTTCTTTAGGAAAAATCATTCCCCTAATATGAGTTCTCACAGTAGCCCAAGTTCCCAGAAGCTGGAGGTAGGTTAACCATTTTACAAATCCTAAAAGTATACTTCTGCTTGGAAGGCCCAAGGAAATGATTAACAAGAAATTTATCTTCAATGCTAACTAAGCATCCATTGTTCTTAGTTCGTGTCCCTATCCCTAACTTTGGAGATATTCCAAAACTCTTTGGTGTTAGTAGTTAGGACTAATCTTGCCTGGACTAATTTATCCTTCCCACAGTTGCTCCAAGTTATTTTTCTAAAAGTCAAGTCCAGACATAGCACTTTCCTACTCAATAAATGACAATAGCTACTTATTACCTCTAGGATCATATATTAACTCTCATATTTGGCCTTTAAAACCACTCACAACCTAATCCCAATTTGCCTTTCTAGTCTTATTATACATTGTTCTCCTTCCTGCAGTCTATGGTTCAAATTGACTTAATTTTTTTTATTTATTAAAATTAACAAAACAGAAACCTCTTTTCTTTCCCTCTAATCCCTACTTCATTTTAAAAAAAAAAAAGAGGGGAGAATGGAATAAACATTTATAATACTTCATGTCAGGCACAGATTCTTTTACAAATATCTTATTTGATCCTCACTATTATGTGAAATAGGTACCATTATTATCCCCACTCCGTAATTGAGAAAAGTGAAGCACAAAGAGGTTAAGTATCTTGCTCAAAATCACACAACTAGTAAGTATTTGAGGCTAGATTTTAACTCTTTGATTTCCAGGACTGGTGCTCTTGTGGTAAATGTACATAGTTGAACAAAACCAATTCCTTCATTGTGTGTTAAAAAAATATTATGTCTCAATCCATTGCTTCCCTATTGGGTTGTGGATAGTATGCTTCTTCAGCATGTCATGGATGCCCGCTACATTGCTGAGACTTCTCAAAGCTTTCAAAATTGCTTGTTTTTCATAATGTCATTATTATAGACATTATTCTCTTAGCTCTACTCATTTCATTCTTCATAGATTTTGCTTAAAACAGTTAATTTGTGATATTGATTTTATAGTATAACTTATTCTTCTTGTTCTGATTTCTTCACTCTGTATCAGTTCAAACAAATCCTTCCATGTCTCTTTGAAATCACCTTCCAAACTCTTCTTTCTGTTCTCCATTCACACTATTTCATCTCTATGTCTTTTTGCTGGCTATGTTCCACCCATGGGTACACTCCTTTCTCTTCTCCACTTCAAACCCTTCCCCATGAAGCCCTACCTCTAGCCTCTCCCCAAGCTATTTGAACCTACCTACAAATGATCTTTTTTGCCTATTTTTCTCTATGCACATACTGTGTCCTTGGCTGGGTTATAGACTGGGTTATATGCATTTTGCTTGCTTGCTTTCCTGTGGAATAAGCTATATAAGATGTAATAAGTTTACATTCCAGGGAAGAGATGTTTTGACCCAAATTTATCGTCGTTCTAGCTTGGCAAACTTTTGGTGATGGGACGCCAGTTTGCCAACCCTCGTTCTTCTGACATGCTCAGGGCAAAATGTAGGGGTGACCCTGCCAAATTTTACAAATGGGCACAAGATTACTGGCGATTACATGACAAATGCTTATGAGTGGTGACAGAAAGACGCATTGTCCCTAAGCATCAGGGAGTGGAGACTTGGAAATGGCAACTGCCCATGAGCTATTGGAAACTGATGCTATTTTTGGCACTTGTGCCATAGGTCCCAGTTTCTCTTATGATTGCTGAAGAGGAAGCAAGAATCCAGTTTCTAAGATGGCCAATGATGTGGGACCAGGTAGGCAGGCAGCAAGGGTTCCATGGACTGATGGACTAGATAATATTTCCTCTACCTGTTTATTTAGTGGGTTAGGAAACCTGGACAGCCAACTTGCTTTGTTCATTATTCTACAGGACACCGTGCACATGTAGATGGCGTTGTGGAAAGAGTGCTGGATTTGGAATCAATTTTGGGATCAACTTGGGAATCAGTCTTGAATTAGGTTCAAATTGTAGCTTTTAACTATTTTGTGAATAATCCCTTTCCCTCTCTCAATGGTAAAATGAAAATGTTCAGGGTGGTTTTCTAGCTCTAAACCCTATAAACTCATCAGCATCATTAGCCAGTGTGGGTTTTATTTTTCCTATCCTTCATTTGTAAGAAAAAAGAGACAAGCTGCAAGAAAGCCTTGAGGACTGCTTAAGAAAAACCATTCCTAGGGCTTACTGGGCTGAGTGGACTTTGGACCTGTTTCTTACATTGTTTCCATTCATGGTCTTGCATAATAAGAATTGATGTTCATGACAATGCTTCCTCTTCCTCCATCTTTCTCTCCTCCCCTACCAAGATCTTGCATGTCCCCTGCTTTTCAATGAAAAGTAAAACAGTCACTGGATTATTGTGACTAAGGCAAGAAAAATGTCCTCTAACATTTTAGAAAATGTAATGACACAAAGGGGATATTGGATTAACTCTTAGTTGGCCAGAAAAATAATTAGAAAAATTTAGTCCCCAAGATGGAAGTCTTTCATGAGGCTGACAAAATAGGCCTCCTAATACACAGGTAGCAAATATCAGAGCTGGGATTTGAACTCCTCTCTTGTGCCTCCCAAAGTGTTCTGCCTCCTGTACTATGACAACTAGGTGTTGAAGTGGATACAGTGCTGGACCAGGAAACTGGAAGAAATGAATTCACATCTGGCCTTGGAAATGTGTCCATGACTGTGGACAAGTTACTTAAACTCTGCCTGCCTCAGTTTTCTCAACTTTAAAATGAGAATAATAATAGTACCTACCTCACAGGGTTGTTATGAGGATCAAATGAGATAATATTTCTAAAGCACTTAGCACAAGGCCTGGTACAAAGTAGGTTTTTAATAAATATTTATTCCCTTTCCTTTCCCCCTCCTTCTCACACACACACACACACACACACACACACACACACACACACACAAACACACACACTAACACCCTTAGTTACTTGCACATAGTAGATACTTTTTTTATTAATTCAAATATTATTTTTATTGAATTGACCAAATCCATGTATTAATAGAAAAGCCATTTAATACCAAAGAGAACAGAGAGTTGTATATGTTTTGGTCTAAAGCTCTAGGGGTATTTATATCAAAAATTAGTTTTGTAGAGTACTGGGCAATGCAAATAATGGGGTGGAAGATACAGTTTTAGGAGCCATATTTCTATAAAGAGGAGCATGGGCAGCTTTGTTAGGAGAAAAGGGAAGATTTCCAACAGGGCAAGTCCTGAGATGGAGTATGGAGTTGGAAGGGGTGGAGAGAGAAGAAATCAGAGTATGGGCTACTTACAGAAATGTCTTTTCTTTGGTCATCATTTCTGACCTCTATTTCTAGCTGATTTCTTATATGGAGAAGACCATTTTTCATTGGGAAAAGAGGCAGTTAGCTGGTACAGCAGACAAAGCACTGAACTCAGAATTAGGAAAACCTGATTTTAAATCTGGCCTTAGACACTTACAAGTTGTGTGACTCTGGGTGAGTCATTTCACCCTGTTTTCCTCAGTTTCTTCATCTGTAAAATGAACTAGAGAAGGAAATGGCAAACTACTGCAGTATCTTTGCAAATAAAACCCCAAATGAGATCACAGCAAATTGGATATGACTGAAATGACTGGCTTTGAGTTTGAACTTTGTTGCCCATTAGCTGGATCACTTTAAGAACTTACTTTTTTTCTCAGGGCTCATTTTCTCTATAAATGAGGGGATTGGATTAAATGGTTTCTAAGGTCCCTTCCAGTTTCTATCATTTTACAAATCTGTATTGGGTGGAAGGAACTGGCTCTCTTTCTCCCAAGGTGGTGCTCTTTGCTGTATTCCTGTGCAATTCATTTTGCTCTGGCAGTCCAACCTGTGCTCTGTTGAACCTTCAGCTGGGACTGCTTTCTCCCGATAGCAATCCCTGGAGATGCTCTCAGCGCCCAACCTGCCGAAGGCCTTGATAGAAGGCTGGTGTGGGAAATTGCTTCACTTAGCTGCTAGGATCTTTTGTTAGTGTCCCTGGCTGACAAGAGGCTCTCCAAGGCTAAGTAAACCTTTGAGAGGCAAAACAATATGCCTGATTTGGGTATGTTGAAGCTGTGTTACCCACACAGTGCACCTACAACCTTATCCAAAGCGTGAATGCATTGGTCGATGCATAAAAACTAGATGTCTGGTAATATAACTTTCTACCACTGAATTATCTGTCTAAATAATAACATTCTTCTGTAGGCTAATACAATTATACTTATTTTGGGAACTGCATTCTTCCCCATCACCTCTCCTTTTAAAGAGACTGGGAAAAGAATTGACTGTAACCCTGGCTTCCCGAGCTCCCCACCTGGATGCTGTTGCTATGGAGACATTAGATTATAGAAGAAGAGAACAGATTCTGCCCCAGAGTTCACAGTTTAGTGACATCTTTTTGATCACAGCTTTGGAGCCTTCTGGGAAAAGGAAGTAGGAAGAAAAGAATTTTTAATCTTTTATATTATGGCATGTGGGAAGGGGTATAACTGGTACAGAAAGCCAGGTCTAATATCAACATGCCAGTTCCTCTGACCTCTCCTAGAAGACTTTTTAGGATGTCTCAATTAGAAATGATGGGCTCCACCCTACTTCCTGGTCACTTAGAGGAAGAAGAAACAAACAAAAAAAGAGATCTGGTCTCCAGTTGCTACCAAGCATACAGTGTTCATTTATGCTATTTACATTTTGACCAGATTCCCCACTTTCTATCCCCATTGTCTTATGTCCTAAATTTTATGGCCCCTAAGTCTTTTCTGCTTCTCTCTCTGTCTCTCTGTCTCTCTCTCTGTCTCTCTCTCTCTGTCTCTGTCTCTCTCTGTCTCTGTCTCTCTCTCTCTTTTTTCCCCTCTCTCTCTCTCTCCTCTCCCCTTTCTCCCTCTCTTTTTCTCCTTTCCTTTCTCATCTAGCTAACCGCTCTAGGCCTAGCAGGGCCTGCCTCTGTTGTCATGGACTTACTCCTATGGTTTAGGGTATTCATACCCCATGAACATGAAGCTGTCCCTCACACTACCTATAGGAAGGGCACCTCCATGCTTTGATACACAAGGGACTCTACTTCTTTACTTTCTATGATGCTTTTACTCATGGGTCTGTGACTAAAAAGCAGCTTTGCCTTTACCCCTGAGAGTTATTCTTTTCTGCTATTTCCCATCTGCTCACATTGTGTGCTGACAAATTCTCCCCTTCATCACCTAAGTTGTAGAAGAATTTCCTCTTCCAAACTCTATTTCAGCCCAACACTAACCAGTGTTATTTTTTCCCCTCATGGGATGATGGTAGAGTTGTGATTAGGAATTTTTTCCGGCAAAAAGCAGCTTGGAGGAGGAGCTAAGCAGCCAAATGGTACAAAAATAAAGGGGTGGGAATGGGATGTTGGGCAAGTCTAGAGACTGAGAAAAAGAATATTATGGTGTTTGAAGCAGAACAAGGAGGCCTTGAGACTTGAGTCCCAAGAACAGCAGTCTTCAGATCATCCCATAGGAGAAGGTGGCCACCTCCTCCCACACATACACCCCGTTAGCATCCTGGGAAAGCCCTCGATGTCTTATTCTGTTCTGTTTACAATGCTAGGTAAAGCTAAGGGTCAGGACAATAAATCTGGTTTTCTTCAACCTTGCTCAGTATCCCTGAAAAACCAGCATTTACCTTTTTATCTTTGTCTTTCCAGCTTCAGGTCTTTAGATCTCTTTTATTTCCCTATCTGTAGTGGGGATCATAGCTATAGTAAAGGAGGACCTTAGGTACAGATACTGGTAAGGCTGGCCCTGCTCCCCTTCCTCTTCTGTAAACTCAAGGATCACAAAATGGGTCAGAGAGGTGACTCATTAGTACACAATCAACTATGTGCTATTGGCCCTTGGTGTGTCCTCAGGGTAGGGTTGTTTTGGTAAGGGATTTCTCTGGCCTACATTACAAAGTTTACCTGTTTCAGTGTTGATTCAGGGACTTATTGAGGGCTGAAAGCATAAGGAAGCTGTAGGATTAGAGGAAACAAAGGGCAAGAGAAAATAGACTGTCTGCATCTTGCTTGTTGATGTCCGGGTCCAGATTCATAGATCGTAGGATTGAGTGCTGAAAAAGGCTTTAGAAATAATCTAGTTGTTTTACAGGTGAGGTGCCAGACGAGGCCTAAAGGGGAAATGGCTCCTCTAAAACCACATAGGTAGTAGATAGGTGATACACAATTGGAACCTAGGAGTTCTCCTTTCTTATCTGGCTCCAGTCCCATTGAAGGTTTTTTGGTACTTTGGGCAAGTTTCCTGAAAATCTCTAGATTATAAATTTAGAGTTTTTGTTGCTGTTGTTGTTTTAGCAGATAAGGAAATTAAGTGATTTGCCCAAAGTAATCCCCAGTAAGGGATTAAAGTAGGTCTTTCTGATTTCAGGGCCAGTGCTCCGCCATCAGAGCAGTCAGCTTAAGTCCATTTAAACTTTGTCTCCTGCATCTTTAAACATAGCTGATACAGGCAGTGTAGGTCTTGTTGGGATTGATTTAAAGTTTTAAAAACCAGTTTGGCCTTAAAGCTTGAGAGGCCCAGGGGAAGGAGCCTTGTTCTCCTCCATCTGGACAGAGTGGTCACGGGGTGGGGGTGCGATTAGATATAAATCTGAATTAGTCATAAGAGATACAGGAGCTGGGATGGGTGTGAAAAGACGTGCTGATTGGCTTCTGTGTACCGAGCTGTTCCAAAGGATTAAGCCTCATTCTCTATTCTCCCTCCCTCACCCCCCAAACACACACCACAACAAGCCTGGGATCTCATCTTGGTAGGAGCAACATCTGTTTTGAAATTTAAAAATCAACTGGGTCATCACTTGTGGGTGGGCCCCATTCGACATTGCCAACCAATGTGCCCTTTTTCAGATGCAGAGATGCTATCTCCCAAACTGCCTTCGGCAACTGGGTTGTGAGATGAGGCTGGAGGAAAGATGATGAGATAGTTATTACCAGTCCTGGCCAGGGCCCATTGCTCTGGAGGCCTGGGCTGGGTGGAGGTGGAAGAGGTGGGGGTGGAGTTTGTTTGGGGATGAGTTCATGGGAGCAGCTGCAGCTTTTAGAAAGAATGTAAGAACATCAGACAAGCCGTCCTGCCCTACCTCCAGCCCGAGACTCTGCCTTCCGGGGTCTTTTGTTGTTCTGTTGTTTTCAGTTGTCTGACTCTTTGTGACCCCATTTGAGGTTTTCCTGGCAGAGACTCTGGAGTGGTTTACCATTTCCTTTTCCAGTTCATTTTACAGATGAAAAAACCGAGACTGACAGGGTTAAATGACTTGCCCCCGGGTTACACAGTTAATAAATGTCTGAGGTCAAATTTGAACTCAGGAAGATGAGTCTTCCTGACTTCAAACTGAGCACTCTAACTCTGGATGGGTGACAATTTGCAGAAAGCAGCCATCTCTAATCTTCCCCACCTGGGTGGGGTATTCCCCCTCTGCGGAATGCAAAAGCAAGATTTCTTTACTGATTTCCCCTTCTGTGAGGATGGCTGAAATAGCCTTCAAGATAATCACTCCATTTTTAGTATCTCCTATTTCATTATTATTATTAATCATATTTATGAAGAGCTTAAAGTTTTACTGAGCACTTTCTTCGCAACAAACTTGTGAAGCAGGTGGTAATTATTATTACTCTTCCTACATGTCTCAATAGACACTTTCTGCTACCATTGGCCAAGATCATTTCCATGTTTTTTGCATATGCCATTTTCAATGCTATCAGCTTGTGCTGGTTTTTCTGAGTAGAATAATAATAATAATAACAACAGCATGATAATGATAGTATTTATGCAGTGCAATGAATTTACATATGTTATCTGATTCTCAAGACAACTTTGTAAGGTAAATGCTACTATTATTGCCAGTTTACAGAATGCCCTTCTTCATATACAAATGCTATCCACAGGCAGCTAGGTGGTGCAGTGGATAGAAGGCCAGCCCTGAAGTCAGGAGGAACTGAGTTCAAATCTGGTCTCAAACTCTCAGCACTTCCTAGCTGTGTGACCCTGGGTAAGTCACTTAACCCCAATTGCCTTGGCAAAAAAAAAAAAAATGCTATCTACCCCTCAAACTTCAGTCCCATGTCTTCGATCAAGTCTTTCTGGATTGCTGTCAGTTCACCACCCTGAATCTCTTCTCTGGATGACAGTAGAATTTTCAGTGGATAGAGGTAGAGAGAATCAAAGTGTTTACTAATGGGCCCATATGTGTTGGTTTTCCCCCCATCCCCACCCTTCAGTGGTTTTATCAGGATTTGTAGGTAGAGAGTGTTCCATGGACTTCATTGTGTCTCCCATGGTCACTTAGATCAAGAATTAGAGGATTTGTAATGAAAAAAACTAAAGGTCAGTCCCTGCCTCAGACACATTAGCTGTGTGACCCTGGAAAAGTTAAATGACCACAGTTTCCTCATTTAAAATATGGGGATAAAATGGGACCCATGTCATAGGGCTGTTATGAGGATAAAATAATATGTAAAGTGCTTTGAAAGCCTTAAAATCCCATTTAAGTCGAAGTAATTATCGTTTTGGGTAAATTACTTAATCTTTGTCAACCTCGGTTTTCTTAATCTATAAATGGAGATAATAATGTTTTTAATACCTAAATCATAGGGATTTCCATATCTGTAAAATGGAGATAACAACACCTACCTATTTTGGTTGTGTTGAAGCACAAATGAGGTCATGAATATAAAATGCTTTGTAAATCTTAAAACATTATTTAAATTCCTTGATGTTATTTATAGCCTACTATGAGGCATCTGTTATACATCATCATATTAGCATGGTGTAATGAAAGAGAATTAGTACTGGAGCCTAAGGACTTGGGTTCAAATCCTGCCTCTAATGGTTGTTACCTATGTGACATTGGATGTAATTTTTATTGCATCGTGATCTGGAAAAAAAAATGCATTTACTATTTCAGCATTTGATTTTAAGGTCTTTATGTCCTAATGTTAAGGAACAGGTCAGTTCTCCGAGAGCCTCCATAGCTGTGGATCATAGCATCTAAAGGAGTTTTAGGGCAGCCTTTGCTGATACAGGTGTTGCAGACTAGGAATGAGATAAATTGGAGGCAGAGGGAAGAGGAGAGAGGTCAGACAATGCAACTTCTCAGTCAGAGAAAGCAACTGCATCTCAGTCTCCTTATATTATCCTCTCACAAGAGGAGATCCATTCTGAGTTGGATCTCCAGCAGCCACTGTCAGGTGGTTCCAATGTATTCCAACAGCTCTCCTGAATATTCCAATATCCTAATATATGCTCAATTTTTGTATAGGTTCCATGAACTGCTGAAAAGAAAGTGTACTCCTTTCTGTCTCCATTCAATTTTCTCCAAAGATTTATCATATTTAGTTTTTCTAATATTCTATTTACCTCTTTAACTTCTTTGTTATTTATTTTGTGATTTGATTTATCTGATTCTGAGAGAGCAAGGCTGAGATCTCCCACTATAGTTTTGCTGTCTATTTCTTCTTGCAACTCTCTTAACTTCTCCTTTAGGAATTTAGATGCTATACCACTTGGCGCATATATGTTTAATATTGATATTGCTTCATTATCTATGGTACCCTTTTGCAAGATATAGTTTCCTTCCTTATCTCTTTTAATTAAATAAATTCTTGCTTTTACTTGATCTGAGACAGAATGGCTACCCCTGCTTTTTTTACTTCACCTGAAGCATAATAGATTCTGCTTCAGCCTTTTACCTTTAGTCTCTTTTTAAAGAGACTCTGCTTTAAATGTGTTTCTTGTAAACAACATATTATAGGATTCTGGCTTTTAATCTAGACTGCTATCCACTTAAGTTTTATGGGAGAGTTCACCCGATTCACATTTACAATTAAAACTACTAATTTTGTATTTCCTGTCATCTTATTAACCCCAAATTATACTTTTATTTTTCCCTTTCCCCTTTCCCTCCTCCCCACTATTTTACTTATGAGCACTACTTGCATCAAACAAACCCTCCCCCTTTTTTATACCTTTCCCCTACTATTTCTGTTTTTCCTTCTATTAGCCTAGCCCTTCCCTTTTTACCTTTCCCCTCCCACTTTTCTATAAGATGAGAGAAGTCTCTTGATGAAACCAAATATATCCAATATTCTTTTTTTTGAGCCAAATCTGATGAGAGTAAGATTCACACAATATTCATCACCTATCCTATCCACCCCTCCCTCAATTATAATAGGTTTTCTTTGCCTCTTCCTGAGATGTAATTTGCCTCATTTTACCTCCACTTTCTCCTTTTTTTCTGTTACAACCCCCTTTCCACCTATAGATTCTTTTTTATATTATAATAGTAAAATCAGAGTATACATGTATTCTTTATGTATATCCATGGCAGAAATAGGTTCTAAAGAGTTTTTTTTTTTTTTTTTTTTTTTTTTTTACCTTTTTATGCTTCTATATTTGGAAGTCAAATTTTTTGTTTAGGTCTGGTCTTTTCATCAAAAATAAATAGAATTCACCAATTTCATTGAATTTCCATCTTCTTCTCTGAAAGAAAATGCTTAGTTTAGCAGGGTAATTTATTCTTGGCTGCATTTCAAATTTCTTTGTCTTTTGGAATATCAGATTCCAGGCCTTTGCTCTTTTAAAGTGGAAGCTGCTAGGTCCTGAGTAATCTTTATTGTGGTTTCTCAGTATTTGAATTGTTTCTTTCTGGCTGTTTATAATATTTTTTCCTTGGTCTGATAGTTCTGAAATTTAGCCACAAAAACACCTTGAGGTTTTAATTTTGGGGCCTCTTTCAGGAGGTGTTTGGCGAATTCTTTCAATGGTCATTTTACCTTCCAATTCTATGATATCTGGGCAGTTCTCTATGATGATTTCCTGAAAAATAGTGTCTAAACTCTTTTTTTTTATTATTGATTTCAGAAAGTCCAATAATCTTTAGATTGTCTCTCCTAAATCTATTTTCCAGGTCAGTTCTTTTCCCAATTAGGTATTTTACATTTTTTTGTTTTTTTCATTTTTTTTGGTTTTGTTTGACTGCTTATCTCACTGAGTCATTCATTTGCATTTGTTCAGTTCTGAATTAATTATTTTCTTCATTTTTTTTTACTTCTTTTTGTATTTGTCCAATTGAATTTTTAAATGAGTTGTTTTGTTCTATGGATTTTTTTTCCATTTCACAAATTCTGTTTTTTATGGAGTTATTTTCTTTTTCCATTTCACAAATTCTGTTTTTTAAGGAGTTATTTTCTTTTTTTGTTTCACAAATTCTGTTTTTCAGGAAGTTGTTTTCTCTTTCTATTTTATCAAATCTATCTTTTAATGAGTTATATACTTTTCCAAACACTTTTGCAAAGTTTTCATTTCCTTTCCCTATTTTTCTTCTAGATCTCTTTTAAGATCCTTTTTAATTTCTTTTAGGAGAGCCTTGTGTGATGAGGACCAGATTATATCACCTTTTGGGGCCTTATCTGGAGACAATCTGCCTTTAGTCTCCTCAGGGTTTGATATCTATTCTTCTCTTCAACCAAAAAACTGTCTATTGTCAGAGTTCTCTTTGCTTTTTTACTCATTTTTTAAAAAAAAAAAAAGTTAAGGTCTGATTTTATGGCAGGGGAGGTTTTCCAAGCTTCCTCTTCAAGCAGCCGCTTCTTCTATAAGCAACCATGGATGCACTGGGTCAGTGCTGACTCACTCCTGGTGCTGGGTGGACATTGCCAAGGCCCATGAGAGTCTGGCATTTTGGGGTTCATTATTTACCTTTGTGTTTGTGTTGAATGTTTTATAACTTCTCTGCTGATCTATTGGCTTGCAGCCAGGGCAGAGTAGCCAACACTGCTGTAGATTACTCCCTGTAGATTCTCTACCACTCAAAGTCTGCATCTCCCTGTGGAGACTGCACCCCGCTTTGGGTCTGCACAGTGTGCACCAGCATTTGTACTCAGCTGCTCATGTTTCACTGCTTCCCTCCCATTTCCAATTGAAACAGACCTTGTCTGGTGATCTTTGAAATTATCTTCTGCTGATAATTTGTTGTACTCCCAATATTTGTGGGTTCTGCTGATCCAGAGCTATTTCAGAGGCTGGATTTGCTAATTAGTCTGAGGATTGTAGGAGAAGGTCTGAAAGAAATGTGTCATCTTCACCATCTTGGCTCTGTCCCCAGAAATCTACCTATGTAACATTGGACAAATCACTTTAATCTCTTTGAGCCTCAGTTTTCTCATTTATAAAAAAAGGGGAGGAGGAGGGTTGCACTGTATTATGTATGAGCTCTAGACTGGAATCTGAGATATAACCATCAAGTTATAAAGTTAGAAATATGCCCTGTAGGGCCAAGATGGCAGAGAAAAGCCAGGAAGTTGCCTGAACTCTTTTCAGTTTCCCTTGCAACAACATTAAACCAAGCTTCTAAACAGATTTTTGAGAGACAGAATCTACAAAACGATGGAGTGAAACAATTTTTCAGCACAAGATAACTTAGAAGGACTTGAGGAAAGGTCTGTCTCATTTGGGTAAAAGGCGGACATAACCCAGTGCAGATGGTGTCCAGACAAACCAGCAGGAGACTCAGCCACAACTCAAGATCAGCAACTGAGGTCCTTTGGGCCTGGCTGAGCAGGATAATGGTATAGTAGTCATCTGTGAGGTCTCCAGTCCCAGTATAGAAAGCTAAATGCCAACCGAGGAGCTCCCAGCGTAGCAGATGTAACTAGATTGAGCCATCTCAGTATAGTAAGCAAAGCCACTAGCAGCCAAGGCCCTTGTGCAGAAATATATATCTATATCTATATCTATATATCTATATATATCTATATATCTATCTATATATATATATATCTAGATAAATAGAAGACAGTATTGACATTGATGTGATGATTAAAAAATGGATAAAAAAATTAAGAGGTGAAAAAAAGATTGTCCTAAGAGAAGAAGAAAAAGGAGCTAGAGTAGGGTAAATTACATAATACAAAGAGATGCAAATTATCTACTGCAGTAGAAGGAAGGGGGGGAGGTAGGGGGAGGAATGGGGGTGTGGTTTGAATCTTATTCTTATTGGATTTGACTCAAAGAGAAATGACATTCACATTCTTTACACTCTAGGGAAGTAGAAAGGGAAAGAAACAAGAAAGGGGAAGGGTTGATAGAAGGGAGAGCAAATCAAGGGACATTGAGGTCTTAAGCAAAACACTGGTGAGGAGAAACAGGGTGAAAGAAGACATAAGAATATAAATGGATAAAATAGAGTGGAGGGAAATACACAGTAATGACAGATGTGAATGTGAATGGGTTGAATTCTCTTATAAAATAGAAGCAGATAGCAAAATGAATTAAAAACCAGAATTCTACAATGCATTATTTATAAAAAACACATTTGAAGCGGTACATACACACAGAGTAAAGTACAACAATGGAGCAGAATATATTATGCTTCAGTTGCTGAAGTTAAAAAAAAAGCAGACTAGCAATCCTGATCTCAGACAAAGCAAAAACAAAAATAGATCTAATGAAGGGTAAGGAAGGAAACTATAGGACTGGTTTAATATTAGGAAAACTATCAGCATAATTACAATATTAAAAAGAAAAATCACAAATCATATGATTACCTCAATAGATGTAGAAAAAGCTTTTGACAAAAGGCAACATACATTACTATTAAAAAAATACTAGCGAATATAGGAATAAATGGAGTTTTCCTTAAAACAATAAGTAGTAGCTATCTGCAATCATCAGCAAGCATTACATATGTAATTATAATGTAATAATTAAGGAATATTATGTAACAAATATGTAATGTTATATATGTAATATATATAACAAAGATTAGAAAGGAAGCAGAAAGCTGAAAAACTATTTTTTACAGCCAATATTTCTCATAAAAGCCTCGTTTATCAAATTTGTAGAGAACTGAGTCAAATTTATAAGAATATAAATTGTTCCCCAATTGACAAAGGGTCCAAGGATACAAACAGGTAGTTTTCAGATGAAGAAATTAAAAAGAAATTCAGATGAAGAAAAAAAATTCAGATAAAAAATTAAATAAAAAAAAGAAAAAAAATCTATAGTCATGTGAAAAAATGCTCCATATCATGATTGATTAGAGAAATACACATGAAAACAACTCTGAGATTGGCTAATATGACAGAAAAGAAAATGACAAATGTTGGAGAAGATGTGTGAAAACTGGAACACTAATGAATTTTTTGTAGCATTATGAACTTATCCAATCATTCTGAAGAGCAATTTGGAATTATGCCAAAAGGGCAACCAAACTGTGCATATTTGATCCCATAATACCACTAGTAGATCTGTATCCCAAAGTGATCATTAAAAAGGGAAAAGGACCTACATGTACAAAAATATTTTAGCAGCTCTTTTTATAATGGCAAAGAGTTGGAAATTAAGGAGATGCCCATCAGTTAGAGAATGGCCAAACAAGTTGTGGTATATAAATGTAATGGAATACTATTGTGTTATAAAAAAATGATAACTAGGTCGATTTCAGAAAAGCCTGCAAAGATTTACATGAACTGATGCTGAATGAAATGAGCAGAACAGAACATTGTACACAGTAACAGCAAGATTGTATGATTACTTAGTTATCTCTTCTCAGCACTACAGTGATTCAAGACAATTCTAAAAGATTTGTAATGGAAAATATCACCCCTATCCAGAGAAAGAATTATGGAGTCTGAGTGTAGTTCAATGCCTATTATTTTTTTGTTTTTTTCTTTCTTATTTTTCTCTTTTATTCTGATTCTTTTTTCATATCATGAATATTGTGGAAATATATGTATAGCTTATATCAGATTACTTGCTGTTTTAGGGAGGGGGATAGAAGGGAGGAAAGAAAAAAAATTGGTACTCAAAATCTTATAAAAATGAATGTTGAAAACTATCTTTACTTGAAACTGAAAAAAAAACCCCAAAATACTATTAAGAAGGGAAGAAGGAGAGAAATATGCCCTATATATCCATAGCAATTCAATTTAATTTAACAAATTCAATTTAACATATCATATATGTTGATATGTTTTTACCTGTCTTCCAGAAATTCATCTCAGATACCCTAGGATTCTTCTAGATTAGAGTAATACAAAGAATACTGTACTAGGAGTAAGGAAGAAAAAAAGGGGGGGGGAGGGAGTTATTAAGTGCTTTCTATGGGCCAGGTACTGTGCTTTACTAATACTTCATTTTATCCTCATAACAACCCTGGGATGAAGGTATTACCATTATCCCCATTTTACAGATGAGAAAACTTTGGCTGAGAGTATAGGTGCCTTGCCCAGAATCACACAGCTAATACATGTCTGAAATCAAATTTAAATGTCTTTTAAATTTGGTCTTTCTTACTCTCAGCTTAGCACTGTATCCACTATATTCCAGCCTTGTGTACTCTACCAACTAGCTGTATAACCTTGAAAATGTCCCTTGGCTTCCTTTAGCCTCAGTTTACCAATCTGTAAATTGAAGTTTCCTTAACTAATATCTAATATCGCCTCTAACTCTCATACTCCATGATTCTTTGTTTTTTTTTTTTTTTTTTTTTTTTTTTTTTTTTTTTTTTGAGCCAATTAGGGTTAAGTGACTTGCCTTACAGTTAATAAGCATCTGAGGTCAGATTTCAACTTAGGACCTTCTGACTATAAGGCCAATGCCCTTTCCATTGCACAACCTAGCTACTCTGATTCTTTATTTCTTAATGAATATATAATTCCTCTATTTGTACATTGAATATAATCTCTGGGTGACTTGTGGCTCTTCAATATGCCTACCTCAGGATAACTAAGAAGCAATAATAATATGACAATGACGGAGGTGAATGACACAATCCCTTTCCTCTGGAGGATACAACAGAGAAGAATGGGTTAGGTATTTCCATAGACTGACTTTCAAGGACCTTGTTTTTAGTGACCTTCTCTTATCAAGTCACCTGTAGATGAAATCGTTCTGGTCCATAAGGTTGATGATAAAACTATCAGTTGAGGCAGCTCCAGCTTTCACCTGAAGAGCAGGTTGAGCATCCTCAGTTGCATTTCAAGCCAATTCCTTTGGGACCAAGAACATGTTTCTTGGATATGTTCCTTACTCATTGTTCATACCTCAATAGCATCCATTGACAAAGACAAAGTGGGTTAGGAGGCAGATGCCATGTTAATACTAGATTTGTTTAGTCTAGAGGAAAGGTTTGAGGGTATAGGATAGCTGTTTTGAAACATTTGAAAGGCCATCACATGGAAGAAAAATTACACTTGTTTGGTTGGCCCTGGAGGAAACAAGTGGGTACCATTGTAGAATTTAAAAATAAACAGATTTTTGGATCAGTCTAAGGTTAAAAAACTCCTTTACAATAAGAAGTATTAAAAAATGGAATGAGTTTCCTTATCAGGTCATGATTTCTCCAACATGCAAGGATTTCAATGAAGGCAGGCTGATTATTCAACAGGAATTTATACAGGGGATTAGGAGTGAGATACAGGTTAGAATGGTCTCTGAGGTACCTTCCAGGTTTGAGATTCTGTGTGATTCACAAACCGCCCAAGAGTTTTTATTTTGTTACATTTGAATATCTCTTATTTAGCCAAAATCATTTTATGATTTCATTCTCACCATAACCCTGTGAGATAAGCAGGAAAGGGATTATTATTTTTCTTCAACAAATGAAGAATTTGAGATTCAGCAAGATTAAGTGACTTGCAAATAGTCACAAAGCAAAAGCCAGTGACAGCCAAGCTAAAAGACTAGTTATCTGGCTCCCAGACCAATGCCCTTTGCTTTGTTCCATGCCTTTTACATTCCTTTTAGAATTTGTATATTGCTAAAAAGCCAATACCCTAAGTAACAAAGAAGTCAATGATGAACTTGTTTTGGCAAGACTGACACATAGGATTATAAGTGTAGAACTAAAAGGAATCCCAGAGGGATTCTAGCCCAAGCTCTTCCTTTAACAGATGGGGAAACTGAGGTCCAGGAAAATGAAATGAATTGGCCCAAGTAACACCAATAATAAGGATCTGGATTAGACCCCAACTAGGCTAGCTCTTCAGTGGCTAAAGCTGTGCCAACTCAGCAAAATAATTCCACTTCTGCTATCGTTTATGTTCTCTCAATCAATTGACAAATGCTTGATGGGGCATGTCAGCTTTTGTGTTGAGTTTTGTGGAGAAACTCTTTAGGTGTATGTATTTCAAGGCTTTTATTTTATTTATTTATTTATTATATATAGATTGTGAGCTTTTTGAGAGTAGAGACTGTCTTTTATCTTTTTTTTTTTTTTTTTGGTATCCCTAGAACTGAGCACAATGCCTGGCATGAAATAGACTCTTAATAAATATTTATTGACTGATTGATCTTGCATACTGAGGTTGTATGCATTACCGTGTATAATGATCTCCTGGTTCTCCTCATTTCACTCAGCATCAGTTCATGTAGAAAGTGTTTCTCCAAGAGTCTCTGAAATCCTCCTGCTGGTTGTTTCTTACAGAACAATAATATTCCATAACATTCATATACCATAACTTATTCAGCCATTCCCCAACTGTGGGCATCCACTCAGCTTCCAGTTTCTTGCCACTACAAAGAGGGCTGCCACAAATGTTTTTGCACATGTGGGTCCCTTTCCCTCCTTTAGGATCTCTTTGGGATATAATCCCAGTAGAAACATTCTAGCTATTAAATCTGACAAGCTTTTTTTGAATGCCTACTAAGCAGAAAGTACTGTGTTAGACACAAAGACAAGATAAAAGCATCCTCACGGAATTTACATCATCATCATCATCAACAACAACAACAAAGATTCATGGAATACTCTGTGTACATACTGTGGGAAGATGCATAAAACAAAGCATATAAAATGCTTTGTAAACCTGTAAGACTTAGTCCCTGACCTCAGAAGCTTTACAATCTAGTTAAGGACATAAGAAATATACCTATAAAAAGCAACTTAGGTAGTACATGCCAGGGAAGTCTGGTAGTACAAGGGAAAGAATGATAACTAAAGAATCAGAAGGTCTAGTCTCAAATTCTGCCTTCTCTAACTAGCCCAAATCATACTGACTTCTCCTTAGAACTCTGGTTACATTTACCCTATACTATAAAATCTAGAACTTACTTATAGTATCTTATGATGAATTTCAATTGTCTCACATCTGTTTATCTTGTTCCCTCAAAGAAGGTGTAAGTGTCTGATAGCAATGGCACCTTACATTGTTGTTATATCCACTGTGGTATCTAATAGACATAGGTGGCTAAGAGTCCAAAGAAGGCTCTTTCCCTTAATCTGAAGACCTCTCTCCTTTTGTTAATGGCTGCCCATTTATAATGGGATGTTCTGAAGCCCTTTCACACTGTTCTCCCATTTTATGTTTTTTTTTTTTCATAAAAGCAGCTATTTCCAGTCTTACAAAAATGTCTCTTTTTTTCAGAGTGAAATTACTCTGTGACATTGTAGTCTCCTGGTTGAATCTGACTTTGAACATCTTAATCAATTTTCCATTTTCCAGATTTAAGGATAAGGGTGAAAGGGTAATCTGTAGCTTCCATTGTTTTGTCTCACATGGGCCAGAGAAGAATTGGCTCCCAAATCCATCCATACTGTTGAGATGTATAGAGAAAGATGAGACTCCCTCTGCTTTTCTGCATCAGTTTTCATTTAACTCTCAGAAAAATGTTGAGGGGGAGAATGGAGAGAGGGGCTCTCAAGGATTGTTTCTTTTTTATGTCAAAGAAAATAATCTTGGAAAAATAATAAGTGGTTGTCTGGCTAACAGGGAAAAGGTCTTCAAATTTTATAGTGGAGGAGAAAAGGCCTCTTGAAAATCTGGGTAACAATTTCAAAGCCCCAAAGTTTAGAATTTCACTTTTTGCTTCCAGGGAACAAGTCAATCTATTAAAGCCTTAAGCTCTGATTTCCTATCCTTGGTTCCTCAGTGGGAAAACAAGTAAGATAGAGTTTGTTTACAAAAATAGCAGGCCAAGCTGGGGGCTGGTTGTGAGAGAAGGGAAGCCAGCCCTTTTAAAAGAACCTGGGAGGGGGGAGGGAAAGGACAGCATGGAAAAGACCTCAAAGGTAGAAGTCTCCATGGGTTTCAGTGCTGGCCCATGTTTTCTAATTAAATATTGAATAGTTGGGAGAAATGCTGAAATTTGCCAGCTTCTGCCCAGGGCCTCAGCAAAACTCTCCATAGCAACCCATCTGCCAATGAGTTGAAGGCAAGAAACTGTGTGACTCCCCAGCTTTTCAAAAAGGCCCCCAGCAAAGGCAGAGTGTTGGTATCCCATAGAGTGACAGAGAAAATACTTTAATAGCACAGGGATCTAGGAGTTTTATTTTTTTCTTTGGTGGGAATACACCACCAAAAACCAACCAACAAGCAGTTATTAAGCCCCTACAATGTGTCAGGCCTCTAGATAGACTAGACACACAAATGTAAGGGAGGCCTGGCAGTCGGCTTGTTCCCCAAATTAGTAGATCTGGACCATTCTCCAGATTGGGTAGCAGGGCCTTTCTAGAACCAGGCTCCCCAGCTTCTTCAAGAGAAGCTGGCAACAGGCAGAGTATACTTTCCAAGCTCTGAGGATGGAGTGCCCTTGGCCAGTCCCTGTAACACAAAGACAAAAATGACTATCTCCTGCTTTCAAAGAATCTACACCCTATTGGAGGCAATGACAGGTCCACAATAGTAACAACAGCAATAATGAACAACAATAATAATGATGGCTAATGATGTATCCCAGCACTGAGTACTAAGTGCTTTACAGTTTTTATTCAGTTTGGTTTTCACTTCAGGCAGGCACAATTATTATCCCCATTTTGTTGATGGGGAAGTTGAAGCAAAAAGTGGCTAAGTGACTAGCTCAGGGTCTAGAGAGTATAAGTACATTACAGAGTAATTTTTAAGGAGAGACACTTACATTTTCAGGAATGAGTGAAGTCTTCACCTAGGAGGTGGCATTTGAACGGAGCTTTGTAGGAAAGTAGAGAACATTGCAGGAATGAGACACAGCTTGTGCAAAGACAATGGGAAATGCAGGTCACAGCCTCTCTATATCTTAGACTGGACTTCTTAAGTTGCTGATGCTAAATAAATCAATCTTATGATTTTGTAGTCTTATGTTTAGGTTTATAGTCAAGTTGACTTGAGAGTCACTTTTTAGGTGAGAATTTAATTAGACTGGGACTAACAGTTTTAGATATACAGTCTATTCCTGAGCCTCTGTTCCTGCCTGGAAGAACCTGACAGAGCTCACACTTCACTAATATAGTCATTAAAAAGACAATACTTACCAACAAAGTCCAGCAACAAGAGATACAAAGAGACATTACATTTAAACTAACTGTAGATAATATAAAATATTTGGGAGTCTACCTGCCAAAGCAAAGTCTGGAACTATATGAACACAATTACAAAACACTTTCCACACAAATAAAGTCAGATCTAATCAATTGGAAAAATGTTAAGTGTTCATGAGTAGTTAAGTGTTTATTAGTATGACTAATCAAACTCCCAAGAAATTATTTTACAGAGCTAGAAAAAATAATAAAAAAGTTCATTTGGAAGAACAAAAGGTCAAAAATTTCAAGGGAATTGATGAAAAAATGCAAATGAAAGTGGCCTACCTGTACTAAACCTAAAACTATATTATAAAGCAGCAGTCATCAAAACCATTTGATATAGGCTTGGAAATAATCTATCAGTGGGATAAGTTAGGTTCACAGGACAAAATAGTCAAGACTATAGTAATCTAGTGTTTGACAAACCCAAAGCCCCAGCTATTGGGATAAGAATTCAGTATTTGACAAAAACTGTTGGGAAAATTAGAAATTAGTATAGAAATTAATATGGCAGAAACTAGGCATTGACTCACACCTAACACTTTATACAAATATAAGGTTCAATATATATTTTCAAGCCATTTTCCAATTGATAAATGGTCAAAGGATATGAACAAACAATTTTCAGATGAAGAAATTTAAATCATTTCTAGTCACATGAAAAGGTGCTCTAAATCACTATTGATCAGAGAAATACAAATTAAGACAACTCTGAGCTACCACTACACACATGTCAGATTGGCTAAGATAACAGGAAAAAATAATGATGAATGTTGGAGGGGATGTGGGAAAACTGGGACACTGACACATTGTTGGTGAAGTGATGAGCTGATTCAATCATTCTGGAGAGCAATTTGGAGCTATGCCCAAAGAACTATCAAATTGGGCATACTTTTTGATCCAGTAGTGTCTCTATTGGGCTTTTATCCCAAAGAGCTCTTTTTTTTTTTAAATAGCTTTTTATTTAGAAGTTATATGCACGGGTAATTTTACAGCATTGACAATTGCCAAACCTTTTGTTCCAATTTTTCCCCTCCTTCCCCCCATCCCCTCCCCCCTGATGGCAGGTTGACCAATACATATTAAGTATGTTAAAGTATAAATTAAATACAATATAAGCATACATGTCCTAACAGTTATTTTGCTGTACAAAAAGAATTGGACTCTGAAATAGTGTGCAATTAGTCTGTGAAGGAAATAAAAAATGCAGGTGGGCAAAAATAGAGGGAGTGGGAATTCTATGTAATGGTTCATAGTCATCTCCCAGAGTTTTTTTGCTGGGTGTGGCTGGTTCAGTTCATTATTGCTCTATTGGAGCTGATTTGGTTCATCACATTGCTGAAGATGGCTGGGTCCATCAGAATTGATCATCATGTAACATTGTTGAAATATATAATGATCTCCTGGTCCTGCTCATTTCATTCAGCATCAGTTCATGTAAGTCTCTCCAGGCCTTTCTGAAATCTTCCTGCTGGTCATTTCTTACCAAACAATAATATTCCATAATATTCATATACCACAATTTATTCAGCCATTCTCCAATTGATGGGCATCCACTCAGTTTCCATCCCAAAGAGATCTTAGAGGAGGACAGGGACCCACATGTGCAAAAATGTTTGTGGCAGCCCTCTTTGTAGCGGCTAGAAACTGGAAACTGAGTGGATGCCCATCAGTTGCAGAGTAGCCGAATAAGTTATGGTATATGAATGCTATGGAATATAATTTTTCTATAAGAAATGATCAGGAGAATAATTTCACAGAGGTCTTGAGAGATTTACATGAACTAATGCTAAGTAAAGTAAGCAGAACCAGGAGATTATTGTACACAATAACTGCAAGATTATACAATGATCAATTCTGATGGACATGGCTCTTCTCAACAATGAGATGATTCAGGCCAATCCCAATGGTCTTGTGTTGAGAGAGCTATTTGCACACAAAAAGAGGATTGTAGGAACTGAGTGTGGATCATAACCTAGTATTTTTACTCTTTTTGTTGTTTTTCGCTTGCATTTTCTTTTCTTTTTCATTTTTTTTTTCCTTTTTGATCTGATTTTTTCCTTGTGCAGCAAGGTAATTGTGGAAATATACATAGAATAATTATACATTTTAACATAGATTAATTGTTGTCTAAGGGAGGAGATGGAGGGAAGGGAGCAAAAATTTGGAACACAAGATTTTGCAAGGATGAATGTTGAAAATTATACATGCATATGTTTTGAAAATAAAAAAGTTTTAATAAAAAAAGACAATACTTAAACTCTGGTATATCATTGTAATGGAACACTGTTGTGTTATAAGAAATGACAAGTAGGTTGATTTCAGAAAAATCTGGAAAAGCTTACATGAACTGATGCAAAATGAAGGGATCTGAACCAGGAGAATATGTGTACACAATAACAGCAATATTGTATAAGTATATTGTATAATGACTTAGCTATTCTCAGCAGTATATAATGATCCCAAACAAAGGACAAATGATGAAAAATGCTATCCTCATCCAAAGATCTGCAGGAATCTGGATGCAGCTTGAAGCATACTATTTTTCACTTGTTTTTTTTTTTCTTTTGTCCTGTTTCTTCTTTCATATGACTAAAATGGAAATATGTTTTACATGATTGCACTCTATATCAAATTGCTTGTTCATTCTTCATTCTGGAAGAGGACCAAGGACATCAGGAGGAGGATGTTTCGACTTGCAAGTGAATTTGGTTTTAAGTAAGGGAGGGCTGTGCAAAGTCCTCAGCTTCACTCTCCCCTCCAGAATCATCAGGATCCAGTGGCAAGATATAGATCAGGACATCTATAAATGGCCCCAAATGCAGTGGGAAGTTTTGGCGTTTTTAAGCTAAGGTCTTTCCCAGGTCTCAGTGTGTCTGAGGAAATATCCATTCAGTGATTTAAGGCCAAGTAAGAACTGAGGCAGACGGTGGCCTAGTTTGCCTACTCATAAAAATCTATCTGGGAAAAGAAGACCCTCAGGATTTCCAGCCAGAACAGAGAGAATTGCTATTTACACTCACTCTGAGCCGTCAAAACCCAAATTGCTTACTATCTTAAGGAAGAGAAAGATAAGAGAGGGAGGTAGAAAATTTGGAACTTAAAAATTTAAAGAAAGAATGTTAAAAATTGTCTTTAAATGTGAGAAACAATAAAATATTATTAAAAATAAATAAAAATAGTATTAAAAATAAATAATTTCATGCTATGGTGAGGTACTGGAAGAGACTTTAGCAGGAAGGCAAAGAAATATAATCAGTTGTCCTTGCCCTCAAGGTATTTATGGTCTGGCTGGGCCAATAAAACTGAAGCATATGTATATGTGGAGCAGGATACTCTGTTCAAGTATCAATATCACAGTATTTCAGAGTCACAGAACTTTAGACTTGGAAAGAGACTCAGCAGCCATTTGGTCCAATCCATCTACACACCCTACGCCACCCTCCAAAAAAGAATTGCATCTACAACACTTTCTAGTGGTAATCCAGTCTTTGCTTAAATAATTCACAAGAAAGAAAACCCACAACTCTCTGAGTTAATCCATTCACTCTTGGCTAATTAATTGCAAAGAAGTTTTTTCTTGATATTAAGACTAAATTTGCCTTTTTCCAATTTTTACCCATTGTTCTTAACTAAGACGTCTTTCCTTACCTTCTTCTGCCTTCCCCTTTCCCTGACCTTCTCTTTTCTAAAATAAATAGCCTCAGTTTCTGTATCCGGTCCTCAGAACAGCGACCTGAGGTCCTTCATCATCCTGGCTGCCTTCTTTGGATACCTTTGCTACCCATATCAAAATCTTTTCTAAAATGTGGTGCCCAAAATTGAACCCAATACTCTAGATGAAGTTTTACCTGAAGAAGGGAGAACCATTAGCTCATTGATATGTTCTATTATTGGAAAGCTGACTGGCAGCTTACAAAGCAGGGCCTGGGACACTGAGAAAACAGGGAGATGAGAGAAGGAACTTTTGGGAAAGTGAGCATTTGTTCCACTATCTGGGAAGATCAAGCTTAGCTAATGGAACCTGGAGAGTCCAAGATGGGCATGAGCCCAGAGAATGCTAGGGAGCTCACTGGTGTGCAGGCAGGAACCAGTGAGTGGAGAAAGAACAACTATAAGCATTGTCTATATTATAAGGGGCTGCTGAACCATGAGCCCTGAAATAAAGTGTCCCTTGTAGGCTTCACTATACTAATTTCACAAAATCATAGAATTATAAATTCAACTTTATAGGCCATTAGTCCAATGTTCTCATTTGAAAATTAAGAAAGTTGAGTCCCCAAAGAGTAAAATAGCTAGCTCAAGATCACACGGGTAGTAAGAACAAGGGTAGGATTTGAACTTGAATTTTCTGATTTTGTCTTCTATTACTCCATTATGCTTCTTGGTGAATATAAAATGGCAAATGCAAAATTATCCTCCAAATAGAGAAATAAAAAATTTTTTTTGTCATTCTGAGCTATGTCCTCTAAAGAGATGGTGTTACAGTTCAAGAATATTAGCAGAGTTAGCTTTATGCATCAAAGATATGGGCAATGGTATAATTGACTATGGTAGAAAGCATTGACTTTGGAAATCAAAGGATCCAGGTTCCAATTCGGGCTCTGTCATTTATTCCCTATATGACCTGAGATAATTCATTTAACCTCATCTGTGTAAAGAGGGGAGTGAACTAAATGGTGTCTGAGGTCCAAGAGCCATGAGTCTATGATTTCTATCTGGTTCCTATCTACCAGGATAGCCCTATTCCCCACCATTGCAGTCCTTCCTGCCCATTGCTGTGAAAATAATATTCCTTAAGCATGGATCTGACCTGACCATGGGGATCTCCTACTCAATCAACTCCAATGACTTCCTATCACTTCTGAGAAAAAAAAATTAACTCCCTCTGTTTAGCTTTTAAAGACCTAATCAGTCTGGCCCCAGTCTGTGCTTCCAATTTTATTAGACATTATTCCTTTTCCTTTAATGAACCAGTTAAACTGATCTTTTCTGTGTTCTTCAAACATGACCCTTCATTTGCCATCTCTGTGCCTTTGTCTTGGCTATCTCACTGAAATGTTTCTCTCCTTATTTCCATCCTGTAAAGTTTTTCTTTCTTTTAGCATGCAGTTCTGGAACCATTTTTTTGGTTTGCATGATTTTTACCCCCAATATTATCATTCCCAACTACATTGTATTGAACTATTTTGCATATATTTGTATACTCATGTTAAATTGTATCTGAATTTATCTCCCAGATTAGAATGTAAGTTCCCCTCATTTTTTCTAATTTTTGTACTTAGATCCCCAGTGATTTTTTAACAGTGTCTGGCATGCAGGGGGTGCTTAATAAATATTTGTTGATTGATTCCTTGTATAAATCTTCCAATCTAGTCAAATGGGTCTATTATATAAAAATATCTTGTACTCTCTTGCTTTTTTATCTTTCCTCACATTGTTCCTTGTTCCCCACCTAAAAATACCATTTTCTTCCAACTTTCCCTATAGAAACTCTACTTTTTGTTGTAGCTCAGTTGTTTCTCTGCCATGTCCATCTCTTTGTGACTAAATATGGGGTTTGCTTGGCAAAAATACTGAAGTGGCTTGCCATTTCCTTCTCCAGATCATGTTACAGATAAGGAAACTGAGGCAAATAGGGTGAAGGGACTTTTGCTCAGTGTCACACAGCTAATAAGTATCTAGGGCTAGATATAAACTTAGGAAGATGAGTTTTCCTGACTCCAGCCTCTGATATTCTATCCACCATGCCATTTAACTGCCAAATTAAGCTCAATGCCTTCTTCTCCATAAGGTTCCTTGCTCATGCCATTTGGACACAGTCTCTATCTCTTCTGAGCTTCTCTTATCATTTATTATTTGTATCATTCATAGAATCAAAGATCACAGAGTTTGAAGGGACTTCAGAGGCCGTCTAGTCCAACCTGAATCAAGCAAAAATTCCCTTTGACCTCATAAACCAAGGGTAGGGAGTGTCTAGTCCATGGGCCATATAAAACCTTTGAAATCATTTGCTAAGGCAACTGCAGGCCACAGGGAGCTGAAAGCTAGGTACAACAGCCTCCCACTGTTTGAGGTCTGTAAGTTGATAATTTTGAATGATCCATGAACGATGTTATACATATCCAAATGGCCTGTGGCAGAAAAAGATTCCCCACGCCTGCCATAAGCAGTTCAACCTTTAGATTGGAGAATCTATTCCAGTCTTGGTTTGTTCTAAGTTCTTAAAAAGTTTATCCTCATGTCAAGCCTAAATCTGCCTCTTTTCAACTTTTATCCATTGATCCTAATTTTGTTCTCTGGAGCCAAGCAGAGCAAGTCAGATTATTCTTCCATATGACAGTTCTTCAAAGACTTGTGACAGTTATTGTGTCCCCTAGAGATTTTAGTGTGCAGTGATAGAAAGAACAGCACTAAATTTGCAATCAAAAGACCTGGGTTGGAATCCTTCTGCTATTGCTATCTGTGTTATCTTGGGCAAATTACTTCTTGTCTTGGTTCCCCAGTTTTCTCATCTATTAAAAAAAAAATGTGTTTGCATTTTTGAGGCTTAATTATATGAATAAATAAATGTGCATATAATTATATATATATACACATATATTTAAGTGTGTGTGTGTGTGTGTGTGTGTGTGTGTGTGTGTGTGTATACAGGGATTTTTTGTTTTGTTTTTATCTATCTCCTAGTTTTCTCCCTTCTACCAGTAACTGACTCTCCAGGGAAACCTTGCCTCATACATACAATATAACCCTGATATGATTGCATGTATTAGGGGTTCAGTTTTGAATCCATGACTTCATCCTCAGTAACATTTTCCTTTTTCCAACCACACTGAAGCTAATATACACTTGCTTCTGTGTCAGCTGCAATCCTGACATTTTTCATGTCTACATTTTTATCTCATTGCTATCAGTGCGATCACGTGATATGCCATAAATGCCAATAACATTTCTACCACATGATAATACGAATATTCCATTTCCACCTAGATTTGTATCTTAGCAACATTCAAACTGTGCAGTCACTTTTTTTGGCATTATTTGCTCAGCACCTACTGTGTGCCCTGTGTTATGGGGGGCCAGTAAGGACTGGCTGGCCAGTGCCCACTCTCTGCCCATCTCTTCTGGGTACCTGCTTGTTCCCCCCTATGGACCACAGTCCAGTGCTGAGCATGGAATATATGAAAATCTCATCTCAAAAGGTAGCTAGTTGGTCGGGTAACAAATGGCCCTTCAGTTCCCAGCATCCTGGGACTTTTACTCGCTCCACCATCTAGATTCTGACATGTTTTGCCAGACTCTAACCTGGATTTCTGCTTCTGGCCTCTGAACTTCCATTTCCACTGATCCATCCGTGGCTGATTGCCTGAGTTTTACTCTTTGCCCACTTGGCTCGGCCACACTCATTCTCTTGATCTTCTGCCTTGCCATTCTTCCTGGATTTGACCTAACTTATGTTAACTGTTATCTTCCATTTTACCTAACTCCCTGTGCCCGCTGCTCTCTCTTCCCAGGGCCCTTTCAGGCCTGTTCTGTTCTCTTGCCACTCAAAACCTCGCAGCAACATGCAGATAGGGAGAAATGAGAGTTGTTGACCTCAAGGACCAGGGGCATCAGGGGGCTGATGCCCTGACTTGTAAGTGGGTAGGATGAGGCAGAGCTGTGCAGAGTTATCAGCGCCGCTCTTTCCTCCAGGCCCGGGGGCAGGACATTGGCCAGGATGGCGGGCAGTGGAACATGGGGGAGGGGAGAGGAGGCAGATTCCCGACCCTCGCCACTCCTTCTCTGGGTGACTGCGGGCGAGTCCCTTCTGCCCTCCAGGTCCCAGTTTCCTCACCTGTAAAATAACAGGGTTGGAGCTCATGGCGAGATGGGGACTACTGATCACTCAGAACCTTCTAATTCTAAATCTCGGGGTCTCCAATCCCTGCCTCGGAGGAGCTGGTGCTCTAACGTAAAAGGCAGCCACTCTGAGGCCCTGAGACGCGTCCATGTCTGGAAAAGGAAACTCTGCTCCTGCTGAGAAGAGACAAGAATCAGTAGATATTTATTCCAGGCACAGCAATTCCATGGATACAAATGAGTGAGTGTGTGTGAGTGGACTTATTGTCCGTGTTCTAAAATGACTTTGGAATGGTAACCTAACTCTGATCCCCGTTTCTGGATGGTGAGTTGGGGGGTGGGGTGGGAAGGGACCAGCTATTCCCACTCCCGGTCACCCAGTCTCCCCATTGTTTCTTGCAAGCAGCTTGGAATGAGCCTTTGGCCCATTATCTCTGGTTTTGTGTTATAACCTTTTATTACAAAACCTTCTGAATTTCTTTGAATCGTTTTAGCCTATTATCATATTCACCACAATGTGCTTGCATGATCCTCTCTCGGAATAAACCACATGGCAACCACATCGCATAATGCAACTTCTGTTCTGAGATTATTCATCCCCTCCCCCGCTCCCCTACCATTGTTGGGTTTGCCAAGCTTTTTGTTGTTGTTTTTGGTTGAATTCTCAGAAACGGAATCGAGGTTCGCTGGCGGCTCTAGGGTGGGAAGGTGCTTCACTTCAGGCTGTCCCAGGAAAGAGCACGCGTGTATTAGCGGGTGTCCAACCAGGTCTGGGCTCTGGGAGGATGGAGAAAGGAGAGAGAAGGAAGGGAAGGACCGCAGGAAAAGGACCAGACTTCCATCCTCGTCTTCATCTCTATGGAGCTGCCGAGGCCCTAAGACTTTCCAGAAATAGGCTTCTATAGATAGCATTCAGCCAAAGGCCATCTCCAGGAAGGGTTTGTACTTTCCTGTGTGTTACAGGGAGAGAAACAGAAGCGAGAGGACTGGGACTGTCGGTTACTTAATGAAAACCAGTCAGCTCCCAAATACAGGATGGAGGGACCCTTAAAGGCCTTTTAAGTTCAATCTGTTGTTTATAGACACCATCGCAGCTAATATCCCACCTTTGTCTCTTTGTCCCTCAGGCCTGGAAAGTCTTACTCCCTTCCCTCTTCACTTGGGCTCAAGTGTCTGTCCTATCTAAGGCCCCTTCAGAAGTTAATGCTCCCCCAACACAGAAAGAGAATTACTTAACATGCAGATTTTATTTACTTCTCTGTGTGTAGGCTTCCCCATTTTCTTTCCTAATAGGATATAAACTCTTTGTGAGTAGGGACTAGTTCCTTTGGGTCTCCATTCTAGGGAGGTGTCTTGCAGGGAATAGTCATCCAGAAATGCTTGTCAATTCAGATCGAATTGGATGTTTTAGCTGAAACAGTGTTGGTAAGGGATTTGTGGGCTGACTGTACACATGCAGCCTGAGTTTTTTCACAGCCCCCACTGGAACCTTTTTCTTTTATATTAATTTTATATTAATTTGGGTTCAGATTCTATTGTAGACTAATATATAGTCAAAATCTCCCTTTTAAGCCTCATCCAATGTATAGTTATCCCTTCTAAATTATTACTCTCCCCATCATGATTTTTATATAATATTGGTTAGCATTAGAAATTAAGTGAGAATTTTGGGGGAGTTTTTCCGAGGCTATACAAAAGATAGCAGGTGATGTAGAAAAATTTAGAAACTCAAAAATAGATCAAATATATGTGTAGTATTATGTAAGATCAACATAAATTTTCCAACGAGGTACTGTAAAAGAAAAGGAAAAAATTCAGACTTGTTCTCTGGTATTAAATTAAAAAAAAAAACTTACCTGGATTTTCCAGATCACAGGCTCCTAATCCCCATAGTGTGGAAGGGATAACTGTATTCTATTCTCTAGCAGAATAAACCTACATGACACGTGGCATGAACAGTAAAAAGCATTTAATGAAAATAGGATGGAAAAGTAAATCAAAGGTACTGAATTAAGTGGCCGCTGCACCAAAGTGCCTCCCTGTAGAACACTGGGCTCATTTCCCTGTTAGCCACTCTGTCTCTAATTGCATTGAAAGCTGCATAATATCTCCCTTCTCGTGGCAGGGTGTTGGAATGGGAAACTAGAAACATCTTAGAGAAGAACACTGACTTCGGCATCATCCTGGGAACTACTTCAGCCCAGGAGCTCAGAATACAAATGCCTTCCCTTCCCCAACTGATCCCTTTGTTTAGGGTCATAGATTTAGAATTGGCAGGGATTTTCGAGGTCGCCTAGTCCAATTCCCTAATTTTATAGAGGAGGATCCTAAGCCCTAGAGGGTCTGGGTAATTAGCCTAATGTGATTGGCCTAATTAGTCAGCTAGTACTGTGAGAAAGGCCTGAGTTCAAATCTTGCTCAGAAACTTGCTAGTTTGTATGATTCTAGGTAAGTCATTTAACTTCTACCTATTTGAGTTTACTCAACTGTAAAATAGGAATGATAATAGCATTGACTCCCAGAGTTGTTGCAAGCATAAAATAAGATAACATTTCTGAAGTGCTTTATGAATCTTAAAATGCTATACAGATATAAGCTATTATCAATATCACAAAGTTAGGAAACGGGGATCAATATTCCACCCTGAGTCCTCCTCCTCAGCAGTTAGTGTTCTTTCTACTGCCTCATGCTACTCTCCTTCAGTTTCATTTCTTGTGCTTTTTTTTTTTTTCCTGGTGAGACAATTGGGGTTAAGTGACTTGCCCAGGGTCACACAATTAGGAAGTGTTAAATGTCTGAGATCAAATTTAAACCAGGTCCTCCTGACTAGAAGGCTGGTGCTCTATCCCCTGTGCCACCTAGCTGCCCCTATTTCTTGTGCTTTGTGAGATTTTCCCCAGTGTCTTTCAAAACACATAATCTTGAATTCCCCAAAACAGTATGAAGTACATGTCTGAGGATGTTCCTTCTTAGTTCTATGGGAGTTAGCTAAAAATTAAATTAAAATTTGCTAACAATCTATGTTAGCATATATATTCATATATATAATTCATAATAATTTAAATTCATTCAATATCACACAGTTTACAAAACACTTTCTTTACAACAATTATTTGTCAGGTTGTCATCTTTGTTGCTGTTCAGTTCTTTCAGTCATATCTGACTCTCCCTGACCCTGTTGGGGTTTTCTTCGCAAAGATACTAAAATGTTTTGCTATTTCCTTCTCCAGCTCATTTTACAGATGAGAAAACTGAGGCAAACAAGGATTAAGTGACTTGCCCAGAATCACACAGGTTGGATGAGTCTTCCTGAATCCAAGCCTAGTGCTCCATTCACTGTGCCATCTAGCTGCGCAGGAATTGTAAATATTATTTATTATCCCCATTTTGCAGATAAAACTGAAGCTCATGGAAGTTGCAACTTATTCAGTTGCATAATTAGTTCACACAACTAGAAAGAAGTGAAATTGGGACCCAGGTCCAGATATCTTAGTTCTAGCTTCATTGTTCTCTCTGCTACAGCATATTATTCCTCATTTCAAGAGGTCTTTTTCAACACTAAAAAGCCATAGTTATATGAAGTCCATATTTATGGGCGTTTTTTTTTTTGGTACCGCTATAAGAACTATCTCCTTTTATTTTCTTCTCATCCTTCTTCCTGAGATATTTTTGCTCCTATCAAATTTGAATTGGGAATTTACCATATTTAGGGGTACTCAGTAAGTACCTCACTTGCTAGGAGTTACTTATTTAATGAGAGTTTAGTGGCGCAGGGGTCCTCAAAGTATAGCCCACAGGCCAGTTGTGGCAGCTGAGGACGATTATCCCCCTCACCCAGGGCTATGAAGTTTCTTTATTTAAAGGCCCACAAAACAAAGTTTTTGTGTTTATTATAGTCTGGCCCTCCAACAGTCTGAGGGACAGTGAACTGGCCTCCTATTTAAAAAGTTTGAGGACCCCTGGTAGATGATGGGTCGTTAGTAAGGGCCAGAGTATTCAGACAATACTTCATTTTGGAAGAGAGTGGGACTTTGACAGAGGACTAATATTTGGAAGAACCAATTAATCAAGTTATTTATTATGTCTCTATTGTGTGCCAGGCACAGTGCTTAACATTTGACATAGGAAAACAAAAGTGAAATAGTTCTTGCCCTGTAGGTGCTTATATCCCATTTGGGAGACATGTACAACATGTAGACACAAAATATACATATACAAAAGTAAATACAAGATAATTGTGAAAAAGTAGGAATGATAGAGACACCGGCAACCTAAAAAATCAAAAAAGGTTTCATGTAGAAGCTTAAATTTCAGCCAAGTTTTGAAGGAAAGTTAGGATTTTAAGAGGTGATAAAAGGGTGGTGAGAAGTGTCTTGTAGGTATGGGGAACAGCTTAGGCAAAGGCTTAGAGATGGGAGGTGGATTGTAATCAATCAGGAATCAAGGCCAGTTTAATACAGAGAACATGAAAGAAAGTCATGTATAATGAACCTGAAAAGAAGATGAGAATCAGATTGTAAAGGGAAACCACTTTAGTCATCTTGTTCTCCCTCTCCCCAAACATCCTCAGGTCTATATCTTCCCCCAAGTGAGTCTGCTGGTTCTATTCCACATTTGGAAGCAAAGGAAAACTTAAACCTCTCTGTGCAGATGGTCCTACAGGGCATCCTGATCACGGCCTCATTTCTCGGATGAGAACAGCAACACTGTCTCCAGAGTGACTCCCCTAAGCTGCTCAGTGATGCACTGTAAGGTTCTGGCTGTGACAAGGGCCACTTATTTTAGGCTAATAGGAGAGAAGAGAAGAACATTTCCCTGGTTTATTAGAGGCAGATGATGGCTTGGTAGTTACTATTCTTTGGATGCTCTTTTTGCCCAATAAGGAGAGTGTAAACTTAGGTCACCTCGAAAACTCTCTGCAAACAACTAAAATGAGGAAAACTGCCTTCAGAAGGCTCTAGATAAGCCATTGGTAGAAAATGAAGAGTTTGAAGGGTAGATATAATGCCCCTTCTATCAATATCACTCCAAGGTTTTACTACAGGGTAGACAATGTAGGCAGAAGGAAACCTCTTTCCAAAAATCTTCCTCCATTCAACCAGAACTCCTTAGTTTTAACTCTGTTTAATGTCTGCTATCTTGTGTTTTAGAAATGCAGTTGTGCTAAGCAAAGGTCTTTATAAAAAAATTCAGATGCATATACCCAGAAGTTAGTAACAAAAAGATAGGCCTCATAAATTAAAAAAAAACAAATAAAATATTCATAGTAAAAAAAAGAATTGGAAATATAATAGATGCCCATTGAATGGGAAATGGCTAAACAAATCATGACACATAAATAAATGTAATCGAATATGACTGTGCTGTAAAAAAAAGATCCAAAATAGTGAATATAATGAATACAGAGAAGCAGAAAAAGACCTATATGAGCTGATACAAAGTAAAATAAGTAATATATACAACTATAAAAACATAAATGGGGAAAAACTGAATGCTGTGAAGTTATAATGACCAAGATGGGCCCCAAAGAAGAAACATGAGTAATTCCATACATTTTTCTTCCTTTTGCTTCCTTCCTTGGGTTTGGAATACTGAATATTACATCAAAGTTTTCTCATATGTTGAATAATTGAATTTATTTTTCCTTTTTATTATAAAAGATGGTTCTATGGAAGTGGATAAAACTGGTGGGAATAGTGGGGAAATTATAGGCGACATTAAAACAAAAGATATTAAGAAAAAATTAATTTTTAAAAATTCAGATGCCATTGGGAGTTACTAGTCATTTTACTTTAGTATGTATGTATGATCGAAGTTTTTTTTTTCTTATTAGCACTTAGCTGATATCATGCCCACCTAAGAAATGGAAATTTTGATGGCAAAAAGAAAATAAAAATTAACTGTAGCAGTCAACAAATAGCAAAAACACATTGGGTTCCTAGAGAAATAGGAAGAGATACATCAGCATGTAAGAATGGGGACATACATTTAAGAGGCACCCATGGCAGATTTTGAAGTTTGGTCCTTTTCAGCACCCAATAGCTCTCAATTTCTACTATCTTACCCTTAATGAAATGTTTTGAAGAAATGGAGATACTCATATTTAAGTGATTACTCTCTCTCCTAGCTTAATTTTAGAAATGCTGTCCATTGTCCCTGTTTCTAAGCACAATTCATTTCTGGAAACCACATCATGAAGAAAGTCATCATAAATCAGATCTTATTTTCCCATAGGAACAATGTGACAATAATATGCTGTTTTCCTGGTGGAAGTCTCCATTTCAAATAAATCCTGGTCATAAAAATAAAGATACAACAACAGTAAATCTCCATAATCATTTAAAATGGCAAAATTGTGCTCCAAGGTCTATAAAATGGGCATCAATGTACTATATACATTGATTATGCAAGAGTTCCAATTTACTACAATGTACATATAGCTCATAAAAATAGAACTTGACTATATCATAAATATGACCTAAAGCTAACATACCAAATATAGCAAACATTATTTATGTACTTAATTAATAGTAATTTTACTTGCCTTAGAAAGTAAAGGCAAAGGTATTTTAGGGTTTTTTTGGGGGGGTGGAGGAGAGGAAATGATTAAAACGGATCAAGTCTCTTTAAAAAAAAAATCTATCCAAGGAAAATGGAGCAAATGTATTCTTTTTATCTGGATATGCTTCCCTGTAGAGGGAAGCAGAGACATTCAGAATCATTCCTTTGACCTTAACACTGGCTCAAAGTACCATAGCAAGTACTGAAAACATGTTTATTATTGATGAGGATGGTTTTTTCCTCCTACAGACAAGCAATTTAAAAAAAATTAGTAGTTTATTTTCCCCCAGTTACATGTAAAACCAATTTTCAACATTTGTTTTTAAAACCTCAACTTCCAAATTCTTTCCCTTCTTCCCTCCATTCTCCTTCCCCCCATGGAGAAGGCAAGCAATTCAATATAGGTTATACCTGTGTAGTCATGCAAAACATTTCCATAATAGTCATGTTGTGGAAAAAAACATAGACTAAGGGAAAAAAACCCTTAAGAAAAATAAAGTAAAACAAGGATGCTTCAATTTGTATTCAGACACCATTAGTTCTTTCTCCGGGGATGGACAGAATTTTTTGTTGTAAGTACTTCAGAGTTGTCTTGTATCTTTGTATTATTGCGAATAGCTGTCATTTTATAGCTGATCATCTTACAGTATTGCTGTTTCTTTATACACAGTACATTTCATTTTGTGTCAACCCTTGCAAGTCTCTCCAGGTTTTTCTGAGAGCATCCTGCTCATCATTTCTTATAGCATAATAGTATTATTCCATCACAGTCACACACCACTATAACATATCAACTTGTTTAGCCATTTCCCATGAATGAACATCCCCTCAATTTCCAATTCTTTGCCTTCAGAAAAGAGTTGCTAATTGTACATGTAGGTCCTTTTCAGGCTTTTTTGTTTTTAATTTCTTTTGGGATGCAGATCTAGGAGAGGTATTGCTGGATCAAAGGGTATGCACAGTTTTATAGCCCTTTGAGCAGAGATCCAAATTGTTCTTCAGAATGGTTGGATCATTTCACAATTCCACCAACAATGCACTGTCTCATTTGCCCCACATTCCCTTCACCATCTGTCATTTTCTAGAGAAGCTCTTTTTTGGAGAAAGTGAAGGTCTAGTGTTTCTTCACTTCCCTCTTCTTCCTCAATTCATTCAAAAGTATTAGTGTTTTTGCTCAGGAACAGATAAAATGAATACCACTGAGGAAAAAAAGTGTTCTTAAAGTCACTTTACTTGACTCGTTGTTGGCAGCTTTCACAGACTCAGAGAACTTCATACATCTTTGTAAACTATAATACCAATGACCAGCATCATTACAAGGATACTGAAAAGCAGCCTGAAGCCATGTCTCACAGTTTCTAAAGTAAGGTCCTGATTTTGCACAGGTTTGCTTTTCTATGTTCCAAGCCTAGAGGAAAGTGTAAGGTAAATTAATAAAGGTGGTGAGTATTGACACAGAAATTAATTTTAGGATTTTCAGACTTCAGAGATCATTCAATCCAGAGGTGTCAAATTCTTAGCCCATGCGCCTCAAGGGCCTGTAAAACTCCGGAGATAGGCTCAACCCAGATGAAAGTGTAATTGAGAAACGTTGAACAAAATAAATAAAAATATAACACTGATAATGCTAATATGTGGTTCTCTAAATCAATATGCAGACCACAGGGATTCATTTCTATATGAATTTGACAGGCTGATCTAATCATTTTATAGACAAGGAAACTGAGGCCCTGAGAGGTTAATTGATTTGCCCAAGGTTACATAAGTAGCAGCAGAGAGATTTAAGCCCTTCATTCTTTTTTTTTAACTTTTTTTTTTATTATAGCTTTTTATTTACAAGTTATATGCATGGGTAATTTTATAACATTGACAATTGTCAAACCTTTTGTTCCAATTTTTCCCCTCCTTCCCCCCACCCCCTCCCTCAGATGGCAGGTTGACCAATACATGTTAAATGTGTTAAAGTATAAATTAAATACAATATAAGTATACATGTCCATACAATTATTTTGCTGTACAAAAAGAATCGGACTTTGAAATAGTGTATAATTAGTCTGTGAAGGAAATAAAAAATGCAGGTGGACAAAAATAGAGGGATTGTAAGCCCTTCATTCTTTAACTCAAGATCCAATATTCTTTCTACCATATATAATCTGACATCACCTTCCGGCTAGTCAGAACAATGAACTTGAGGCTACATATTTCAAAGGAAACTTGGGTTCAAGCTTTGCCTCTCTCCCTTACAAGAGGGGTGGGATTAAATGACTGGCAAAGTTCTTTAAAAGTCTAACATGATGTGATTCTATGACTCTTCAACTACCTGCAGGGATAAAATCATTAATCTGCAGAATTACTAAGAAGGAAGCACAAGACACCTCCAGTGGTCGGAGTCAAATCAAGCCAAGCCATAGCCAAGTGCAACATAGATGTCAAGGGCTTCAGAGTGGGCTCCATGAGGAGGAGTTGGAGATTTTATCACAGTGGAGCAATAAGGTAGGATTCGGGAACTGGGCCAGAGCCAGACAGACGAGGTGAGGGGATTGATTAAGGCTCTCTGATGTCAAGGTTTTTAAACAAATCTCCCCACTCATTTACCCTTCTTATTGAGGGTCTTACTTGTCTTTGACTCATCTCTCCTACTTTTAAGCTCCAGAGGTTTGGGAACTTTGTAACTCACATTCTAGGCTGTGGTATAGTTGGTGCTTTCTGGCCAATTATCAGTACTCAGAAGTAGAGACCAGTATGAGCTCTCTAAGTGCTGAGATAGCCAGGGGAGAAATCTGGAAGCAAATCCTGACACATGGAACACAGAATGTTATCCAGCTCCGAACGGCTCTCTGCACCAAGGAACAGAAAGAATACAGACCTGAAAGTAGCCTGCTTAGCAACATTAAAGTGGCAACACAGCCGGCCTGGGTTTGGGCTTGGGCAAGATATTGATTCAACTATAAGCCTCATTTCCTATCCCTTGCCCAGATATGGCTTATATAGAATATGATTGTAGACTATAAGCACATTCCTAGTATCATAGCAACAACATTAGATTCAAGGGACATGGGTTAGAGTCCAAGCTCCTTCACTTATTGTGTGACAATGAGCAAATCACTTTAACCTTTCCGGGCCTCAGTTTCCCCATATGTAAAATGAGGATAAATATTACCTACCTCATAAGGTTTTTATGAGGAATGTGCTCTGCAAACCTTAAAGTGTTACTTAAATATAATATTATTGTCATTATTATTAATCATCATAAATTAAATAGAAGAGATTTTTATGATCTAATGTTAGATAGCAGGCAGAAAAATGCATTTTAGAGATAGAAGGCCCTGATCCCTTATATGATATCACATATGCATAATCAGTAACTCATTTGCTTATCCATATAAGCTGTCCTGTTAGCCCTTCAGTTTGGCCCAACCAGAACTCAGATGTTAATTATCGTTGCCCTTGAGAAAGTCAAATAATTACTCTCTTCACAGAAATACAGCATCTCTTAGAGAGATTTCAAGTACACTTAGAAATGAGGGTGCCCTGAAGTACATAGATGGATCTTGGTTTCTCTTCCAGTGATTAAAATTGCCTTAATCGGGGTCTACATAAAATCTTCCTCTCACCATCCCTATTCTTTCCTGCCTCTCACCTTCTTTTTCTTCCTTTCCATTCCTTTCCCTCTTTTTCCCTCTCTCCCTTTCTCTTTTTCTCTCTCTCCTATCCTTCATTCCTCTCTTCTCTTCATCCTTTCTGTTCTTCCCTCTTTCCTCTTCTTTTCCTTAAAATTAAAAAATAAAAATGCCCAAGACCATGCCCAACCTATAATCATTCCCACTTTTCCCTTTGTGTCAGGGAATCCTCAAATCATCTGCCACACTGGCCAATTTAGCATAAGAAATTAAATTAATTCTCAGGCTCTGACTTAAAATGTAAATGCCTTTATTAATAATTTAAACCACATTTATTTATGCAGTTTGATATTTTTTTCAGGTTTAGAAAAGCAATTAAGTTTTCCTCACATTGCTTGATCAACAGACAGAATCCTGAAATGGCTGCTTTTTGTCCTCCCTCCTTACCAGACTACTCAGGAGCAAATGTATCCGGGATGAGGGAATCACTTCTCTTTTCCATTCTTCCCTGCCCCCTTCTTGACCACTACCTCCTGTGATGCATGTGCTTTTAGGAATTGAAGAGAATGTTGTCTTGTTGCCATTGCTTTCATGCCAGAGTTATGTCTATCACATTTGTTCCCAGAAATGCTTGGTACAGACATTTCCTGGTACAAAAGCTTCACTCAAACAAAAGAAACACCCCAAATCCACTCCACTATCACCTTTTAATTGGTTTCTATAGCATCTTCCCCTCTATCATCAAAAGAACCTTCCTCAAGTTTTAACTCTGCAAAGCAATTCCTGTCTATTTTTCAGGATTTGCTTATCCCAGGTGACTGTAGGTATTTAGAGCTGAAGGTGACCTTACAGGTCATCTGGCTCAATGCCCTCATTTTATAGAGAAAGAAATTTAAACCCAGAGACATTAATTTAATCGATCATCTAATCAAGGGATTCTTAATATGTCATCCATTAATTTTTAAAAACATTTTCAGTAACTATATTTCATTACAATTGGTTTTCTTTGTAATCTCATGCATTTTATTTTATGCATTTAAAAACATCGTTCTGAGAAAGAATATGTAGATTTCACCAGACTGCCAAATGGGCTCATAGCACAAAAATTGTGAAGAGTCCAGATCTTGCATTTTGCAGAGGGGGAAACTGAGGCCCAAAGGAAGAAGCGATTTCACTAGTTTTTCAGATTTAGCCCTCTTTCCAAAGTACTGCCGTGGATTTGTTGTAGTCATATTTGACTATGATCCTATCTGGGGTTTTCTTGGCAGAGATGCTGGAGTGGTTTGCCACTTCTTCTCTAGCTCATTTTACAGATGAGGAAACTGAGGCAAAAAGGGTGAGGTGACCTCCAGAGTCACAAAGCCATTGAGTGTTAAAGGCTGCATTTGAACTCAGGAAGAGGAGTTTTCTTGATTCCAGGCTCAGTGCTCTATTTACTGAGCTGCCCTTTTCCTGCAGTATATTCCTAGATTCAAAGCTCTTTTACTTATTAACTGTGTGACCACAGGTGATTTATGTTGTCTCCCAAAGTCTCAGGAAACTTGAATTTCCTCGTTTGTGGATTCTGGACAATAATAATACTTGTACTACTCACTTCCCAGGGATCTTGTGAAGAGAATGCTTTCAAAACTTGAAAGTTCTTTTTAAATGTGAGCTATTATCACCAAGAAAGGTTCAGTTCCTGTCTTCTAAAGATTTACAATCAAAAGCTGTGGCTATTCCATGATAAAGTATTTCTTTGAAAAGTAAAAAAGTTGAGTCTATCAGGCATGTTATTTTATCTACTGCATACCCAACAGCTGCCTTACTGCTGTTGTGTGTGTCTTTTATCAAGCTGTCCAGTTGTTTTGGTTTTGTGTCAACCAAACGGTTTAAGATTTTCATCATTCCATTTCACTCCTACTCACCACAGACCCTCCTGGTCCCTGTTCCTTATATATCATTTGCACGTTTCCCCACTTTGCTAATATTATTTTCCCAGTTTAAAATAGTTCCTTCTTCTTCCCTCTCCCCCACCTACCTGAATGCCATATTCATCCTTCAGTGATGGAACTGTCTCATCTCTAATAGGAATCTTCCCCAGAAAATCAAGCACCCCCGCCCCCAGGAAGCCATCACCAATCACCAAGTCCTGGGGAATCCAGGCTCACTTGGGGAAGGGGCTGAACACCCCAGCCAGCCTGTGTCCATACTAGTCAAAAAGAAGGCTTAAAACCTGGACAGAGGCAGGCAGGTTGGGGCTGCTGTACCGGCTCATCCCTGCCTGAGACACAGCCCCAGAGGGTCCCTCCAGAACTGCTCTCTCCTTTCTTCCATCCTTCTCCTGGGGTCATTGAACTAGACTTGGGAGTGATCTCAGAGACATCTAGTCCAACACCTTCCTCATTTTGTAGGTGAGGAAACTGAGGCATTTAAATTATGTAGAGGTGAGATTTAAACCCAGGCCCAGTGATCTCTCTTTTCTACCACTCTGCCTTTCTCCCCTGATAGAAAACATACTGATAAAAAAAAAAAGTAACAGTCATGCTAACAAATCACACCTGACAAGGTGTGCTTTATTCTGAACCCATAATTCGCTTCTCTAAAAGAGAACTCATAGTTCTCTTTTCTATTGAGAGAAAGCAAGCAAGCTTTACCAACAATTCACTGAACTTAAAATTAGTCCTTTTACTGGTTTCCTACTGTATTGTTTACCCCAGTCTTCAACTAAACCTGTGTATTCTGGTTCTGCCTTTGTCCTTCTGATCTTGCTGGATATTTGGATGGTGATCTTAATTTTTCTAAAATTAGCTTAGTGTACCACTGGTAAAGTACTGAACCTAGAATCGGGAAAATAAAACCAACCTCAGATCTTTACTCACTGGGCAAATCATTTAGCCTCAGTTTCCTCATCTGTGAAATAGGTATAATAATACCAACCATATGCTCTGCTTGACTTATTCATTCACTGTACTACCTAGCTGCCCAGACCACATTGTATTCTGATTTACCTTTGCCTCTGCAAAGAACCTGAGGTCAGGGACTGAGAAGACTATTATGTTTCTTTATCTCCTTTAAAGCATCTCATGCCTCCTTTTCTTCCCTAAGTTCTGTTGCCCTTTCTCCATTTAAAAATAGCATTTCTCTACAAATTAAGACAATTCTGAGGTACCACTTCATACCTCTCAGATTGGCTAAAATGAAAGGAAAAGGTAATGATGAATGTTGCAGGGAATGTGGGAAAATTTGGACACTAATGCATTGTTGGTGGAGTGGTGAAATGATCCAATCATTCTAAAGAACAATTTGGAAATATGCCCATAGAGCTATCAAACTCTGTACCCTTTGGTCCAGCTGTATCTCTACGGGGTCTGTATCCCAAAGAGATCATAAAAGAGGGAAAAGTACCTAGATGTGCAAAAATGTTTGTAGCAGCTCCTTTGGTAGTAGCAAGAAACGGAAACTGAGTGGATGCCCCTCAGTTGGGGAATGGCTTGATAAGTTATAATATATGAATGTAATGGAATATTATTGTTTTATAAGAAATGATGAGTAAGCCAATTTCAGAAAAGTCTGGAAACTTACATGAACTGGTGCTGAGTGAAGAGAGCAGAATCAAGAGAACATTGCATACAGTAATAACAAGATTTTGTGATGAATAACTGAGATAGACTTGGTTCTTTTTAGCAATGAGGTTATTCAAGACAATTCCAATAGGCTTGTGATGGAAAGAGCCATCTGCATCCAGAAAGAGAACTATCAAGACTGAATGTGGATCAAAATATAGTATGTTCACCTTGTTGTTGTTGTTTATTTGCTTTTTTCCCTTGTGTTTTCCTCCCATTGATTTGATTTTTTTGTGCAGCATGATGAATATGGAAAAGTTGTTTAAAAGAATTGCACATACTTAACCTGTATTGGATTGCTTGCTGTCTTGGGGGGGGGGGGGGGTAAGGGAGAGAGGAAGGGAAAAAAATTTGCAACGCAAGGTTTTGCAAAGGTAAATGTTAAAAACTATTTTTGTATGTATTGGAAAAACAAAATACTATTAAAAACAGTATTTCTCACATCCACCTCCAAGGTAGTATGGGATGGGGGGGGAGGTATAAGATATTGGGAGCATGACATATAACTAGCATAGTGTTAGGTTTGATTCTGTCACTTACAGTCTGTGTGATTTTGGGCAAGCCACTCAAATTCTAGGACTCAAAAGAGAGTTGGACTATATGAACTTTAAGGTCCTCTCTAGCCTATGAACATTCATTCTTAAATTAGAAGACTTGGGGTCAGACCACAGCCCTATTATTTGCTAACTATGTGACAGCAAATTATTTTTTTCTTTAGCTATAAAATGAGGGAATTTGACTAGATAATCTCTAAGATTCCTACTGATTTTAAACCCTCTCATCCCAATTTAGGTCCTTATTATTTAATGCCAATAACTTCTTAATTGTTCCCTCTGCCTCTAATGTTTCTCCCTCTGTCTGTCCTACTCACAGGTAACTAGGCAAATCTCTAACTGCAGGATTGCAGTAAGTTTAATACCTTATGCCCTTGGGACTTGGGGAAGTGATAAAATGTAGGAAAAGTGTTAAGTATGAATTCTGAAGACCTGCGTTTGAATGTCACCTTTGCAACTTACTAGCTAGGTGACCTCTCTGGGTCTCAGTTTCCCATTCATAAGATCCAGAAATTATATTAGATGACTTTTAAGGTCTCTTCCCACCCTAAATTTGTGATCCAGTCTTTGGTCTACCTTGTCTCTTTCTCAGAGGCCTTTTCACACTGGAAAGGCTTCTGCTCCTGTGGCTTTTTGTTTTGATTGGTGAGTTCTTCCAGGAATCTCCTTTTGAGGAAGTGTCTATTCTGCCATATTCGTTTCCAACTGGCTTAACTCCTGAATTTCTGAACTCTTTCTCCATCTTACTCTCTCAGGCTGACTTCTTTGCCTGAGCAGAAAAGACCATTTTGCTGGTTTTGTTGTTGTTGTTATTGTTATTGTTTAGGCAAGCAATCACTTCTAACACCCTAAGCTTCGTGATACCATTTGGGTTTTCTTAGCAAAAATAATGGAATGGTTTGCCATGTCTTTGTCCAGCTCTTTTTACAAATAAGGAAACTGATACAAACAGGGGTAAGCTACTTGCCCAGGATTACACAACTAATAATTATGTGAGATTGGATTTGAATTCAGGCCTTTCCAATTCCATGGCCAGCACTTTGTCCATGGTATCACCTAACTACCCTGCAAAAAACCATAAGGATTTCTAATTCTCCCTTCTGAGGCTTTGGGCCCAGTGGGAAGCAATTTTTAATTGAAAAAAATGTGATGTCCAACCTGAATATCCTTCTTGAAATCCTTCTTTTGTTATGCCTTTTTGTTAACTGTTGAATTACTTATAAGTTTCTTATTTCATTCCTAGATTTAAACTATCAGGGGACAGGGCCTGGTCAACCCATAAATAAGGACACCAGAAACTGTTACCATAGGGCCCAATCGAGAAGCCAATTTTGTTTCAGAAAAGATTGTCTCCAAAAAGCCCTCTTTAAAATGCATACCTCTGTATCATAAGTATTGGTTTATCAAGTTAACTATAGCTTCTCAACTGGCCTTGAGAGAACTAAACTGAAGAAAAGAAAACAGAATTGTGTCTAGGGAAGTCAAGCCAGGAGACAACATTAGTATATGTGTGTGGATTGGTTATGGGAATTGGGTTTATAAGAATGAAGTATCAAAATGGAAGAATAGGAATTGGAAAAAAGAAATGGGAGAAGAGGTCTTCAAACAATTCAACAACTTCAACATTTCATTCAACTTCTTCATTTCAACAGCTTCATCATTTGGGAGACATTCTCTCCCTCCTCAGGACTGAAGCTTATTCTGTATTTTGGGTTAATCCTATAACTGACCCCTTAGTACCTCAGATAGTTTTTTAGAGCTTATCTCTTAAATCAGAAACCAATATGATCTTCCTTTTTGGAAAAAAAATTATCATATCTGGAGTTCCCCATAATTATACAATCACAGATCCTTTCCTATATTTGCAAATAGAAAGTAAAAAAACCAGTTTCAGAAATTCTTCTGAATGCTTTGGAGGATTAATGCTTTCCCAACCTAATCCCACTTTAGCTTAGAGGCACATGGCAGGTTCTGGCACAAAAAGATGGCTTATGGGAAAACCTCTAAGGATATTAGCAGGAGTTTCTTTTTGCACAATCAATCAACTAATCAATAAACATTTATTAAATACCTACTAAGTGCAGGCACTGTGTTAAGACTAGAAACAATATGGTGTACTAGAAAAAAAATATGATTAGAAATCAAGAGATTTGGATTCTAAGAACTTGTGTATATAGTAATATCATATGTATAATAGATGTATATAATTCGCATTATAATAAGAATGTTAAACTATGTGGTTCTATGATTAGTCATTTTATATATTTTTCCGATTTTTATGTTTTTAAAGTAATAAGAAGAAACTAGAAGTATCCAGAAGAGGTTTTTAAAATGGCCAAATGGTTGGAGAATTGTTTGTTATTCTTCATTCTCAAGAAGGGCCAACGCGATATCACTATGTTAGGGTTAAGTTATAGTATGTCCAACTGTGGTTGATGAGACCTATACAAGCTCAAAAGGCTCTACCATTGGTTGGGCACAAATAGTCATTTGGGATAGATTCTTGAAATTTGGATATTCTCACATTTCTTCTGAGCTACTTCAATTCTGCTGTATAGCACAATACCTTCTTTAATGAGGGCACACCATTCTGGGCAGTCCTGGGATAGTGTCTCCTATGTCACACAATCAATTCCAAAGTTCTTCAAAAAGACCTTGACAGTATCCTCGTATTGCTTCTTCTGACCACCATGTGAGAGCTTGCCTTCTGTGAGTTCTCAGCAAAATAAATTTAATTACATGGGGATAAGAGAAGAGAAGGCTAAGGGGTTGACACCATTTTTAGGTATATTGGGGGAAGCTATAAAGAGAATGGCAACCAATTTTCCATAGGGGATCAAATCAAGAGGAAACTGGCTTAAAATAGAATCGTAAAGATTTGAATTAGCTAAAAGGAAAAACTTGTTAATTGTTTAGGAATAGACCATGAGAATTTATGACTGAAGGAGGATATGAACTCTTCTTCCCTGAGGAGCTCTAAAAAGTAGATAGACAACCATTTGCCCTGGATGCCCACTGATCTGCATAAAAGCCAGGGCTAGATCATGTTATCCCAGTGCTCACCAACCTTGGACGCTGGCCATTAGAAAACAATGTTATGTAGCTGAGTGAACATAAGACATTTGGGTCCCAGCCCCAGTTCTGCCTCTATTTAACTGTGTGACCTTGGACAGATTCTCTCCCCATCTTCCCCCTTTTCTGACCCTGAACTTTCTTCCTTGTCAAATGAGCATGATATCATCTGCCTTAGCTATAAACCTCAGGATAATTCTCAAAATCAAATGAAATAATGGATGTGAAAATATTTTGAAGAATATAATATACTAGAAAGGTGTGTGTGTGTGTGTGTGTGTGTGTGTGTGTGTGTGTGTGTTCAAGGAGGAGGTATTATTCTGATCTATCCTGGAGAGCTGTGAACATTTCCAGTGGTGATTGCTTTGGAAGCCATAAGAGTGTTATTGATAAGACCAGTACCTCATAGTCCTAAAGAAAGACTATGCTTCAATTTGCAGCTCTAGCTGTTGTGAATGAACCTGGCCCCTGTTCAAAGCTCTGCCTCTTATTTCATGCTCACTTCAGTCTTTGCTCAAAAAGAATCTCTTGTTTCTGATGAGGACCAAGCAGTTGAATAATCTCTAGATGAAGTGTCTCTATCTGTGATTTTTCAAGGTTATGGGAGGTCATTGTCCATTTCTCTGCCCAGTCTTCAAGTTAATAACAACCCTGCTTAAAGAGCTGGCCATCACATGCCTGACATGATTAAAAGAACTACAAAAAGCCTTACCTGTCTCCGAGTGGAATTCCAATTTTAAGATCTCTGTTTTAGGTGTTCTTAACTTTTTTTGTATCCTGAACCTCTTTGGCATTCTGATGAAGGTTGTGGATCCTCTAAAATAATATTTTTTGCCTAATTCATAATTGAAGGAAATGCTAAATTTCAGTTACATGTCGGCAAAAAAAAAAAAAAAAAAGACTTTTTTTTTGTCTACCTAGATTCACAGACTCCCGGAAATCTATCCACAGTCCTTTGGGAGTTTGTGGACCGCAAAATAAGAAATTGTGCATCAATGTATTAGACAGCAAAGGCAGGAAATAGAAAGCAATAAAGTCCTGTCCAGAAAACAGGGGTGAAATGCCCATGTTACCTTGTGTTTGGTATTCTAGTTCTCTACCATTAGCACATTAACACTGACTAGTTGACTAGAAATATTTTCTGGTCCTTTAGGGTATCCCTGTAGAGATATAGGAAGGATAGGGGCTCCTGGGGAGGAGGCATAGCAATCGCAAACTGAATATTGGGTGATGAGAGGGAAAGAAACTATAACTCTGGGGATCTACCCAAACCAAAAAACCTGTAGAGAGAAAAGAAGTCCTTAAAGGACACAATACAGAAAATATAGGGCTTGTGTCAGAACGGGGGAGCCTGATAAGACTCTGAAGTCTAAGCATATTTCTTTTATCATTTTTACCTGAGACTTTCTCAGCTTCTTGCCTCTCCCTTCTCTCCCACCCCACCCTTTCAATGTTCCCTTAGAGCCGATGGGGAACTGAAGTCGAAACACTGAGAACAGAGATAGTAGTAGGGAGCCCTGGCAGCTTGGGAAAGCCACGTCCCAGCTTGAACATACACTTGTGTTTTTCTGGATCATGACCATCCTCTCCATCAAGTTAAGGCGCCTACGAGCACTTGAAATGCCTTGCTCAGAATAGCAACAGCCAAAGTGTTGAAGTGTCTCTGAAATCCATTACACTCAAGAAAACTGTTGACACCCGGCTGTTCAAATTATTATAGTTCAGGACATATGTTATATTTCTCTCTATTATCTAGCAGTCATCACTCCAGTCTGGTTCAGCAGTCGCTGAGAGTGTTCCAAGCCAGCTTCATGTCCTCGAGAGAGCAGTACCCTCTGAAAAGATCTGAGAGTCTTTGGATTAGACAGGAGCTGAGTCCAATGGCTCAAGTCTGGGTGGGTAACAAGTTGTCGTGATGGTGGTGGAAGAGAAAGTACGTTTATTCTATGTAGAATCATGGACTCAGAAATTCTGAGTTGGAGAGGAACCTAGAGGTCATGTAGTCCAGTCTCCCCCAAATCGGGAAATTTACTTATGATAGTGTGATACAGTAGAAAGAGTAATTTTTGAATTTAAGGACCTGGGCTCAAATTCTAGTTTTGTTACTTATTCCTTATAAGCAAATCATTTAACCTTTCTGTGCCTCAATTTCCTCATCAGTAAAATGAAAGAGATGGATTAATTAAACTGTAAATTTCCTCCAGCTCTAAATTTATGAAAAATATTTCTGACAAGTAATTGACTTCTCTCTGATAACACTCATCCTTGTACCGCAGATATCAGTGAGATTGGTGTACTTAGGTTTATTTCTTCACCATGGTCTCTCAATTTATTGCTTTTCCTTGGGTGTTACAGTCTGAAAGGAACAACTTTACCCCTAATTCTATATGATCTTATAAGATCTGATTCAATAGTCTTATTCTCTAATTAGGAAGATATATGATATACAGGAAGGAACACTGGACTTAAAGTCAGAAAATTTCTGGGTCACTTCATTTTCCTCTGTTTCCTTACCTGCAAAATGAGGGGATTTGACTTGATATTGTTTGATTTCTTTCATTTTAAAATTCTGTAATCCTCTGATTCCAAATTTCACAACATAGATCTAGGAACCTCAGGGGTCAGCCAATCCAATTCCATTATTCTACAGATGATGAAACTGAGAAATTTTAGAAGTAAAGTGATTTACTCAGGGTAACACAGGCAGTAGGTATCAGAGGCAAGATTTAATCCAAAGTGTCTTATCCCACCACTAGAGTGAAAAAACACTTCAAGGCTGAGAGCCTCTCTTTTGTATGCCCTACATGGACTAGCACATAATTAAAGTGTGTGGCATTCACTTGCTGATCAAGTGATGGGCATCTACAATCCATTTCTTTGGTTTGTTTCCCTTTTCCCTTTAGTTTCTGGTCTCTGTCTTTCTGTTTCTTTGTCTCTGTCTGCCTATCTCTGTCTCTCCCTCCACATCTGTCCTTCCAATTTTAACTCAAACTTCTTCCACTTCTCTCTCCTTTTTCATAGAATTTTAGAGGTATACCTTACAAGTAATTTGATCAGATCATCTCATTTTGCATATAACAAATTTAAAACTCAGAACATTTAATGAACCAGTTATGATTTTATTTCTTGACTTCCAGTCCAATGCATATTCTTTCCCCCATTCTGTGAATATCTAAAATTCATCATGACTGACAGCAAGGAAACTGTTTGAGGCTCCAAGACCCAGATGCTTGTCGGGAATCACAAAAATCTGGGTGTCTTAATGGAGGTGTTTAAGGAGGCAACCTGGCAGAATAGAAAGGTCACTAGGATGTAGAATCAAGGAAACCAAGGGTCAAATCACACTTCAGGCACTTAAAAGCTTGTATGACTCTAGGCAAGTCACTTAACTGCTCCGTGCCTCAGTTTCCTGAACCATAAAATGAAAGATTATGTGAATGCAATGTCTCTAAGGTCTTTCCAATGCTAAATCTATGATCACATAAAATTATGTACTTCATGCAATCAAAGCCAGTGGAGATTGTTGTCAATTTGGAGAGTATGAATGCATTCTACCTTGCCATGTGTGGGCCAATTGGCATGCAACAAATGACAGAGTAACTGTCTGGCTAGCTGAACCAGCTTTCCATCCTATACTGCCATTAATTGAGGCTGTTAGCTTGATCCTATAAGAGCTAGTGCCAGAGATAGTTCTTATGCCATATACTTTTCTCAGTCATATACTTTTAAAAAATATATCATTTATTTATTTTTAACATTATTTTAAAAAACAATTTTAAGTTTCAAATTCTCTCCCTTCCTTTAACCTCTCCTTCACCCATTGAGAAGGAAAACGATATGATATCAACCATATATATGAAGTTATGCAAAAAATTCTATATTAGTGATGTTGCAGAACAAAACAAAAGCAAAAAGCAAGAAAAATAAATAAAGCCAAAAAAGCAAGTTCCAATCTACACTGAAAGTTCATCAGTTCTCTTTCTGGAAGTCCTTTTTTTTTTTTTATCAGGAGTCCTTTGGAATGGTCTTGGATCATTGTATTGATCAGTTTGGATTGTGAGAGAGCACAGTTAGGACATTTTTATAGATCGATGGGAACTAAGGAGTTACTGCTGAGAATGCCTCCTTTGCACATCTTGCATTTCTTCTAGGCCAGATTCTTCTAGGGAAGGTGATATGTCAAAGGTTATGCAGTATAACAACAGTCTGGGAGGTGGCTGTGGACATAGGAAGGCAGCTGCTAATAGCCTCAATCACTCTCCAATTCCATGACTGTCAATTGTGTCACCTTAACTTGACCCATCTGGGAATGATGCAAGGAAAATAGAACCTATCTTTGTGTCCTTGGGAGAACTGGGACTCTTAGCTAATTCACTTCTTAGTCCATGTTTAGATTGCAGACCATAAGAGGTAGAGCCTGAGTTGGTCAAATTGCTATAGGGACCAGATGTTGATGATACTGGCTCTTATCCAGAGAAGAAGGCAGTAATCTCTTATATTCTGCATCCCTCTTGGTGACTTTGCCATCATCCGTGGCTTTGTGGTAAGAGATACCCTGATTTTCCTAAAAAGTTCAAGTTTTTTCAAACTTGAAAAGTTGCTTCACAATATTCTGATTGCTCATGGAATCATGGAATATTGAATGGAGGTAGAAGGACCTTAGTGATCATTTAGTCACTTTAAAGAGGTAAAGTTGATCAGTTAGTTGTTATCCTTCACTCTCAAAGAGGACCAAAATGATATCCTTATATTAGAGTCAAGTTACAGTGTATCCAACATTGGCTGAGCGGACCATACAACTTCAGAATGCTCTGCCACAGGTCGGATACAAATAGTCCATGTGAACATTTGGGCTGGCTTTTGTAACTTTGCACATCTTGCATTTCTTCAGGGTCAGATTCTTCTGGGGAAGGTGATATCTCAAAGATTAAGCAGTATAACAATAGTCGAGAAAGTATTTGTGGACACAGGAAGCTGTCAATAGTTTCAACCATTCTCCTATTTCATGACTGTCCTTGAGCAGTAGATAAAATAAGGGAAATCTTCTAGAGTTCCTAGATTATCTAGAGACTTGATTGTTTAGATTGAAAGTAAAGCAAGAGAGCTAGATGAGAACTGTTTGAGTAGAAAAGCATGACTCTAGCATTCCCTAAGTTGTCTTTCCCCATTGTTTGTGTTCCTCTAATTATGTGAAGTCTTTTATCTTGTAAACTCTTGGTAGTCTTAGACCAGTGGTTCTCAAAGTATGGTCTAGAGAATCCTGGGGATCTCTGAAACCCTTTTTAGAGGGTCTACAAATTCAAAAATAGTTTTTATTTCCAATATGGTAAATGTCTATAAATATAACCCAGATAAACAAAAATGCTTTGGAGAGATCCTCAATAATTTTTAATAGGATAAAGATACTGAAAACAAAAGTTTGAGAACCACTGTCTTAGACAAAGAGCACAACAAAGGACTAGTGGATGATGATTCTATGTCAAAGTCAGCAATGGTTAGACCCTTAAAGAACCATCTAAGCCTTTCCTTATTTCTTTGGCTGTGCTTGTGTCTGAGAACATGGAACCCTTTCATGTTGTCAGTTTGAGATAGGGTCAATCCAGGACTAAAATTCAGGGGTCTTAGCTACCATTCTTGGCACACTACTATGATATTATAAAGATTACTAACTTTCCTTCTTGACACTTTATGTTATAGATTCCCAACCCTTGTTTAGGGGATAGAAATCTCCAGTGACTTTAAAATAGCTTCATGAAATCTTTGAAATGGAATTCTTGAAAACAAATCATATCAATTCACTTTTACTTAAACAGCAGCAAGAAAAGCTGTGAGAATAAAGATCAGAAGGGGGGTGGGAAAGCAGAAAGGCAGAGCTGCAAAAACAATTCTAAAAAATTCTATCTCTAGTTATAAAGTACTCCATTTCCCAACAGATTCTGGTCCTTTACTCTCATTTTTCCTCCTGGAAGTGAAAAATGATGTGATATATAGATTTGCATTCTAATTGTCAATATTTACCAACCTGCTCACATAGACTTAGATCGTATTCACAGTATTCTAAGATTATATATAAACACCTGGAAGGGATTCAGCTCAGTCTTTGCCTACCAAGCCCAAGTCACAGTGTCATTTTCCAAACCTCAGAATTTCCAGAGTCTTTAAAAATGAGGAAATCTAAAGTCTGATTCTTGTACCATCCAAAGGGTTATGACATAGTATCATTTAGGAAAAATGTAGTAGAAAGAGCATTGGAGTTGGAATCAAAAGGTTCAAATTTAAAATTCAAAGTATAACATGTGACCTTGGACAAGGGGGTTTGTTTTGTCATCAATAACTTGAGAATTTTAGATCAGATGATCTCTGAGGTTCTTTCCTACGGTTCTATGAAATCTAATGTGACATCATATGGAAGCTCAATTCCATGAAGTGGCCTTTGCTGAGGAGAAATAGAGAACTAGACATGGACCTCATTCTCCTGCCTTGCATGGTAGACCCACCATTCCTTTGTCCTTCAGTTTCCTCATCTGCATAGCAGGTATTAAGTCCCTGTTACCCACCTCCCTCCTTCAGGGAGTTGATGTAAGAACCAAGTTATTACATGTAGATAAACACTACATTTAAGTGAAACCTCATTAATTTGAAAGGCAAGGGACGGGAAAAACAATGTCCTTTGAATTAACAAGGTTTAGATTGCGCAATATCTTAAAATTAAAGAATAGTATGGTGCCTTATCTGCTGGAACCTAGCAGCTAGGTTAGAATTACACATTATTCTGAATGGATAGATATTAGGTTATTAAGTTTCCTAGGATTAATATCTCTCCGTTATGGCATTCAACATTACTGAGAAGGAAAGAGCCGAATTTTCAAGAACTGAAACAGTTGCATAAGGGATTGAGGTCAGGTATGATTATGACAGTGAAAATGGATATATCTTGAAGCAAGAAGCCAACAGAAATTGTAATCTTCTTCCCTGGAGTTTTTTTTTTTTTTTTTTTTTTTTTTTTTAAAACAGGATGTTATCGCAATCTGGGAGGCAGTACAGTAGGGTTGTTGAGAGTAGGAAAAAGGCAGCAGCTGCTGCCAATAGTCCTAATGAGGGCATTAGCTTTCACTCAGCGAATGCCTGTGGGCAGCTTATAAAAGTGAGGCGAGCTGAGGCCTCTGGGTTCCCCTAAGGTGTTCCTTACATGATGACTGCAAGATGGAAGTGTTTAGGGGACTAGTGTGTGTGTGTGTGTGTGTGGTGGGGGGGAAGATAAATGGTGTTTCTATATGGAAAAGCAATGTAACTTGGGGAAAACTAAGAGAAGGGGGAAGAGAAAAGGGGAAAATCTACTGTGTTGGGCTGTTAGTTAAGTATGTTGAAGTTTGGGAGTATAATAACTATGGAGATGGAATTCTTTTGGGGGCTAGAGAAAGAAGGCTAAATGAAGCCTCTGTGTGGAAAAACAACATAGCTGGGAGAAAACTAAGCAGGAGAAAGGTTGGGAAAACTAGTATGTTTGGGCTATACTATAATTGTCTTGAAGTTGGGGGTACAATATTTATCAAAAGGCTGAGCAATAAAAACTCTGTCCCCTAATTACTAACAGCTTTTGATCCTTTATAACACTTATTTGTCTCAAAAAGATATACCTATATCAGAGATCTTAAGACCTTCAAAGCCAATAATGGGTCTGGGCCTTTGGCCCAAAATAAGATCATGTATGTTCAAAGTGTTCTTGGTGGCACTTCTGCCTAAAGACTGGGAACAGGATGATCATTAATACTTCCATCCAGTCTAAGGATTCTGTGAAAAGTTATATCTATGAATCTGCAGGATAAAGTTCACCCTCTTTACTCTATTATTCTTCATTTGACCTACAGCCTATTTTTCTAACCTACTTTCTAGTTTCTAACATATTTCCTTAACTCTATCCACCACTCAGTCTATTTATCATTCCCTGAATTTCCCAGGTATATTTCCACAATGTACATGGCTCATGCTGTCATTGAGAATTCTCTTATCTTCTTTTCTATATAAATCCTACTCTTTTATTAAGTCTTACATTCATTCCCACGCAGACTTCCTGTCCCTCTCCAACCCACAATGAGTTTTCTTCTGAACTCCTGTACCACAAACTGTCATCAATAGTTAGCATATACAAGAGATATCTAACTCAAGAATGCCCAGTTGCTGTAAATAGCAGTGCCCCAGTTGCTGAATCACTTTCTAGGTCTGTGTATCCATACATAGGTTGCTTAATGGATAGTGCACTTGGAATCAAGAGCATCTTCTTTCCAATGCCCCCCTTCAACACTTAATAGATATGTGGCTTTGGGCAAATCTGTGGCTCAGTTTCCCCATCTGCAAAATGAAGGGGCTGAAGTAGGTTGGACTTAATTATCTTTTTTTTTCTCTCTTTTTTCTTTTTTTTTATTATTATAGCTTTATAGTTTTTTTTTCAATTTTATTTTTTTTATTTTTTATTTAATAATTACTTTATATTGACACTCATTTCTGTTCCGATTTTTTTTCCCCTCCCTCCCTCTACCCCCTCCCCTAGATGGCAAGCAGTCCTTTATATGTTGGATATGTTGCAGCATATCCTAGATACAATATATGTGTGCAGAACTGAACAGTTCTCTTGTTGCATAGGGAGAATTGGATTCAGAAGGTATAAATAACCCGGGAAGAAAAACAAAAATGCAGATAGTTCACATTCGTTTCCCAGTGTTCTTTCTTTGGGTGTAGCTGCTTCTGTCCGTCATTTATCAATTGAAACTCAGGTCTCTTTGTCAAAGAAATCCATTTCCATCAAAATATGTCCTCATACAATATCGTTGTCGAAGTGTATAATGATCTCCTGGTTCTGCTCATTTCACTTAGCATCAGTTCATGTAAGTCTCGCCAGTCCTCTCTGTATTCATCCTGCTGGTCATTTCTTACAGAACAATACTATTCCATAACATTCATATACCACAATTTACCCAGCCATTCTCCAATTGATGGGCATCCATTCATTTTCCAGTTTCTAGCCACTACAAACAGGGCTGCTACAAACATTTTGGCACATACAGTGGACTTAATTATCTTAAAGGTCCTTTTACCTCTATTTTTTATGAATCAATGAACTGTCACTTTCTGATGCTACTATCCCAGAGAAGAGTTCCATTCTCTCTCAACTATCACTAGGAATTGCCTTTTATTATTTCTTCACTTTTCCTGTGTTACTTGAGTCACATTTCAAACATTGCCCTCGCCCCCACCTTTTGAATGAAATTTGATATATACACATACCACCTTTAAGTTCCCCTCAGCAGCCACTGGAGTCTCTCTCTCTATCATCTTCCATCTAATGTTGGTTGGATTTTTTTTTTTAGCTTTTTATTTTCAAAATATATGTATAGTTTTCAACATTCATCCTTGTAAAACCTAATGTTCCAAATTTTTTATCCCTCCCTTCTCCCTAACCCCTACTTTAGACAACAAATAATCCAATATAAGTTAAATGTGTGCAATTTTTCCATACATATTTCCACAATTATTATGCTACACAAGAAAAATCAGATCAAAAAGGGAAAAAATGAAAAAGAAAACAAAATACAAGTAAACAACAACAAAAGAGTGACAATACTATGTTGTGTTCCACACTCAGTCCCCATAGTCCTCTCTCTGGGTGCAGATGACCCTCTCCATCATAAGGCCTGAATCACCTTGTGTTGAAAAGAGTCACATTCATCAAAACTGATCATCACATAATCTTCTTGTTACCATTTACAATGTTCTCTGGGTTCTACTCACTTTACTTATCATCAGTTCATGTAAGTCTCTCCATGAAATCATTGTGCTGATTATTTCTTATAAAACAATAATATTCTGTAACATTCATGTACTGAAACTTATACAACTATTCTCCAATGATAGGCATCCACTCAGTTTCTAGTTTTTTGCCACTACCCAAAAGGCTCCTACAAACATTTTTGTACATATGGGTCCTTTTTCCTTTTTTAATGATCTCTTTGAGATCCAGGCTCAGTAGAGACACTGCTGGGTCAAAGGGTATGCACAGTTTGATAGCCCTTTGTACATAGTTCCATAGTTCTCTCCAGAATGGGTTGTATCACTTCACAACTCCAACAATGTATTTGTGTCCCAGTTTTCTCACATCCCCTCCAACATTCATCATTATCTTTTCTAGTCATTTTAGCCAATCTTCGAGGTACCTCAGAGTTGTCTTAATTTGCATTTCTCTGATCAATTGTGATTTAGAGAACTTTTTCATATAAATACAAATTGTTTCAATTTCTTTATCTAAAAATTGTCTGTTCATGGCCTTTGACCATTTATCAATTGGAGAATGGCTTGTATTATTATAAATTTAAGTTAATTCTCTATATATTTTAGAAATGAGGCCTTTATCAAAACCCTTGGATGTAAAAAAAAAAAAAAAAAAATTCTCCAGTTTTCAGTTTCCCTTCTAATCTTGTCTGCATTGGTTTTGTTTGTACAAAAACTTTTTAACTTAATATAATCAAAATTATTCATTTTGCATTTCGTATTGAGCTCTAGTTCTTCTTTGGGCAAAAATTCCTTCCTTCTCCACAGATTTAGAAGTAGACAATCCTTTGTTCTAATTTGTTTATAGTATCAGTCTTCATATCTAAATCATGAACCTATTTCAACCCTATTTTGGTATAGGGTCTTAGGTGCTGGTCATTGCCTAATGACCAACAGGCCGTTTTATTTTCTGGCCATATTATTTTCTAATTTTCCCAGCAATTTTTGCCAAATAGTGACTTCTTATTCCAAAAGCTGAGGTCTTTGGGTTTATCAAACACTAGATAACTTTAGTCATTGACTATTGAGTCTTGTGAACCTAAACCTATTCCATTAATTGCCACTCTATTTCCTAACCCGGAACCAAATGATTTTGATGATCAGTGCTTTATAATATAGTTTTGGGTCTGATATAACTAGGTCACTTTTATTTGATTTTTTTCATTAATTCCATTGAAATACTTGACCTTTTGTTCTTCCAGATTAACTTTGTAATTATTTTTTCTAGCTCTGCAATTTCTTGGCAGTTTGATTGGTATGGCACTGAATAAGTAGATTAATTTAGGTAAAATTGTCATTTTTATTATATTAGCTCAGCCTACCCATAAGTACCTTGACTAAACTTTTGACCCTGGCCACAGGAGCATCTGCCAGTTTTTTGGAGTTAAAGTAATGTTTACTCACTAGATCCATAACCAGGATGGGGAAGGCAGAGGTTTTCTCCATGGTTATGAATTTAGAGGGCTCACACAATATTTATTCTTTTAATACTTTTTCACTTTTTCATTCATTTGTATCTACGAAGCATTTGTGGTATGTCAGGTGCTGTGCTAAATATTAGGAATACAATTACAAGAAAGCAAGACAGTCCCTGTCTTCATGGAGCTTCCATTCTAATAGGGAAAGGTTACATATAAGGGAGAGTTCTGGCCAGGAAGAGGTATTTTAGACAGCAATGGTGATTGCATACCTAGAACAATTGATTGTCATCTCCTTAGCAAGCCTGGTAGTGTTGATTACTCTCCCAAAATTGGAAAGGGAGGAGGGAATGCACAGTGTAGAGAGGACATGGTTAGGAAGTGATGTGGTCTGCAAAATAAGGTGAATGAATGCTCACCAATCAAAGCCCAGGATCCCAGGAATGGGCCCTTCAATAGAAACAAAAGAGCTTACCACCTGGTTAACAAAATGAATGACTTCATAAGAATAATAGCCAAAAAAATGGGACGACACCAGATGGTAGACTAAGGTGAACTTTTTCTCTTCTGCCATGTCTGGCGCTCTCACCACAGTGGTCTTCTCTTGGTATCCCAGTGAGTCTGCTTCCCCCCAGACCTGCCATCTGAGGGCCTGCTTGCCCTGGGGATAGCTTAAGGCACTTGCCTCAGCCACAAAAATCCCTTGTTTCTACTGTGCCACTTAAAGTGCCAAGGATGCAAGGTGAAGATAAGAGAAATGTGGTTCTGGCACTTGAAACTAAAACTCTGAGGCATTGTTATAAATTGTGGTCAGGTTCCAAAGAAATGGGAGCTCAACTACAGCATGAATTAAATGGGCTTTTGTGGGACTGCCCCGGGGAACCTAACCGCCCTGGCAGCATTGTTTCTATGGTTCCAAGTTCCAAATAACTGACTACAAAGGAACTTTTGAAGAATGCCTGATTTGTCAACTGGGAACTGCCTGTACAAACTACTTTGTACCTTGTACTGAGTAGTTATTTTGTGTGTGCATGTTATTTCCCTACCTCATTTCTAAGCTATCTAAGGACAAGGGCTGAGTTTCCTCTTGTTATCAGCCTAGCCTGGGGCATAGAAACTGGAGGTTCCTGATAAATATTTGTAGATTGACCAATTGATCCTATAGGACTTCCTATCATCAAAACTTCCTTGTGGCTCATTCTCTGCTGGTTATTTTTGCAACCCAGCAATTGACTATTAGAATTGGAAAGCCTGTTACCATCTGGTCCAACCTTGTCATTTAGAAATTTCTTTTATAAGCATTTATTATCTCTTCCTCCTACTCCCCCCTCCATATACTGAAAATTGAAAAATAAGAAAGCTTTTATAATATACATAATCTAGCAATATATTTGTATATAATGATGCATATTTATGTATAATGATTGATATATATGATATATGTATAACACACTATATATATACACATGCATATGTGTACTCATTACATATGTGTATATATATATACATATTCATATTTCTGCATTTTAATTCCATCATCTCTCTGTTAAGAGGTGCTTTTATTCTCATTTGATAGATAAGGAAACTGAGCCCCTAAGAGTTTTTCAGTGACCTATTCAAGGTCACTTAGGTTATAAATAACAGAAATAGGATTTAAATCTAGAATGAAAAGCATGGATTTTGTACTTCCTATATTTTAAACAATGTGCTAAGTACTAAGGATATTAAGTAGAAAAATCAAGACAGTTCCTATCCTCAAGCTACTTATATTTTAATAGAGGGAGACAGCACTTTTAGGGGAGTAGTAACAGGCAGGAAAGAATGTACTGGCCTTGTAAGTCACAGGAAGGTGAATAAAGTGGACAGCTGGGGTAGATGACTACATGATTGGGTGGGGTAGACATAGTAAGCAGTGTGCATCAGGTCAGCTGAACACCAGGTCAGAAGTTTCAAAGCTGAATGCAATAAATTTCCAGGGGATGATCTTTGGAGGTCCACTGGTGCAGAAGGTTCAACAAGAAGATGTATGTCAATTTGGCCAAAACAGACAAAATGTCTATTGTCCTTCACACAAATCCTTTTAAATTATTTTTTTAAATAATGGAAAACCTTTTTCTTGTAAAAAAAAAAATGAGCCCCTCGCATGATAATAATTATGTTATTAGTATCCAAAGAAAATACATTATGACCATAACTACTGTGATTTGAACACTCTAACAACTCTAAGGATCTGTATTCTGTTCATCATGATAATATCTACATTCTTTTTAAAGTAATATCTAATACATGAATGAGTAAAAAAGCATTTATTAAGCACCTACTGTGTTCTAGGAACTTATTGTGGGTGTTGGAGATACAAATACATCAGTGGATTTTGGGGCCTTACTCTAAAGGACTTCATGTTCTAATGGGAACTATAACCTAAAGGAGCAGTGGTAGCCATAGAAGGGAGTTTACTGGTATGAGGAGCTTAGAGATTATAATAGAGTCATAGTTGACTTTCTAACTCTTTCCATGAACAATGATAGCATTGATTTCTTTACTATTCTTAGAGTAAAATGGACAAACTGAAGGGGTGAGTGTTTGGAGCATGAGGTGCAATTGTATATTATTGGGCTGGACAGATGAAAGAAGGCAGGGAGCCTCTGATCTTCTTGAGGATGTTTGGATGAGATTGGAAGTTTGGAGTGGGGAGAAGATGGTGAAATGAATGAATGATTTAATTAATAATTATATTACTATATATTTCAAAGAAAGCACTGAGCCCTGAGATATAAACAGAAAAAGGAAGTCAGTCCTTCTTCTCAAGTAGTTTATATTCCAACAGGAGACCATACTGACAAGAGATTGCAGCTGCAAGTTAAATTGAAGGGCCCACTGGCAAATCAAATTGAAATGATCTTCTTCAGTGTCATTGTTTGTTGATGAAATCATGTTTCCAGTGTTGAACCATTTGTTACTGCTGAGGACTTTGGTGATGAGAAATTTATTTTTTGGGTTTGTTGAGGCTGCTGAGGTGGCTGGGTGAGTGACATTTCCCTAAAATCATAGGGATGAAAATCATAGAAATAGGGCAAAAAGTGGGGTTAGTAGTCTGGAGGGACTGCTGTTAAACCCATGGATTCTGAGATTACTTGCCTATTTTTGGCAGTAACCGGTCTTTCTCTAGAAATTTGTACACTTACCACTACCTCCCAAACAGAATAACTGAGACCCAGAAAAGAATTCTGGTTTAACTCAAGGGAGATAGAACAGAGTCAGCAGAGTCTCTAGATATCTGGTCCAGAGGACCGTACTTCATAGAAGGTATGCTTATTATTATTATTATTATTGCTGAGGCAATTAAGGTTAAGTGATTTGCCCAGGGTCTGTGTTAAGTGTCTGAGACCAGATTTGAACTCAGGTCCTCTCGACTTCAGGGCTGGTGCTCCATCGACTGCAGCACCTAGCTGCCCCAGGTATGCTTATTTCTTTATGGATTTGAAGATGAATTCTTAGAACCCTCACTATAGTTTTGTTCAGTTCTTCCACCCTCCACCCGTCTAAGTTCATGGACCATATTGGAAACTCTCCAACTCTATATCAGTGCTGTCATAGTTAACTAGAAATTAGAGCCAATGAACTATATACATAAAGATCTCTACTGGCTGCATATTAACTTAGAAAACCACACTTATTTATATATTTTTTATTATTAATAATACATCAACATATTAAAATCAGATAGGAACTATATTTTAATCTGCTTTTTGCTGTCTCTGGAATGTTATGGACTCCATTCTATCCCACAGACAGTATGTTTGACCCTCTGCTCCATGCTGCCTCAGTGCTAGCATCAGTTTGGGAAGCTGGATTTGCCAAACTTGTGAGTCTATTGGGATCCATTTCTGTCACCTCCTTCCTACATGAACTTGAGCCTTGGTTTCTTCATCTGTGAAATAAAAGGGTTAGACTAGATAACTTCTAAGGCTTTTTTCAGTTCTAAATCTATTATCCCTTTTTAGCAATGAACCTAATTTTACTCAGAGCTGGTTAAATAACCAGCATTTTCTGGGATTTGTAGTTGTTCTTATGCAGCCTTTAAGTCTTTATCTGTGTTGGGTTTAGGGATCAGAGAGAGGTCTTAAGTTACTTTATCTCTAGGTACATTTTGTTGATTTCTGTACACTCCTTCTCAGACATAAATGGAACAAGTATCATTCCAGGAAAACATGTTCTTTTATCCAAATCCAGATTAGTGTTAGTCATTCATGATTATAAACGTCACAGCTAAAAGACAAAAGTTGGCTAATGTCCTCAATTAGAATAACAATGAGCAAATGTGTGGATTGTCTTTTTACTTACCCTTCTACTCCTAAGGCTGGTTAGATATGATTACCTTGATTGTTTGCTGGTTGTAGATGAACATGTATCTTCACTAGTGTATTTGCATTGCACAAATTTGTCATTTAAAGCCTTAATCAACGCTTTTATATACTCTTAAAATTGGGCAATGTAGAAGTTTTACAAACAAATAGGCTTCCGGCTAGAAATATAAAAAGAAGAAAAATGTGTGAATTATTCTTCCTTCTGTGGATGGTACAACTAGTTTGGTCCTTAGGTCTTTTTTGGTATATGGACATTCAAGGCTGGTTGATCCTTGGCAAAATTGTAGCTGTTTGAGTTTCTTTGTTTCCTGAAAATTCCCTTTTCTCTAACCAAACTTAATTTCCAAAAATCTGATAAAAGTCATTTATACTTATTTATTAACTAATCGGAACAAGGGACACTGTGCTGGACCTAGAGTCAGGAAAACTTGAATTCAAATCCAACTTCAGAAACTTTACTGGCTAGTCCAGAGGAAGTCTCTTAATCACTGCCTCAATTTCCTAAACCATAAAATGAGATAATAATAGCACTTACTCTCCAGGGATCAAATGAAATAATATTTGTAAAGCACTTAGTACCTGGAACATAGTAGGTGCTTAATAAATATTAATGAATGACAGTTTAGAGTTAGTTGCCAATGAAAATTTATCAAGCAATCAGGATCTCTATTGATTTATCCTAGTCCTATATAAGCAATTTACACTTTGAATAAATCCTATTTGTGAAAATAAACTCAGTAGAAAACTGAAGGGACAGGACTATGACAGCTGTCAACAAAGTCACAGAGAACAAATATGGCCTTGTTCATTTAGTCCAGGTCTCATCACCTGATGAATGAGTGAGGATATGGATTTCTCATGGTCTGATGACTCTACTTCAAAACCATTTGCATATGGCCATCAGATTTTTTTTTGGAGGGGGGAATTAATCTGTAATTTAATTAGTATAGAATATTCCCCAGGAGGGAATGCTTTCCAACAATACAGATTAGTGCTTGCCCTGTAACTTGTAGTCTTAGATGGCTTCCTCGTGTGCTGAGATGTTGAATAACATATATATATATATCCCCCACATATACACACAGACATAAGCAATACATGTCTCAGGGCAGGACCCCATCCATTCCTTCTTAATTCCAAGGCTTGTCCTCTATCCATAGGAAAATGCCTCATCTGCTAGGTTAAGGAGGCTAGCCTATCTTTTTGTTAATTCTTGGATGAGGATGTCACAGTTATATCACAGGTAAATAATGAGTATTTAATAAGCACTTAGGACCAGGTACTATTCTGAGGATTATGGATACAAATATAAGCAAAAGGAAAAGCAGTTCTTAACATCAAGGAGCTTAATTGTTAGAGGTGGGTGGAGTGGGACAAAAGATTACTGAAAAATTAGAGAGGGAATGAAAGTATCCTCAAGGGATGTGAAATCCTGAAAGTCAGAAGTACAGCTGGAAGGGAAATGAAATTATGGCCTTTATGGAGCCCTGGGAGGAACTCATCAATGGAAGAAGGGAATCAACATGGTGGAAGATGTTACAGGGCGATGAGACCCCATGTGAGGGAAATTCTAACATGAGGCCTAGGTTAGACTATTTAAAAACAATTAATCTTAGCCCTCTCTGCTGCCTTTTCTACCTCTACTTCATGAAAGAATCAGAAGGGGACCACACAGTAGTGGGGAGCATTTCCTAGCTTTCTTTGTTTCAAGGATTGCCATAACAAGAAATTAATCATCAAATAGTCAGCCTATTGGTTGTGCTTCTCTACTTGTCTACATGTCCAGTCCTCAAAAATTGTACTCATATTGGAAAGCATCATGTAAGGATCTGCTAGAGAGAGTTTGCCTTGATGACACAGGCTTTAAGACCCCAAGGCCTTCATATCATAAGGAGGATTTGCAATAAACTTTATAAAGATAATAAATAACAAAGTTAACTCTCATATAATGCCAAAAAAAAAAAGTTGTGAAGGCAGAAAGTATTCAAAAACTGTAGAGAGATTTATATAATTCAATGAATAAAAATGGCAGAGTTTATTAAAAAATTGACTTTGGAGTCCCATTTATGGCACAACCTTACTGTGGGAACCCAGACCATTTAACTTCTCGATGAGTTGCAGAAAGGTACATACCTGCATTTTTAAAGGGATCTCCTTCAATAGAAGTTCTCTGTGCAATGATATCACAGATTCACCTAACCTTAATCCTTGACTATGAAAATAATAATAATAATAATAAAAGATTGAGAGAGCTAGATTCATAAATCCTAAAGGGTTATTAAAGCAAGCTCAGGATCTTTAGAAAACATCCTTTCCTTTTGAAGGTAGAATCAATCAATCCATAGACATATAGTAATTTCTTACTAGGGATAGATAGGGGCAGCTAGGCCACGTAAATAAATAAAGCACAGGCTTGGAGTCAGTTTAGTCTCACGCCCTGAAGAGATGAGACTCAGACTCTTACCAGCTGGGTAACTCTAGGCAAATCACTTAAGCCTGTTTGCCTCAGTTCCTCATCTATAAAAATGAGCTAAAGAAGGAAATGATCAATCTCTCTAGGATTTTTGCCAAAAAAACCCCCCAAAGTAGGTCACAAAACTGAAACAACTGAACAATGGCAAATGTGCCAGGCCTTGTGCTAAGTGCTAAAAGCACAGAGTGTAAGAGCTAGAATGTACTTTAGAAATAATCCAGTCAAAACCTCTTATTTTACAGAAAAGAAATTTTAAGGCATAAAGTGATTTATCCAATTTTACATTATTATGTAGAATCAGGATTTGAACCAGGCCTTGGGACTATTTCTATTGCAATATTAGCTCTTTAAAGCACACTGAAAACATCAAAGAGAGACATTATTGTGTTTTCTCATCAAATTTCCTTTACTGGTCTTGTCAGAGACAGAATACTGGGCTAGAGGGAAGGTGACAATGTTGTATCACTGCATTCCTCAGAATCATGAATAACAGAATCTCAAAGTTGGAAGAGCACCCAGAGGCTGCTGAATGCAACCCATTAACGATAAAGAATGAGCAAACATGTTATTCTTCTGATCACTTTTTTCTTCTTATGTAATGCTCTAATATATTTTCTCTCACCCACACCAAGATCACCCATTTGAAAAGACAACAATTGTCACCTATGAGGCAGAAGACAAGGTGCTTCTTTTTCCTTTTTCCCTCCCTTCCTCCTTCTCTCCTTCTCTCCCTCCCTCCCTCCCTTCCTCCCTCCCTCTCTTCCTTTTTTCCTTCCTTCCTTCTGCCTCTCTTTAGCATTTTAAGACTTTGGAAACTTGCTGCATTTTGATTACTTATCAGGCCTCATCGCCTAAGAAATGTCTTGGGATTTAGGGCAGGTAAGAGTTTCCTGGTGGTTATTGTTCTCTTGTAGCATCAGGTTTGCTCATTTTTTCCTTACATTTATCAGTCCCTGACCAAGCTGAGCGTGTCTTTGAAAGGCAGTGTATTTGTTCACTAATTCCAGTATATGGTTCCTATTCTTGAGTCTTTTTCCAAAAGCAGGATCTCCAAACAATGAACCGAATTGCTTAAAAGAAAATAATTTATTAGAGGAAAATACTTTAAAATATAATTACATGTTAGATATATATCAAATAAATAATTGCACATGTACTACTTTGAATATAAAATGCCACAATTATGCAGATAGGACAGATAGTTCTTGGCAGCCAGAAATCGAGGAGAGAAGAATAAAGAGACACAGCCTACAAAATTCCTTTTTATTTACCTGGTGCAACTGGGCATGGCCTACTCAGAGAAGGGTACAGGACTGGGAGTCAATGGAATGTTTGGCAAGACAAGGAGAACAAAGCACAAGGCTGAGGAGTTGGTGCCTCAAGTCTTAGCAAGTCTAGATTTTGCCCACTGGGTGAGCGACTAATTCTACCAGATTAAAATAACTCTTTCTATGCCATTTTCTTTTCTACAATAATATACATGTGAGGTGATGAGGGCTAAGACCTTGTTGGTGGTATCTAAGTGGTCATTCTCCAGTCTATCTTGTACATATCTGCAAGACTCATTCAACTTTCAAAAATATATGGTTCATGCTCAAAAAATCTTTCAATGATTCCCTATTTACTCTGCACTAAGTCTAACCTGTTTGACTTCCAAGATATCCCATTATTAGACTCCCTGATCAATCCAATGTTGACTCATTACTTCATTTTATAGTTATCTCATTATTCTCCAACTCACTACTCAATAGACAGTTGATTTATTCCTACATTGATGTTATTACTCTATGTGATTACCTTATCCTTCCTCATCCCTTATCTGCTTACCCTAATCCTACCATCTCAAGTCTACCACCTACAGAAAGCTTCCTCTGATAGTTCCCTCATCCATTGCTAATGTCTTCCTTCTCTGGACTATAACAGGATTTATTTCCCTGTAACATGGAAGGTAACGCTTGCATATGTTATCTTGTCATAGAGCAATAAAGCATTAGTCTTAGAAGATACCTTAGAGGTTGTCTAGTCCAATGATGTCAAACTCAAATAAAAATGCATTCCCACAGGTCCCAATGAATGAAGAAAACCACAAAATAATACCATCCATATTTTATTGTATTTTTTAAATTATGTTAAGCATTTCCCAATTACATTTTAATCTGCAGAGCTTTGTGGGTGAAAGCATATATATATATATATATATGCATATATGTACACATATATACATATATAGATATGGTCATGATAGATATAGATATACTTACCTATCTATATCTCTATATAATTTTTCCTTTTGTTTCTCTTTCATTAAAAAAAAATTGAGTTATAATTCTCTTCCTCCCTTCAACTCCTTCCTTACTCATTGAGAAGACAAATAATATGATACTCATTATAAGTGTAAAGTCATGTAAACTTTAGAAAAAAGCAAGAAAAAGAAAAAAATGAAAATAATATGCTTCTGCCTCCATTCAAGTCATCAGTCCTCTCTTTGGATAGCATTTTTCATCATAAGTTCTTTGGAATTGTCTTGTATGCTTGCCAATACAAGCATCAAGATAGTTAAATCTGTCGTAGTTGAACATCTTTACAAAATTGCTCTTCAATGTTCTCCTAGTTCTGTTCATTTCACTTTGCATCAGTTCAATAAGTCTTTCCCAGTTTTTCTAGAACCATTCTCCTTATCATTTCTTAGAACACAATAGTATTCTATCCCAATCATCTACCACAACTTGTTTAGCTGTTCCCCAATTGATGAACATCCCCTCAATTTCTAAGTCTTTGCCACCATAAAAAATAATTGCTACAAATATTTTTTTTGTACATCAAGGAATTTTTCCTTAAATCTCTTTACAATGCAGACCTCGTGGCAAATCCTCAATATTTTTGAAATGCTCTGAGTTTGTTCTTCCTGGGCAAACTTATGGATTCATAAAATTAGGGCTGAATAAAACCTGAGAGTTCATATAGTCCCAACCCTCCATTTTACATGCAATCTCCTTGCCCGAAGATATACCCCTCCCTTCCCCATGTTAATTTGTGTTTTCACAGGGCCCTTGTTTAGAATGTATTAAGGCAAAGGAGAAACACTAATGGTAGGAATTTTCAGTTACTGTGGAAGGCTGGTGTAGGAGATATTTTTGTATTGGGTGAAGGAAGTATCTTTCATTCTTTCTGGGATTATAGCCTATTTACAAATGTCCTGATTTGTGGGGGATGTAGATTTCTATTTCTGTGCCCTAGGCACTCCGAGTTGATCTTCATTCCTTTATCATTCTAAGAAAAATGTGGATGAAGAAAGAAAGAGCACATTTGAGCCCGAGGATAAGGACTTAATTAAATAGACTCAGCAAAAAAGGAGGTATTGTAGTGGGAAAAAATTCAAAAACCCAGTTGATTGACTAGTTATTAGAAACAGGCTGGGTTCTTGACCTGGTTCTGCTGTTATCTTATTATAAGACGTTAGGCAAGATATTTTATCTTTTAGATTTCAGGTTCCTCATGCATAAAATGAGGGGGTTTGGTTTGGACTATCCTGTGATTCCACTCTCAGTGACAGAAGAAAGATCAACTGTCTAGCATTAATATATCTACCACTGGAACACTGTTACTGAGGGGTCTGCCATGTTCATCAAGATCTCACTTTGTGAAGAAGAAACAGGTACCTCCCCATTCTCCACCTGTTGGTTGCCACTGTCTGGTTGAAAATAATACTATGTGCAAGAATCCAATGATGACTTTAGATTGAGTTTCAACTATTATCTATCTTATAGGCATAATTATAACAACATTAACAATAATAATACTTTCATGTTTCCAAAGTACTTTACAAATATATTATGTTACCCTCCTATTATTAGCCTTATTTTATGGACAAGGCAATTGAGGCAGACAGTGGTTAAGTTACTTGCCAAGAATCACAGATTGTCTGGATTTGAATTCAGATCTTCCTGCTTCTAGGCCCAGTGATTAAAACTATATTTAATTAAGCATCTCCTTTTATGCCTTTGTTACATCTGACCCTGTGTTAATGCAGAAGGCATGTTGTGATGAGCTGTTATGATGTCCTCCTTTGGTTCCTTCATGACGTCTCTTGATTTTCCTTCCCAGGTCAAAAAGAGCATCAATTTGGTACTTGGGTATAGGAAATAGGAGACCAGGAGAGTCAGGAAGAGGTTTGAGTTCAAGAGAAGCTACTTAAGGGATAAGAAATAGGAAAGAAGTGCCCCAAATCAGATTCTAAATGGTTAAGCCAAAGGCTTTCAAGACGTGTATCTAATTTTGATAAGAAATAGTAGAAGAGTTAAAAATCACCATCGTCTTAATGGCTGACACACAATCTCTTCACATACACACTCCATTTTTGCCTCATTGTCCCTCTGGTCCCAAGAAGTAAGTCCAGCAGGTATTATTTCTCCCTATTTTACAATTATAGAGGTAACATGTTCTAGAAAGTAGAATCCTAACATTTTAGTGCTGGAATTATTAAAATTTAGAAATAATCTATTCCAATCCTTTCCTCTTTGGATATGAGAAAACAGAATCCCAAGAAGCAAAGACACTCATTCATGGTCATGTTGCTAATGACCAGAAGAAATGGGACTAGACATTGGATCTTCTGGCTCTTGTTTTCTGAGACTTCGTTTATTTTCCGAAGAGGTTCAAGTCAGTCACGATACCAACAATTGGTGGTGAGGATTCTTTCTTCTAGGTGTTTTATGTAAGGAATAATAATAATAATAGGGGTGCCTCACAGCTACTTTTTCAGTGAAAAAAGTTGGCTTGATTTCCTCTGAATCCAGATTTATATGAACTTCCCAGAGACCCACTGTCCCAGAGATGGAGATGAATTGATGCCAATGAAATGATGGCTCTTCTGAGGGATCTCCATCTCCCAGGAACACAAGGACCTCTATTGGTCAACACAAAATTTAGTACATACCTCCCATGAGCTAGGAGCTGTGCTAGGTGATACATTTTTATATCTTTATTATCTTTGTGTTATATCATTACATTACATTATATTATTATTATGTTGTTATATTCTATTATTTATATCTTTATTCCCAATCTAGCATTCTACCTACTGTGCCTACCCTTCCGCCAGCTTTTCTCTGACCTTGCCAGTCCCCTCCTTCCCCCCTTACTACAGGTATTTACATGGGGAGTGGCTCCCACCTGGTTAACCACAGACCCATCTGCCTCAGAAGTGAAACAGTTTAGGGTGGGACGCTGCTGCCCTCACAAGAAACAGCCCTTGATTGCTCACAAGGACCTTATATTCTAAGGGAAGTGATATAATCATGTGTAAGTGGATGCAAGGGCAGCTAGGTGGGGCTGCGATCCAGCCACAGAGAGTCATTTGCTGTGTGATCCTGGCCAAGTCACTTACCCCTGTTTACCTTAGTTTCCTCACCTGTAAAATGAACTGGAGAAGGAAATGGCCAACCGCTCCAGCAGAAGCCCCAGCAGAGGTCATGTGGAGCTGCAGACATGACTGAAAAATGACTAAATAACAAAGTAGATTCAAAATATATGCAAACAAAATGTGTGTGTGTGTGGGGGGGTGAGGATCAGAAAATGAATCATGTAGGAGGTGGCATTTGAGCTTTGAAAGAGCCAAGGGATTTTAAGAAAAGTGTGAGATGGGTGTGTATTCTGGGTATGGGGGACAGACGGCGCAAAGGCACGGACATGGTGGGGTTTCTTCCTGACCCAAATTCAAATGGCAAGGTTTAAAGAGAGAAGTGACACAAAGGAACTGTGGGGGAGGCGACTGAATCCGAGAGGGGAACAGCAGGGGGGTCTCAGACCTTGGGCACCAGATGGCAATCCAAATCTGTCTGCGAGATCACGAGCCGGTCACTTAACTGCTCTTGTCCGTAAAATGAGGAGGTTCAGCCGGACAGCTCCATAGCTGTGCTGCTGGGTCAACTTCATATGGGAGGCTGACTCATGAATGCTTCTTAATTGTTTGAAAATATTTCCACCGCGGAGCAGCCCAGTTTTAATAAATAATAGCTGCCCTGACAAAGCAGATCCAAGTGTCCAGAGCAGACCACCAGCTCCAGAGCAAATTTTCCTTTATAATAGACATTACCCAGGGATAGTGACTGGCTCCAGCCGGACGTTACCCCCGCTTCCATGCTTCTGTCCTGCTGGCCCGTGGAATAATAATGACTGGCCTTCACCCAGCTCTTTAAGACTTGCAAAACACTTTACACATATGATCTCTTTTGATCTCCACAACAGTCCTGCAAGTTGGATGATATTATTGCTCCCATTTCACAGAAGAAGCAGACTGAGTCTTGTCCAGGGTCACACAACCAATATGTGTTTGAGGCAAGATTTGAACTTGCGTCTTGGAGATTCCAAATCTAGCATTCCACCCAGCTGCCTCCCTTCTGCTGACCTTTCTCTGACTTTGTCAGCCCCCTCCTCAACCTCTATACCCTAGGTTTTTTTGCACTAGGAGTGGCTTTCGCCTTTGTCAACCACACATCCTTCTGCCTCAGAGGTGAAAAAGTTAAGGGTGGGACATTGCTGACCTCATAAATGTAAATCTATGATAGAAGGTGAAAAAAAATATTTTTGGTCTGATAACTTCCTTTCCATTTCCCGCCTGGGTGGGAACTATTGTTAGAGAACAGGCAGTTTTGGTTCTACAGGTGTAGGTAAAGGGCTGGGAAGTGGCAGCAGGTGGTTGAAAGGTGAGAATTACTGTAGATAGGGTGATTTTTAGGGTGATAGTCTTGGATTTCTGGAGCTGGTGGCAAGCTGGCATCTGGGGGGCATTCATTGGGGGCGGAGAGACAGGTGGGGAGAGGGGAGGGAGAAGGAGACACAGAGACAGAGTGGGGGGAAGAAGGAAGAGGGAGGGAAAGAGGGAAAGGGAGAGGGAAAGAGGAGAGGGGAGAAAAAGGGACAGAGGAAAGAGAGGGAGGGGAGGAAAGGGGAAAGGAGAAGGAGGGCAGAAGAAGGGGAGGAGGAAGTAAAAAGAAGGGGAGGAGGGGGGAAAGGGAGGGGGAAGGAAAGGGAAAAGGAAGGAGGGAGAGGAGGAGAAAGAGGGGGGAGGAGAAGGGGAGGAGAGGAGAAGGAAAAGGAAGGAGAGGGAGGAGAGAATCCTATGTGATTACTCACAAAAATTAGTTTGGAAACCAACAGAAAATCCGGGGATTTTCATCATCACATGACATCATTTACTGAGCTCCCATTCAGGATGTGCTGCTTAACCCTAGTGTTGCAGTAGCAGAGACTTGCCTAGCAAGTAAGACCAAATGTGTTCAGGTCCTATTTTAACTCACCATTCTTGCTACTTAGGTACCAAGCTCTGTTTTTATGGTCTTGAAAGACTACAAATTCTGTAGACAGCCTTTAAACTTGACATCCTAGGGCAAAATCATGAATAGTCTACTCTTGTTAGAGGTGGCTACCTATAATGGGTAAAATACTGGAACTAGAATCAGAAAAACTCATTTTCTTGAGTTCAAATCTAGCCTAGATGTGTGACCCTGGACAAGTCTCTTAACCCTGTTTGCCTCAGTATCCTCACTTGTAAAATGAGCTGGAGAAGAAAATGGCAAACCAGTCCAATATCTTTACCAAGAAAAGTCCAGATGGGGTTATGAAGTCAGACTCTGTTCTAGTCTTTCTTTCACTTGCTGACAGTTTTCCATAGTCAATGCCTCCATTTATTCACAGTTCACACTCTTACCAGCTCCTCTCATACTTCTGTCCCTACTACTACCAAAACCATTCTCTCTAGGACCTAAGAGAACCTTCATCTCTTTACAGCTTTTGACACTTTTTATCCTCTCCCCCTACCCTTCTCCTTCTATTTGGCTGCCTCCTGAACCTCTCCCAAAAGAACTCTGTGGGGCAAGGATCATATTTATCTTCTTATGTGTGTTTATTCCCAGGACTTAAAACAAAACCTGGAACATAGCAGATACTCAATAAAGGCTTATTGGCTAATTTCTGACCCCTTCACATGAGTGTTGCCTGTGGCTTTTTTCTTCATTCTTTCCTCTATTTGACTCTTGAAATAATTATTTGAAATAATATCTACACAGATGACTCCTTATGTGTGTGTGTCTCTCTCTCCCTCTCCCTTTTCTCCCTCTCTTCCTCTCCTGCTTACAAGACACCTCCAGCTGGATACCCTACCAGCATCTCAAATTCAACATATCCAGAACTAAGCTCTTCATCTTTTCCCCAAATATGTTCCTCTTCAGGCCAGTTAATTAATTCTGTTTTGGCATTTCCATTCAGCTGATCTCCCATGTTTGTAATCTTGGATTTCTCTTTTGATTTTCCCTCTTTTCCTTTTAATATCTGATTGTTACCAGATACTGTTGATTTCAACTATGCAAAATCTCATGCATCATTCCTCTCTTTTTATTCCCCACAGCTGCTTCCCTAGATTGTCTTTGTTACTATCCAACTAGTCTGTTTACAGTTTCCCACTGCCATTCTCCTGCTTGCTCCTAATCTATCCTCCATATTTTTTGCCAGAATGATCATCCTTCACCAAAGACTAGATTATAACCTTCCATTAAAAAATCAGTGTTGCATATTAGCAATATGCACCCCCCCAACTTTGTTCAAGACCTTCCACAGCTTGGCAGTTGCTAGCCTCTCCAGTCTTACCACCATCCCATTTCTTATCCCACCGTATACTCTAGTCCAACTGGACAGCTCTCTACTCCTAAAAGCACTGCAATCTCTTACCTCTGTGCTTTTTTCAGTTTGTACCTTATGCCCCAAATCTCCTCCTTCTCCATCTGTCCTATTGAAATACCAGCCATCTCTTAAAGCATAAATTATCTGCTTCCTCTGTGAAGATTTCCCTGATCTTTCTGGCTGGTAAAAACTTTTCACTTTATATTTTGTATAGTAATTTGCTTTGTATACCTTTAATGCATTTATCACATAATATTTCTGTGTCATAGCTACCTATGCTTATCACATCCCCTATTCAAATGTAGGTTCTTTGAAAGAAGGAACCATGTCTTAAAGCAGACCATATCTTATCTAATTTTTGCTTTCTCTCCTACCCCTAACCACTAACACTATTGTTATTGCTATTGTTGTTCAATTCTTTCCAATTCTTTTAGATCCCATTTGGAATTTTCTTGACAAAGACACTGGAGTAGTTTGCCATTTCCTTTTTCAGCTCATTTTACAGATGAGGAAACTGAGGTAGACAGGGTGAAATCACTTGTTCAGAGTGACAGAGCTCCCCAAGTGTCTGTGGCTGAACTTGAATTCAAGAAGATAGTTTTCTGATTGTAGGTCCAGTATTCTATCACTAGGCTACCTAGCTGCCCCATAACATAAAGCTTTTCACAAAATAGGTTTTTAATAAATATTTTAATTTATCTTAAGATTTTTTTTATTAGTCCTAATATGTTTTCTCTTCTTTATAGAAACTCTATTCCTAATTAAGGCTAAGGTATTGACTTACTCAAACCTGTCTATTAGGATCCTACTGTTGCACTCCTCTCCCGTGTTCCAGCTCTGGCCCATAGCTATGTCCCCGATCCCTGGGCTCTAGTTAGACTAACCCTTACCTGTTCATTGTGCCTTTTCCCACCTGTACTTCAAATCTAGCCTTTTCCCACCTGTGCTCCAAATCTAGCCCTTCTTCCTAGCTCTTCACACAAACTTGTCCTTTCTATGTCCTGTCCTCTCAGATGCCATGACTCTGTCCTGAAAGGTAACTGAAGCTAATCTGATCAATTCACAAAAATAAGAGGTGATAATGGCAAAAATGGATTTGTTGTGCTCCTCCTCCCATAGTGTTAGAATGAGAGCTAGGAGGGACATCATTTAGTCCATCCTCTGTGTTCTACAAGTGAGAAAACAAAGTCTAGAAACATTAAAGCATTTGCTCAATGTCACTCAGATAGTGGCCAGAGAAGTCCCCAGACTCCAAATGCAGCAAGCTTCTCTTCTATCTTTTTAAATTAAGTTTTATTTCGTTTTAATTTCAGATGCACATTCTTTTCCTTCTTCCTTCCTCTCCCTTCTCCCATTGAGAAAGCAAGAAAAACAGAATCCTTTCATGTGGGAGTTGCCCAAGTTAAAGTTTTTGAACTTGTACAACAAGTAGAGTCAAGCAAAACAAATTCTTGCATTGACCATGTCAAAAACAGCACAAACAAAACAAAAATGTATGACTTAGTCTATATTCTGAATTCATCCACACTTCACCATAAGTCCTGTGGAATTGTGGGTTGTTACATTGATAGAGTTTCTAACTCTTTCACAACTGATTCTGTTATTGTATTGTATTGCTGCCATTGTATGAATTGTTCTGGTTCTACTCACTCCACTCTGCATCAATTTAAATAAGTTTTCCCAGGTTTCTCTGAAACTATTCCCCTGATATTTTTATAGCACAACAGTATTCCATTAGATATAGAAATAACACAACTTGGTCAGCCATTCCCAGTTGATGGGCAATACCTTGAGTTCTAGTTCTTTGCTGCTACATGCACACAGACCAAAAAAAAAAAAAAAAAAAAACCTACTATAAATCTTTAAGGGTGGTACATTATGATTTATTTTTAAGTTTAATTTTAATTTAAAAAAAAAGAAAATTATTATATAGAAGTCATTTTCCCTGATCCCTTTGACCTAGTAGTAGTTAGTCACTGGGTCAAAGTGTAGCCATGGTAGATGGCTTAGGCTACCAGATATGGGGATGAAACAGAGAGAGGGACACTAAAAAGGTGAGGATGGGCAAGAAAAAGGAATAAACTCAGAACACTGAGGGCAAACTTCACCTTGCAGTTTAATAGCTTTTTGGATGTAGGTTCTAATTGCTTGTGCTAAGTGTTAGAGATACATAGAAAGGCATCCTTTCCAGAATGGCCAGATCTCTGATATTCTTTCCATTGCATCATTCTGCTTCCTAGAAAATAGTATTTTAATAATAATAATAATAATAATAATAATAATAATAATAATAATAATAACATATTATTGCCAAACACCAGGCTAAAGACTTTATTATTATTATTATTATCTCCTTTGATTCTCTCAACATATTTGGGAAATAAGTGCTATTTTACCGATAGGGAAGTAGAGACAAACAGAGTTTAAGTTACTTGTTTAGAATCACACAGATAGTGTAAAAGTTTGAGGTTAGATCTGAACTCAGGTTTTCCTGAGTTAACCAGAGCATTTTATATCTTAAACTGAAGGAGTGACTAATGGCAGGGAGATCAGAGGGGTTGGAAGAGGGAGGCAAATGTGAACCTATGGGGCAGAATAGCATATTTGTACACTTTGACTTAGATCATACAAGTCAGCTTCTACTCTGTCTTTGGAACCACTAGGTAGTTGTAATAACATTTCCCAGAAAACTCAACCTTTGTCCTAATTTAATCCAACCAGCATTTATTAAGCTCCTACTGTATGCTATGCATTGTGCTAACTATCTAGAGATACATAAAGGCAAAAAGACAATCCCTTGCCTATTTATAGGAAGAAGATAAGGTGGAAGGAATGAAGGCTTTGGAAGAATAGATGAAAGTCCAAGTATATAGAGGTATTTAAAGGATAAAGATAGGAACATTACCTGTGATTTCATTGTGATAGTAAATGGATAATGAATCAAAACCTTTTTCCAATGTGAGGTTGTACCTTCTCTGCATTTACAATCTTAGAGAGTTACCGAGAGGATCGCATGGCTTGCCCACAGTTTTACAGCCAGCATGTGTTCAGATAACAGCACTTGAACCCAGATTTTCCTGGCTCTCTAGTGACCATACCAGGCTGTCTGCCTCTCATGCATTATTCACTAAACACTAAGTAGACAGATGTCTATTTTCTGTAGGAATTTTGTGCTAATGGGTCTCAAACCTGTACAAATGTAAATAAACTGGAGAAAGGGAAACTTCCATCTGGGATGTTGGGGGTCTCCTCATAGGGCAATTCCCTCAAATGTTGTATTGAGGTTAAACACCAGAGAAGGCCATGGTGGATGGTTTAGGCTACCAGAAATGGGGATGAAACAGGGAGAGAAAAGATGAGGATGGGCAAGAAAAAGGAATAAAGATGGAGCACTGGGGGCAAACTTCACCTTGATAATTTTGCTAAGGGCTGGTCCTGGGCCTAAGTCCCCTCTACAGCTTCAGATCAAAAGCAAGGAGCTGTTGCTTATAGCCCCCCTCCAGCCCTGCATCAATCCCTTTTCTTGGCTCCCCCCTTTTTTTTAAACCCCAGAGAACAGAGAGGAGAGACCGCTGTTCTCCATCTGAGAGCATAACTTACAGGGAAACTTGTGAAAGGACATTGATTTATGATCAAAAAGGAGAAAGGAGGAGGGAAAGAATCAGGAAGAAGGGGGCCAAATAGAATAAAAGGAATACTTAAGCCTTAAAAACAGAGGCTTGTCTCATATTCCCACCTAGTTGTAGCTTTAGAACCTTTCATGTAAAACTGAAATGGAATCAGGAATGAGGCTAGATCACACTGGGGCTTGGGTGTGCCTCGTAGGCCTGGATTAAAATTAATAAGGGTATTGATCCAGACAATTTATTAATGGCCCCAGTGCTCTGAGAAAAAGAGCTGCCCTGGTAAGCAGCATGAGCCCCTAACTCCATTTGGCTCTGGCCTTCTCAGTTTCCCTCAATTCTTCTCGACTCGGAGACCCAGCAGTTTTATAATTGGTCTAACATGTTATGATTCAAACAGAGAAGATCCAATTAGCAGGCATCTCCCCTGACCTTTGTTTTGAGGAGGTGGAAATGAAAGTGAAGGACTGGACATGGGAAGGGGGTGTTAAATTTTTTAAGTTTGGAAGGAAGGAAGGGAGGGAAGGAAAGTAGAGAAGGAAGGAAGGGAGAAAGGAAGATGGGAAGAAAGGAAAGAAGGAAGAGAGGAAAGAAAAGAGAGAGACATGGAGACAGAGAGATAGATAGATAAAAAGAAAGAGAGACAGACATGGATAGAGATACAGAGAAAGAGACCCAGAGACACAGATAGAGAGACAGATTAACAGGCAGGAGAACAGACAGATGAACAGAGAAGCAGACAGAGACACAGAGAGACAGACAGAGACAGAGACAGAGAACACTACAAGAAGAGACCTAAATCTTTTTGGCTCTCTGATTAATAACCTTGTCATGCCGATCACAGACTCTAAACAGTAATGCTGGTTGCAGCTGAATTTTTTATACTTTCTATTAATCTTTAATGATAGCTTGGTCACCTAGTCTCTTTTATCTTGTCAGATAAATGTATGGTTAACAGGATAATGAGATTTCTAAAGCTCCATTCTAGCTTACAGCGATCTGGCACTGGCGGAGACCTCTGACCCCTGCGAGACAGCAACACCGGGGCGCTGGTAATTGGTAGGTGTGCTGGGAATGTATTGGAAGCTGACGGATGGTTTAAACTTTGATTTGAGGTCGGCCGGGTCACTCGGCTCTGGAAGGCAAACTCGGTTTTATTATCCACTGCCTCTGATGGGGCTATAATTAGATTTAGCTATTGCTTTATTAATAAGTAATTGTTCCCCCCATTGCCGTAGGTTAGCAAATGTGTTCTGTGGATAATTTTAGGACACCACTCTGGCTTTATTAATAAATATACATCATGCACATCAGGCCTGGGGTAGGCGCCAGTCTGAATTTCTGAATGTCACGGGGATGGACTCGTTTTTTCAGGAGTTCGGTTATTATATTGTTAGATAACGTGGTGACCGTGGAGATCTACAATGGCACTGGTGCCTTGTGATGACAATCAGGTTGGTCCTGTAATACATAATATAATGTAATAACTTCTTATTTTTACTGATGTGTCAATGTCTTGAGGGAGTAAAGGGGAAAAGAAAGTATTTCTTAATTTTTCAATTTAATTTAAGACCATTAGATAGTCTTTCAGCCTAATAGATAGATTTATTGGATAGAAAATTGGAGATATGAAGAACTTGGTTCAAGGTCCCCCCTTTGACACATGCTGGCTTTGTGACCCTGGGGAGCTCATTTAAACTTTTCAGTGATCTAGGCCAGTGATATTAAACTCAAATAGACCTGGGAGCCATCTAACTGTACATAGGGATCCCCACAGGCCACATTTTCACTTGAAAAAAACACATTAGTATGATCTATACTCTATTGTATTTTTATTTATTTATATCCATTCATATTAATTATGTTATTATGTTATTTGTTTACAGATAAATTGTATTTATTTGTATTATAAAAATGTTTTTGAAATATTTCCCAATTACATTTTAACTGGGTTTGGGCCATACTCGAGTGTTATGGGCCTCTTGTGGCTAGCAGACATTGTTTGGACAACTCTTTAAGACTGTGAGCCTCAGAGCAGGTCCCAGCTTCCAGTGGCAGAAGGAGTTTGCTTTTCTGGGAGTTCTCTATGTTGATGGAATTGTAAGTGTAGTAGTCACTATCCTTACTGATATAATCAATGGTTTTTGGAGACCTACTAAATGTGCTATGTGCTCTGGGAAAATAAATAAAATGTTCTGTTAAGTTCAATTTCTATAATCACTGAAGGAGTATTTTCTAAATTTTATATCCCATCCCTCATGTACCTAAAGGGCAACCAAACTGTGCATACCTTTTGATCCAGCAATATCATTACTAAGTCTTTATCCTAAAGAGATATTTAAAAAAGGGGAAAGGATCTACAAGTACAAAAATATTTATATCATCTCTTTGTAGTGTCAAAAAAAATTGGAAAATGAGGGGATGCTCATCAATTGAGAATGGTTGAACAAAGTCTGGTATATGGATGTAATGAAATACTATTGTTCTATAAGAAAGGAGGAGCAGGTGAATTTCAGAAAAACCTGAAAAGATTTATATGAACTGATGGTGAGTGAAGTGAGCAGAACCAGGAAAACACTGTACATAGTAACAGCAACATTTGTAGTGCTCAATTATGATTGACTTAACTCTTCTCAGAAATACAGTGATTCAAGACAATTCCAATAGACTCATGATGGAAAATGCTGACCGCATTATGTCAAGAAAGAATTATGTAGTCTGAATGCAGATAAAATGTACTATTTTCAATTAAGATATTTTTTTTCTTTCTTGGGTTTTCCCTTTTGTTCTTATTTTATTTTACAACATAAGTAATAGTTTCATAGTCATATGTTTAATATGGTTGTATGTATATAACCTATATCAGATTGCTATCTTGGGAAAGAGGAGAAAGAGAGAAAAACTTTTGGAGCTCAAAATCTTATAAAAGTAAATGTTGAAAACTATCTTTACATGTAATTTAAAAAATAACATGCTATTAAGTGGAAAAAATAAATTTTGTATCCTTTTGTAGTTTGTAGGTAAATTTATACTTGTTCTGCCTTTATTACAGCTCCAAGAAAACCTTCAGTTTTCCAAATAAGCCCTATAATATTGACAGATATACTGATCTTACTGTTCAGAATAATTTTCTTCTCCGTGTGATATAGCCATGCTATTTGTCATGGCACCTTTTCAAAGCAACTTAATTAACTCTGAACATACTCACCTCTTCTACTAGACCTCCTTCTTTTGTCTCTTTTTAGTATCTGATATTTCATACCAGGGACAACTATGTGGTATAGTAGATAAAGCATTGGGCTTGAAATCGGGAAGATTTAAGTCTTCGTAAGTTCAAATCCAGCCTCAGACACTTACTAGCTGTGTGATCTTAGGCAAGTCACTCAATTTTTTTTGCCTCAGTTACTCAACTATAAAAAGAGCTGGAGAAGGAAATGGCAAACCTCTTCACTATCTTTGCCAAGAAAACCCCAAATGAAACCATGAAGAATAAGACATGAATGGAAATGACTGAACAAAATTGCATACAGTGGGAAGCAAGGTAATGTAGACAATAGACCTAGAATCTAGTTCCAGTTCTACCTCTAAATTACTGTGTGGACTTTCATTTTCTCAACTGTATAATGGGTTCGCTTGGCATTTGAGAAAAGCAATACCAATAGTAGGTTTGTACCCTAAGAGATCAGTAACAGAAATGCCAGAATATTCATGGCAGTTATTTTTAATAACAAAAAGCTAGAAACAAATTACATATCCAATGATTGGGGAATGACTGAACAAATCATGACACATGAGCGTAATGGAATATTATTGTGCTCAAAGAAATAATGGAAATGAAAAATTCAGAGCAATGTGGAAAGACTTTATGAATTGCTACAGAACAAGAAAGCAGAACTATTTGTATAGTGAGTCAGTTAGGTGATAAATGACACTGTTGGATACCAGCCTTAACTTTATGGGGAAGACTGGGGTATAGTGGAAAGAGAACTAGCTTTGGACTGCTACCGCCTGAATGATGTTGGACAAATCATGTAAACTCTTTGGACTCAAGTTTCCTCATCTGTAATATAAAGGGGATGGAATAGAGAGATGAGCTCTAAAGTTTCTTTTATGATTCACAAATATGCGTAATGATCACAATAATGTAAATGAAGAAAGCATTAAGACAGCAAAATTCAGGTAAAATACACAGGACAATATTGTTTCCAAGTTATTAAAGTCAGGGAACATACCTTTTCGGATAACAAATGGCAAACTATACAAATTGAAAGTCACAAATATTCTACTTCACTTAATTTAGTTTTTTTTATTAAGAAAAAGTATTATGAGGGGCTGGGAAGTAATTAATGTATTCAAGTTAAATGCATCAATAAAATATTTTATAAGAAAACAAAAAAGAAATGAATAGGTTGGATTAGAACTTCTAAATTTCCTTCTAGCTCTAATACACTATGGTTATGTAGTTGTATAAGAAGGGCAATCAAAAAAAAAGAATCATTACTTATTCAAAATGAAATCCTTTTCTCAAATGGACATGGGGGAAGAAGAAAAAGGAAAGATAATATGATCTGCACAAGTGAATCTCACCACAAATTCATTTGATCTGGATTCTTAGTTTTAGATAATTTTAGGTCATTCAGTAAACATACTAGACATGCCCCATGGCCCCCAAGAACTGATGGTGAGGTTCCTCTTCTTCAGAACTAGAGCATTGTCTCTTTTATAGTCAAGAACAGGAGCATGGTATTGTTGGTGGAGTTGTGAAATAATCCAACCATCCTGGAGAGCAATTTGGCTATAAAATCGCACACACCTTTTGGTCCAGCAGTGTCACTACAGGGTCTGTATCCTAAAGAGATCATAAAAAAGGGGAAAAGACTTATGTATGCAAAAATATTTGTAGCAGCTTTTTTTTTTTTTTTTTTTTTTTTTAGTAACAAGGAACTGCAAATTGAGTGGATGCCCATCAATTAGAGAATGACTGGACAAATTATAGCATATGAATGTAAAGGAATACTATTATTCCAAAAGAAATGATCAGCAGGATTATTTTAGGAAGTCCTGGAGAGGCTTACATGATCTGATGCTAAGTGAAGTGGGTGGAGCAAGGAGAACATTATGTACAAAGGTAGCAGGATTGTGTGATGGTCAACTGTTGATTGACTTGTTTCTTCAGCAGTGGGGTGGTTCAGGACAGTTCCACTGGACTTGTGATGGAGGATGCTATTTGCGTCTAGGGAGAGAGAATTGTGGAGACTGTGTGAACCAGAGCATGGTATTTTCACCTTTTGTTATTTGCTCGTTTTTTTTTTTTTTCCTTTCTCATGGTTATTCCCTCACTTTGGGTGTGTTTTTTCTTGTGAAGCATGGTAAATGTGGAAATTTGTTTGGAGGAGCTGAGCATGTTTAGCTTATGTCAGATTGAATGGAGAGGAAGAAAAGTTTGGAACACAGGGTTTTGCAGGGGGAATGTTGAGAGCTGTTTTTGCATATTTTGGAAAAATAAAATACTATTTAAAAAAAAAAAAAGAACAGGAGCATGGGAACCAAAGTGACAGCACCCTTTCTTCATCTCTAACTCGGAGGCTAGGTTTGTTCAATAGATGCACCCAGAGTATTTGAGTGGGATTTGGAAAGAGATATGAACCTTATCTCTCAAGTGGCAAGATTGAGAGGAAAATGGTGGAAAAGGCGATAAAAAGTACCTTCATTTTTCCAGTTTACCAATAGATATTTCTGATTAATACCAGGTATCAGGAAGAGCTTTTGCTTAGTTTTATTGGTTAGTTTAATTAAGCACATAATTTATCATAAAAAGGGAGGTACAGGGTTCGTTGGTCCTATGTTCCATCCCATCAGGATCCATTAATTTTATTAAGAGAAACATAAGTTCTTTTTAGTTTTTCAGAGCAGGAAAATCATTGGAACACTGGAAAATCACAGCAAATTAATTCTGTAAGCACTTATTAAGTGCCAAATACAATAGTAGTCTCTGGGGTTACAAAAACAAAAAACAAACAAGGAAAAAACACATATCTGCCTTTAATTCTATTAGGGAAAACAATATGTACAATATAAGTAAACACAAAATATCCTTATGTCACATCAGAACCCAACTTTTACAATGACTGTCTCTTCATTTAAGTCTCAATATCCCAAGTTCAGTCTCAATATCCAAAGATTAGGATATTCTCAATATCCAAGTTCAGTATGGGAATGTAAAAATGGCTAGTACCCCAATAAATCTCCCCCACTCCCAAAGAAAAACGCCCTCATTTCATTCATTATCAGTGAAAGGAAGCCAAGAGAGGAAATGACTGTTCCAACCTTGTTTCCCAATCCCTCCCAAGACATGCTCCAGAACTAATCATGACCTGACATCTTTTTCCATGCTTGAGAGGCCAGGGAGAGAAGCCTCTGAGTGACTCTCCTCCAGCCTTGTGAGTGTTCTTTCCATTTCAGAGTGGGGCACCCCACATGAAAGGCTGTCATGATGACTCCAAAGTCACAGATGTTGGTTTCATGAATGGCAGACCATAGCCTTAGGATAAGGAATGACAGCAAAGAGCTTGAAAGAGCGTACAGAGGCAAAGGCAAGAGCACAGATGTTCCCTTTCAGCTGGCATCCTTAAGGAACAACAATGAGGACCACACAGTGGCTTTGTGTTACACAATATACTCTGCCGAAGAACCTCTGTGGCAATAAAATGAGCAACCTCCTGACACAAAATAGACAGCAGGATGAGACTCGGGACAGAGAATTATCCTGGTAAGAGCAGGCCCAGCTCCATGATTTCTTAAAAAAAAAAAAAAAAAGGCTCATATTTACATTTTTTATATATAGTTTGTCAGAAGGAAAAAAGCCAAGACTATAGAATAGAACTTGGGTTCAAGTTCTTCCTTGGAAGCTTACTCTCCTTAACCTAGCTGGGACAAAGCACAAAAAGTTCCTGAGCCTTTGTTTCCATATTGGCAAAATGAGTTTGGACCAGCCTGATGTCTACGACTTTCTGAACTAAAACTCAAATTATCCATGAATCTTCCTTACTTAGAATTTAGATCTGAATTTGGACAGAATATTAGCAATTGTTGCTCTAGAGGTAGAATGATCTAGAGAAATCAAAAGTGATCTGATCAAATTTCTTATTTTATGTGGGAGGAAAGGAGCCCCAAATAGTACAGGTGCAGATTCTAATTCTAGTCCTGTGATAGTAATTTTAGTGCTATTTCTGCCCCATTGCATTGTCCAACTCCTTCATTTCACAGATGGAGGTGAGTCTTGACCAATGGCCACCCAACTAGTGCATAACATAACTGCATTTTTTGACCTATGTCCTTAGACTCTAATTCCATTATTCTTTGCACCGTTAGAAAGGAGTTAAACAAAGTGCTATGTCAAGTCCAAGAGGAAAGATTATTAGCAGTAAAGGAAAAATTCATGACAAAGAAATAAAAACAATAGGAGCCCACCAGCTTTCAGTAGCTCAGCTCTTTCCTGCTGTGATCTGTGGGGGTTAATTCATGAAAAACTTCCCCAAGAAATCAAATGCTAAGTAGTCACTCAATGAGGGTATTTCTAAGATGATATCCAATAAGGGAATAACAAGGGAGTGGGGAGTAGGGAATAATGTTCTTTTGGAGCTAGTATGAGGTGGGAAAGTCAGGTCAGCGTGGCTGCTCTCCCTATTCCCTTGCTGGGAAGATAAGAGATTGGTACATGTGTTACGATCATAACCCGAAGTCGTAAGTGCATCAGAAGCTCTTTTGGCTCTTTTGTGATGTCCTATTATTGGTTATGTGACCCTGAGCAACTCCCCCAATTCTGTTAGTTTCTGGGACAAAAATCACTTCACTATCTTCTCAGGGTTGTTGTGAGAATCATGAGATGTAACAAACAATCATGATAACTCCCATCTATAGCATTTAGGTTTTGCTTTGCTCTCTCCTTTTAACAACTCTAGGCTGTGGATGGTAAAGTCTTGTTGTATCTATTTTATACATGAAGGAATTGAGACTCTGGGAGATTAAATTATGTTATCATGATAGTTTCTAGGGCTCAACTTGAACCCACAAAGTACTATGGAATTAACAGCAAATACAGAAGATTAAACTTGAAAGGGACTTTAGAGAACAGAAAGTCTCATGCTCTCTATTTTATAGATGAAGAAACTGAATTTCAGAAAAGGGAAGATAATTACTAAGATCATAAAGAGAATAGTTGTCAAAGCCAAAATTATCAAAATAAGATTTTCTGATTCTATATTTAGTATTATACTAGTATGCCAAATATCATCATCATCATCATCACCATCATTGTCATCTTTCAATTCTTATTTTTTTCAACGGGGTTCAAATAGAAATGGTCCTGAGACAAGACAAATCTTGTTACTACTCATTCATATTTAATATTCAATAAACAAGTAGATAAATAACTATTTTTTGTCACTGAACAAAAATGTTGAAGTGTAAGATTATTTTCAGTAGGCTCGCTGAAATTAAGTGCAAGCTAACGGGGACAATGAGGAGAACACATACCTCATCTTCTTCCCCATAATACCTTGCTTCTTCTGCTAAGTGCATACATTTTTAAATGCCCACTCATAGCAGTAATTACTACTAATAATTATATAGAGATAAAATTTTCAATTCTCCCCCTACATGCCCTTGGGCTCCTATTATGATGAAGAATGAAAAAAAAATGGCACAAAGACACAAGAGGCAGAGCTTTAGCTGAAAAGAAGCCACTCTGGATGCAAAAAATTGCTGGTTTATGTCTCCATATTCCATAGTCTCAGAGAGAAACTATCTCCTCTTTAGAGCTATTAACTGCTCTGTAAAATAAGGGAAATATGTGTGAACCAAATAAACCTGCCATATTGACTTGGCTACCAATACATCTTTTATTTTTCTTTCCATTCCTGTCTTCCCCAAAATGTCCCTAGATAAAAGACCTTCACTCTCTATCTCAGCTCCGTGTTGCTAAGATTTCTTTCTGATATTCAGCTCTGAGGACATTTTTCTTCTTCTCTTTCTACTTCTTTTATAGGAGGCCAAAGGTGCCATATCCAAAGTCAGACTGAACTATTGATTCAGTGAAACCATCTCCTAGATCAGTTTATTATCAAACTATGGCAAAATGTTGTCTTTATGTTCAATAAACAGTTCTTCGGCTCTACAAAATGAAATATTCCTTTCATTATGAAACTGAGATGCAATTTATCTTGTGTCTTAAGTAGTATAAATAGACTCCATGGCAGTCAGCAGAGGGATAATCACACTGTTTATATTCACTTGCTTGGCACAAGATGTGCTGGGGGTGAGCATGGCTCCAAATCAGACTCTAAAGGTATATATTACCACTGAGGGTGCCTGTGCTGGGTATCTGTTCTCAGATTCATGCTGCCAGTACTGAGGAAGAGGGGGCGTTTGGTGGTTCAAAGGCCTAAGAGGCAGAACTTAGGCAGAATGAACAGTCATCCACATGGCTTGATTTGACAGGGACCAGAAGGTCTGCCTGTCCCTAAATATCTCCCTTACCACCTGTCTCTGTGCTAGAAATTCTCACTGGTATGGTCTCTCTTGGAGACACAGACTGGCAAAATGAATAGAGCTCTGGTCTCAGAGTTAGGATGACCTGGGCTCAGGTCCTGTCTGATATGTACTGACCAGGTGATCCTGGGCAAGTCACTTAATTTCTCATTATAATCTTCTAAGACTGTAACATGCAGAACAACTTCATTTATTTGTGATTAGAGGTAATTTCCTCATTGAGAATCCCCCACACAATAATCACTCTACAAAGAAAGATCACTCTTGCAAGGCAATGCAGTATGATTGATAGAGGGCTCACATTGGAGTCGGGAAAATGTACATTTCATTCCTGCCTCTCACTCGCCTTAACTCTACAACCACATACAAGTTTCTTAACTTCTCAGAATCTTTAAGGCTCTAAGTTAGAGATAATAATAATAGCTACACTTAACATAAAGATTTAAGCTTTATCTTTATAAAGATATGCCCTAGACATAATCTCACTGGATAAATTCTGCCTCAGTGGAGGAACTTGCCATACCAGGAATTCCCAACATTGCCATTATAAAGACTTTGGATCATGTTTACACTTAAGATCATAGGACAAAAAGGGACCTTTGGGATCAGTTAGTCTAACTTTCTCATTTTACAAATGAAGAAATTGAAGTCTAGATGGGTGAAATAATTCCTCCAAGATCACACAGAGGTCACAGCTGGAATTTAACCCAGGTCTCAGAAACAATTCCCTCCTCTCCTTAAGGTTACACAGGTATAAAGTATCAGGGCTGGGATTTAACCCAAGGCAAAGAAATGGGTCCCCCAAGTTTATACAGGTATAAAATGTCAGAGATGGGATTTAGCATAGGCCAAAAGCCAGGACTCTCCCCTGGGCATTGTCTTTAAGGAAAACTTTATCCAAATAGTGCTAGGTTACTTAGTAGAGAAAACATGTTAATTCATTAGCACATTAGTCTATTATTTCCTTAATAGAGAAACCCTCTATGAAAGGATGAGGGATGGTTGTATAGATGTCTTGATCATCCATTTGCATCAGTGAAGGGTGATTGTAGACTGGGAGTTTCCATGCTGATGAAATCACAAGTCCAGATCTCCTGTTCTCACCTCTCAACCCCCAATAATTAGATAGAGAATATCTAGAGGAAGAAGACCAGGATTAGAAAGTATATTGAGATAATCCTATAAATGGATTGGTTGAAGGAAATGAGAAAATTTAGTCTGGAAAAGACTTATCAAGTACATGATAATTGTCTTCAAATATTTGAAGGGCTGTCATATGGGAGAAAAATTCGAGTTGTTCAGTTGGCTCCAGAGGGAAAAATTAGAACCTGAATAGGAGCCAATTTGGGCACAATTTAAAGAAAACTTTCCTAATAATTAGAATTAACCAAAATTGAAATTGCCTAACCTGTTCGGTAGTATGTTTCTCTTCTCATTAGAAGAATTTAAGTGAAAGATGAATGACCACTTGCTGGGGATGTTGGGGAGGTGACTCTTTTATTGTATCTTCTATTGTGGGGATTCCTCTCTTATAAAGGTTAAAAATAGATGGCCATCTCTAAGATTCTATAAGTCTGTGATAGATGCACAGTTTTACTTTAGTTTTATTTCCAAAGTTCACAAAACATTTGATGGTCCCTCCATCATTAACCTCAGCCTTATCCTTAAAACCTTAGTCATGATTTATCCTAAGTTCCATTTCATCTTACATTTTTTCTAATCTTCTCTTAGATTCCTTGGAACTTTTTATGACATTTTTCATATCTTTTCCTGCACTGGGATATAACATGAGCAAAAACTATGGAGGAAAGGGTAGGAAGAAAAGATGTGGTAGAGAATTGAACAAATAAAAACAATATGATTGAAAGTAGTATGAAATCATTGTCCTCATTTTACAAATCAAGAAAATAAAGCTAACACATGAAAAGAGATAAGAACACTTAGCTGTTCACAATTAGGTCAAGTGTACAGGCCAGGTTAACTATAATGTACTAAAAAAAAAATGGCTGATATAAATCCTGACCAACTGTCAGTGATCTTAGAAAAATTTTGCAAACTGAGAGGTAGATAATTGTCTCAAATTTCAAAGGAAGAAGAAAGGAAGGAGGAGGAAGTAAAGGAAAAGAAGGAAGAAAAGCAGAAGGAAGAAAAAGGAAATGAAAAAGTAGGAGAAGGAGCAGGAGAAGGAGAAGAGGGGAAGGAGGAATAGAATTCTCCAAATTATGGCTCATTACCAAAGCTGGACCAAGCAAAGTGACAAAGGGTAGCTATGAAAAGTTGCAAAATCACATACTAAGCATTGATACAATCTGAATTTGTGGTGAAATTTTCTGCAACAGTGAAACCAAAACTCTTTTGAAGAACATCCTGAGTGTAGCATCATGCCTGTGGATTTAGATTCCTCATCTATAAAATGAGGGACTTCATTTGGAAGTCCTTTTCTTCCAGTTCTAAATTCTATGAGAAAAACAACCACTACAATTTGTGATTTAGGGAGGGAAAGGTATAGGAGCATTAGAACGCTAGGACACATCTGGAAAGTGGGACTGAGCAGAACTTGGGTGGAGAGGGTCATGGAAAATAAGATAATAAGGCAAAGGAGTCCAGTGGTCTGATATTCCAGATGGTGCTGGTACAACACAAACTTTGGTGTCTGCCAGTCCCTTTGTGAGCTGGGACATCAAAGGTGGCTCAGTACATTAATTGCATTACAGAACAGGGGATGTTGCCTGTCATGGATTTTTCTCCCCCTCCCCCCTTCTCTCTTCTTAGCTCTGTTTCTCATAAAGTGGTCCTAAAATGACATAGAAAGCAGCTGCTTAAGCAATTTTGCCAATTAATGGGTCTCTGAAATTAAACCGCCTACACAGTCTCAATGAGCTTTCTCCAGGAGGGAATTCAGCAATTGTCTTCATGATAATCAGACTTGACTTGCCTTCACACACATTAATAAAAAAGCAAACGCGTTCGGAGAGATGCCCTTTCCTGGGGAATATCGACAATATCGTAATGAGGCGCCACAAAAATGATATCGAGGCATGGCCGTGCATGTTCAAAACAATTTACTTCTATTAGAGGGAGCCGGCATTCGTGTCAGGCACCGGTGGGGAGATGCTCGGTGCCTGGTAACGGAATATAAATCCAAGATGCCCATTAAGGCCAGGGAACATTGCAAGATAAATAAAAAGGTCAGGCTGGGTTTGCAGAGGCAATCTGTAAGGAGTTTGCAGGAGGAGGTTCTGGGGGAGGAGTTCCTCGGGTCTTAAGCTTCCGTGAATCTGATCCAGCCTCACCTAATGAGGGATTTAAGACCAAACCTGGGGCTTGGCTTCAAAGTCCAAATCTTATTTGCAGCAGAAGGAAAAGGACTCAGACCGATGATTAATCCCCATTTCCTCACTTTAGTTTCACGGGGTTCAAGGGGGTGAAGATTTTTCAGGCCCTTCAGTGGGATCATAGACTCACAGGATTAAGTCTTTAATCTAACTGCATCTTGACACTCCCTCAAAAAGCCACAGAGGATGGAGATACAGGGAAAGGAGATTCATAGCAATTAAGGGATGGCTTGGCCAGCTTATACTAGTGTCTTTGGCAGAAGAGTTTGCCTTGTCAGAGAAGGGGGAAAGTGAGAGGGATTATTCCTGGGCTAGGAAAGACTGAAGCAATGCTTTGTAATTTAGGATAGGGCTTCCCCTGTACAGGTGAGCAACACAGGCTTGGAACCAAAACTGCATAACTGGGCAATAGAGTGAGGCTTACCTTCCCCACATGCAGCTTCCATTGTGTTCCTTGGGATTCCCTCTTCTAGCCTTCTTCAGACATCCAGTGCTTTCATGTTTTCTTTTTTTCTCTTCTCACCTTTAATATGATTTCCTCCTAGATCCTTCAATCTCATTATGATAAATGAGGAAATTAGCCGAGGTAATCTCCAAGGTCAGTTTCATTTCTAATATTCCTATTGATGATCACCAATCCCCAGCACAAGTTTCCCAGGATCTGGCAGCTAGAACAGAGAGAAGAAAAGAAAATTTAGTGTTCAGAAAAGGCAAGTAGGATATATCATAGAAATTGTTACTAGAAGGGATCTGAACCATGGCCGAGGAAATGGAGGTTTGGGGGGAAGTATGCTGCCCGAATCACTTGAAAATGCAATTGAGAAATATTTAACAAAATAAATAAAAATGCAGTAGAACATAAATAATGTCAACATGGGGTTTTCTAAGTCAACATGCAGCCCGTGGTGGTCCTTATATACAATTCAGTTGCCCAGAATCCCATTTCTGTTTGGTTCTACTTCTCAAGAGAAATGAATGTGAGTGAAAAATGGGAATTCACCTGAGAGTCTCAATCAAAGATAAGCAAAGAGGTTCTGGGTGATGTCCAAAGTCAGTGTTCTTGGAGCAGGGGATGAAGCAGTGGTTGCCCTTAGGGGCATTATGTTCCCCCCCACACACACACCAGGATGTAAGGGAAATCTGACTAAGTTGAGTGACATCTTGGACAAGGAGCCCATTGAAATTGGTAAAGGCTGAAGCAGCCTTAGTAGACATCCTTGACCTGGAGACAAACCTTATATATCCAGGTGTAATAATATATACACCCTTGATTGCTAGAAGTTTTGGGGGTCCAGGCTTCTGAGGGGACCTTGCAAAACTGGAGACAGTTGAATGAATGAAAATAATGAATGAATGGTGAAAACATTATCAAATACTTGCTATGTACTGATTTTATTATTGTGGATAGTTCTAAAATTGAGAGGGTAAGTTCTATGTTTTGTGTATGGGTATGTGTGTTGCATGTATGTATGTATGTGTGTTCAGGTGAAGTGAGTAAAGGATACTCCCCCAGGGATAGATAGGCTGGTTGGGGAGAAGGAGATGACAAAGAGGAAAAAGTCAAGTTTCCTCCTGAAAGCTGATTGCTTTAGGATTAAGTGATATAAAATATGTAAAATGCTTTGCAAACTTTACAATGCCATTTAAATATATGTATGTATACACATATGTACACATACATATGTATATAGGCATATAGACATGCATGTGTATGAATATATGTGTATGTACACACATATGCCGATAGAAGTATGTTCCCACTGACAAACAAATGTATCCAGACAAAGGTGACTAGAATGGTTGGGGGCAGGAGATCACCCCATATGAGAATCTGGTGAAGGAACCAGGGATGCTTAGCTTGAAAAAAAGTAAAACCCAGAAAAGCTATTTTTCAAATAATTGAAGAATTTCTATATACAAGATACATGAAATTTGTTTTGTCTGACCTCAGGGGCAGAATTAAAAGTAATGGACAGAAGCTAAAGAGGAAGATTTTAGCTGAAAGCAAGGAAAAGCTTCTTACCAATTTGAGCTGTTTAAAAATGAGATGGGTTATGGTGCTTAGCTGCCCATGACTGAAGGTCTGGAGCAGTCGAATGGCCACTTGTCACATTGTGGAAGAGATTCTGGGGTTAGAAAGGAGATGGATTAGAAAGTCTCAGAGGTCCCTTCCAACTCAGATTCTATAAAGCCTTTGGGGACTGGGATGGAGCACCAGGCACTCAGTTGCATTTGGAATCTAACTTCTCTGATATAGATGGTTTTCATTTACTAAGCCCAATCAGGACTGGGTAGGAAAGTTTTCTATTTGCAGAAGGGAGTAGAAAGGCTGTCTTGGCTATATGCTCATATTCTGATTTCTTCCTATGAATGTAGAAGCAGTAGAGAGCTGGTTGTGGGCTCTCTTGGATAGTGTGTCCACTAAGTGGTCAAACTAAGTAAAAAAAAAAATAATGGAACTGAATCAGGTCCTAGCATTTTAGCTTCAATTTCTCAAGATTCTAGTGATTAAATCCAACAATGACCACATACTGAACTTCCTCTAAGAATAATCCTCAGTCCTTAGGTGTCTGCTTTAGAGAGAGGAATCTCTTCTACTAACCCATGGGAATTTGTCATCCCCAAACTATATTCTGATAGGTAGTCATTTGCCCCCAGAATGTGCCAATCATACTACCTTTAGCTTATTAAAGGAAGTGCCACTATTTTTTTGGTTATACATATAAATTGTTTTAAAAAAACATTTCTTTATGAATCATATTGGGAAGAAAAATATCAGAACAAAAGAAAAAAACCACTAGAAGGAAAAAAAATGAAGAAAAAGAAAAAAATGAATATAGCATTGTTAATTTACATTTAATCTCTATAGTTCTTTCTCTGAAAGTGGATGGCATTTTCCACTCAAAGTTTATTGGGATTGTCTTGGATCACTGAACTACTGAGAAAAACCAAGTCTGTCAGAGTTGATCATCATGTAATCTTGCTGTTACCATGTACAATGTGTTCCTGGTAACTATGTCCAAAGGGCTATAAAACTGTACATATCCTTTGACCCAACAGTTCCATTATTGGTTCTTTATCCCAAGGAAATCTTAAAAGAGGAGAAAGAACCCACATGTGCAAAAATGTTTGTAATAACTCTTCTTGTGGTAGCAAAGAATTGGAAAATGAGCAGATGCCCATCAATTGGGGAATGGCTGAATAAGTTGTGGTATATGAAGGTAATGGAATATTATTGTTCTATAAAAATGATGAACAAGCTTATTGTAGAAAGGCCTGGAAAGATTTACATGAACTGATGCTGAGCAAAACAAGCAGAACCACAGTATCAGCAAGATTGTGTGCTGCTCAACTATGAAACACTTAGTCCTTCTCAATGATTCAATGATCCAAAGCAATCTCAATAAACTTTGGAATGAAAATGCCATCTGCATCTAGAAAAAGAATTAAGGAGATTGAATGTAAATCAACACATGCTACATTCACTTCCTTTTTCTGTGTTTTTTTTAATCTTTACCATTGTTTTTTTTTTTTTAATTTTTATTTAATAATTACTTTATATTGACACTCGTTTCTGTTCCGATTTTTTTTCCCTCCCTCCCTCCACCCCCTCCCCTAGATGGCAAGCAGTCCTTTATATGTTGGATATGTTGCAGTATATTCTAGATACAATATATGTTTGCAGAACCGAACAGTTCTCTTGTTGCATAGGGAGAATTGGATTCAGAAGGTATAAATAACCCGGGAAGAAAAACAAAAATGCAGATAGTTCACATTCGTTTCCCAGTGTTCTTTCTTTGGGTGTAGCTGCTTTTGTCCGTCATTTATCAATTGAAACTCAGGTCTCTTTGTCAAAGAAATCCACTTCCATCAAAATATGTCCTCATACAATATCGTTGTCGAAGTGTATAATGATCTCCTGGTTCTGCTCATTTCACTTAGCATCAGTTCATGTAAGTCTCGCCAGTCCTCTCTGTATTCATCCTGCTGGTCATTTCTTACAGAACAATAATATTCCATAACATTCATATACCACAATTTACCCAGCCATTCTCCAATTGATGGGCATCCATTCATTTTCCAGTTTCTAGCCACTACAAACAGGGCTGCTACAAACATTTTGGCACATACAGGTCCCTTTCCCTTCTTTAGTATTTCTTTGGGATATAAGCCCAATAGAAACACTGCTGGATCAAAGGGTATGCACAATTTGATAATTTTTTGGGCATAATTCCAGATTGCTCTCCAGAATGGTTGGATTCGTTCACAACTCCACCAACAATGCATTAGTGTCCCAGTTTTCCCGCATCCCCTCCAACATTCATCATTATTTTTTCCTGTCATCTTAGCCAATCTGACAGGTGTGTAGTGGTATCTCAGAGTTGTCTTAATTTGCATTTCTCTGATCAATAATGATTTGGAACACTCTTTCATATGAGTGGTAATAGTTTCAATTTCATCCTCTGAAAATTGTCTGTTCATATCCTTTGACCATTTATCAATTGGAGAATGGCTTGATTTCTTATAAATTTGAGTCAGTTCTCTATATATTTTGGAAATGAGGCCTTTATCAGAACCTTTAACTGTGAAAATGTTTTCCCAGTTTGTTGCTTCCCTTCTAATCTTGTTTGCATTAGTTTTATTTGTACAAAGGCTTTTTAATTTGATGTAATCGAAATTTTCTATTTTGTGATCAGTAATGGTCTCTAGTTCATCTTTGGTCACAAATTTCTTTCTCCTCCACAAGTCTGAGAGATAAACTATTCTATGTTCCTCTAATTTATTTATAATCTCGTTCTTTATGCCTAGGTCATAGACCCATTTTGATCTTATCTTGGTATATGGTGTTAAGTGTGGGTCCATGCCTAATTTCTGCCATACTAATTTCCAATTATCCCAGCAGTTTTTATCAAATAATGAATTCTTTTCCCAGAAGTTAGGGGCTTTGGGTTTGTCAAACACTAGATTGCTATAGTTGACTATTCTGTCTTGTGAACCTAGCCTTTTCCACTGATCCACTAATCTATTTCTTAGCCAATACCAAATGGTTTTGGTGACTGCTGCTTTATAATATAATTTTAGATCAGGTACAGCTAGGCCACCTTCATTTGATTTTTTTTTCATTAATTCCCTTGAGATTCTCGACTTTTTATTGTTCCATATGAATTTTGTTGTTATTTTTTCTAGATCAATAAAATATTTTCTTGGAAGTCTGATTGGTATAGCACTAAATAAATAGATTAGTTTAGGGAGTATTGTCATCTTTATTATGTTCGCTCGGCCGATCCAAGAGCACTTAATATTTTTCCAATTATTTAAGTCTGACTTTATTTGTGTGGAGACTTTTTTATAATTTTGCTCATATAATTCCTGACTTTCCTTTGGTAGATAGATTCCCAAATATTTTATGGTATCAACAGTTATTCTGAATGGAATTTCTCTTTGTATCTCTTGCTGTTGGGTTTTGTTGGTGGTGTATAAAAATGCTGAGGATTTATGGGGATTTATTTTGTAGCCAGCTACTTTGCTAAAATTATGAATTATTTCTAATAGCTTTTTAGTAGAATCTCTGGGGTTCTCTAGGTATACCATCATATCATCTGCAAAGAGTGATAGTTTGGTTTCCTCCTTGCCTACTCTAATTCCTTTAATATCTTTCTCGACTCTTATTGCCGAGGCTAGTGTTTCTAATATGATATTAAATAATAATGGTGATAGTGGGCAACCTTGCTTCACTCCAGATCTTACTGGGAAAGGTTCCAATTTTTCCCCATTGCATATGATGCTTACTGATGGTTTTAAATATATGCTCCTGACTATTTTAAGGAAAAGTCCATTTATTCCTATGCTCTCAAGTGTTTTTATTAGGAATGGATGTTGGATTTTATCAAATGCTTTTTCTGCATCTATGGAGATGATCATATGGTTTTTGTTTGTTTGGGTTATTGATATAGTCAATTATGCTAATAGTTTTCCTAATATTGAACCAGCCCTGCATTCCTGGTATAAATCCTACTTGGTCATAGTGTATTATCCTGGTGACGATTTTCTGTAATCTTTTTGCTAATATTTTATTTAAGATTTTAGCATCAATATTCATTAGGGAAATTGGTCTATAATTTTCTTTCTCTGTTTTCAGCCTACCTGGTTTAGGTATCAGTACCATGTCTGTGTCATAAAAGGAGTTTGGTAGGACTCCTTCCATCCCTATTTTTTCAAATAGTTTATATAACATTGGAGTTAATTGTTCTTTAAATGTTTGGTAGAATTCACATGTAAATCCATCTGGTCCTGGGGATTTTTTCTTAGGGAGTTGATTGATAGTTTGTTCTATTTCTTTTTCTGAGATGGGACTGTTTAGGATATTTACTTCTTCCTCTGTTAGTTTGGGCAAGCTATATTTTTGGAGGTATTTTTCTATTTCATTTAAGTTGTCGAATTTATTGGCATAAAGTTGGGCAAAGTAACTCCTAATTATTGCTCTAATTTCCTCTTCGTTAGTGGTGAGTTCTCCCTTTTCATTTTTAAGACTAACAATTTGATTTTCCTCTTTCCTTTTTTTAATCAGATTTACTAAGGGTTTGTCTATTTTGTTGGTTTTTTCATAGAACCAACTCTTAGTTTTATTAATCAATTCAATAGTTTAAATTCAATAGTTTTTTTACTTTCAATTTTATTGATCTCACCTTTTATTTTTAGAATTTCAAGTTTAGTGTTTGACTGGGGGTTTTTAATTTGTTCCTTTTCTAGCATTTTTAGTTGCAAACCCAATTCATTGACCTTCTCTTTCTCTATTTTATACAAATAGGCCTCTAGAGATATGAAATTTCCCCTTATTACCGCTTTGGCTGCATCCCATACATTTTGGTATGATGTCTCATTATTATCGTTTTCTTGGGTGAAGTTATTAATTATGTCTATGATTTGCTGTTTCACCCAATCATTCTTTAGTATGAGATTATTTAGTTTCCAATTATTTTTTGGTCTACTTCCCCTGGTTTTTTGTTGAATGTAATTTTCATTGCATCGTGGTCTGAAAAGGATGCATTTACTATTTCTGCCTTACTGCATTTGAGTTTGAGGTTTTTATGTCCTAATATATGGTCAATTTTTGTATAGGTTCCATGAACTGCTGAAAAGAAAGTGTATTCCTTTCTGTCTCCATTACATTTTCTCCAGAGATCTATCATATCTAACTTTTCTAGTATTCTATTTACCTCTTTGACTTCTTTCTTATTTATTTTGTGGTTTGATTTATCTAATTCTGAGAGTGCAAGGTTAAGATCTCCCACTATTATAGTTTTACTGTCTATTTCTTCTTGCAGCTCTCTTAGTTTCTCTTTTAAGAATTTAGATGCTACCCCACTTGGTGCATATATGTTTAATATAGATAGTGCTTCATTATCCATGCTACCCTTTAGCAAGATATAGTGCCCTTCCTTATCTCTTTTAATTAGATCAATTTTTGCTTTAGCTTGATCTGAGATCAGGATGGCTACCCCTGCTTTTTTGACTTCACCTGAAGCATAGTAGATTTTGCTCCAACCTTTTACCTTTAACCTGCATGTATCTCCCCGCTTCAGGTGTGTTTCCTGTAAACAACATATTGTAGGATTCTGGCTTTTAATCCATTCTGCTAACCGCTTCCTCTTTATGGGGGAGTTTACCCCGTTCACGTTTATGGTTAGAATGACCAATTCTGTATTACTTGCCATCTTGTTAACCCCGGTTTATGCTTTTCTCCCTTCTTTCCCCTTTCCCCCCCTTCCCAGTATTAAGCTTGTGAGCACCACTTGCTTCTCACAGCCCTCCCTTTTTAGTATCCCTCCCCCCGCCTTAGAGTTCCTCCCCCTATCTTACCCCTTTCCCTCCCAGTTCCCGTATTCCCTTCCGCTTAGCTTATTCCTTCCCTTTTCACTTTTCCCTTCTCACTTTTCAATGAGGTGGGAGAAGTTTCACCATAGATTGAATATGTCTTAAGATTTTTCACTTAAAGCCAATTCTGAAGGCAGTAAGATACCCACTATATTCATCCCCCTCCATTCTTTCTCTCAGATATAATAGGTTTCCTATGCCTCTTCAT